>NC_091473.1:80568633-81202753 GCF_036971445.1 Narcine bancroftii
TAGACAGAGAGAGAGAGAGACAGAGAGAGAGAGAGACAGAGAGAGAGAGAGACAGAGAGAGAGAGAGACAGAGAGAGAGAGAGACAGAGAGAGATGAGAGACAGAAGAGAGAGAGAGACAGAGAGAGAGAGAGACAGAGAGAGAGAGAGAACAGAGAGAGAGAGAGACAGAGAGAGAGAGAGACAGAGAGAGAGAGAGACAGAGAGAGAGAGAGACAGAGAGAGGAGGAGAGAGACAGAGAGGGGAGAGACAGAGAGGGGGAGAGACGAGAGGGGGAGAGACAGGAGAGGGGGAGAGACTGAGAGGGGGAGAGACTGCGAGGGGGAGAGACTGCGAGGGGGAGAGACTGCGAGGGGAGAGACTGCGAGGGGGAGAGATCTTGCGAGGGGAGAGACTGCGAGAGAGACTGCGAGGGGGAGAGACTGCGAGGGGGAGAGACTGCGAGGGGGAGAGACTGCGAGGGGGAGAGACTGCGAGGGGGAGAGACTGCGAGGGGGAGAGACTGCGAGGGGGAGAGACTGCGAGGGGGAGAGACTGCGAGGGGGAGAGACTGCGAGGGGAGAGACTGCGAGGGGGAGAGACTGCGAGGGGGAGAGACTGCGAGGGGGAGAGACTGCGAGGGGGAGAGACTGCGAGGGGGAGAGACTGCGAGGGAGATGCGAGGGGGAGAGACTGCGAGGGGGAGAGACTGCGAGGGGGAGAGACTGCGAGGGGGAGAGACTGCGAGGGGGAGAGACTTGCGAGGGGGAGAGACTGCGAAGGGGGAGAGACTGCGAGGGGGAGAGACTGCGAGGGGGAGAGACTGCGAGGGGGAGAGACTGCGAGGGGGAGAGACTGCGAGGGGGAGAGGACTGCGAGGGGGAGAGACTGCGAGGGGGAGAGACTGCGAGGGGGAGAGACTGCGAGGGGGAGAGACTGCGAGGGGGAGAGACTGCGAGGGGGAGAGACTGCGAGGGGGAGAGACTGCGAGGGGGAGAGACTGCGAGGGGGAGAGACTGCGAGGGGGAGAGACTGCGAGGGGGAGAGACTGCGAGGGGAGCGACTGCGAGGGGGAGCGACTGCGAGGGGAGCGACTGCGAGGGGGAGCGACTGCGAGGGGGAGCGACTGCGAGGGGGAGCGACTGCGAGGGGAGCGACTGCGAGGGGGAGCGACTGCGAGGGGGAGCGACTGCGAGGGGGAGCGACTGCGAGGGGGAGCGACTGCGAGGGGGAGCGACTGCGAGGGGGAGCGACTGCGAGGGGGAGCGACTGCGAGGGGGAGCGACTGCGAGGGGGAGCGACTGCGAGGGGGAGCGACTGCGAGGGGGAGCGACTGCGAGGGGGAGCGACTGCGAGGGGGAGCGACTGCGAGGGGGAGCGACTGCGAGGGGGAGCGACTGCGAGGGGGAGCGACTGCGAGGGGGAGCGACTGCGAGGGGAGCGACTGCGAGGGGAGCGACTGCGAGGGGGAGCGACTGCGAGGGGGAGCGACTGCGAGGGGGAGCGACTGCGAAGGGGGAGCGACTGCGAGGGGGAGCGACTGCGAGGGGGAGCGACTGCGAGGGGGAGCGACTGCGAGGGGGAGATGACTGCGAGGGGGAGAGACTGCGAGGGGGAGAGACTGCGAGGGGGAGAGACTGCGAGGGGGAGAGACTGCGAGGGGGAGAGACTGCGAGGGGGAGACTGCGAGGGGGAGAGACTGCGAGGGGGAGAGACTGCGAGGGGGAGAGACTGCGAGGGGAGAGACTGCGAGGGGCGAGACTGCGAGGGGGAGAGACTGCGAGGGGGAGAGACTGCGAGGGGCGAGACTGCGAGGGGAGAGACTGCGAGGGGGCAGAGACTGCGAGGGGGGAGAGACTGCGAGGGGGCGAGACTGCGAGGGGGCGAGACTGCGAGGGGGCGAGACTGCGAGGGGGCGAGACTGCGAGGGGGCGAGACTGCGAGGGGGCGAGACTGCGAGGGGGCGAGACTGCGAGGGGGCGAGACTGCGAGGGGGCGAGACTGCGAGGGGCGAGACTGCGGGGGGCGAGACTGCGAGGGGGCGAGACTGCGATGGGGGCGAGACTGCGAGGGGGCGAGACTGCGAGGGGGCGAGACTGCGAGGGGGCGAGACTGCGAGGGGGCGAGACTGCGAGGGGGCGAGACTGCGAGGGGGCGAGACTGCGAGGGGGCCGAGACTGCGAGGGGGCGAGACTGCGAGGGGGCGAGACTGCGAGGGGGGCGAGACTGCGAGGGGGCGAGACTGCGAGGGGGCGAGACTGCGAGGGGGCGAGACTGCGAGGGGGCGAGACTGCGAGGGGCGAGACTGCGAGGGGGCGAGACTGCGAGGGGCGAGACTGCGAGCGAGACTGCGAGGGGGCGAGACTGCGAGGGGGCGAGACTGCGAGGGGGCGAGACTGCGAGGGGGCGAGACTGCGAGGGGGCGAGACTGCGAGGGGGCGAGACTGCGAGGGGGCGAGACTGCGAGGGGGCGAGACTGCGAGGGGCGTGACTGCGAGGGCGAGACTGCGAGGGGGCGAGACTGCGAAGGGGGCGAGACTGCGAGGGGGCGAGACTGCGAGGGGGCGAGACTGCGAGGGGCGAGACTGCGAGGGGGCGAGACTGCGAGGGGGCGAGACTGCGAGGGGGCGAGACTGCAGGGGGCGAGACTGCGAGGGGGCGAGACTGCGAGGGGGCGAGACTGCGAGGGGGCGAGACTGCGAGGGGGCGAGACTGCGAGGGGGCGAGACTGCGAGGGGCGAGACTGCGAGGGGGCGAGACTGCGAGGGGGCGAGACTGCGAGGGGGCGAGACTGCGAGGGGGCGAGACTGCGAGGGGGCGAGACTGCGAGGGGGCGAGACTTGCGAGGGGGCGAGACTGCGAGGGGGCGAGACTGCGAGGGGGCGAGACTGCGAGGGGGCGAGACTGCGAGGGGCGAGACTGCGAGGGGGCGAGACTGCGAGGGGCGAGACTGCGAGGGGCGAGACTGCGAGGGGGCGAGACTGCGAGGGGGCGAGACTGCGAGGGGGCGAGACTTGCGAGGGGGCGAGACTGCGAGGGGGGCGAGACTGCGAGGGGGCGAGACTGCGAGGGGGGCGAGACTGCGAGGGGGCGAGACTGCGAGGGGGCGAGACTGCGAGGGGGCGAGACTGCGAGGGGGCGAGACTGCGAGGGGGCGAGACTGCGAGGGGGCGAGACTGCGAGGGGGCGAGACTGCGAGGGGCGAGACTGCGAGGGGGCGAGACTGCGAGGGGGCGAGACTGCGAGGGGGCGAGACTGCGAGGGGGCGAGACTGCGAGGGGGGCGAGACTGCGAGGGGGCGAGACTGCGAGGGGGCGAGACTGCGAGGGGCGAGACTGCGAGGGGGCGAGACTGCGAGGGGGCGAGACTGCGAGGGGGCGAGACTGCGAGGGGGCGAGACTGCGAGGGGGCGAGACTGCGAGGGGGCGAGACTGCGAGGGGGCGAGACTGCGAGGGGGCGAGACTGCGAGGGGCGAGACTGCGAGGGGGCGAGACTGCGAGGGGGCGAGACTGCGAGGGGGCGAGACTGCGAGGGGGCGAGACTGCGAGGGGGCGAGACTGCGAGGGGGGCGAGACTGCGAGGGGGCGAGACTGCGAGGGGGCGAGACTGCGAGGGGGCGAGACTGCGAGGGGGGCGAGACTGCGAGGGGGCGAGACTGCGAGGGGCGAGACTGCGAGGGGGCGAGACTGCGAGGGGCGAGACTGCGAGGGGGCGAGACTGCGAGGGGGCGAGACTGCGAGGGGGCGAGACTGCGAGGGGGCGAGACTGCGAGGGGCGAGACTGCGAGGGGGAGAGACTGCGAGGGGGAGAGACTGCGAGGGGAGAGACTGCGAGGGGGAGAGACTGCGAGGGGGAGAGACTGCGAGGGGAGAGACTGCGAGGGGGAGAGACTGCGAGGGGAGAGACTGCGAGGGGAGAGACTGCGAGGGGGAGAGACTGCGAGGGGGAGAGACTGCGAGGGGGAGAGACTGCGAGGGGGAGAGACTGCGAGGGGAGAGACTGCGAGGGGGAGAGACTGCGAGGGGGAGAGACTGCGAGGGGAGAGACTGCGAGGGGAGAGACTGCGAGGGGGAGAGACTGCGAGGGGGAGACTGCGAGGGGGAGAGACTGCGAGGGGGAGAGACTGCGAGGGGGAGAGACTGCGAGGGGGAGAGACTGCGAGGGGGAGAGGACTGCGAGGGGGAGAGACTGCGAGGGGGAGAGACTGCGAGGGGGAGAGACTGCGAGGGGGAGAGACTGCGAGGGGGAGAGACTGCGAGGGGAGAGACTGCGAGGGGAGAGACTGCGAGGGGGAGAGACTGCGAGGGGAGAGACTGCGAGGGGGAGAGACTGCGAGGGGGAGAGACTGCGAGGGGGAGAGACTGCGAGGGGGAGAGACTGCGAGGGGGAGAGACTGCGAGGGGGAGAGACTGCGAGGGGGAGAGACTGCGAGGGGGAGAGACTGCGAGGGGGAGAGACTGCGAGGGGGAGAGACTGCGAGGGGGAGAGACTGCGAGGGGGAGAGACTGCGAGGGGGAGAGACTGCGAGGGGGAGAGACTGCGAGGGGGAGAGACTGCGAGGGGGAGAGGACTGCGAGGGGGAGAGACTGCGAGGGGGAGAGACTGCGAGGGGGAGAGACTGCGAGGGGGAGAGACTGCGAGGGGGAGAGACTGCGAGGGGGAGAGACTGCGAGGGGGGAGAGACTGCGAGGGGGAGAGACTGCGAGGGGGAGAGACTGCGAGGGGGAGAGACTGCGAGGGGGAGAGACTGCGAGGGGGAGAGACTGCGAGGGGGAGAGACTGCGAGGGGGAGAGACTGCGAGGGGGAGAGACTGCGAGGGGGAGAGACTGCGAGGGGAGAGACTGCGAGGGGGAGAGACTGCGAGGGGGAGAGACTGCGAGGGGGAGAGACTGCGAGGGGGAGAGACTGCGAGGGGGAGAGACTGCGAGGGGGAGAGACTGCGAGGGGGAGAGTCTGCGAGGGGGAGAGACTGCGAGGGGGAGAGACTGCGAGGGGGAGAGACTGCGAGGGGGAGAGACTGCGAGGGGGAGAGACTGCGAGGGGGAGAGACTGCGAGGGGGAGAGACTGCGAGGGGGGAGAGACTGCGAGGGGGAGAGACTGCGAGGGGGAGAGACTGCGAGGGGAGAGACTGCGAGGGGAGAGACTGCGAGGGGGAGAGACTGCGAGGGGGAGAGACTGCGAGGGGGAGAGACTGCGAGGGGGAGAGACTGCGAGGGGGAGAGACTGCGAGGGGAGAGACTGCGAGGGGGAGAGACTGCGAGGGGGAGAGACTGCGAGGGGGGAGAGACTGCGAGGGGGAGAGACTGCGAGGGGGAGAGACTGCGAGGGGGAGAGACTGCGAGGGGGAGAGAGACTGCGAGGGGGAGAGACTGCGAGGGGGGAGAGACTGCGAGGGGGAGAGACTGCGAGGGGGAGAGACTGCGAGGGGAGAGACTGCGAGGGGGAGAGACTGCGAGGGGGAGAGACTGCGAGGGGAGAGACTGCGAGGGAGGAGAGACTGCGAGGGGGAGAGACTGCGAGGGGGAGAGACTGCGAGGGGGAGAGATCTGCGAGGGGAGAGACTGCGAGGGGGATGAGACTGCGAGGGGGAGAGACTGCGAGGGGGAGAGACTGCGAGGGGGAGAGACTGCGAGGGGGAGAGACTGCGAGGGGGAGAGACTGCGAGGGGGAGAGACTGCGAGGGGAGAGACTGCGAGGGGGAGAGACTGCGAGGGGGAGAGACTGCGAGGGGGAGAGACTGCGAGGGGGAGAGACTGCGAGGGGGAGAGACTGCGAGGGGAGAGACTGCGAGGGGGAGAGACTGCGAGGGGGAGAGACTGGCGAGGGGAGAGACTGCGAGGGGGAGAGACTGCGAGGGGGGAGAGACTGCGAGGGGGAGAGACTGCGAGGGGAGAGACTGCGAGGGGGAGAGGACTGCGAGGGGGAGAGACTGCGAGGGGGGAGAGACTGCGAGGGGGAGAGACTGCGAGGGGAGAGACTGCGAGGGGGAGAGACTGCGAGGGGGAGAGACTGCGAGGGGGAGAGACTGCGAGGGGGAGAGACTGCGAGGGGGAGAGACTGCGAGGGGGAGAGACTGCGAGGGGGAGAGACTGCGAGGGGGAGAGACTGCGAGGGGGAGAGACTGCGAGGGGGAGAGACTGCGAGGGGGAGAGACTGCGAGGGGGAGAGACTGCGAGGGGAGAGACTGCGAGGGGGAGACGACTGCGAAGGGGGTGGAGAGACTGCGAGGGGGAGAGACTGCGAGGGGGAGAGACTGCGAGGGGGAGAGACTGCTGAGGGGGAGAGGACTGCGAGGGGGAGAGACTGCGAGGGGGAGAGACTGCGAGGGGGAGAGACTGCGAGGGGGAGAGACTGCGAGGGGGAGAGACTGCGAGGGGGAGAGACTGCGAGGGGGAGAGACTGCGAGGGGGAGAGACTGCTGAGGGGGAGAGACTGCGAGGGGGAGAGACTGCGAGGGGAGAGACTGCGAGGGGGAGAGACTGCGAGGGGAGAGACTGCGAGGGGGTAGAGACTGCGAGGGGGAGAGACTGCGAGGGGGAGAGACTGCGAGGGGGAGAGACTGCGAGGGGGAGAGACTGCGAGGGGAGAGACTGCGAGGGGAGAGACTGCGAGGGGGAGAGACTGCGAGGGGGAGAGACTGCGAGGGGGAGAGACTGCGAGGGGGAGAGACTGCGAGGGGGAGAGACTGCGAGGGGGAGAGACTGCGAGGGGGAGAGACTGCGAGGGGGAGAGACTGCGAGGGGGAGAGACTGCGAGGGGGAGAGACTGCGAGGGGGAGAGACTGCGAGGGGGAGAGACTGCGAGGGGAGAGACTGCGAGGGGGAGAGACTGCGAGGGGGAGAGACTGCGAGGGGGAGAGACTGCGAGGGGGAGAGACTGCGAGGGGGAGAGACTGCGAGGGGGAGAGACTGCGAGGGGAGAGACTGCGAGGGGGAGAGACTGCGAGGGGAGAGACTGCGAGGGGGAGAGACTGCGAGGGGGAGAGACTGCGAGGGGGAGAGACTGCGAGGGGAGAGACTGCGAGGGGAGAGACTGCGAGGGGGAGAGACTGCGAGGGGGAGAGACTGCGAGGGGGAGAGACTGCGAGGGGGAGAGACTGCGAGGGGGAGAGACTGCAGGGGAGACTGCGAGGGGGAGAGACTGCGAGGGGGAGAGACTGCGAGGGGGAGAGACTGCGAGGGGAGAGACTGCGAGGGGGAGAGACTGCGAGGGGAGAGACTGCGAGGGAGAGACTGCGAGGGGAGAGACTGCGAGGGGAGAGATGCGAGGGGAGAGACTGCGAGGGAGAGACTGCGAGGGGAGAGACTGCGAGGGGGAGAGACTGCGAGGGGAGAGACTGCGAGGGGGAGAGACTGCGAGGGGAGAGACTGCGAGGGGGAGAGACTGCGAGGGGAGAGACTGCGAGGGGGAGACGCGAGAGACTGCGAGGGGGAGAGACTGCGAGGGGGAGAGACTGCGAGGGGGAGAGACTGCGAGGGGGAGAGACTGCGAGGGGGAGAGACTGCGAGGGGGAGAGACTGCGAGGGGGAGAGACTGCGAGGGGAGAGACTGCGAGGGGAGAGACTGCGAGGGGGAGAGACTGCGAGGGGAGAGACTGCGAGGGGAGAGACTGCGAGGGGAGAGACTGCGAGGGGGAGAGACTGCGAGGGGGAGAGACTGCGAGGGGGAGAGACTGCGAGGGGGAGAGACTGCGAGGGGGAGAGACTGCGAGGGGGAGAGACTGCGAGGGGGAGAGACTGCGAGGGGGAGAGACTGCGAGGGGGAGAGACTGCGAGGGGGAGAGACTGCGAGGGGGAGAGACTGCGAGGGGGAGAGAAGCTGCCAAGCTTATGGAAATCCCCATTTGGAAGACGGCCTGGTTAAAGCCCTTGTGGTTCATGCAAGTGGAGAGGACTGGCTGTCTAATGTTTCACTTGGAATAGAGAAACAAAAAGGTGACCTGAAAGAAAGAGGTTATCATCTGGAGAACCCTGAAGGGGCAAGTTTCATCAGCAAGACACTGAAGTGGCTGATGGAAGTACATCAGTTGTGGATGTCCTGAAATAACAAATCCATCTCTGAAAACTGACAAGAACCTTCCCGAGTGGTAACCATTTACCTTTCAAGCATCAAAGTCTGGTGAAATTCATAAATGTTAAATTCTGTGCACAGTATAAGAATTGCCTGCAACCAGTGAACTTGAAGGAATGAGAAGTGAGATTGGACTGTGAACCAAAGAACTTTTCTGAACTTACACACACATTACACACATGTGCACGTAGAATTAGAAGGGATTAAGTTAGGTTAAATAAGTCAATAGTGATAAAGTTTGATTCTGTTTTCATGTTTAAAAATAATTAAAAGCAACTTTTGTTTAAGTGACCATTTTTCTTGGTGAATATCTATTACTGCTGGGGTTTGGGGTCCTCTGCGCTCACAACAGTAGTTAAGACAGAAATTGACAGGCATTTGATTAGTCAGGAAATCAAGGGTTACGGGAGTGGAACGGGAGGTGGGGCTGAGTGATAAGGATCTTATGATTAAATGGCAGAGAGACTAACAGGCTTGTGCTTTTTTTCCATTTACTGGGACCTGGAAAAAAATAGGAAATAAAACAAAGTGAAAGCTATTTTCTGTCCAAAATTGTAGCCTTAGTAAGCAGTGATTTTTCAGTTCTTCAGAGCTAAACAATGACAGGAAAAGGATCATGGAACCACCCTGGCAAAATTACAGGGTTATAACAACACATTTGGGAATGACTGAAACTGTTTTAGACATGTACACATATCATAAGTAAGCATTTATATTCTGGAGAAATCACCGTAATTTCCATTGTAAGTAGCTACTCTTTCTTTTCTTTCTTCTTTGGCTTGGCTTCATGGATGAAGATTTATGGAGGGGTAATGTCCACGTCAGCTGCAGGCTTGTTTGTGGCTGACAAGTCCGATCGGGACAGGCAAACGCGGTTGCAAGGGAAAATTGTTGGTTGGGGTTGGGTGTTGGGTTTTTCCTCCTTTGTCTTTTGACAGTTAGGTGGGCTCTGCGGTCTTCTTCAAAGGAGGTTGCTGCCTGCCGAACTGTGAGGCGCCAAGATGCATGGTTTGAGGTGCTATCAGCCCAGTGGCGATGGTCAATGTGGCAGGCACCAAGAGCTTTCTTTAGGCAGTCCTTGTACCTCTTCTTTGGTGCACCTCTAGCTACTATAACCTTTGTTATTACATAGTTTTATTTATTCCTTAAGAAGGTTCTGCTTTCTCTCTAAATTAACCTTTTTTTGTTGTAAATCAGTTATCCCATCCAGCACATTATCCTTCAACAATTCTGCCAGCTGCAATGAGATTACACTATTAGCTACATCTTCCCCTCTCCTGTAAAAACACAATGCTGGAGAAAATCAGCAGGTCAAACACATAGAGCAAAAATAAAGATACATAATCAATGTTTCAAGCTTGAGCCCTTCATCAAGGTATGAAAAAATGTCAGCAGGCACCCAAACAAAATGGTAAAGGGGAGGGACAGGCAAAGGAAAACAGACTCACAGGCAGGAGAGAATAGGTAGATAAGGGAGGGAGGGCACACCAGCAAAGTGCGGGGGGGTGGGGGGGGAGGAGGGATGACTATGTGAATAGAGACAAAAGGGGGTGGAGAGCTTGAGGAAGAAACAAAGGGAAAGGGAAAGGGAAGGGAGGGAGAACAATGGGTAGGCTAGCAGAAACCAGAAAAGTTAATGCCTTCCAGTTGGTAAATCAAGTGTTGTTCCTCCAATTTACTGGTGATCATGAGGCCATAGACAGATGTGAACATGGGAGTGAGTTGCAGAATTGAAATGGTTGGTCACTGGGAGGTCCCTGTCACTGATAAGGACAGAGCGAAGGTGTGGTAAAGTGATTTCCCAGACTGTGCCCAGTCCTTCAATGTAGAGAAGGCCACAATGGGAGTACCTGATGCAGTAGATCATTCCTGTGGATTTGCAAGTGAAGTGTTACTTCACTTGAAAGGTTTGTTTAGGGCCTTGAATGGTGGTGAGGGAGGAGGTGTGGGTCCAAATGTGGCATGACCTGCGGGATGAGATTGGTGGGGAGGGGAGTCGACAAGGGAGTCGCGGAAGGAGCAGTTTCTACAGCAGGCAGAAAGGGGAGGGGAGGAGAAGATATAGTGGGATCATGTGGGTGGTGGAAATTATGGAGGATAATGTGTTGGATGTGGAGGCTGGTGGGGTAGTAGGTCAGGTCTAGGGAATCCTGTGTTTGTTATGTGTGGAGGCAGAGGGGACCATGGCAGGTGAGTGGGAAATGAAGGAGATAGGTAAGGGCTGAGTTGATGATAGTGGAGGGGAGCACAAGTTTGTGAAAAAAGGCAGACATTTCAGATGATCTGGACTGGAAGACCTTATTTTGGGAGCAGATGCAGTGGAGAAAGAGAAATTGTGAGAAGGCAATAGAATCTTTGCAGGAGAATGGATGTGAAAAATTGTAGTCAGGTCATTGTGGGAGTTGATGGGTTTGTAAAATATGTCTGTGGAACGGTTGTCTCCCAAGATGGAGACAGAGAAATCAAGGAAGTGGAGATGTGTTCACAAGATCACAAGACAAAGGAACTGAAGCAGGCCACTAGGCCCATCGAGTCAGTTCCATAAAACTGCACTAAGCTACTCTACACTAGTTCCAATTTCCGGCCTTTTCCCCATATCCCTTGATGCCCTCACTAATGAGATACTTGTCTATTTCTTGTTTAAATACTCCCAGTGATATGGCTTCCACTGCTGTATGCAGCAGTAAGTTCCACTGATCCACGGCCCTCTGGCTAAAGAAGTTCTTCTGATATGGATAACTTCTAATTTTCAGACTATGGTCCCTTGTCCTCGATTCACCCACCAAGGGAAACATCTTACCAGCATCCACCCCATCTAAACCTTTCAAAATACGAAATGCCTCTATGAGATCTCCTCATTTCTCCTATACTCTAATGAATACAACCCAAGAGCTGCCAAATGCTCCTCATACATTAACCCTTGCATTCCGGGAATCATCCTAGTAAATCTCTTCTGCACCTTCTCCAACAACATCACATCCTTTCTAAGATATGGGGCCCAAAACTGCACACAGAACTCCAAATGAGTTCTCACCAGTGCCCCATAGATCCTCATCAACACCTCTTTACTCTTATACACTATTCCTCTTGAAATGAATGCCAACATAGCATTCACTTTCTTCACTACCTATTTCATCTGGTCATTAACTTTTAGGTTTCCCTGCACGAGGACACCCAGGTCCCTTTGCACATCCGAGGTCTGAATTTTCATCCCATCCAAATAGTATTTTGCCTGTTTATTTCCACTGCAAAATTGTACAACTGTACATTTCTCTATGTTAAATCTCATCTGCTATAATTTTGCCCAGTCTCCCAATCTGCCTATATCCTTCTGCAACTTTATGGTTTCTACACTTCCTACTCTGCCACCTACCTTGGTGTTATCCGCAAATTTGGTCACAAAACCATTCATACCACAATCCAAATCATTAACATAAATTGTAAACAACAATGCCCTTTGCTTCATGCCTATCAGCCACTTTTCTATCCAGTTTAATAACTTCCCTGTAATTCCATGGGCCCTCATCTTATTTGGCAGCTTAATATGCGGCACCTCATTGAAAGCCTTTGGAAAATCTAAATAGATTTTCTATTTAGATTTGTCTATCCTACTTGATATTTCTTCAAAAAACTCTAATAGGTTGGTTAGACAGGATCTACCCTTTAAAAAACCATGCTGACTTGGACCTATCCTGTCATGCATCTCTAGGTATTTCATAACCTCATCCTTGAGGATTGACTCTAATATCTTCCCAACCACCGACGTCAGACTAATTGGCCTATAGATTCCTTTTTTTCTGTCTTTCACATTTCTTAAACAGTAGAACCACATTTGTGACCATCCAATCCTTTGGATTCTCTCCAGAGTTTATCAATTTATGGAAGATCATCGTCAATGGATCTACAATCTCCAAAGCCACCTCCTTCAAAACCTGCGGATGCACCTCATCCGGTTGTCAGAGATGGACCATGTGAATTTTAGATCAGGGTGAAAGTTGGATGTGAAGTGACTGAAGTTGACAAGCTCACCATAAGTGAATATAGCAGAGGAAAAGTTGAGGGGCCTTGCATCATGGATTACTCCACTCAGTCCACAACAAGACAGGACCCATGTGGGTACCCATGGCTACTCCTTTGATTTGAAGGAAGTGGGATGAGTCAAAGTAGAAGTTATTAAGAGTGAAAACAAATTCTACCAAGCAGAGGATGGTGATGGTGGAGGGTGATTGGGTCTCTTGTTAAGAAAGAAGTGATTTAAGACCTACTGTTGATGGAGGTGTAAAAAAAATTGGACATCCATAGTAAAAATGAAGTGGTCTATTTCAGGGAATTTAAAGCCATTGAAGAGAAGGAAGGCATGGGAAGTATTGTGGATGTAGGAGAAGAGAGTTTGGAACAGTGAGTAAAGATGGAGTCAAAGTAAGATGATACTAGTTCAGAGGGGCAAGAGCAAGCGGAACAATGGGCCTACCCAAATGATTGGGTTTGTGTATCTTGGGTAAGAGGTAGAACCGGGCAGTGTGAGGATGGGAAGCAATGTGGTTAGAGGCTGTGGGGAAGGATGTGATCAGAGGTGTTGAAGTTGGAAATGGTGTTGGAGACAGTGGCTTGATGTGCTGTGGTGAGGTCCTGTGGAAGGGGTAAGTAGGAAGAGGTGTCTGAGCAGTCATCTGCCCTCAGCAAGGTAGAGGTCAGACCACAACAGCACCACCCTTGCCTGCAAGGTTTGATAGCAAGGCTGCAATTGTTGAGGAGAGTGTGGAGGGCAGAGCATTCAGAGGAGGTAAGATTAGAATGAGAGAGGGGAGTGGTGAGGTTGAGATGGTTGATGTCTTGGCAGTAACTGGAAAAGAAAAGATCCAAAGCATACAGCTGGCCAGGATAAGGTGTCCAATAGGAGGAAGAAGGCTTAAAGCAGGAAAAGGGGACGGTGAGGGGGCGTTGGGGGGGAGTCACAGTCATGGAAGTAGGCCTGGAGGCAGAGGCAATAGAAGAAGGGTTGGGTGACATGGTATGTGCAGAACTCATTAAAGTATGGGCAGAGGAGGATAAAGGTAAGGCCTCTACTGAGAAATTAGTGCTCCATCTCAGAGAAGGGAAGGTCAGGGGGCGGGATGGTCAAGACTAAGCAGGGGTCAGAGAGGTAGTTAGTGTGGTGGAGGGTTTTGGGGGGAGGTAGAGGGTTTGGGAGGTCAGATAGTGGTGATGGAAGGTAGGGGATGTCATAGGCTGGAGGTGGAGGGTTTGGATGGTCCTAGGAGGTAGGTGGAGGGTAGAGGAGGTCAGAGAGGAGAGATGGAGGATGGGGATGTCAGGAAGGGAGGTGGGGTGTTGAGGTCAGAGTGGGGAGATGTAGGGTTGGGGAGGTGAGAGAGATGGGGGGGTTGAGGAGGTCGGAAAGGAAGGTGGAAGGTAGAAGGTAGGTCACGAGATAAGGGGAGATAGGGTTGGGAGGTTGGGAAGAAAAATCAAGCTCAGAGGGAGAACTCTCCCTGCTCTACCCCATTTCTCTAGGAGAGAGGGAAGGGAAGGAATGGTGGTGGGGGGGGGAATGATACTGTGAGATCAAACAGTGAGGTAAGGATATCGGTAAGTGTCTACATCATTGGAAGCCATGTGGTGAGATTCAGCATTGGAAGCTCCGGCCCGAGGGCAGCCAGGGCCCAGCTGGGAGTCAGCATAAGAGTGGTAGGGAGAGGGCCCATAAAGTCTTGTCCTGGCATGTGAGGGCAGAAGAGGCCTCAGGAACAATCAAATCAATTCAAATAGGGAAGGCAAGGGGGCGTGGCCATGCTGGGTGGCTGAGCAAATATGCTTCCCTGAGCTCTCAGAGAAAATTCTCTTAAAGACAACCAAAAAGTGGTTTAAATAGAATTTTTTGACTGCAAAAATGTGGATATATTTTCTGAAGAAAACTACTGAAGATCACATGGATAAAACAAAATCTGCAATGGAAAAAGCTCCGGCTTCACCAGTCGCTTCGACGGACAATTCGGGTGGAGATGCCTCCTCCTCCCAATGAACGGTTGACCTGGAAACTCTGTGGCAAGAATTTGGAGTCTGGGACAATGATTTATAAATGTGGAGATTGCCATCAAAGAGCTTACATCTTCTGTGAGAGAGGTGGATGAAGCCATTAATGAATTAACTGAAAGAATGGATGGCACTGAGTCAAGTCAAGTGACTTCATGTGGTGGTACACTACCGGCCTACTGCAGGGGGCAACACCTGTACCTGCATGGCCACCGTCATCAGGGCCCTGGGGCAGATCTTCACCATGTTTGGCTACTCCGCCTTCATCCACAGCGACTGGGGGTCTAGTTTCATGAGTGACGAGCTGGGCCAGTACCTAACGGCGAGGGGAATCACGACCAGTCGCGCGACGAGCTATAACCCGAGAGGCAATGGGCAAGTGGAACACGAAAATGGGGTGGTCTAGAAGGCAGTCCTTCTGGCTCTCAGGTCAAAAGGGTGAGCCGTTGAGTACTGGCAGGATGCCCTGTCCGAGACACTCCATGCCATTCGGTTGCTGCTATGCACGGCTACGAGACTCCTCATGAACTCTGTTCTCATTCCCCAGGAAATCAGCAACTGGAATGTCCCTCCCAGCATGGCTCACATCCCCAGGACCAGTGCTCCTGCGTAAGCACGTACGGACACACAAGCCCGAAGCCCTGGTCGAGCAGGTCTTCCTCCTACATGCAAACCACAACTACGCCTACGTTAGGTTCAGCAGTGGCAGGGAGGACACCGTCTCAACCAGGGACCTGGCACCAGCAGGAGCACCCACCACACCACGCCATCCTCCAGCCCAGGATGACGCTGACCGGGCATACATCCCCGTCCCCAGGCAGCTATGGGGCACGCAGGACCTCCTTGACCAACAGGGGCCCGCTTAAGCCCTGGGAAACGAACCTGCCCTCCCACCCATCCAATACGACACTCATACGTCGACCCCGGCCCCCCAGGTCACCTCTCCGTGCGGCACCACACCAGTCACACAGACCTCTGCTGCCAGCACCCCCAATTCCCCTCCGACCAGTGATTAGGAGCCAGTCCTACGATGGTCACAGAGACCCCAGCTGCCGCCAAACCATCTCAACCTGTAAATATTGTATTGTACGATTCCTTATTACTGTGCCGCCCCCCCGCCCCCCCCCCTCCACCTCCCCGGGACAATTTTAAAGAAGGGGGTGAATGTGGTGGTACACCACCGGCCTACTGCAGGGGGAAACCTCTGTACCTGCAGGAGTGTAAGGGGACAGGACAACACCTGGCCGGGTGTCAATCAGTCGGCCTGAAGGGATCAAGCCCCACCCGGTCAGGTGTCAATCACCCTCCAGGATATAAGCCTGCGCCGGCCTCCCAAAGCTCACTCAGAGTTACTGCAGCTATAGCCAGTCTGGCTCTGTGGAAGTCTTTGTGGATTAAAGCCTGTTGTACAGTCTTTACCTTGTGTGTGTCTGATTCTGGCTAACCGCGCACCACACTTCACTAACGGATTGTTGGTTACAAAAGGCAACAGATGAAAAAGCTTGTTGGAGCCACCTATTGGCTGGAGGAGAGCTTGCTGTTGTAAGAGGATCATGTGGTTTTGAAAGCAGAGAGATTAAAACAGGTTTTGTGAGTGTGTGAATGTGTGAGTGAGATCACTTGTAAAGTGTTACAACCAGCAGAAGTAGCTGGACAAGCTGTCAAGATTGTGGGAAGCCTTTTTGGAAGACAGCCTGGTCAAAGCCCTTGTGGTTCATGCAAGAGGAGAGGATTGGCTGTCTAATGTTTCACTTGGAATAAGCGAAACAAAAAGGAACTCTGTGGTGACCTGAAAGAAAAAGGTTATCATCTGGAGAACCCTGAAGGGGAAAGTTTCATCAGCAAGAAATTGAGATGACTGATAGAATTACATGTTATGGATGTCTTGGAACAACACATCTCTCTCTAAAAACTGACACGAACCTTCCTGAGTGGTAACCATTTACCTTTCGAGCACCAAAGCCTGGTGAGCTTTATATATGTTAAATTCTGTGCACAGTATAAGAATTGCCTGCAACCAGTGAATTTGAAGGAATGAGAAGTGAGATTGGACTGTGAATTAAATAACTTCTCTGAACTTACACACACATTACATACAAGTGTGCTTAGAGTTAGAAGGGGGTTAAGTAAGTTAATTGTGATAAGTTAAAGTGTGATCCTGTTTTCATGTTTAAAGATAATTAAAAGCAACTTTTGTTTAAGTAGCCATTTGTCTTGGTGAATATCTATTGCTGCTAGGTTTTGGGGTCCTCTGGGCTCGTAAAAGTATCCCTCTCATGAGGTCCATTTTCGAGTAGATCTTCGCCCTGTGCAGGTTGGCCACAAAGTCTTGGATGTGCAGCATGGGGTAATGATCTTGCGCTGTAGCCTCAGTGAGGCAGCGGTAGTCGCCCCATGGCCTCCAACTCGCAGTGGGCTTGGGCACCAAGTGCAGGGAAGAAGCCCATGGGCTGTCTGACTGCCATACTATGCCAAGCTCTTCCAGCTTCTTGAACTCCTCTTTTAATAGTTGGAGCTTCTCTAGGGGAGTCGTCTAGGTCGTGCGTGGAGCGGTGGGCCTTGGGTGAGAATGTGATGCCCCACTCCGTGCTAGGGCAGCTCCGTGGTGAATTGGAGGGGTAAGCACTGCTGGAAACTCAGCCAGGATCTTGGCATACTCATCTGTGGATCATTGCACCGAACTGAAGTGGGGAGCAGGGAGCCAGGCATCCTTGATGGAAAGACTGGAAAGTCTGTGCGTTAACCAGTTTCCATCCCTTCAGGTACACAAGCAGACTGTGGGCATGCAGGAAGTCTACCCTGAGGAGCGGTTGTTCCACTGCTGCCAACATGAATACCCACAAGAAGAGGCTGCCTCCCAATTGCAGTTGGACCTTGCATGTGCCATAGGTCCTGATCATGCTAGCTGCCCTCAGCATGGGGTTCACTTGTCTGTTTCTGGTTTCCTGCCTCATCAGGCCAGTCCAGCTCTGGCTGTGGGGTTGGACGACAAGCCTCACGATGCCAAGCACTCTCTTTTCTGCTTCCATAGGATGTCTGCTCGTGCTGCGAAATTCTGGGAGTCACTGAAGTCAGGATCCACCAGGAGCAGTTGGACATCCTCAGGTAGTTGCTCTAGGAATGCCTGCTTGAACATTATGCAAGGTTCATCCTTCCCAATGAGGGCTAGCATATTGTTCATCAGGGTTGACGGGGGCCAGTCCCCCGGCCCGTCCAAGTGGAGCAGATGTGCCCCTCTCTTGTGGCATGAGAGCCTTAAAGTCTCAATGAATAAGTCTTTGAAAGCAGTGTAGGCGCCTTTGATGGGGGTCCCTGGATGAAATTGGCCATTCAGCTTGCTGTATCCTGGTCCAGGGCACTCACCACGTGGTAGTACCAGGTGGACTCCGCTGTGATCTGCCGGATCTGAAACTGTGCTTCAGCCTGGTTGAACCATACGCCTGGCTGATTTGTCCAGGAAGTCAGCAGCTTCAGGGCGACTGTGTGGACTGCTTCCGGCTCGCTCATTGTTTGGGGTCTAGATGCGTTCTGAACCACTGGGGTCACCAATTGTAGCTGCACACTACTCAAAGTTAAAACACATACATGAGTATAGTTAGGTATAGCTTTAGGTTATCGGGCCTGAAGCCTGACTTTTATACCATTTGTGTTCCTGCCATTTCCCCCCCCTTTTCTGATGTCACCACCTTCATAACAATAGTGAGTTTCCCACCCACAGATACATTCTTACATTATAATACCTTCTTCCCCGTGCGCTATCCCTATCTGTTGGCTGTGCAGTGGGGCCAGCGCCATGATGGGGCTGATGGCCCCTACACTGCCTTAGCTTCCAGTTTGCTTGCTGGGGCCAGTGCCGCTATGCAGTCTGCTAACTCTTGGATCCGCTCGTCGGCCCGATTGCTGCCGTGGCATGCCGCTACAATATTGCAATTAGTTGTTAGTGAAATTGCATGTGGAGTATTGAATGCAGTTTTACTCTCCATAACGAAATAAAGTCTGTACTTCCCACACAGAGGTTCTGAAGAGAATGTTCCTGAGAATGGTTCCAGGAAAAGCAGGTTTGCTATTGAGAAGAAATTGAATGTTGTCTGGTGATTAGAAGGTCAGGAGATCTCATTGAAACTTATAAAATTTTTTACAGGGCTCAACAGAACACATGCATGAAGGATGTTTCCCTGGCTAAGGAGTTTTGAACCAGGTTTCAATATTTCAGAATAAATTGGAGAATTTTCTCAGAGGGTAGTGAATCTTTGGCGTACTTTACCCAAGAGGATTGCAGAGTCTCAGACATTGATTTCATTTGAAAGAGTGATTAACACATTTCTACATTTCTGGATAATAAGAGATGTACAATGGTACAAGAAAACCTACCTGAGTACTAATAAAATATTGGAAACAACTATAGATAAAGCAGGGAGACATGTAATGATTAATTGTCAAATTTATTCAGAATATTGGACATTAATGAATCTATATGCACCAAATGTGAATGATGGAAAATTTATACAAGATATTTTTATGGAATTATCAAGTGCCCAGGGGAAATTAATAATGGGTGGAGATTATAATTTTACTTTTGATTCAAAACTAGATAGATTAGGTGGAAATATTGTTAAAAATAATGAATCAGATGAAACTTGTTGATAGTTGATAGTTGGAGGAAAATTCATCCTAATGATAGGGACTATTTTTTTAATTCTTTTAGACACAAGATGTATTCATGTATTGATATGTTTTTAGTCTCTACACAATTACTAGGTAGAGTTCAGAAGATTGAATATCAAGCAAGAATATTATCAGATCATTCATCCTTTTTGTTGTCAATTGCATTGGAAGAAGAACAAAATGTAGATTATAGATGGAGATTTAATGGAGTACTTTTAAAGAGGAAGGACTTCTGTGAATTTATGAGACAACAGATAAAGTTTTTTCTAGAAATTAATGGACACTCAGTAGCAAATAAATATATGGGACTCTACGAAAGCCTATTTAAGAGGACAAATAACATGTTACACATCTAAAATAAAGAAGGAATATATGAAAGAAGTCGATCAATAAGACAAAGATATATTGTATTTAGAAAAGGAATTGCATATTCATAAAAATGAAGAGAAATGAAGATTATTGGAATTTTAAAAATTGAAACTTGATACAATACAGTCTTATAAAGTAGAAAGAGATGTATTGGACACACAACAGAAATATGATGAATTGGGTGATAGAGCCCATAAAGTTTTAGCATGGCAACTCAAAGTGGAGCAATTATCAAGAACAATAATAGCAACCAAAAGAGAAACTGGTCAAATTACATATAAAATACAAGAAATTAATGATGATTTTAAGAATTTTTATAAACAATTATATCAGTCCGAATCTTTAAAGAATTAGGAAAAAAAATAGATGAATATCTATCATAAGTTACATTGCCTGAAT
Organism: Narcine bancroftii; assembly: GCF_036971445.1. Classification (NCBI taxonomy): domain Eukaryota; kingdom Metazoa; phylum Chordata; class Chondrichthyes; order Torpediniformes; family Narcinidae; genus Narcine; species Narcine bancroftii. Next base: position 80,588,152 of record NC_091473.1, read on the forward strand.
TAAATGTCGATGAAAAAATGGAATAATCTGATTCATTTTTGGATGCTGAAGTATATGATATTTTGATGTCTTTGCCAAATAATAAGGCTCTAGGAGAAGACAGTTTCTCTCTGGAGTTTTATAAAGTATTTAAGGATTTGTTAATTCTTGTTTGTATGGGATTATTGGATAAAATGAGAGACTAACAACTTACCAGAATCTTTTAAAACAGCATTAATAACAGTTATTACAAAAAAGGGAAAGATGCTTTATAACCACCCACTTATAGACTGATATCATTATTAAATACAGATCATAAAATTGTATCCAAATTATTAGCTAACACATTAATTAAACATTTACCTAAATTAATAAATATGGATCAGACTGGCTTTATTAAACATAGAAAATCTGCAGACAATATAGTTAAATTTATGTTTATTAAGCATAGCCCAGAAAGAAAAAAAAACAACAGTAGCTTTAGATGCGGAAAAAGCATTTGATAGACTAGAACGGGACTTTTTATTTAAAGTGTTGAATGTTTTTGGACTTTCAAATAATTTTATAAATTGGATAGGAGCTTTGTATAATGATCCAAAAGCTAAGGTGGTCATGAATAGGTAAATATCTAAACCTTTTCCATTAGAAAGGTCATCTAGACAAGGATGTCCATTATCACCATTTTTATTTGCATTGGCTATAGAACCATTGGCAGAAGTGATAAGAAGAGGTAATGAGATTAAGGGTTTTACAATAAAAGATAGAAAACATAAAATTAGTTTGTTTGCAGAAGATGTAATAATATATTTTACAGAACCAGAAATATCATTGAAAAAATAAATGTATGCTTGGCAGAATATGGTTTGATATCAGGTTATAAAGTCAATGTAGGAAAGAGTGAAGTGATGCCTATGAATGATGGGGATTATACATTACGAAAGCAGGTGAAGTTTAAATGCAAAAGGAAGCAATTAAATATTTAAGAATTAATATTGATGAAGATTTTAAAAAATTATTTAAATTGAATTATCTACCATTACAAAAAAAATTAATGAAGATTTAAAGAGATGGAAAGATTTACCAATAACTTTAATAGGAAGGGTAAATTGTATATAGACAACATTCACCAAGACAATGGTAATCTTCAAACAATAATTTTTATTAATAACTATTAATAATATAAAATCTTACTTAACTCTAAACTTAACTCCACTGTGTGTGTGTGTGTGTGTGTGGGGGGGGGGGGCGGGGTGGAATCCCAAACCATTACAGTTCAAGTATAATTCTGAAGAGATGATTTTGAAGTTCATTCTCAGAAATCTTTTGTGTTGAAATTCAGAGTCTTTAAACTGTGTTCTAAAGTTCTTAAACTAATGAATTCTTGTAGGTTTGCTTTCAGAGAAATATTTCTACATACGAATGACTTTTCACAAATTCCCCTCTCTTGTGTGGAGATTTTGGCACTTGTTTTCTCACACAATGATTTAATCAACCCAGGCAGGGTTAAATGAAAATGACCATTACAAATGGACATGCAAAACTGTCCTCTCTTGACAAAGAGACCGTTGAAGAGGCTCTTCTCCCTTGAACCCACTGATTCTATGTTCCTTCCCTATCACAAGGAGAACACTCAACAGTACCTCTCTTATTCAAGGTTACTGCATCTTTCTCTGACTTCAGATGAAGCTGGTTCAATACTAAAGATGCCTTCTTGAAGTGGTATAATCACATGACATGACATCACTGCTGGTTTTGTTTGAAGTTCCACTCTTCCTAAAGTTTATGAGCCAATGCCTCTGAGTTGTCTGCACAGCTATCAAATAGATGGCTTTTTTGTGTACACTGGTGTTTCTCCAGCAACCATTCATTGTCTTAGGTTTCAATGGATAACAATAATCAAGCTGCTTAATGCTCCGAAGTAGTATTCAAGATGTCTCTTTAAGCAAATAGGCTTCTAATGAACAATCACCTCTAGGTTTATTGCTCTTTTCACAGTTTTTAACTGGACAATGGTAAGCTTCTTCATCTCCCACTTAATGGAGCCTCACTCTTAAAATGATGTAATGTGTGTCTATGTATCTAATAGGTGCAATGGGCTGAATCACTATGCAAAGCAATGTTTATCCAAAGGGAAACAAAACAGAAGTAAAAATGTACACACTATAGAAGACAATGTACAAACTATAGATTTTTCATGGGTATGGTGGTGCAAAATGATTATAAACCACAGACAATGAACAACCAAGCATGAACAGTCAAGCAGGACAAGTGGACTGTGTCATTGCAGACAAATATACCCTTCAAGCTAGACACAGGGGCAAAGGTCAATTTGATCTGTGAGTACGACATCAAAGCAATGAAGATAAAGTCATACATCCAAACAAATCCTGTACAGATCAACACCTGCAATGGATAGAGCATCAACATGAAAGATACATGTAAACTCAATGTAAAAGTTAAAGATAAGGAGTACCACCTCAGGTTTGCAGTAGTCCTAGATGGGCATAAATCATTGCTTGGTGACAAAGCATGTGAAAACTTAAGCCTAGTCATGAGGGTATATCACATTAATAACACCAGTGCACAGAACAACATAGAGAAAATACTGGATCAATTTTCAGACATCTTCAAGGTGTTTGGAGTTCTACCATTCACCTATAAGATGCAGTTAAAGGAGGATGCAGAGCCAGTAGTGCAAGCCCCAAGATGGGTTCCAATGCCACCAAAAGACAAGCTCGAGTAGGAACTCGACTGAATGAAAGAATTGGGGTCATATAGAAAGTGGAGAAGCCCACAGAATGGGTGAATTCAATGGTGTGTGTCAAAAAGAACGGTGACCTATGCATGTGCATAGACCCAAAAGACTTTAATGCCAAATATAAATAGGGGACATTATCAGATTCCAACCAGAGATGAAATTACAAGTGAAATGGCTGGTGCAAAGTTATTTACTAAATTGGATGGATTTTAGGGCTTCTGGCAAATAAAATTGCACAAAGATAGCACAAAATACTGTACATTTAATATACCAATTGACCAATACTCCTGTCTGAGGGTGCCTTTTGGAATTTCCTTAGCTCCAGAAGTGTTCCACAAGACAATGGAGCACATCATAGAAGGCATAAATGGGGTATGTGTGTACATGGATAACATGATCATATGGGAATCCACACAGGAACAACACAAGAGGCTCATCAAAGTGCTACAAAGCATCCAAAAGTATGGATTAAAGGAAGAATGGGATGACTGAAGACCATTCTAACTATAGAACCAGCACTTTTGATGTTCTTTCATATATCCAGAAGGACAAAAATATCTATGGACACTTCAAAAGATTAAATAGGTGCCAAATTACTTCAGGCTGTGGGAAACTATTGGAGGCCAGTAACATATGCATCAAGGATGATGATAAAATCTGAATGCCAATATGCACAGAAGGAGTAAGTGTCTATCGATTAAGCATCATATGATAGAGTGGTAGTGATCCTCCTGACCTATAGAGGGAGTCAGAAACTAGTTTGTTGCAGCTTGGGGATTCAAATGGATGCCTCCACATGGTGTATGTACTTTAGCTAATAAAGTATATTTGTTTTAAAAGAATCCAAGTTTATTTTTTACAATAAAAGAAATAACACACTCACCAATTCTGTTTAGCAAAATTCTTGAAAAATCTGAGAAAAGATTTATTTTAATGAACACTGAGTCGCTTCAGGAATTACATCAATGCTCAGTGTAATTTCCTTGCAATAACCATTAATACTGTCAAAATCTTCCTGATCATAAACTTTTACTCTTTGAGGATTTGCTGTGTTTGAAATTTAATATCTTGATCTGAAGAACAATCCCCAATTTGGTTTTTCCTTTATAGATGACCTTTGTCTGCTTATTGTTTCTATGCTCATTCATTGTAGTAATCTGATAGAGATCCATGTCAAACCATGAATGACTTGGTAATGGGAGGTGAAAATATGTAGACTTGGAAAATCATAGAGAAGACAGCCATTTGGTTCATTAGCTTTTTCTCCACAACCATCCAAATTTTGCTCCTCCATATATTTATTCAATTACCTTCTGAGAGCCACAAGGTACCTGGCTCCACCACATCTACACCACATTCCAGATTCCAACCACCTGCTACATCATAAGATTTTTCTTCTGTTATTTTTAATTCTCATAAAAGGATGCCTTCACAACATTCCATTGGAGGCTGGACCAGGATTTTATAAGGTGCAGTCTAATATCTGTGTTTTTACATTCAATTGATCAAGCTCAAAATATTATAAATCTTATTTCATATACCTTTCTCAACCTACACACACACACACACATACCCACACCTACACACACACAGCCACACACACCCACTCACACACATACACCCACACACACACACACCCACACACACTCACACACACACACCCACACGCATACCTACACACACACCCACACAGCCACACACGCCCACTTACACACATACACCCACACACACACACCCACACACACACCCACCCACATACCCCACACGTATGCACGCACACACACCCACACACACTCACATACACACACCCACACCCACACACACACCCACACAGCCACACACACCCACTCACACACATGCACCCACACACACACACACCCACACACACACCCACCCACACACCGCACACGTATGCACGCACACACACCCACACACACTCACACCCACACACATACCCACACCCACACACACTCACACCCACACACATACCCACACCCACACACACACCCACACAGCCAGACACACCCACTCACACACATACACACACACACACACACACACACACACACACACACACACACACACACTTCACTACTTTTGCACCCCATTTAGAACAACATCCTGTGTTCTCTCCTCATTCTTTCTACCAAGATGCATTACATCATTTTTGGGATTTGTGGATGAAACAAAACAAGATGATTTGTAAAGCGGTTTCTTGGGGAGATGGACAGGCAAGAATGTGACAAGTAGAATATAATGTGGAAAAATGTGAGGATTGTCTGCTGAATTCAAAAGGCTGCCAATCAAACACTTATCGAAACAAATGATACATGTGAACTAAATGGCTTGATTTCTACCTCATACAATATTTTCAAATTAATGAACTTTTTTTTCTCGTAAAATACAGCAAGATGGACAGGAATATTCTTCACATAAAGCAAAGATAAACTACTGCAGATGCTGGGAAGCTGAAATAAAAACATAAAAATGCTGAAATGCTCAGCAGTTTCTGTGGAGAGAGAAAAAAGGTTAATTTACAGATCAATGAACATTAATCACGCTTGAAACTAGTGAAAACAAATTAAATATCAGTTACAGAGAATGTAGAAAAGGGCCTGCAGATGCTAGAATTTGAACTATAACAAAATCTGCTGGAAGAATTAGCAGGTCAAGCAGCATCAGTGGGAGAAAAAGAATGTTCCAACATTTCCACAGAATCATGGAACACAGGGCCTTCTGTACAAAAATATTTTTCAACCTTTCTGCATGGGACCATATCCCTCTATACACCCTCCCCGTCCAGGTACCTGTCCAAATGTTTTTTATTTGTCAAAATTGAACTTGCAGTTACCAATTAAGGTGTCAGCTTGTTCCACACTCCCACTACTGTTACGGGCCCAGAGGACCCCAAAACCCAGCAGCAATAGATATTCACCACGACAAATGGTTACTTAAACAAAAGTTGCTTTTAATGTCTTTAAACATGTAAACAGAATCATACTTTAACTTATCACTATTGTGAGAGATGAGGAAACTTGACATAAAAATATGAAAGATGGGGAAATTAGTGCAGACATGTGGAGTGATGGATTCTTTCTTTGGCTTGGCTTCGCGGACGAAGATTTATGGAGGGGGTAAAAAGTCCACGTCAGCTGCAGGCTCGTTTGTGGCTGACCAGTCCGATGCGGGACAGGCAGACACGATTGCAGCGGTTGCAAGGGAAAATTGGTTGGTTGGGGTTGGGTGTTGGGTTTTTCCTCCTTTGCCTTTTGTCAGTGAGGTGGGCTCTGCGGTCTTCTTCAAAGGAGGCTGCTGCCCGCCAAACTGTGAGGCGCCAAGATGCACGGTTTGAGGCGTTATCAGCCCACTGGCGGTGGTCAATGTGGCAGGCACCAAGAGATTTCTTTAGGCAGTCCTTGTACCTTTTCTTTGGTGCACCTCTGTCACGGTGGCCAGTGGAGAGCTCGCCATATAATACGATCTTGGGAAGGCGATGGTCCTCCATTCTGGAGACGTGACCCATCCAGCGCAGCTGGATCTTCAGCAGCGTGGACTCGATGCTGTCGACCTCTGCCATCTCGAGTACCTCGACGTTAGGGGTGTGAGCGCTCCAATGGATGTTGAGGATGGAGCGGAGACAACGCTGGTGGAAGCGTTCTAGGAGCCGTAGGTGGTGCCGGTAGAGGACCCATGATTCGGAGCCGAACAGGAGTGTGGGTATGACAACGGCTCTGTATACGCTTATCTTTGTGAGGTTTTTCAGTTGGTTGTTTTTCCAGACTCTTTTGTGTAGTCTTCCAAAGGCGCTATTTGCCTTGGCGAGTCTGTTGTCTATCTCATTGTCGATCCTTGCATCTGATGAAATGGTGCAGCCGAGATAGGTAAACTGGTTGACCGTTTTGAGTTTTGTGTGCCCGATGGAGATGTGGGGGGGCTGGTAGTCATGGTGGGGAGCTGGCTGATGGAGGACCTCAGTTTTCTTCAGGCTGACTTCCAGGCCAAACATTTTGGCAGTTTCCGCAAAGCAGGACGTCAAGCGCTGAAGAGCTGGCTCTGAATGGGCAACTAAAGCGGCATCATCTGCAAAGAGTAGTTCACGGACAAGTTTCTCTTGTGTCTTGGTGTGAGCTTGCAGGCGCCTCAGATTGAAGAGACTGCCATCCGTGCGGTACCGGATGTAAACAGCGTCTTCATTGTTGGGGTCTTTCATGGCTTGGTTCAGCATCATGCTGAAGAAGATTGAAAAGAGGGTTGGTGCGAGAACACAGCCTTGCTTCACGCCATTGTTAATGGAGAAGGGTTCAGAGAGCTTTAAACATGTAAACAGAATCATACTTTAACTTATCACTATTGTGAGAGATGAGGAAACTTGACATAAAAATATGAAAGATGGGGAAATTAGTGCAGACATGTGGAGTGATGGATTAAACCAGTATGAACAGGCTAGCATGGAAATTAGAATGCAGGAAGCAGAGTCAGCCTATGTAAGATAAGAATCTTCTAGTCTTTTCGACAGGATCAGGGATCAGTGAGCCCACCATATGAATAAGATAAGGAGAGGTAAGGAATAATAGAATGTAGGAAGTTGAGGTAGTCTGGATGAGATAAGGGTCTCCTAGCCCTAGACAGAAGTACCAAGTTCTACATATATAATTAGTAAGCCTTACACAGATTTATCAAGTTATGCATATTAAATTAGTAAACCTAGATTAGCGAACTCTGCATATGAAGAGCTCTGAGAGTCAGGAAAGGTGTGAATGGGGACAAAGGCAAGGTTGTGAATAAGGACAATGAGGATAATGACATGATGAGACACCGACAGGATACCCTTGGTCCTCCAAGTTCACAGAAACTGCACGTAGGGAGGAAGGATTGCCTAATGCCAAACCCATCCAGGAGGCAGAAGAATGTAAGGGGGAGGGTATTCCTATACTGAAATTCACTGTATAAAAGTTGGGTGAGCCCCAGTGTATGTGTGTATTCCCAGGGTAAGGGGAAGCACCCAACTTTGCATTGTTGTTATAATAAATGTTCTTTGTTCTCAATTTTTGTCTCGAGCAATTTCTATTAAGGTACTTCTATTTCTAACACTATTGACTTAACTAACCTAACTTAACCCCCTTCTAATTCTAAGATCACATGTGTGTAATGTTCTTTGGTTCTGTAATGGAGGATTTAGACTAGCTTATGAAAGAAGGGATGCAATTGCATCAGAAGACATAATCTCAATTCCACTATGAGGCCCAAGATGCATATTTAGTAGACACACCTTAATTTACGCTATGGGGCCCAGGGATGCATATGAATCAGTAGACGTTATCCAACTTCCACCATGAGTCAAGAGATGCAGTTGTCTTTTGTTGGTCACAGACTGTCAGGAGACCTTGAAGATAATTAAATCATTTGTTCAAAGAGATAAGATCTGAAGTAAACAACTTTTGGGTAATATAAGCCATGGTCCCACTGCTGAAGTTTGAGACTTTCCAAGAGGTGGCAACATCTCTCAGCAAGAAGAAGAACTTCAAGAGTCCAGCTAACGTCCCGGTCGAGGGAGGTAGAGAAGCTGCTACCGGCACCCCGACAACCTATACAAGTGTGCAGTCGTTGCCTCACTTCGGCAGTTGGGACCAGTCCAGGCATTGATAAGTATAGTGTGAATTCAACTTTAGATTTAGTAATAAAGCCTTCTATAAACTGAACTGCTCTCGGTGTGTGTGTCTATTTTCTTTCGGTAGCTCAAACACTGTGACCAATCTAAAACGAACAAAATGAGAGGTATAAGTTTACCCAAGACAATTGGCGCAGCGAGCAGGGTTGGTCTCAAGATGTTTCGCCGAAAGAAGGAGGTGAGCTCTGAGCAGTTCTTGATTCCGGGATGGACTTCCAAAGATGATGGGTTTGGCATGTTGGCCAATACCCTGTCTTTGTTGGGACCACCCCTCAGTTGGGATGAGAAATTAGATCCATCAAATGCGCCTCTGGGAGAGCGGGTTAACCATATAACCATTTATAGAGCGGAAACAGGCCATGTTGGCCTTTCGAGTCCGCACCGGCTCGTAACAGATCCAAGTCTCAAAGAATTTCACGGCATCTCTGCTTTCTGCATCTTCTCTCAGGACAACTATTTGCACATTGTTCCCCCGATTGAAGTTCTCTATCTGATTAATTTTATTTAGAAGAACCTGTTTATCTGTGATCCATTGTTCGGCTTGTTTTGTTAATTCCTCCATTTGCTTATCGGCACCATCCATTCTTTCAGTTAAGTTATTAATGGCTTCACCTACCTCTCTCACTGAAGTGGTAAGCTTTTTAATGGAATCTCCACATTTGTAAATCATTGTCCCAGACTCCAAATTCTTGCAATAGAGTTGCCAGGTCCACCGTTCATTGGGAGGAGGAGGCATCTCCACCTGTATTGTCCGTCAAAGCAACTGGTGAAGCCGAGGCTTTTTCCATTGCAGATTTTGTTTTTTATCATGTGATCTTCCAGTCATCCTTCAGTAGTTTTCTTCAGAAGATATATCCACACTTCTGCAGTCAAAAAATTCTTTCAAAACCACGTTTTGGTTGTCTTTTAGAGATTTTTCTCAGAAAGCTCGGAGCAGCACGTCTGCTCAGCCACCCAGCATGGCCACGCCCCCTCTAGTTTTTTTTCCTTGATCATTGTATGTACCAGTTCATTGTGTGTGTGTGTGTGTGTGTGTGTGTGTGTGTGTGTGTGTGTGTGTGTGTGTGTGTGTGTGTGTGTGCTGCATCAGTTACTACTTCCCACACTTGCCTTCTGTAAATAAAATATTTCCTCATCAAAATTGTGTTCAGAGTCCTTGCCTGAGACCTACCAAACCGGCTTCCTCACTCACAAAAATTGGTGCGGCGAGCAGGATCTTAGGGGTCTTGGCTGGACACAGGTGTGGGAAAATGTTCTGGAACAGGGGCAAAAAAGTCAGTGCAGGCACAAAGTTTAGGATTCCCAGGTGGAGCAAAGACAGGGAAGGATTTGCAAGTCTGGCCAGCATGCTAGCAGACTTTGGTAAGCCCATGGACTGGTCTGAGCTGCTGGACACCTGTGAGGGGTCCCCAAAGCAAAAAGGAGTCTGCGGGGTGTTTACTGGCTGCTGGCATCACTGCTAAGATGCCACATAGGGATCATAAATCAGCTGGTGGGAAAGCTGCAGACTGTCTCTTACCAAAGAGACAAGGAAACAGAAACCCTGGGACAGAGCTGCAGTGTGCTACAGGAGACACTTCTTGCTGCCCAAAGCAGGGCAAGCAACCTGGAGACCCGAGGCATGGAGGATGCTTTCCAACTGGTGCAGCTCCAGCAGGCACAGGCAACCCGACGGTCTGGTTGGTGGCCAGACCCAATCAAAATTCAAGCCTTGATCCAATGGAGAGAGTAGCTGGATGCTTGGCTGGGGAATGGAATATCTGATGGACAGTGACGAAGAAGGGACACTCAGGGAGCTGGGGTCCCATCATGACCCTCCCATTCTCCCCACCACTGAGCCCTTGCAAGCTCGACCCATCACTATGCAGTCGTAGGTCCTCCACAGAGGAAAGGGAAGTGAGGATGAGGAGGTAGCCGAGGAGGGGGGGAGCATGCCAAGGGCCACTCAGAAACGACCAAGACCCAGGATTTCTCCCTGAGCTCGCTCGCTCAGCTGGCAGACCACCAGCAGCCAGGTGAGCACCTCACGGTGTAGCTGCTCAGACTGTGGGATGAGGGGGGGGTTCCAATACTGCGCTCTCCCACCAGGAGGAGGCCAGCACCCTGGGGAACCTCTCTGACCCCCAGACCATGCAGCTGCCACCAGAAGGGATCAGGAATGGGTCATCCCTCTGAGAATGTGTATTCACAGCCTTACGGGTTTGGTTTCCCACCCGCCTGGAGTGGAACCTCCATGGGTGGTCACACTGGAGCACAGTGGGGGGAGGAGGGTACCCAGGTCATCAGGGAATTGGATCTGATCAACCGGATTTACTAGGGGGCCATCAAACAAAGTTTTATTAAAAATATGAGGGTGGCTGGTGCCCTTGTGGGGCACCTCGTAACCACTACAACCCCCGACCTCAAACCAATGGCCCTGCCCCTCATGGCACCAGCTAATGGGAAGACTGTGTGAGATACCATCACCCTCCTGAAAGGGCTAGAATACATGTAATGGGGGGCAACCACCCAGGTCCACAGGGAAGCAATGAGGACTGGAAATACATTCCCTCCACACTTTACGTGCAGGCAGCTTTGCTTGGATCTGGTACCCACAGGGTTTGACCGTGCCAGCATAGACAGGATCCCGACCTCTGCCATTTACTTACAATGATAAGAGCTTTGTTGGGGGAGAAAAAGGGCTAGGGGAAAACCTACAACCACCCTGAAATAAAACCTAGGGCTGCCCCTGCCAACACTGACACTATCTCTGCTCTTCCCTCACTTGAACAATTTCTCCTGCCTTCAAGGCTGAGCTCAGAGACGTGCTGAGACAGGAGGTGCTTTTAAGCTGCAGCACTCTGGTAGCCCTCCTGGGACCCAGGAGCGATTAGTGGGGCAAAGGTGCCTCCAGCACCTTTTAAGCTGAGGGGGGGATAGCCCAAGTAAATCACCAACCCAGAGATTTAAGGGGGATCCTGCCCCAGCATGACATGTTAAGTGACGCGTCACGCAATTAGTCTCCCCTGTCTCCCCCACCAGCTGTCAGTCTCCCTCCCACTGTCAATCATGCTCCCTCTCAACCCACAGCAGCTGACCCCTCTCCTCTCACCCCTACGGCACTGCCAGTGTCCATCAATATACTGTTCCAGCACCCCGCCAACTGCTGTGTCAGATGTGTCCACTGTGAGGGCGGTTTCGACATCAGTCCTGGGGTGGAAAAGTAGAATCACGTTGGCTAAGGCTGTCTTCACCACCTTGAAAGCCGCTGTCGAGTCAGCATCCCACAAGATGTCCTTGGCTTTACCCACCATGATGGTAAAAAGTGGATGCATGATGAGGGCCACTGACAGTAGAAAGGGATGATAGAAATTGACCATCCCTAAGAACTTCTGACTTCAACCTTAGAGGGCAAGGGCACTGCCCCATCACTGGAAATCCTGTGGCCTAAGAAATCAATGGAAGTATGGCCGTACTGTATGTGAGGATAATGGTGAGGTCGAAATCACTGAGGCGCTCGCAGAGTTTGCAGAAGTGCAGTAGGTGCTCCTTGTAGCTATTGCTAGCAACCTGTATGTCATTGAGGTATATGAACATGAAGTCCACTCCTCGACTCACTGCATCCAGGAGGTGCTGGAATGTCTGTGCCAGGTTTTTCAATCCAAAAGACATAAACTCGAATAGGCTGAAAGGTGTAATAACGGGCGTCTTGGGTACGTCATCGGGGTGCATCGGAATTTGGTGGTAGCCCTTCACCAAATCCACTTTTGTAAAAAATGCACGCCTCATGCAGATTTGATGCAGTCTTGGATATGAAGGACGGGAAAGCAGTCTGGGGTCGTGCAATCATTGAGCCTGCAGTAATCGCTGCAAGGCCTCCAGCCCCCTGACACCCTCAGCATCATGTGCAAAGAGGAGGCCCATGAGCTGTCAGACTGCCAGACTATTCCCAACTCCTCCATGCATGTGAACTCCTCCTTAGCATGGCGGAGTTTGTCGGGAGGAAGGCAGCATGCCCTGGTGTGTAGAGGAGGGCCTTGGGTGGAAATATGAGGCTGCACCTCATGCTTCACCATGGCGGTGGTGAACTGAGGCGTCAGTACAGACGGGAATTCGGCCAGGCTCCTGGTGAATTCATTGTCCGAAAGGGCTAAGGAGTCCAGGTGTGGGGCTGGTGCCATGCTCAGGGAAAAGGTTTGGAACATACGTGCATGGACCAACCGCTTAGCCTTCAGGTCAACCAGGAGACTGTGCCCCCATAGAAAGTCGGCTCCTAAGAGCGGGGTTGCGTCACTCCAGTGAGCGTTAAGTTCCATGTGAAAGGGGTTGAATCAAACTGCAACTGGAGCTTGCGCTTACCAAAAGTGCAAATTGCACCGCAGTTGGCAACCACGAGCATGGCTCCCTGTGCCCCGTTGCGAGTTTCATATACTGTAGGTGGCAGGACGCTTATCTCAGCTCCAGTATCCACCTGGAAGTGATGTCTAGACTTCTTGTCCCAAACAGACTTCTTGTCTGTCATGGAGGCCAGCTGCTGTAGCCATTACCGACGGCTGGCCTTGCCGATTCCCATATAGGTGTAAGAAGGGATGCACCGGCGGGCATCTGAACCCACCAACGGTGGTAAAAACACTATCGCTGCTGTTCTGCCTTTTTGTCCTTGCAGGGTGGATAGTCTACCGGCACACTGGATCGATGGTGGAGTCATGAAACCTGGAGCACAGAGGATGCTCTGTCCTGCCTAGCTTTCTACAGTCGGTTAGCCAGGAGGCAACTCCACGGGGGTCGGTGAAGTTGGCATCAGTTAATAGGAGCCTAATGTCATCCAGCATCTGCTCCAACAATGCCTGTTCAAACATGGCGCAGTTCAAGTGGCCTTCAGCCAGTGCAAGCATTTCATTCATTAGCTCAGAGGGGGTTCTATCTCCCAACCCATCCAGATGCATGTGGCGGTACCACTGTTCATGTCGGGACAGGCTAAAGATTCTCAACAGTAGGGCCTTAAAAGTCATATATTTACCCTCCTCTGGTGGCATATGAATAAAGTCATCCACTCTTCTGGTGGTCTTCTTGTCCAACACAGCCACCAAGTAGTAGATTTTAGTGGATTCAGCTATAATTTGGCATATGTTGAACTGGGCTTCTTCCTGGTCAAACCATGACCAGGGTCTTAGAGGCCAGAAGGCTGGCAATTTTAATGACACAGCATTCAATGCTGCTGCTTCCATATCTGGTCCAAAGTCATTTGAACCTTTGGGGTCACCAAATGTAGCACACAGAGCTAATGGGAGAACACACAGACACCACTGTGGCTGGAGCAAGAAAGATTTAATTTTAAAAATGGTACCACTTTTAAGTCACCTCCTATCCCAACTTCTCAGTCGACAGTGACATCATTACATCATCCCAGCATGCTCCCTGTTTGTAGTCTTTCTGGCCATTGAAGAAAGAGACCCGGCGCCACCTTGGGCACAGCTCTACCCTAACACTGCTCCAACATTTTGACCGGTGGTTCGTGCGATCGCGGTACTGGTGCCATTACACATTGCTGGTGCTCTTACAGATACATAATTGCAGTGTGTGGATGCAAAGTTACAGTTTTTAAGTTGACCATAGTAGGAAACATTGTATATATTTTATTTCACAATAACAGCATCACACCAGAACTCCCATTAACAGAAAAACACCTCATGAGGTGGGGACTGTGAGAGCCTTTATTTAAAAACACTAAATTGGCTAACTTTCCACCCTGACTCCTCCTGGCTATTGTTACAGGGATCCAACACAGACACTTGGGATACCCTTTGAAAGAGGCAGCCTGGTGTCAAATGTCAGGCCAGAAAAGCGGGTGCCCAGGTACACCTTGGATCTTACCTGTCAGCCTGTCCCCTGCTTCACCTTGGGATAGCATGGTGACAGGCATCTGAGTTCTGTGCTTAGGGAGCATCCAAGTCTGAGGCCAAGGCGTGGAATATGCAAGCCACGAGAGGGCTCAGGCACCTGATGGACGACCTTGCACTAACTGCTTGCAGACATTGGTGGTAAGGGTGCTCACATTTGGTACATGTGGGTACAAACAACATTGACAAGAAAAGTGAGGAGGTAACGAAAAGGGATTACAGTGAGCTGGGACGAAAGCTGAAAGACAGGAAAGCTAGGGTGGTGATCTCGGGATTACTACCTGTTCCAAATGCAAGTGATAAAAGAATGTAAGAATAAGGAAAATGAATGTGTGGCTGAGGTGCTGGTGTACAAGGCAAGGATATGGCTTCTTGGATCATTGGGATCTCTTTTGGGGAAGGCATGATCTTTACAAGAGGGATGGGTTGCACCTAAATCCAAAAGGTGTCAACATTTTGGCAAGCATGTTTGGTACAGCAGTGGGGCAAGGTTTAAACTAATTTGGCAGGGGTATGGGAACCAGAGTGATAGGGAAAAGGGTAGGGAAGATAAAGTAATGGCCAGGAAAAGTAAAATAGGAAAAGTAATGTTGGGAGGAGAAAGTAAAAAATCAGATGGTGCACTGAGTTTTCGGGTCAATGATAGTGTTAAGAAAATTACAAAGAAAAAATAGTGGGCAGAAAAATCAAAAGAAAAGGTCACAGAAGTCACTAGATATTAAAAGGACTAAGAGCATAAGGGCACTTTATCTGAATGCCCACAATATTAGAAATAAGGTTTGTGAACTTGAGGCGCAAATCGGTACCCATGCCTATGATTTGGTAGCCATCACGGAAACATGGCTACAAGGTGACCCTAAATGGGAATTAAACTTTCAAAGGTATCAGGTGGTGCAAAGAGATAGACAGGATGGTAAGGGAGGTGGAGTTGCACTCTTAATCAAAGATGAGCTCCAGGCAGTAGTGAGGAATGATATAAGATCTAAAGAGCATAATGTTGAGTCCATTTGGGTAGAGATAAAGAATAACAAAGGGAAAAAATTATTGGTGGGTGTTATCTATCGCCCACCAAATAACAATAGTTTAGTGGCTTAGGAAATAAATAGAGAGATAAGTGAGGCATGTAATAATGATACGGCAGTAGTCATGGGGGACTTTAACTTCCACATAGATTGGGAAAATCAAGTTGGTCGTGGGAGTCTGGAAGAGGAGTTCATAGAATGAATCCGTGATAGCTTTCTTGAGCAGCATGTTAAGGAACCCACAAGAGAAAATGCTCTCCTGGATCTAGTGTTGTGCAATGAGATAGGTAGAGTAAATGATGTAATAGTCAGAGACCATCTGGGAAATAGCGATCATAGTATGTTTGAATTTCTCATTCAGATGGAAGGGGAAATAGTTAGATCTAAAACTAATATATTATGCTTAAACAGGGTTGACTACCATAGGATGAGGGAGGAATTGGGCAGAGTGGACTGGGAGCACAGGCTAATTGATGAAACAGTTGAGGAACAGTGGAAGATTTTCAAAGAAATATTTTGTAATGCTCAACAAAAATATATTCCGGTCAGGAAAAAGGGCAGCAAGGGAGGGAAAAATCAACCGTGGTTAACAAAGGAAATAAAGGGAGAGTATAAAATTGAAGGCGCAGGTGTACAAAGCTGCAAAGAGCAGTGGGACACTGGAAGATTGGGAAAACTTTAAGAGACAACAAGGGGTTACAAAGCGAGTAATAAGAAATGGGAAAAAGGATTATGAAAGTAAATTGGCACAAAATATAAAAACAGAAAGCAAAAAATTTTATAAATATATAAAACAGAAGAGGGTGGCCAGAGTTAACATTGGACCCTTGAAAGATGAGAAAGGAAAACTGGTAGCAAAAAATGAGGAAATGGCCGAGGCATTAAACAAATATTTTGTGTCAGTCTTCATGGTGGAAGACGTGTCCAGCATGCCCAAGTGCGGAGTTAAGGATGCGAATGTTGGGGAGGGCCTTGATAAAATAGTTGTTACAAAGAAAGTAGTGATGGAGAAACTAATGGGACTAAAGCCAGACAAATCACCTGGTCCTGATGATATGCATCCAAGGGTTCTGAAGGAAGTGGCAGAAGTTATAGATGATGCATTGGTGGTCATATACCAAAATTCCTTGTATTCTGGGCAGGTCCCGGCAGACTGGAAGACAGCAAATGTCACGCCACTTTTTAAGAAGGGATGTAGGCAGAAGACTGGAAATTACCGGCCAATTAGCTTGACGTCTGTAGTTGGAAAAATACTTGAAGCCGTCATTAAAGATGAAATAGTGAAACTTTTGGAACGTAAGGGTTCAATCAGGCAGACGCAGACATGGTTTTAGAAAGGGAAGATCTTGTTTGACAAATTTGTTAGGATTCTTTGAGGTGCGGTGGATAGAGGGGAACAGGTTGATGTTGTATATTTGGATTTCCAGAAAGCATTTGATAAGGTGCCACACAAGGGACTTCTCAGTTAAGTTACAGGAAAGTGGAGTCCGGGGAAGTATATTGGTCTGGATTGAAAATTGGTTGTCTGACAGGAGGCAGAGAGTCGGGATAAATGGGAGTTTTTCAGGTTGGCAGAGAGTGGTAAGTGGGGTGCTGCAGGGGTCAGTGTTAGGCCCACAACTCTTCATCATTTACATTGATGACTTGGAGGAGGGGACAAAATGTGGTGTAGCCAAGTTTGCTGATGACACCAAATTGAGTGGAAGAGCAAATTGTAATGAGGATGTGGAGAGTCTGCAGAGGGATATAGTTAAGCTGGATGAGTGGGCAAAGGTCTGGCAGATGGAGTACAATGTTAGTAAGTGTGAGGTTATCCACTTTGGCAAGAAAAATAAAAGAGCTGAATATTATTTAAAGGGTGAAAAACTACAGCATGCTATTGTGCAGAGGGACTTGGGAGTGCTTGTGCATGAATCACAAAAAGTTAGGTTGCAGGTGCAGCAGTTTATAAAGAAGGCAAATGGAATGTTGGCCTTCATCGCTAGAGGAATTGAATTCAGGAGTAGGGAGGTAATGTTGCAACTGTATAAGGTACTGGTGAGACCGCACCTGGAGTACTGTGTCCAGTTCTGGTCTCCATAATTTGAGGAAGGATATACTGGCTTTGGAGACGGTCCAGAGGAGGTTTACTAGGTTGATCCCTGGGATGAAGGGGTTGACTTATGATGAAAGATTAAATCGTCTAGGATTGTATTCGCTTGAGTTCAGAAGAATGAGAGGAGATCTTATAGAAACATGTAGGATTATGAAGGGTATGGATAGGATAGATGTAGGAAGGTATTTTGAGCTGGCTGGGGAAACTAAAACGAGAGGACACAGCCTCAAGATTCGGGGGAGTAGATTTAGGACAGAGATGAGGAAAAATAGTTTTTCCCAGAGAGTAGTGAATGTTTGGAATTCTATAACCAGGGAAGTGGTTGAGGCTGCTTCATTAAACATATTTAAAATTCGGTTAGATAAATTTTTACATGATAGAGGAATTAGGGGATATGGGGAGAAGGCAGGTAGGTGGAGTTAGGTCATAAATTAGATCAGCCATGATTGTACTGAATGGTGGAGCAGGCTCGATGGACCATTTTTGGCCTACTCCTGTTCCTACTTCCTATGTTCCTAAAAGGGTTGGGAGCATTTTATTAGTGTCCCTTATAGCATAGATCCATGCCTGCACTGAGTCAAGGGGTGGTGGGGCATTGTAGTGATTTTTCCCTGATCATAATCGAACAACTGAAAAGTGGCAAAGCAGCAGGTATGGATGGAATCCCCCCAGAAGTCTGGAAGGCTGGCGGCAAAACTCTGCATGCCAAACTGCATGAGTTTTTCAAGCTTTGTTGGGACCAAGGTAAACTGCCTCAGGATCTTCGTGATGCCACCATCATCACCCTGTACAAAAACAAAGGCGAGAAATCAGACTGCTCAAACTACAGGGGAATCACGTTGCTCTCCATTGCAGGCAAAATCTTCGCTAGGATTCTACTAAATAGAATAATACCTAGTGTCGCCGAGAATATTCTCCCAGAATCACAGTGCGGCTTTCGCGCAAACAGAGGAACCACTGACATGGTCTTTGCCCTCAGACAGCTCCAAGAAAAGTGCAGAGAACAAAACAAAGGACTCTACATCACCTTTGTTGACCTCACCAAAGCCTTCGACACCGTGAGCAGGAAAGGGCTTTGGCAAATACTAGAGCGCATCGGATGTCCCCCAAAGTTCCTCAACATGATTATCCAACTGCACGAAAACCAACAAGGTCGAGTCAGATACAGCAATGAGCTCTCTGAACCCTTCTCCATTAACAATGGCGTGAAGCAAGGCTGTGTTCTCGCACCAACCCTCTTTTCAATCTTCTTCAGCATGATGCTGAACCAAGCCATGAAAGACCCCAACAATGAAGACGCTGTTTACATCCGGTACCGCACGGATGGCAGTCTCTTCAATCTGAGGCGCCTGCAAGCTCACACCAAGACACAAGAGAAACTTGTCCGTGAACTACTCTTTGCAGATGATGCCGCTTTAGTTGCCCATTCACAGCCAGCTCTTCAGCGCTTGACGTCCTGCTTTGCGGAAACTGCCAAAATGTTTGGCCTGGAAGTCAGCCTGAAGAAAACTGAGGTCCTCCATCAGCCAGCTCCCCACCATGACTACCAGCCCCCCCCACATCTCCATCGGGCACACAAAACTCAAAACGGTCAACCAGTTTACCTATCTCGGCTGCACCATTTCATCAGATGCAAGGATCGACAATGAGATAGACAACAGACTCGCCAAGGCAAATAGCGCCTTTGGAAGACTACACAAAAGAGTCTGGAAAAACAACCAACTGAAAAACCTCACAAAGATAAGCGTATACAGAGCCGTTGTCATACCCACACTCCTGTTCGGCTCCGAATCATGGGTCCTCTACCGGCACCACCTACGGCTCCTAGAACGCTTCCACCAGCGTTGTCTCCGCTCCATCCTCAACATCCATTGGAGCGCTTACACCCCTAACGTCGAAGTACTCGAGATGGCAGAGGTCGACAGCATCGAGTCCACGCTGCTGAAGATCCAGCTGCGCTGGATGGGTCACGTCTCCAGAATGGAGGACCATCGCCTTCCCAAGATCCTGTTATATGGCGAGCTCTCCACTGGCCACCGTGACAGAGGTGCACCAAAGAAAAGGTACAAGGACTGCCTAAAGAAATCTCTTGGTGCCTGCCACATTGACCACCGCCAGTGGGCTGATAACGCCTCAAACCGTGCATCTTGGCGCCTCACAGTTTGGCGGGCAGCAACCTCCTTTGAAGAAGACCGCAGAGCCCACCTCACTGACAAAAGGCAAAGGAGGAAAAACCCAACACCCAACCCCAACCAACCAATTTTCCCTTGCAACCGCTGCAATCGTGTCTGCCTGTCCCGCATCGGACTTGTCAGCCACAAACGAGCCTGCAGCTGACGTGGACTTTTTACCCCCTCCATAAATCTTCGTCCGCGAAGCCAAGCCAAAGATATGTACCAGTTCATTTTGTCTGTGTGTGTGTGTGTGTGTGTGTGTGTGTGTGTGTGTGTGTGTGTGTGTGTGTGTGTGTGTGTGTGTGTGTGTGTGTGTGTGTGTGTGTGTGTGTGTGTGTGTGTGTGTATTTTGTTCCCATGCTATTTTTCCTATATTCATTATTAATTATCCGTTTTTTTTTCCCACAGTTGCTGTAAACTGTATGCGTCTGCATCATTTACCATTTCCCACACTAGCCTTCTATAAATAAAATACTTCCCCATCAAAAATGTGCCTTTGAGAACTACCAAACCTGTTTCCTCACAACACCAAGCCCAGGAGACAACCATTCAGCAATGTTAGGAAGGAACTGTTCCACACCCTGCTGTGAGCAGGTGTAGAGCACTCTCTCCTTCATGGAGCATCTACCACCTCCTTGTTCACCATGTGGTATGAACACTATGGAAAAGAATTGAAGAGAAATCTCTCACAGTGCATCCCACCAACCAACCCTCTGCCCCTCCTGTGCCCAAAATACCCACCACCCAGGAAGAGCAATACAAATGGGTGGCAAAATACGGTCCTGACCCTAAAGGATGGAGGCCAGGGACCCCGGCAGATCCACTCAGCTGTCCTGCCCCACCTAGATGACCCAAGGCTATTCATCCTGATGATTGTTCACTGGGTAAAAAGGAACACCCAGCATTGGATGGCATTAGTGGACACTGACGCTGAACACACCAGTGTCCCTGGAAATCCTAAGGGGTGGAGGGGACTCAAAGTTGAGATAGAAGGACTGGGTGGTTCAACCCTCTCTGCCAGGGAGGTCACCATCAGCCTCTCCAACGGAAATTACCCTCCACGCCCCATCCTGGTTTTGGTGTCGGCCTACCCTGAGTGCATTCTTGGTGTGAATGTTCTGAGGCTGGTCTCTAAAAACTAGTAAAGGGAAATTTACCTTTGGGGTCGCCCAAGCCTCCATTGTGATCGGGGCAGCCAGCTGGAGTTCCCTTGTCATTCCCCCCCCCACCCTGTCTGCACCCGCCAATACCGGGTACCGGGAGGCGGTGACAACATCGCACAGATGATTGATGCCCTCCTCCATGAAAGGGTAATAAGTTCCGAGGTCTCCCCCTTCAACAGCCCAGTTTGGCCCGTTCGGAAGAAAAATGGCACATGGCAGATGACCATCAACTACTGCAAATTAAACAAACCCACCCCACCCCTCATTTCTGCCATTCCTGACATGGTCACTCTAGTGGAGGACATCGCGGGCAGGGACCTCGCCAATGCCTTCTTCTCCATTCCCCCAAGTCCCGACTCCCAGGATCAGTTCACCTTCACATGGGATGGCAGGCAATACACCTTTTTCCACCTACCCCAGGGGTACGTCCACAGTCCCACCTTCTGTCACGTCCTCATAACCCGTGATCTTCAAAGCATCAACCTCCTTCCTGACATCACTATGTCCCACTATATTGACTATATCCTTATACAGGGATCGACTGAGGAGATGGTGGGACAGTCCCTCGACTCCCTCATTTCGGGCCTCCGTGACCAAGGCAGGGCCATCAACTGGGAGAAGGTCCAGGGTCCCAGTCAGTCTGTCCTCTTCCTGGGTACCCAGTGGCACTCAGGGCAGAGAGACATCCCAGAGATTGCAAAGCATAAAATTCTCAGCACTGCAGTACCCACCAACAAGACTGAAACACAAAGTTTTGTTAGCCTTCTGGGCTACTGGTGCCAGCACATTCCCCACTTTACTATGCTGCTGTGCCCACTGTATGCCATCTCCAGGAAGAAGGCCACCTTCCTCTGGGAGCCCGAACAGCAGCTTGCTTTCGACTCAGCAAAGCAGGTTGTTGAATGGGCGCACCCACTAGCCCCCCGCAAGATTGGGCTCCCATTTGAACTCCAGGTCTCTACCACCACCAGCATAGACGAGTGGAGCCTTTGAAAGAAAATCAATGCCCACAGAGTTCTGCTCGGCTTCTGGACCAAGTCCTTGCCCCAACCTGCTGCCCGTTACACCCCCTTTGAGTGCCAGCCCTACTCGCACCAAGCACCAGACAGCTAAAGAGATGGTCATCCTCCGGCCTCACCTCCCCATCATGCGCTGGATAAAGTCAATCGATGCTACTCAGAGGGAGGGGCATGTGCAGCGCTCCTCCATCATAAAATGATGTGGTACATTGCTGACCAGGCGCAACCAGGGCCAGAAGGAGTTAGCAGACTCCATGAGCAGGTGATGTCCCTCCCCATTTGCCAGGAAACACTGCCTGAGCTTTCCCCAGTTACCCCTTACCCAGTAGCCTTCGATTCCCTTGGACTAGGAACAACAACACGCCTGGTTCACCAGTGGCTCCAACCACTGGAAGAAATGACAGCCAACTCTGGTGAGCAGCAGCCCTATAGCCGGCAACAGTTTCTTCCTCTCCAACCCCACCCAATGAGGCCACCTCTGTGAATGCCAGAGATGGACTATTCAAGACCGCTCAGTGGAGCACTCAGAACTCCTGCAAACTATTGCCTGTCTGTCTGCTCCTGTATTTGCATTTTAATTCCCACCTTCATTGCTACTCTGTGCGTTTGCTTTTTAATCCCTTGCTTCCCTCCCATTGTATTATTGCATCTCTTTACATGTTTTAACAGCAGTCACCATCTTTCCTTAGTGGAAAATTCCATGGCCGGGTACATACTTGTTTTTTTCTCTGAAGTTTAAAATACCAAGAAGCAGCCAGTTCCTTTATCCTCTCCACCTCACCCCACCACCTGGCAACACCATTACAATGACAATGCCACACCAGAATCCCCCATCCCATTACCAAAACCCCTCATGGAGTGGGGCTTCTGGTGCCTGTGTTTAAACACTAATTAGGAAATGGTCAGCCCAACTCAACAACAAGCCTACTGCTTTGGATACTGTTGGGGGAGGGGGGGGCGGGGACAATCTATAGGGGCTAGTGTGATAAAAGCTCTCATGACTGGAGGGAGAAAAAATGCTTTTATTAGCTTATAACTATGGGTAGGGTCTCACAGTAGTCTTTGGAAGGGTTCTGGGTTTAGGTGGGAAACTAGGATTATATGTGAGCAGATGGGAGCGGAGCCGAGAGGCGGAACCAGCCATCAACACAACACACTACCAGTGAATCCAAGTTCAATGCATTCACCCCTTCCTGCAGAATTTAGGGTCTGTGAATTAAGACAAAGAACATGGGTGCAGGAAAAAATGGTTAAAAAAATATAGTTATTTACAAATGTACAGATTTAAGCGGTCCGGGAGTCTGGAGATCCTGATGGAGTGCCTTAGCACCGGGGTACCTTGGACTCCTTGAGTCACCTGGTCCCCTTGTGAGGGAGGAGTGGCGGGCTGGGTCTCCGGCTCAATGGTGGAGGGGGGTGCACTTTCTTCCTGAACCGGACCCCCGAGGCCCTAACTGAGGGTGGTGAGAATGAGCTCCGTGGCTCGCAGGGCACTTGAGGCAATGGACCCTTTGTTCCAGTGGGTGCCAGATCCCTGATGGAGACAGTGTCCTCCCTGCCATTCGGTACTTCACATAGGCGTACATGGGATTGGCGTGGAGCAGTTTCACCTTTTCCACCAGGGGGTCAGTCTTGCTTCTCTTCACGTGGTTCCTGAGAAGGACTGGACCAGGAGTGGTGAGCCAGACTGGGAGTGTAGTTTCCAATGCCGACCTTCTCTCAAAAGTGAATAGGAGCTCATGAGAAGTTGCACTGGTCGCGATACATAGTAGTGACCGGATGGCATGGAGTGCCATAGGGAGGACTTCTTGCCAGGAAGGCCTTTTGACTTCAGGGCCAGTTTGACAGCCTTCCAGACCATGGCATTCTCCTTTTCAACCTGCCCGTTGCCCCGGGGGTTGTAGCTAGTAGTCCTGCTGGACACGATGCCCATCGCCAGCAGGTACTGACGTAGCTCATCTCTCATAAAGGATGAGCCCTGGTTGCTATGAATATAGTGAAATGGAGTCTATGGCCTTCATGATTGACAAAGTGGATTTATCTGGGCATTAAATGGTGAACAGGAAGCAGCAGTACTCATCAATGACAGAGAGGAAGAAAGTGTTCCCGTTCATGGAGGGGAGAGGTCCCTTAAAATCACCGCTGAGACGTTTGAAGTGCCTGGATGACTTAATCAGGCATATCTTTGTGGGGCGGTAGAAGTGCATCTTGCACTCTGCGCAGACCTGGCAAAACCTGGTAATTCCCTGACATCTTCCATGGAGTAGGGCAGATTGTGTGCCTTGACAACATGAGCCATATGGGTGACCTCTGGATGACAGAACTCATTAAGCAGAGACTGCAGTTGGCCGGTGTGTGCAGAGGCATAGCTTCCTCTGGATAAGGCATCTGGAGGGTCATTAAGGGCTCCTGGCCGATAGACAATGCCATAATTGTAGGTGGAGAGCTCGATCCTCCACCTAGCAATCTTGTCATTCTTGATTTTGCCCCTCTTGACATGACTAAACATGAATGCGACTGAGTGCTGGTCAGTGAGGGGCATACATTTTCTACCAGCCTGGTAGTGCCTCCAGTGCCTTATGGCTTCTACAATGACTTGAGCCTCTTTTTCCACTGATGGGTTCCAGAGGTTGTGGCCTTGTAATGTCCACAAAAAAATGCAACCGGCCTGCCCACCTAGTTGAGGGTAGAGGCCAGGGTTACGTCCGAAGGGTTGTTTTCCACTTGGAAAGGCACATTCTTGTTCACCGCATGCATGGTGGCTTTCGCAATGTGGTTCCGGAGGTAGTTAAAAGCCATTTGGGGTTCAGCTGAGGGGGAAATTAGTGGCTTTTAAGAAAGGGCGAACCTTATCAGCACATTGAGGGATCCACTGGGCATAATATGAGAAAAATCCTAGGCATCTCCTCAAAATCTTTGTGGTCCAGGGGATGGGGAGCACTAACAGGGGACGCATCCTATCGGGATCTTGGCCAATGATGCTATTTTCCACCACGTAGCCAAGGATAGCCAGACGTTTAGTCCTGAACATGCATTTGTCAGAGTTATAAGTGAGGGTTAGGGCCTCCTTGAGATTGGCGTCATGGTCTTCCAAGGTGTGGCCACAGATGGTGATGTTATCGAGGTAGGGGAAGGTACCCTTCAACCCATACTCATCCACCATTCTGTCCATCTGCCTTTGGAAGATAGAAACCCCATTAGTAATACCAAAAGGGACCCTCCGGAATTGATAGAAATGACCGTTAGCCTCAAATGCTGTATGTGGGGGGGCGGGGGCATGCCATGTGATGACGTGGTGTTAGACTGATAATCCCTACTCTCCACGAAAAAGTTGAGAAAAAGTGACAAAAAAGGTTATAAAAGTCACAGAAAATATATGAAAGAGTTGTCTGAAGACACAAAGAAGACATTAACAATGCCACCAAAGAAGGACAAAGGACTTAATGTTCAACAAGAAAGTGAGCAAGAAAAGGAGGAGCGGTCAACCTTAAGAAAGGTAGGATTCAAAGGAGAGAGGCCAGAAGCCGGGGGTGATCCTGGACACTGCTGCACAAGGCCTCCCCTGACAATGGTCACCGACATCAGGTGAAGAAGTGACCCTGCACATGCGTGAGGAGTCACACAGGCACAGAGCACAAAAAAAGGAGGAAATTTTAAAAAGATTCCAGATACCCACAGCTCCAGTGATCAAGAAGACCTGGAAAAGCAAAGGAAAAAACGAGAATGACCTACAATCAAGAAAAAAGTAGATAAAGGTGCAGAAGCTTCTTTATATTCTGGTGAATGTTAGATTTTTTCGACAATCCGTGGAAGTGTTAACTGATGAAGTAAGGAAGAATGGTGATAAGGTGGAAAGATTAATACAACAGGTGGACACAAGATTTGAAATAGTGGATGGAAAAATTAAAGGGAATGAATTCGAGATTCAAAATCTGAAAGATCAAATGAAGAAAGTACAAGCAGAAGCAGCTGTAAAGCACAATCAGTTAATGCAAAAGAGAGAAGTTTTGGAAAATTTCAGTAGACAGAATTATATCAATATTGTTAGACTTAAAGAAGGGGATAAGGGTCAAGACTTGAAGAAATTTCTGCAACGGTGGATACCGGAATCTTTGGGCCAGGCTGCATTTCAAGGGGATTTAGAGATAGAATGAGCCCATAGGGCATTGAGACCTAATCTCAGCCTGACCAAAGGTCCCATCCAATACTTGTCAGATTTCTTCAACATGAAGTAAGAGAGAAGATATTCAAGCTGGTTGTGAAACATGCTAAAGAAAGACAATCACTTTTGATTTAGAATGGAAATAAGATTTTTTTTTAATCCAGATACAAGTTTTGATTTGTTGAAAAAGAGAAGGGAGTTTAATCCATTTAAAGATGTATTGTGGAAAAAAGGCTATGCCTTTGTTTTGAGATCGCCAGCAATTCTGAAAGTGTTCATCCCAGGAGGGAGGAATAGATTTTTTACTGATCTTAATGAAGCAAAGGTATATGCCGATTCATTGCCTGCTAAAGATCAGCAGATGATTGTAGACCCCTGAATTTATTATATAACTGAGAGGTTTTGCTGTAACTGAAAATACATTATGTTTTGAGAGGGCTTAAAAGGGGAGGAAGGTTTGACCTATACTGGGCATGATCTAATATACTGGGTAAGATTAATGGATTAAAAGGTATATTGATAAGTTTATATTAAGGGATGGTATGGTGTTCCGAGTGAGTTAATGGGGAATGTGATGTTGACCACTACGCCTTCATGGGCACTAATGTGAATATTTCTGCATCCCATATAGATCAGGATGATAGAGATGCTTTAACATCATGCA
This sequence comes from Narcine bancroftii, assembly GCF_036971445.1. Lineage (NCBI taxonomy): Eukaryota > Metazoa > Chordata > Chondrichthyes > Torpediniformes > Narcinidae > Narcine > Narcine bancroftii. Next base: position 80,614,735 of record NC_091473.1, read on the forward strand.
CCTCTGGGGTTTTTCCTTATCATTTTTCTTTTTTCTCTTTACTCTTTTTTTGGTTTCTAGCCTGGACCATTTATAGATGCAAGATATTATAGGAGAGGGTTGGGTTGGATGGAGAGATGGAGGGGATGCTGGAGGGATATGTTTAAATTTGGATGTCTAATGGCAGGGAAATTGTCATTTATTAGTATTAATATTAATGGAATTCAGCATCCAATAAAGAGAAAAGGATTATTGAATTATATGAAAAAAACTAAAGTAGATGTGGCTTTTATAAAGAAAACTCATTTAACAGAAATAGAATATACAAAATTAAAGAGAGACTGGGTAGGGGAGGTATTCTCTTCTTCATTTAATTCTAAAGCTAGAGGAGTTGTGATATTAATAAATAAGTTTACCAATTGAAATATTGGATGCAATAACTGATAAAGTGGGGAGGTATGCGATAATAAATTGCAAAATGTATTCTGAATGTTGGACTTTGAATATATATGTACCGAATGTGGATGATGGAAAATTTATACATGATGATTTTATGCAGTTAGCTAATGCAAAAAGGAAAATAATTATGGGAGGAGACTTTAATTTTACCTTTGATTCCAAGTTGAATAGATCAGAGGGAATTATGGTTAAAAATAAGGAGACAAAGGATGTGAAAAATTTTATGAATAAAATGGAACTTGTCGATAGTTGGAGGAAGATACATCCTGATATTAGAGATTATTCATTTTATTCTTATAGGCTTAAGGCATATTCCCATATAGATATGTTTTTAATCACCTCTCAACTTCAGTCAAGAGTTTATAGTATTGAATATCAAACAAGGATATTGTCTGACCAATCACCTTTAGTTATGTCAGTTATCGATGGAGGTTTAATGCAGCATAGTTGAAAAGGAAAGATTTTTGTGATTTTATAAGGCAACAGATAAAACTTTTTATAGACCTGAATGAACATTCTGTAACTAATAAGTTTGTGGTATGGGATTCTTTGAAGGCTAAGTAATATGTTATACGGCTAAGGTTAAAAAAGAATATATGTTTGAAGTTAATTCTTTGGAAAAGGAAATAATAAAGATGGAAAAAGAATTGCAAAATCAAGGGAATGATGAACAAAGGAAAATGTTGGATTTAAATAAATTGAAGCTTAATACAATACAAACATCTAGAGTAGAGAGGGATATAAGATGGAACCGACAAAAATATTATGAATTGGGAGATAGTGCACATAAAGTTTTAGCATGGCAATTGAAGACTGAACAAATATTGAGAACAATAGTAACTGTAAAAGAAGAATCTGGTCATCTTACTTACAAAACACAAGGTATTAATGATGTGTTTATGAAATTGTATAAATCAGAATCTTTGAAAGATGGGGATAAAATAGATGAATATTTGTCCAAAATTACTTTACCACAGTTAAGCATAGAAGAGAAGACATCATTAACAAATCCATTCACAGCTACAGAATTATGATATGTTGATGACCTTACCAAATAATAAGGCTCCAGGAGAGGATGGTTTCTCTCCAGAGTTTTACAAAGAATTTTAAAAGTTATTAATTCTGATATTTATAGGATTGTTAGATCAAATGGAAGATATTTGGGACTTACCTGAGTCATTTAAAACTGAGTTTATAACAGTTATTCCAAAAAAGGGGAAGGACCATTTGCTTCCATCTTCTTATAGACCAATTTCATTATTGAATGCTGATTATAAAATTTTGTCCAAATTAATAGCTAATAGATTAGCTAAATGTTTGCCTAAATTGATTAATATGGATCAAACAGGTTTTATTAAAAATAGATCAGCTGATAATATTGTTAGATTTTTAAGTCTAATAGATATAACTCAGAAAAGAAAAATACCATCAGTGTCTTTAGCTTTAGATGCTGAAAAGGCATTTGATAGATTAGAATGGAACTATTTATTTAAAGCACTGAAGGTTTTTGGAATTCCGACAAGTTTTATAAATTGGACAAGAGCATTATATAATTCTCCAAAGGCTAAAGTGATTACAAATAGACAAACACCAAAATCCTTTTTGTTGGAAAGATCATCTAGACAAGGATGTCCTTTATTTCCTTTTTTATTTGCATTAGCTATACAGCCTTTAGCTGAGGTGAATGAAAGTGATAATGAGATTGAGGGCTTTAAGATACATGATAAAGAACACAAAATTAGTCTTTTGCAGATGATGTAATACTATATCTTACAAACCCTGAAAGTTTATTAAGAAAAGTAAATGATCGATTGGCGAAATATGGGTTAGTATCAGGTTACAAAGTAGATATTGATAAAAGTGAAGTGATGCCAATGATTGAGATAGAGTATGTTCAAGTTAAGAATAGGACAAAATTTAAATGGCAGACTGTTGCAATTAAATATTTGTGAATTAATATTGACAAGAATTTCAATAATTAGTTTAAATTAAATTACATATCTTTATTGAGAAAAATTAAAGATTTATTAAGATAGAAAGATTTGCAAATTTCTTTAATATGAAGAGTTAATTGTGTGAAGATGAATATCTTCCCTAGAATAGAATACCTTTTTTCAATCTTTATCAATTTTTGTACCAATAATATATTTTCAGGATTTACATAAAAGTGTAAGATTTATTTGGATGGATAAATCGGGTGGCATTGGAAAAATTAGCATTGAAATTTGATCAAGGAGGTCTTCAATTGCCTAATTTAAAAAATTATTATAAAGCAGCTCAGCTTAGATTTTTGTCCTCTTGTTATCAGATTGATGAAAAGATTGCATGGGTGGAAATTGAAATGAATCAAATAGGAGAAAGTAATTCTGAACATATTTTATATAAATGGCATGAGAGATTATTAAAACAAAAATCTGATCCACCAGTTTTGAAGCATATACTTAAAGTATGGAATGGAGTACATGTAAAAAGAGGAATGAAGAATTATCAGTTGGCTAAAATTATATTAAATCAAAATCCTTTAATTCCTTTTACAGTTGATAACCATTAAAAAGCCACAATGCACGTGGTGGATGAAAATGTACCTTTCCAGGTAGAAAGCAACGCTTCAGGTGTAGCCCTGGCTGCAACTCTTAATCAGATGGGTAAGCCAGTTGCATTTTTTTCCAGGACCCTACAAAGCCACGAGCTTCGTAATCCATCAGTGGAGAAAGAGGTACAAGGCATTGTAGAGGCCATCAGGCACTGGAGGCACTATCTGGTGGGTAGGAAATTCACCCTCCTCACAGACCCATGATCGGTGGCTTTCATGTTCAACAACACAAAAGGAGGCAAAATTAAAAGTGACAAAATTGCTAGGTGGATGAACAAGCTCTCCACCTACAACTATGATATAGTCTACCAACCTGGTTCCCTCAATGAGCCTCCAGATGCCCTGTCCAGAGGAAGCTGTACCTCTGCACACACCAGCCAGTTGCGGTCACTGCACAGTGAGCTCTGCCATCCAGGCATCACTCACATGGCTCATTTTGTCAAGGCACGCAATTTACCCTGTTCGATTGAGGATGTCAGGGAAATGACCAGGTCATGCCAAGTCTGCTCAAAGTGTAAGCCACACTTCTACCATCCCAGAAAGATGCACCTGATAAAGGCATCCTGGCCCTTCAAACAGCTCAGTGTTGATTTCAAGGGATCCCTCCACGAATGGGAATGTGTACTTTGTCACTGTCATTGACGAGTACTCGCGTTTCCTGTTTTCCATTCCCTGTCGAGACACATCCACACCATCTGCTATTAGACCCCTATACTCTATTTTCGCCCTGTTCGGGTATCCTGGCTATATCCATAGTGACCAGGGCTCATCATTTATGAGTGAAGAGCTATGCCAGTTTCTGCTGGTGAGAGGAATTGCATCCAGCAGGACAACTAGGTATAACCCCGGGGGAATGGACAGGTTGAGAATGCAACGGATTGGAAGGCCATAAAATTGGCCCTCTGTTCCAAAGGACTTCCAGACTCCTGCTGGCAGGATGTCCGACCCATGGCACTCCACTCCATTAGGTCACTACCTTGCACTGAGACTAATGCAACTCCTCACGAGCTGATGTTGCCTTTTGAGAGAAAGTCATCATCAGGGACAACCCTCCCGGCTTGGCTTACAGCACCAGGTCCAGTGCTGCTCCAAAAGTACATGAGGAGAGGCAAATCTGACCTCTTGGTCGAGAAGGTGAACCTACTTCAGGCCAACCCCACTTATGCCTACGTGGCATACCCAGCTGGCAGGGAGGACACTGTCTCGATCATGGACCTGGCACCTGCTGGAACTGAGAGTCCACCACCTCAAGGGGGCCATGACTCCGACCTACTCAGGGTTTCTGGAAAAACGCCAAGGGGCTCAGGTGAGCTGTCGCAGGAAGTGGCTCCAGCCACCCCTCAACCAAAACCAGATCACCCACGTCCCAAGGTGGGTCAGGAAACCCAGGGCCAGCCGACACTGTGGTGCTCTACCTGCATTTTCAGATCTCCTGACAGGTTGAACATGTAAATATTGTAAATACTTTTTTGACCATCCGATGTTCTCTGTTTCACCCAAGGGCTTCATTCAAAAGGAAGGGGTGAATGCAGTGAACTGGGAATTTGCTACTGGTACAATGCTCTAAGGACTGGCTCCTCCTCTGGCTTTCCTCCCAGCATATCCCAATATAAACCATGGACCCCCACCAAAACCCCAGTTCAGTCCACAGACTATGTGTGCCATTCTTTTTGAATAAAAGTGTGTTGTACTCTCTCTGGTCTTCAGTCCTCTCTGTCACACTACAGGATTTATCCGAAGTTCCCCTTCTTCTTGGGTTGTTGTTAGCCTCCCGGATACTGTGCCTGCTCGGGTTTGCTGACGGGGCCACAAGTGCCTGTGTTGGATCCCTTGTGAGGATAACCAGGATGAGTTATAACCATATAACCATTTACAGTGCAGAAACAGGCCAGTTTGGCCCTACTAGTCCGTGCCGAACATCTCCCACCTGGTCCCCACTGATCCGTATTTGACCCATAACCCTCCACTCCTCTCCCGTTCATATACCTTTCCAACCTTTCCTTGAATATTAACATCAATTTCACTTCTACCACCACTGCCGGATGTTCATTTCATTCACTTGCCAGGTAGCACGCCGCTACAGTTTATGAATATCAGAGTCTCAGATGGTTAGTGTGAGCAGTTCCTTTGGTTGTTCAAAGGAAAAGGGTGGAGCTCAATGATTTTGAGCTCCATCTTCAGGCAACGATCAAGGTAGATTATGTCAAAGGGTATCAAGGAAGGGAAGTGAGTGCAGTTACTTTTTCAAGGGAGAAGATGTTCTGAAAACTGAATGGTTTAAGGCTGGATAAGTCTCCCAGACTAAACTGATTGCACCCTCAGGACCTGAAAGAAGTAACAGTAGAGATAGTGGATGCATTGGTGTCCTGGGTAAACTTGTACCTCTCACTTTGTTCATTTTAGATTGGTCACAGTGTTTGAGCTACTGAAAGAAAACAGAGACACATGCCGAGAGCACTTAGTTTATACAAATCTTTATTACAAAATCTAAAGCTGATTTCAAACTACAATATGCAAGCCCTTCCCAATTATACTTATCAATGCCTATACTGGTCCCAACTGCCGAAGCGAGGCAACGACCGCCCACTTGTAGTAGGTTGTAGGGATGCCGGTAGCAGCTTCTCCACCTCCCCCGACCGGGACATTGGTTGGACTCTGGAAGTTCTTCTTCTTGCTGAGAGACGTTTCCACCCCTCAGAGTCTGAAACTTCAGACTACCCAAAAATTGCTTATTCAAGCACCTATTCCCTGTGCAAAAAAAAGATAACTGAGCACGCCTAGGCTTCTATCAAATACCACAACTTTCTAGCTTATCACTTTGAATTCAATGATTTACTTAGCTTCAAGGTCTCGCCTGACAGTCTGCGACCAACAATCCCATCAATCTCAAAATTCTGCAACCGGCTAACAAGCAGGAAGATTAAACGTTCTTGGTACCAAATGTCTTTTTGTCAGATAACTGCATCTCTGGGCCCCATGGTGGAATTTAGCTTATGTCTACTGATTCTTACATTATTCTCAAAGTAAGTTACTGATACTCAGCCTTGCATAAGCAAAAGCATGGTTTAAATCCTCCATTACAATTGGTTATTATCTTTTAGGAATCAATAGATTCTGGTACGACCCGAGGACTGGAAAATCGCAAATGTCACCCCACTATTCAAGAAGGAAAGGAGCCAGCAGAAAGGCTGGTTAGCTTGCCATCAGTGGTTGGGAAGATGTTGGAGTGGATCGTCAATGATGATGCTAAGGAGAATTTGGAAACACATGACAAGATAGGCCAAAGCCAGCATGGTTTCCTTCAGGACAAATCTTGCCTGACAAACCTCTTGGAATTCTTTGAGGAACTAACAAGAAGGCTGGATAAGGGAGATGTAGTGGATGTTGTGTATTCAGATTTTCAGAAGGCCTTTGACAAGGTGCCACACATGAGGATACTTAACAAGATGAAAGCCTATGGTGTAAAACAGTGGTTCTCAACCTTTTTCTTTCACTCACATACCACCTTAAGCAATCCCTTACCAATCACAGAGCACCGATGGCATAGGGATTATTTAAAGTGGTATGTGAGTGGAAAGAAAAAGGTTGAGAACAGGAAACATACTAGCATGCGTAAAGCATTGGCTGATTGACACGAAGCAGAGTTGGAATGCAAGGATCATATTCTGATTGGCTGCCAGTTGCTGGTGTTGTTCCATAGGGGTGAGTGTTGAGGCCATTTCTTTTTATGTTATATGGTGAGGATAATGGAATGAATGGCTCTGTGGCCAAATTTGTGGATGAATCAAAGGTAATTGGAAAAGCAGGTTGTGTAGAAGAAACACAAGGCTGCAGAAGGTCTTAGAGAGATTAGGAGAATAGGCAGAAATGTGGCAAATGAAATATAATATTGGAAAATGTATTTTCATGCACTTTGGTAGAAAAAATAAACAGGCAAATTATTTTTTAAATGGGGAGACAATTGAAAATACCCAGATACAAAGGGAGCTGGGAGTCCTCATGCGTGATTTCCCAAAGATATACTTGCATATTGTGATGGTGGTGAAAAAGGCAAATGCATTGCTGGCATTCATTTAGAGAGGGATAGAAAATTAGAGCAGGGATGTGATGTTGAGGCTTTATAAAGCATTGGTGAAACCTCACAGAGTAATGTGTGCAATCTTGGGCTCATTTAAGAAAAGATGTGCTGAAGTTGGAGAGGATTCAAAAGAGGTTCTCTAGGATGATTCCAGGAATGAAAGGGCTTCATATGAGGAGTGTTTGTTAGTTCTTGTATTCATTGGAATTTAGGAGAATGAGGGGAGATCTCATTGAAACATTTCAAATGTTGAAAGGCATAGACAAAGTAGATATAGGAAGGTTATTTCCCATGGTGAGAGTCTAGGACAAGAGGGAACAACTACAGAATTGAAGGGCGTCCACTTAGAACAGGAATTTCTTCAGCCAGAGGATGGTAAATCTGTGGAATTTGTTGCCATAGGCAGTTGTGCTGACAAGTTCATTGGGTGTATTTAAGACAGATTGGTAGGTTCTTGATTTGCTGGGGGATCAAAGGTTAAGGTATGAGGCCGGGCAGTAGGGCTTAGTGGGAAAATGGATCAGCTCATCATTAAATGGAAAGTCAGACTTGATGGTCTGAATAGCCTATTTCTGCTCCTATTGTCCTAAGGTCTATGTCAAGTGTGGCCAAACCGCGGCTTGCAAGGTGTAATCACGGAGGTATATTCGTTGTGTCCTCTTAGTGGGCATGGCTTGTGAGTGCATGATTGTGGCTTGTGTGGTTGTGTTGCGGGCAATGGGATTACCACTGTGATCCAGGCCACCTGCCCAGTTGAGCTCCCGATGCCCTGGCTGCCCTCCCACCGAAGCTCCCAATGCCCCGGCCGCCCGCTCACCCATCGGCGCTCCTGATGTCTTGAATGCAAACTTTCCACCCAGTCCCTGCTGGTCACCCATCTGAGCTGCCAGTGTCTTGAACGACTCAGTTACTTACCATGGTCAAAAGTTGTGTGTAATTATTGATTCCTTAAATTTTACCCTAAAAATTGGTCCCCAAAATTCAACTATTATGCGAATATACGTTGTGTACATTTTGATTATTGAAACCAATACAAATTAGCAGTTTAAAAACAACAAACGTGAATAAATATTATTACATACATGTATTTCTTACTATTTACATCAAATTTTGTATCAAAATGTACATGTAAGAGTAAAAACGTGTACATGATTTTTTTTTCATGTCTTGTGGCTTTCAAACATATGAAGTTATGTGGTTCTTAAGCAAGTTTGGCAACCCTTGGTCTATGTCTTATCATCCAGATCACTGATATAGCTAACAAACAACAGTGGATCCAGTACTGATCTTTGAGGGACATCACTAGCCACAGGCCTCCAGTGTGAGAGGCAATAATCCACTATCACTCTCTGGTTTCTCCCATAAAACCAATCTCTAATGTGATTTATTATCTCACCATGAACACTGAGTGACTGAATGTTCATGATTAAACTAACATGAAGGATCTTGTCAACAGCCTTTCTAAAGTCCATGTAAACAACATCCACAGCCTTTCCTTCATCAATTTTTCTGGTAACATTCTCAAAAACCTCTATAAATAGACTTGCTAAACAAGCACAAAGTCTTACTGACTATCGCCAATCTGTCCCTGGCTATCCAAATACTTGTATATCCGATCTCATAGAATACCTTTCAATAATTTACCCACAACAGACATCAGGTTCACTGACCTATAATTTCCCAGATTATTTTAGTCTTTTTTAAACAATGGAAAAAACATGTGCGATCGTCCAATCCTAAGGACATATATATCTGGCAGGGCCCCTGCAATTTCTACTCTAGCCTCCCTCAAGGTTAAACGGAATACCTTGATTTTATATAGTTGACCATTCTGGTGATAATTTTAGACAATAGGTGCTGGAGTAGACCATTCAGCCCATCGAGCCAGCACCAACATTCATTTAGATCATGGCTGATCTTCCACTATCAGTACCCTGTCCCTGCCTTCACCCCATAACCCTAATCCCCCTGTCCACAAGAACCTTATCTAACTCCCTCTTGAACTTATCCAGAGAACCTACCTCTACCACCCTCTGCAACAAAGCATTCCACAGTCCAATAAGTCTCTGGATAAAAAAAAATTCTCATCTCTTCCCTGTATTCTTAAACTATGGTCTCTAGTCTTAGTCTGCCCTAACATCAGGAATATGCAATCAGTTTCTATCATATCCAATCCCTTAATAATCTTATATTCCTCAATCATATCTCCCCTCATCCTTCTAAATTCCAATGTATACAACCCCAGTTTATCCAACCTTTCGGCATACAACAATCCCATTATCCCAGGGATTAACCTTGTGAATCCATAGCAAGAATGTCCTTCCTCAAATTAGGAGACCAGAACTTGTTCCGATACTCCAGGTGTGGTCTGCCAGGACTCTGAACAACTGCAGAAGGACATCTTTACTCCTATACTCTATTCCCATTTTTATGAAGGCCAACATGCCATATGCCTTTTTCACAGCTTGTTGAACCTGCATGCTAGCTTTTAGTGACTGATATACAAGTACACCTAGATCACGTTGCACTGCCCCTAACTTGACTCCATTTAAATAATAATCCGCCTTCCTGTTCCTGCCACCAAAGTGGATAACCTCACATTTATCCAAATTAAACTCCATCTTCCATGCATCTGCCCACTCACCTAACCTGTCCAAGTTCCCCTGCATTTTCCTTACTTCCTCCCCACACTTCACACTGCCACCCAGTTTTGTGTCATCTGCAAATTAAATCATTAATATTTATGATAAACAACTGAAGGCCCAGCACCGAGCCCTGAGGGACCCCACTTGTCACATCCTGCCATCCCGAAAGTGACCCGTTAACCCCAACTCTTTGTCTCCTGTCAACCAATTCTCTATCCATGTCAGCACCCTACCCCAATACCATGCTCTCTGATGTTGCCTACTAATCTCCTATGCGGGACCTTATCAAAAGTCTTCTGAAAGTCCAAGTACACCACATCCACTGGCTCTCCCATGTCCACCCTCCTTGTCAAATCCTCAAAAAATTTCAGATTAGTCAAGCATGATTTTCCCTTCAAAAATCCATGCTCACTTGTAATTATACTATTATTTTTGTCTAAGTGTTCTGTTATTTCTTCTTTTATAATAGATTCTAATATCTTCCCCACCACTGACATCAGGCTAACCGGTCTGTGATTGCCTGTTCTCTCCCTCCCTCCCTTCTTGAAAAGTGGCACAACATACCCTCCAATCCATAGGTACCTCTCCTGAATCTATAGAACATTGTCCCTTACTATATTTGCTCTGAATATACTGTACCTGTAGAACTTCTTAATATTTTCCCTCACATTGTCTTCCAAAGCAATCTCATGTCTTCTTTTAGCCCTTCTGATTTCCCTCAAGATTTTTCTTGCATTTTTTATACTCTTCAAGTACCTAATTTGGTTCTTGGTGCCTACACCTGCTATACACATATCTCTTTTTTTTAACCAATATCCTTTGAGGGACCAAGTTTCCTTATGCCTATTAACTTTGCCTTTAATCTTGACAGGAATGTACAAATTTTGTACTCTTAAAATTTCACATTTGAAGGCCTCCCACTTACCAAGCTTATCTTTGCCAGAAATCAACTGTCCCAATCCACACTTTCTGGATTCTTTCTTGTTTCCTCAAAATTGCCCTTTTTCCCATTGAGAATCTCAGCTCGAGTACCTGAGCTATAACTTGAATTAAATGTCTGAACTGCTTCTGTTATCCAGCAAACTCTCAGCAGCGCACGTATGATAGCTGACTTGTCTTCCAGTTCTGGACATTGACAGCCTGCTACACATTATTATCAATTGGCAGCAAAATCTTCATCGTTCAAAAACAATCAAATGCATAACTTTTAATTACCATTAAAATGCTAATTTATAGAAAATTATATCACAACTGCTGCAGAAAAATCTATCAATAAAAGAATTTCCACCAATACATTCAACTTTAGGTCTACCTGATTGTTTCTAAATAACCAAGTTAAATTCTTCTGGTATTCTTCAACCTTGTGGCCTCCCAGGTACTCCATTTGCACAGTCACAAACAGACCATTGCAATAAAACCAGCTGAGTCAAGTGGTTGCTAACTTTAATTAGTTATTCTGATTGTTCACCAACAGAGTTTAAGACTGGGTTCTACTAATGGTAGTTATATGAATGTTGTAAATGTGGTGAATATACTGATATCGTAGCCAAGTCTTCTATCGGCATTCCTCAAAAGGGATCAAGGAATATTGGAAAAATTACAGACAAAAATTGCCATGCCAGGTTTAGGCCAATTCTGCAATGGTATGACTTATACATTTTCCATTTCTCTGCCAATAAACCTTCCAATGAAGTATGTTCCCAATCCAAAACATTGCCAGTATTGTAAATACCTTTTAAAATACCTTTTACAAGGTATCAAGCTGAAATGTTTTCTGAGCACCCTGAACATAATCGGAAGGTGGTAGTCACCTGCTTGAACCACTGATCTCTGTGGTAAAGGTATCTTCAAACTGCAGTTGCTGAAATCTGGAGCAAAAAATACCTAACTACTGGAAACACTCAGCAGATTAAGCTCTGTTTGGGGGTGGGGGGGGCGGGGGTGGAGAGGAATTCTTGGTTTTGGGTCTGTGACAGATTGTGCTATATTTTATACTGTATATAGATGTTTTAAAGGAGATAAATTGTGGCAGTTTTTTAGTGTAGGTCACATACAAAAAATTCAAAACAATTCTCATTTAAAATGCCAGAGCTCTGCTCAAGTCAGACAGTCCAGGCTCCAGGTTCCTTTGCACAAACTTTGAAGAATGCCTATAAGGACTTACACAAGAAGGTTCTAATTGGACATGCTGTGGAGTAATGGATTATTATTTTGGAAAGCAACAGTTGATCGGACTCAGAAGATTGGGTCCAATGCTGCAGTCTGTTTGAATGTACTTTGCTGTTCTAAGAGGGTCATGTGGTTTTCTCTGAGAGAGAGAGAGCGAAAGAGAGAGAGAGAGAGAAAGTTAGAGAATTCAGTTCTATAGTTCAGCGGCAAAAGCTGGGACTAGAACATGACAAGCTAGGAAACGTGGAAAAACCCCATTTTGAAGATGGGTTGTGAGTTCTTAGTTCAGCCTGGTCAAAGCCCTTGTGGTCCATACAAGAGGAGATGGCTGGCTGTATAATGTTTCACTTGAAATAAGGGAAACAAAAAGGAACTCTTTGGTGACCTGAAAGAAAGAGGTTATTGTAGAGCTCGTCGAAAGAACCAGAGACTTATTGGTCCAAACCAAGGCTTTTATTAGCAAAAGACAGGAGCTCTTCACAGGTGGCCGACCAGTCCGGAATGATCCGACCTGGCTAGGGACACAATCTTTTAAGGCCCAGACAGTAGGCGTGGCTAAGCTCTCAGCCAATCGCTGTAAGCACAGTCATTACACTCTAGATACTGTAACTATATACATTGGTGATAGGTCTGTACTATCACAGTTATCATCTGGAATACCCTGATGGGGGAAGTTTCTTCAGCAAGACACTGAAATGGCTGATCAGAAGGAATCAGTTGTGGGGGTCCAATGAGCAACAAATCTCTCTCTGAAAACCAACAAGATGAGTGGTAACCATTTACCTTTCAAGCACCAAAGCCTGGTGAAATTCATAAATGTTAAATTCTGTGCACAGTATAAGAATTTCCTGCAACCAGTGAATTTGGAGGAGTGAGAAGTGAGATTGGTCTGTGAATCAAAGAACTTTTCATTACATACACGGGCACTTAGAATTAGAAGGGGGTTAAATTAGGTTAAGTTAAGTTAATAGTAATAAGTTAAGAGTTTGATCCTGTTTTTATGTTTAAAGAAAATTAAAAGCAACTTTTGTTTAAGTAACCATTTGTCTTGGTGAATTTCTATTGTTGCTGGCTTTTGGGGTCCTCTGGGCCCATAACAGGTCAAAATCCTTTGTCATTCTTTAACTCTAAAGTTAGTTCATTCACCTCCTTAATCAGTTCCAGCTCATCCAGATTTATTCTTACTGTATTTTGAGTGGCTTTACTTGGCCACTTAGCAGAACATACCTGAGTCAGCTGCAATGTTGATAGTCTGGTGTCAGATTTCCTTCCCTGAAGGATATTGGTGATTGCGGACTTCAAAAGGACCAGGAATGATCACCCTTCACTACACATCAATGAATCTGTAGTAGAGAGAGTGGAGAGCACAAAGTTCCTTAGAGTTCACTTAACTAGTGACCTATCATGGATACTCAACATCTCCTCACTTGTCAGGAAGGCAATACGTGACTGCATTTCCAGAGAAGACTGAAATAGGCAAGGCTACTGGCCACCATTATGTCAATCTTCTATAGGAGCTCTATCAAGAGTGTCCTAGCCTGCTGCATCACAGTGTAGTATGGTTGCTGCAGCAAAATGGATCGGAGGTCAATCCACAGGACAATAAGAATCTCACTCCCCCTTCCCCCCTCCCCAACCAATGTATTCTACCAGGATCATTGTCAGAAGTGCGCCCACATTATTATTGAGGACCTCATCCACCTGCACAAGCATCTTTCAGCTGCTCCCATCAGGGAAGAGATACAGATGTATTGGAGCCTGCACCACTAGGTTGTGGAACAGCTTCTTCCCATGGGCAGTGAGAATGCTGAACCAAAGGAACTGTTCATACCAACTATCTAAGACTCTCATATGTACAAAACAAACTTTTATTTATATAGATGAAATCCTTGTCTTGCATATGTATTATTTGTCTGTATGTGTGTTATGTCTGGTTGTGTGTCTGCAGGTTTTGCACTGAGGACTGGAGAATGCTGTTTCATCGGGCCACTGTGACAGAGGTGCACCAAAGAAAGGGTACAAGGACTGCCTAAAGAAATCTCTTAGTGCCTGCCACATTGACCACCGCCAGTGGGCTGATATCGCCTCAAACCGTGCATCTTGGCGCCTCACAGTTTGGCGGGCAGCAACCTCCTTTGAAGAAGACCGCAGAGCCCACCTCACTGACAAAAGGCAAAGGAGGAAAAACCCAACATCCAACCCCAACCAACCAATTTTCCCCTGCAGCCGCTGCAACCGTGTCTGCCTGTCCCGCATCGGACTTGTCAGCCACAAACGAGCCTGCAGCTGACGTGGACTTTTACCCCCTCCATAAATCTTCGTCCGCGAAGCCAAGCCAAAGAAGAAGAATTGTACAATCAGATGTCAATAAATTTGACTTGAAGCAACAATTTTGTATGATGCAGTTGAGAAAATTAAATTCATTCTGGAGCTGATACATTGAAAAATGAAAGGCTAATTTATCCAAATGTTTATTTGTTGTTCTTAAAATATCCTTGTCTTAGAGTTGGTTCTATGGCATTTATATTCCTAGTTATTTAAAACTAGTTGCATATAGACCCCCAAGGTAGTCTTAACCTTTATTTCAAGTTTTGCTAAGAAGTAGGTAGGCTTTTTTAACTGAGGGTAGATGAGATACAAATCAGAGGTCATGGGTTAAGGGTGAAAGGGGAAAAGGTTAGGGGAAGCATTCAGGGGAACTTCTTCATGCAGAGCATAGTGGGAGTGTGGAATGAGATGTCATCTCCAGTGGTGAATGTGTGGTCAATTTTAACATTTAAAAAGAATTCGGACAGGTATATGGTTGAGGGGGGGTGGGGTTATGGAGAGCTATGGATTGGGTGCAGATCAGTGGAACTAGGCAGAAAAATAGTTTGGCACAGACTAGAAAGATCAAAAGGCCTATTTCTGTGCTGTAATTTTCTAGGGTTTAAGTCACATTTGGTTCTAATCCTGCCTTGGTTCAGCAAAGAATCTTTAGGGTACAGATTTCCAATAAATCATTTTTAGTCCAAATTGATATTTGATATTTCTTTGCTATAAATTTAATGTACATCACTAAAAATACTTCAGACAAGAGTGCTGACATGCATGGAATAGTATTGGCTCTGAACTGAACAGTTTATATTGTTTATTTTGGTCAACATGATGTCCTCTCCTGACTTTTCCAGTAATCAGTAAAAGAAATAGAATTGACATTGCCAAAAATTTCAGTTAATGAAAACATTAACTTATCTACAATTTTTATTTGTGCACAGTAGCTTTATTTAAATATTTTCTGTGGAATTATGAGAAATAGTTTTATTTTGGAGAAGTGCTGGTGATAAATAATAAATGTGTAACATTGGAGAAGTTGCAGCAGTTTCTTTTATAAGTCTTTTTTCTTCACCGGTACAAATAGTCTGAGTTTCTGCCTTTTTATTGTGCAATTCACTGCTTCCTGTGAGTGCAGATTAAACCCTGTAAAAAATAAGGAGATCTCACCTTCAAAAAGAATAATATGACACCAGATTTCAGCAAATGTTCGGATAAATCAACTCAGGAACATCAATCATTCATCCTTATTTTTTACCTATATCAGACACATTGGGGTTCAAGCTCTTCCTGAGTTAATTGCTTTTTTAATTCATTCATAAGATGTGGACAACATTGTAAATACCACCACAGAGACAGACAGAATGGAGACCGACCCTTCAGCCCAAGTGCATGTTGACTATCAAGCATCCGATTATATTAATCCTACATTAAATAATTATTTAAAAAAAAAAATTCCTCACACTCTCAACGACTCCCCACAGATTCAACTACTCAACTACACATGGCAATTTACAGTGACCAATTAACTACCAACCCACACAGTTTTGGGATGTGGGAGGAAACAGGAGCACTGAAGGAAATCCCACTGAAGGAAATCCACAGGAAGAACATGCAAACTCCACACAGATAGCACTAGCAGTCAGGATTAAACCCATGTCTCTGATACGCTGAGGCAATAGTTCTAATAGCTGTGCCCCTGGGTCACCATTTGTTCTCAGTTGTTCTAAACCTGAATGGGTAAAAACTGTCTATTTTTGTCCATGAAGCACATTTATGACCCAGCTACAGTACTTTCTTTTAATAACAATCCAACAATTCCATTTTTACTCTTATTGAACCTAGATTTATTGAAATAAGAAAAACTAATGTTTTTTAAATAGTGAGAGCTTGGGTATTGCTGACACTCAAATTAGTCCTTGTACAGATGATAAACCCACATGCAGGTGCAACAAGCAAGGAGGAAGGCAACGTGTATGTTAGCCTTATCATGAGAGAATTTGAGTACAGGAGTGTGGATGTCTTACTGTAAATACAAAGCCACACTTTGTCAATCATATTTAATTTAAAAATGTACTTGACATGGAGAGAGGTCAGCAAAAACATACCAGAACTTGTTAACGGAATGATAAGATTCTTGTATAAGAGGATAAAGAATAGGTTAGAGCTGCACTCTGTAAATTTGGAAGAATATGAAATTGCAGAGATATGTTTCCCTTGGCTGAAGAATCAGGAATCCCAGAATGATATTGGATCACTTAGGACTGAGGTGACTAAAAATTCTTGATAGAACATAGAATATAGAACATTACAGCACAGAACAGGCCCTTCCACAACTGATGTTGTGATAACCTACATATATAGTTTTATATATATCTTCTTTGGCTTGGCTTCGCGGACGAAGATTTATGGAGGGGGTAAAAAGTCCACGTCAGCTGCAGGCTCGTTTGTGGCTGACCAGTCCGATGCGGGACAGGCAGACACGATTGCAGCGGTTGCAAGGGAAAATTGGTTGGTTGGGGTTGGGTGTTGGGTTTTTCCTCCTTTGCCTTTTGTCAGTGAGGTGGGCTCTGCGGTCTTCTTCAAAGGAGGCTGCTGCCCGCCAAACTGTGAGGCGCCAAGATGCACGGTTTGAGGCGTTATCAGCCCACTGGCGGTGGTCAATGTGGCAGGCACCAAGAGATTTCTTTAGGCAGTCCTTGTACCTTTTCTTTGGTGCACCTCTGTCAAGGTGGCCAGTGGAGAGCTCGCCATATAATACGATCTTGGGAAGGCGATGGTCCTCCATTCTGGAGACGTGACCCATCCAGCGCAGCTGGATCTTCAGCAGCGTGGACTCGATGCTGTCGACCTCTGCCATCTCGAGTACCTCGACGTTAGGGGTGTGAGCGCTCCAATGGATGTTGAGGATGGAGCGGAGACAACGCTGGTGGAAGCGTTCTAGGAGCCGTAGGTGGTGCCGGTAGATGACCCATGATTCGGAGCCGAACAGGAGTGTGGGTATGACAACGGCTCTGTATACGCTTATCTTTGTGAGGTTTTTATATATATTTTATAAATATATATAAAACCATTCACGGAGCAGAAACAGGCCATGTCGGCCTTTCGAGTCTGCACCGGTTCAATAGAACAATTCCACTAGCTCAAACCTCCCGCTCTCTGCCAATAACCCTTCAACCCCCCCTCACCTCCATGTACACATCCATCCTTCTCTGAAATGACAGAATGAACAAATGTACTCAACATTCTAAATCTTCCCTACCCCTAACTCTCTTTCTTGTATTCATGTGTCTGTCTAAGAATCTTTAAATGTCCCTATTGTACCAGCCTCCACCACCACCCCTCACAATGCACTCAGGGCACCACTAACTTCTGTGTAAAACTTTTACCCCTGACGTTCTCCCCTAAATCTTCCACCCCTCACCTTAAATAAATGTACTCTGATATCTGCTACCGTCCACTGGTTAAAAAAAAGTTTTGGCTTTACACCATATCTATTCCTCTCGTAATTTTGTATACCTCTATTAAGTCACCCCTCATCTTTTGCTCCAAAGCAGTGGTTCTTAACCTTTTTCTTTCCATTCATATACCACTTTAAGTATTCCCTATGCCAGAGGTACCCTGTGATTAGTAAAGGGTTGCTTAAGGTGGTATGTGGGTGGCAAGAAAAAGTTTGAAAACCATTGTTTTTATGGTACCTAATTGACTCGTTATGTGCACAGTTTCATAACTCCTAAGGAAATGGATCAATGACAATATATTTTTTTTTTTTTAAATTTTTTAAAAAATTTTTTATTTTTCACACATTAAACCACATTGACCAAGATACATACATTTTCCTTTTCAAATATATACAGTGTCATTTTCTCCCCCCCTCCTCCCATCCCACCCTCCCTACCTCCCCCCCATTCATTTAAAGTACAGAATCTAAGATACATTAAACCAATCAAACAATGTTGTCATTCAATAAAAATAAACAAGAAATTCCACTGAGTCAATTCTTTTCATTTCCTTCTCCTTTCGTTAATTTAGGTGGTAAATGTCCCCGGTAGAGTTTCATGTATGGCTCCCATATTTGTTCAAATATTTCAATATTATTTCTTAAATTATATGTTATTTTTTCTAATGGAATACATTTATTCATTTCTATATACCATTGTTGTATTCTCAAGTTATCTTCTAATTTCCAAGTTGACATAATACATTTTTTTGCTACGGCTAGAGCTATCATAACAAATCTTTTTTGTGCACCATCCAAATCAGTCCAAATTCTTTGTTTTTTTTGTTTTTTTTAAATTTTTTTATTTTTCACACCATAAATCACATTAGCCATGATATACACTATTTCTTTTCACACATATACAGTGACTTTTAATGACAATATTTTTCAAGCAAAATATCTCAATAATAATTGGGTCTAGAGCAGTGGTTCTCAACCTTCCCTTCCCACTCACATACCACCTTAAGCAATCCCTTACTAATGTGAGAAACAGAAGTACCCTCACAGATTTCGCTCGAGACAAAAATTGAGAACAAAGAACATTTATTGTACAACAGTGCAAAGTTGGGTGCTTCCCCTTACCCTGGGAATACACACACACACTGGGGCTCACCCAACTTTTATACAGTTCATTTCAGTGTAGAGGTACCCTCCCCCCCTAACATTCTTCTGCCTCCTGGATTGGTTTGGCATTTGGTAATTCTGTCTGCCTAAGTGCATGTAAACTTGAAAGACCATGGGGTATCCTGTCTGGGTCCCATCATGTCATTGTCCTTATTCATGAATCTGCCTTTGTCCTTATTCACACATCTCAACCCCCAGGACTTACTTCTATATGCAGAACTTGCTAATTCTGTCTATCACTATAAGACCCTTATATACTTGCGTAACCCTTCCTCACACTCTTATCGGAATTCATCCCTACTCAGCACTTACTTAACTTCCTCTAGTCTAGTCTAGTATTCCTTATTTCATTCATACTAGCTTTACTTCCTATATTCTATTATCTCTCACATTAATCACAGAGCACCGATGGCATAAGGTGGTATGTGAGTGGAAAGAAAAAGGTTGAGAACCATTGCTTCAAAGAGAAAAGGACTAGCCCTGTTAACCTGGACTCATGACTTGTTCTCCAATCCAGGCAACATCCTGCCAAATCTCCTCTGCAAAGCTTTCACATTCTTCCTGTAATAAGGGAACAAGAACTGAACACAATGTTCCAAGTGTGGCCTATCCAGAGTTTTATAGAGCTGCAACATTACCTCAAGACTCTTGAACTTGATCCCCTGACTAATGAACTCTAGCATATCATAAGCGTTCTTAACAACTCTTTCAACCTGCTCGGCAACCTTGAGAGATCTATGGATTTGGACCCCAAAGTCCCACACTGTTAAGAATCCTGCCATTAACCATGTACTCTGCCTTCACATTCAACCTTCCAAATTGCATCACATCACACTCATCTGGATTGAATGCCATTTGGCACTTTTCTGTCCAACTCTTCATCTTGTTGTAACTAATGACAACCTTCTACAATATCTAATACTCCTCCAACCTTCATGTCTTCTGCAAACTTACTGTCCAATCCTTCCACTTCTTTGTCCAGGTCATTTATAAAAATCACAAAGAACAGGGGTCCCAGAACAGATCCCTGTGGAATTCCACTGGTCACTGATCTCAAGGCAGAATGCTTTCCATCCACTAAGACTATGTTTTCTGTTGGCAAACCACTTCTGAATCCACACAGCCAAGGTTCCATGAGTGACCTTGTCAAATACCTTACTAAAATCTATATTCACCATGAGGCACAATTTGCACCTCAGCTCTTGCACCTCTCTAAATGTTTGTAAATCCAGTTATTCTGGAAATCTTGATACTACAGGAAAATGGGATCAGTCATTATTTTGATAAAGAGTGGAGCCCCTCAAATGGCCTCCCTCTGTTCAGAATCTTTTACGCTCCTGTTGCAGAGAAATGTAAGATGACACATTTTGGTAGGAAGGACAAGAAGAGACTGTCTACAAGAAATGCTGGAGCAGAAGAATCTTGGGTGTTATCTGGCAAAGGCTGGACCAGACGTGATTACCTCCTTTAATGCTGCAACCGTTCTATGATTTTATAATGACGTTGCTCTCTGAAACATAGACGGTTGTGAGAAGAATCTTTTGAGGGCATACACCGTGCTTATAGAAGAAGATTAAAAGAGGGAAAAAATCCCATTATTGGACTAAGCAGCAAAAGGGCAGAAGTGATAGAGTGAAGTGATTGGCAAAAGGACCGACAGAGACATTAGAGAAAAATACACTTTATTCCAAATAAAGCTGAATATGTCCGTAAAAGAATGTGTCGGCTTTGGGGAGAGAAGGGTGGTACCCTGATGGCACCCAGGTTCATGCATTGGTGCTGGATCTACCTCAATGACCTGAGTAGCCCCTGTTCGGAAAAGTATTTTTTTAAATTCTCCGATTCCAATGGTTTATAATTAGGTGTTTTCCCCCATAGTGACCATTTTTTTTGTTATTTTAACTTTGTGAAAATTCCCTTCGCGAACTGGACAAACGAATTTAGGAATGCACTCTTGATCGCAAATGGAAATTCCCTGGTCTTCCAGGGGCGGCTTTATAAAACCCGAGCGGCGGAGACCAAGTTCAGAGCTCCAGATCTTGGCATCCCAGGCAGGATTACATCTCGGCTTGTGGATTCCGGACTCTGCGCACTATGACCACCAGGTCTTGTGTAGCCGCTGCGCTCACGTTTCTGCTGACAACAGGTTTTACTGCCTTTTTAAAAAAAAATTATTGTACCTTATTCTAACGTTCAATATCAAGCACGGAAATATCCACCGGTTTCTGCTTTTTTTTAAATTAAGAAATGAAGATGCAAAAGTTTAAAGTTATAGTTTTAAGATTGTATTTGTGATGTTTACAATATTTTTGCAACACTGAAATTCCAAATGCCCAAAATGTATTTTCCCAACTGCTGACGTGATCAAATCTTCTCTCCAAATAGGATATGCCTTGGAGTTAGAGCTAAATCCAGTGGGAGATGTGTGGCATCGGATCGGGGAGACTCTGGTGCTGAGCTGCCGAGCTAAGAACTGTGCTTCCCCTTCCTTCAGGTGGCAAGTCGGAACCGACAACCCCCTGGCAGGAACCGTCAGCCACGGGGTCTCGGAGTCCACCCTCACCTTCGCCCCCGTCACTGTGCAGAACGAGCACCGCTACATGTGCATCGCGAAATGCGGAGCAGAGGAAAAGGAGAAAATCGTCACTCTCCATGTTTATGGTGAGTGTTCATTCAACATGGGCATAAACCAGGCAGGGTTAACAGGGGCACAAAATTTAAAAAAAAAACAGAAAGGACTAGAAACCCTCAACTGGAGAGAGAAAAAATAGAGCTGACGTGATTTAGGATTTCCAACAGCTTCCAATTTCATAAATGTGTTTTTTAGTCCAATAATGAAATGAATGTCTGTGATCCTTTCCGACTTTGAAACACACAGATTAACGATAAAGGGGTGGGTGCTGGGATTTGCGCCTGGGGAGCTGCACCTTCTCCGCTGAATGAACCCTTGTTTGATCCTGTGTCTCGACAGCTCTGTCCGACGCGCTCATCCTGGAGACCATGGGCAGTTTGGAAGTGGGCAGGAAAGGCACGGTGAGATGCACCGTTCCCAGTATCTACCCGGTTGACGTGAAGGTGGAGTGGCTGAACGCAACCACTCTGCTGAAGGAGGACACGATCTACCGTCACACAGAGAAAGAAAAGGCGTGGAATTTCACCTACGAATTAACACCTGATCTGGCTGACTCGGTCCAAGAACTCACTTGCCGAGTTCACTTATTCCCGGATCAGAGATTTATGAGTGAGGCCACGGAAAAGTTCCAGGTTCACTGTAAGTATCGAAGTGGATCTTTCACTAAAATGCGCCCGGGCTCTAAAATACTTTAAACCGCCTGTATTTAATTTTGTAAATGTTTACATTGCCTCCTTCCACAGATCCTCCCAGAATGATTACAGTTTCTCCAGAGCCGTCTTTCACGGTGGAAGAGGGTCAAAATGTCTCGCTGACTTGTGTGGGCGACGGCAGCCCCGCTGCCAGCATGACATGGAGAAAATTATCAGCCGGCAACTGGTCGGTGCTCGCCGAGGACGAGGCCGTTCTCCACTTGTCGCCGGCTCTGACAGAGGACGCTGGAATCTATCGCTGTGAAGCCAGCAATCATCTGGGCCAGAAAACCAAAGAGGTGGAAGTTCACGTTCAAGGTGGGTGCATCTTATCACAAAAGCGGTGTTCGAGTGGGTCACATTGCAAAACTTTTAGCAATCATTAATTTAATCTGTTATGAGCCCGGAGGACCCCAAAACCCAGCAGCAATAGAAATTCACCAAGACCATAGTTATTTAAACAAAAGTTGCTTTTAATTATCTTTAAACATGAAAACAGGATCAAACTTGAACGTTTTACTGTTACTTAATCCCCTTCTAATTCCAAGAGCAGGTGTAAGAATTCAAATACAGTTCTTTGATTCACAGTCGAATCTCACTTCTCACTCTTCCAAGTTCACTGGTTGCAGGCAATTCTTATTCTGTGCACAGAATTTAACATTTATAAAGTTCACCAGACTTTGGTGCTTGAAAGGTAAATGGTTACTGCTCAGGAAGGTTCTTATAGGTTTTCAAAGAGATTTGTTGCTTGTTGGACACCCACAACTGATTCCTTCAATCAGCCACTTCAGTGTCTTGCCGATTAAACTTGCCCCATCAGGGTTTTCCAAGTGATAACCTTTCTTTCAGGTCACCATAGAGTTCCTTTTTGTTTCCCTTATTTCAAGTGAAACATTATTCAATCAGCCATCTCCTCTTGGCTTTGACCAGGCTGAACTAAGAACTCAGAAGTCTTCAAAACATGGGGGTTTTCCACAAGCTTGCCAGCTTGTCACATTCCAGTCCCAGCTGCTGCTGCTGAACAGTAGAACTGAATACACCCCTCCCCCCCACCCTGAGAAAACCACAGGACTCTCTTAGAACAACAAACTGCACTGGTGGCACCAGACCTAATCTTCTGAGTTTGTTCATCTGTTGCTTTCCAAAACAATAATCCATTAGTCCACAGCATGTCCAATTAACACCCACTTGTGAAGTCCTTATAGGCATTCTTCAAAGTTTATGCAAAGGAACTCAGAGCCTGGACTGCCTGGTTTGAGCAGAGCTCTAGCATTTTAAATGAGATCTGTTTTGAAGTGTTTGTATGTGACCTACACCAAAAACCCCCCACAATTTATCTCTTTTAAAACATATCTATATACAATATAAAATATAACAATCTGTCACACATCCCACTTCTTCTTTCAGGTCGCCCCAGAGACATCACTTTCTCATTCACACCTTCTGCTGTACAGGAAGGGGACCATGTCACAGTCAGCTACACAACCCACTCAGGCTCCCCTGCCAAGCTTGTGTTGAGGGGATTGACATCAAGCGGATGGATAGATCTGGACCCAGAGAATGGGACATTAACAACCAGTGCTGTCATGGTGGATGATTCAGGACTGATTAATGTTCAAGGTTTGTATTGACATTAAGGAGAAGGTACAGGCACTGTAAAGCAGTCAAAAGCTTTAGCAGCTTTGCACAAAGAGCAGTGTGATAAAGGCTGGGCAATCAGCATGAATGATGTAAACTGAGAGCTAAATATTGGCTAAGATGCTAGACCATACAGGGACAAAAGCTACTGCTTTCAATTGAAAATTGTGTTCCAAAAACTTTTCTGTTAACTGGAGAATATTTAATTTCACATTTTGGCTGGATGTTACTTCAATAGTTGCAATACCTCTGCACATCTCTGGTTGCCTTAGATTTTTGGGTCAAGTCTGTGGATTTAGATTTGAACTCACAACTAAGTTATGGTCAATATCATAGATTGGAAAAAGTCTACAATTATTGAGATATTAAATGATTTTTTTCTCATCTGTGTTCATGAAGGAAAAGGACATTGGACTAAGTGAGATAAGAGAGGCAAATGGCTTAGTTATGGAAAAGATAGGGATTAGTAAAGAGAGGGTTTTGGAGCCTCTAGGGTCAGTAAAAGTGGATAAGTCTCCTGGTCCTGATGGGATTTTCCTCAGGACGTTTAGGGAGGTCAGGGAGCAAATAGCGGAGGCACTGTCAGTGATTTTTCAAAGATCACTGGAAGAGGGTGTGGTGCCGTGGGATTGGAGGGTTGCTAATGTAGTTCCATTGTTTAAAAAAGGCACAAGGTGTAAGCCAAGTAATTATAGGCCTGTAAGCTTGACTTCGGTGGTAGGGAAAGTTATGGAGGGTATTCTTAGAGATGGTGTGTATAAATGCCTAGATATGCAGGGATTGATCAGGAGCACCCAGCATGGGTTTGTGAAGAGGAAGTCATGTTTGACGCACCTTGTTGAGTTTTCAAAGAAGTGACAAGAAAAGTGGATGAAGGTAGAGCAGTTGATGTAGTCTATCTGGATTTTAGCAAAGCTTCTGAAAGGGTTCCACATGAAAGGTTAGTAAGGAAGGTTCGGTCACTGGGGATTAATGGAGAAATAGTAAGATGGGTCCAGAAGTGGCTGGAGGAGAGACAGCAGAGGGTCATGGTGGACAATTGTCTGTCAGGATGGAAGCCTGTGATGAGCGGAGTACCTCAAGGATCGGTGCTAGGTCTCTTGTTCATAATTTATATTGATGATTTGGATGATGGGGTGGTTAACTGGGTAAGTAAATACCCAGATGATATGAAAACAGGGGGAGTGGTGGATAGCGAGGAAGGTTTTCAGGGATTACAGAGGGATTGGTTTGTCTGGAGAGTTGGGCTGAAAGATGGCAGATGGAATTTAATGTAGAGAAGTGTGAGATACTTCATTTCGGTAAAAATAATTGAAATAGGACATATGTAGTAAAGGGGAGGACATTAAGGAATGCACAAGTACAAAGAGATCTTAGAGTTATGGTGCAGCGTTCCTTGAAGGTGGATTCTCATGTTGACAGAGTGGTTAAGAAGGCAGTTCGGATGCTGGCCTTCATAAATCATAGCATATAGGAGCTGGGAAGTGATGTTGTGACTGTTTAAGGCACTGGTGAGGCCAGGTTTGGAGTATTGTGTTCAGTTCTGGTCTCCAAATTATAGGAAGGATAAAGATAAGGTGGAAAGGGTGCAGAGAAGATTGACAAGGATTTGCTTGGCTAAAATACCTAGAGTACAGAGAAAGATTGAAGAGGTTAGGACTTTATTCCTTGGAACGTAAATGGTTGAGAGGGGATTTGATAGAGCTGTTTAAAATTATGAAGGGAATAGATAGACTAGATGCAAGTAGACTCTTCCTCCTGAGAGCAGGGGAGGTTGAAACAAGAGGACACAAGTTGAGGGTAAGGGGGCAAAATTTTATGAGAAACATTGGGGGATGCTTCTTCACTCAGAGAGTGGTGGCTGAATGGAATAATCTTCCAGAGGAAATAGTTGAGGCAGAGTGAATTCTTTCATTTAAGAGGAGGCTAGATATATACATGGATAAGAGGGGGTTAGATGGTTATGGGCGGAGAATAGGTGGGGGGAGCAGGCGGAGTTGTTTGAGTAAACAAGCGTGGATTTGTTGGGCCAAGATGGCCTGTTTCAATGCCATAAACTGTTATATGGTTATAAGAATTTTTATTAATAAAAGTTTCTCCCTCACTAATGCCTAGTACTTGGGCTCTTCGAATTTAGTCAAAGAAGAAGAAAAAGTCACCATCAAGTGCTTTTTATAGAATATTTTTTTATTTTTCACACTGTGAACCATATCAACCAAAATACAAACAAACATTTCCCTCTTAAATATACACAGTGACATTTTCTCCCTTTTATTCCCCTCTACCTTCCCTCCCCCCCTTCCAATCCAAAACCAATAAACATTCAACATATACAATTCATTAAACCCATTAAACAATGTCATCACACAATGAAAAAAAAAACAAGAAAAATGTGTCATCTACTTTTACACACTGGATAAAGTCATTTCGTCTTCTTATCATTTTAGGGGGTAGAGGTCCAAGGCAAGCCCTCTCTGTTATATTCCATGTATGGCTCCCAAATTTGTTCAAATAATGTGACTTTATTTTTAAAATTATGTTATTTTTTCTAATGGAATACATTTGTTCATTTCCATGTACCATTGCTGTACTCTGATTTCCAAGTTAACATTATACATTTTTTTTGCTACAGCTAAGGCTATCATAATAAATCTTTTTTGCACTTCATCCAGTTTGAGGCCTAATTCTTTACTTCTTCTATTACTTAGAAGAAAGATCTCTGGATTTTTTGGTGTGTTGCTTTTTGTGATTTTATTTAATACCTGATTTAATCTTTCCAAAACTTTTTCACTTTCTCACATGCCCAAATTGCATGTACTGTTGTTCCCATTTTCTTCTTACAGCGAAAACATCTATCTGATAATGTTGGATCCCATTTGTTTAACTTTTGGGGCGTGATATATAACCTGTGTAACCAATTATACTGTATCATGCGTAACCTTGTGTTTATTATATTCTTCATAGTTCCAGAACATAACTTTTCCCGTTTCATTTTTTTATCTTTATGTTTAAATCTTTTTCCCACTTTTGTTTGGGTTTATAGCTAATTTCATCATTTTCCTTCTCTTGCAGCTTGATGTACATGTTTGTTATAAATCTTTTAATTATCATTGTGTCTGTAATCACATATTAAGCTGCTTCCTTCTGGTAATCTCAGTCTGTTTCCCAATTTATCCTTTAAGTAGGATTTCAGTTGATGGTATGCAAACATTGTACCATGAGTTATTCCATATTTGTACTTCATTTGTTCAAATGTTAATACATTATTTCCAATAAAACAATTTTCTATTCTTTTAATTCCTTTTCTCTCACATTCTCTAAAGGAAAGATTAACTATTGTAAAAGGGATTAGCTGATATTGCATCAATAATAATTTTGGTATTTGGTAATTTGTTTTTTTCCTTTCTAAGTGAATCTTCTTCCATATATTGAGTAAATGATGCAATACTGGTGAACTTTTATATCGTACCAGCTTTTCACCCCACTTATAAAGTATGTTCTGATACCTTCTCCTCTATTTTATCTAGCTCTATCTTAGTCCAATCTGGTTTTTCCCTTGTCTGATAAAAATCTGATAAATACTTTAATTGTGCTGCTCTATAATAATTTTTAAAGTTTGGTAACTGCAAACCACCTTGGTTGTACCTCTCTGTTAATTTATCTAATGTTATCCTCGGTTTCTCCCCTTTCCATAAAAATATCCTCATTATTCTCTTTAGTTCATTAAAGAATTTTTCTGTTAAGGAAATTGGTAACGATTGAAATAAGTATTGTATCCTTGGGAAGACATTCATTTTAATGCAATTTACCCTCCCTATCAACATTAGCGGTAATTCTTTCCAATGTTCTAAGTCTTCCTGCAATTTCTTTATTAGTGGTTGATAATTTGTACAAGTGGCTTAAATTATTATCTAACCTAATACCTAGGTATCGGATTGCTTGTGTTTGCCATTTAAATGGTGATTCTCTTTTAAATTCTGTATAATCCGCATTACTCATTGGCATCTCTTCACTTTTATTTGAGTTGATCTTGTATCCCAATATTTCTCGATATTCCTTCAATTTATTATGTAGTTCTTTTATTGATATTTCTGGTTCTGTTAAGTATACTATGATGTCATCTGCAAATAAACTGATTTTATACTCCTCCTTTATTTTTATCCCTTTTATTTTATTTTCTGTTCTTATCAGTTCTGCCAATGGTTCTATTGCTAAAGTGAACAATGAGGGGGATAATGGACATCCTTGCCTAGTTGACTTACTTAACTTAAATTGGTTCGATATTGTTACCTTCATCAATGGTCCATTATATAATGCTTTAATCTAATTAATATATTTTTCTGGTAGATTGAACCTCTGTAATACTTTGAATAAATAATTCCATTCTACCCTGTCAAATGCTTTTTCTGCATGTAAAGCAACAGCCACTGTTGGCTTCTTATTTCCTTGAACTGCATGAATTAGATTAATAAATTTACAGAAATTATCCGCTGTTTGTCTTTTCTTAATAGAACATGGGAAGTAGGAACAGGAGTAGGCCAAAAATGGCCCATCGAGCCTGCTCCGCCATTCAATATGATCATGGCTGATCTAATTTATGACCTAACTCCACCTACCTGCCTTCTCCCCATATCCCCTAATTA
Organism: Narcine bancroftii; assembly: GCF_036971445.1. Taxonomy (NCBI): domain Eukaryota; kingdom Metazoa; phylum Chordata; class Chondrichthyes; order Torpediniformes; family Narcinidae; genus Narcine; species Narcine bancroftii. The sequence continues at coordinate 80,643,200 of NC_091473.1, forward strand.
ATAAATCCAGTTAGATTTTGTTTTACTATTTTTGGTACACAGTCGGCCAATCTGTTTGCTAATAATTTTGCTATTATCTTATAATCTGAATTAAGTAGAGATATTGGATCCTTCCCTGTCTTTGGTATTACTGTAATTATTGCTGTCTTACATAATTCTGGCAAGTTTTATGTTTCTTCTATCTGGTTCATTACTTCCAGGAGAGGAGGAATTAATAACTCTTTAAATATTTTATAGAATTCTATTGCGAATCCATCCTCTCCAGGTGTTTTATTGTTCCTCTATTTCAAATGGTTTTATCAGTTTGATTTGTTCCTCTTCTTGCAATTTTGGCAGTTCAATTTTAGCTAAAAATCTTCTACTTTATCATCTTTCCCCTCGTTCTCAGTTTGGTATAATTGTTCATAAAATTCCTTAAAGTTCTCATTAATCTCCATTGGATTATATGTAATTTGTTTGTCCTTTTTCCTTGATACCAATACAGTTCTTTTAGCTTGTTCTGTTTTAAATTGCCAGGCTAATATTTTGTGTGTTTTTTCTCCTAGTTCATAATATTTTTGCTTTATTTTCATTATGTTCCTCTCCACCTTATACGTTTGTAATGTTTCGTATTTTATTTTTTTGTCCGTCAATTCTCTTTTTGTTATATCATTCCTTGTTGCTAGTTCTTTTTCTGTACTTACTATCTCCCTTTCCAACTGTTCTATTTCCCGATTGTAGTCCTTTTTCATCTTAGTTACATAACTTATTATTTGCCCTCTAATGAAGGCTTTCATTGCATCCCATCATATAAATTTGTCTTTCACTGAATGCGTATTTATTTCTAAGAACATTTTAATTTGGCGTTGAATGAACTCTCTAAATTCCTGTCTTTTAAGTAGCATGGAGTTTAACCTCCATCTATATGTTCTTGGTGGGATGTCCTCCAGATCTATTGGTAATAACAGGGGTGAATGATCACAGAGCAATCTAGCTTTATATTCAGTTTTTCTAACTCTCACTTGAATATGGGCCGTCAACAAAAACATATCAATCCTTGAGTATGTTTTATGTCTACTCAAATAATATGAGTATTCCTTCTCCCTTGGGTGCTGCCTCCTCCATATATCCATAAGTTTCATTTCCTGCATTGATGTAACCATAAATTTGGGCACTTTATTCTTTTTGCTAGTCTTTTGTCCAGTTTTATCCAACATTGGATCCAAATTAAGGTTAAAATCCCCTCCTATCAGTATATTCCCTTGTGTATCTACAATCTTCAAAAAAATATCTTGCATAAACTTTTGATCCTCTTCATTAGGTGCATATATATTGACCAAATTCCAAAATTCTGAATATATCTGACACTTTATCATTACATACCTCCCTGCTGGATCTATTTTTTCTTCCTCTATTTTGATTGGTACATTTTTATTAATTAATATTGCTACACCTCTAGCTTTTGAATTATATGATGCTGCCACTACGTGCCTTACCCAGTCTCTCTTTAATTTATTATGTTCCACTTCAGTTAGGTGCGTTTCCTGCACAAATGCTATGTCTATTCTTTCTTTTTTCAGGAAATTTAATAGCCTCTTTTGTTTAATTTGGTTATGCATTCCATTAATATTTATAGTCATATAATTCAACATGGCCATCTCATACCCTGTTTACACCTCATTTCCACTTCCTCACCACCACCACCTCCTTTTCCCCATTTTCATCTATCAGTTTTCCCTTTTTAAACTCAATGTATGACAACACATTTAAAACATAAAATGCTTCAACAACTCCCACATCCAATATTCCCTTAGTCCTAAATGTCCCGTCCCCTCCTCTCTGAGTTGCCCCTTATCCCTTGCCAGGCAACCACAACTCCCCTCTCCAATTGGATTGCGAACCTACTTGCAAGCATCAACTGATTTCGCAGAGACAGTTATTCTCTCCCACACAATCCTACCAGAAAACACTTTTTTTTTACACATATAACAAAGTTCCCCCTTTTTTCCCTTCTCTAGTTCTTTACATATACATTGTTTTTACATCTTTATATATATTTTAATCGCCATTCTTCATTCTTCTTACATCTCTTCATCTCTCCTTCTGTCCTGCAAGCATTCTGCAAATTCTTGTGCTTCCTCCGGATCCGAGAACAGTCTGTTTTGCTCCACAGGGATAAATATTTTAAGCAGAGCTGGATGTCTTAACTTAAATCTATAATCTTTTTTCCATAGGATTGATTTTACTGTATTAAACTCCTTCCTCTTCTTTAAGAGTTCAAAACTTATGTCTGGGTAAAAAAATATTTTTTGACCCTTGTATTCCAATGGTTTTTTGTCTTCTCTAAATTTATTCCTTGCCCACTCCAGTATATTTTCTCTTGTCGTATATCTCAAAAATTTTACTAAAACGGATCTTGGTTTTTGATGTGTCGTTGGTTTCGGAGCTAGTGTTCTGTGTGCCCTTTATATTTCCATTCCTTCCTATATTTCTGTCATTCCCAGGACCTTTGGAATCCATTCTTTTATAAATTCCTTCATATCTGTGCCTTCTTCATCTTCCTTTAGGCCCACTATCTTTATATTGTTTTGCCTACTATAGTTTTCCATTATATCAATCTTCTGAGCTAACAACTCTTGTGACTCTTTTTAGTCACTTTTCCATTATATCAATCTTCTGAGCTAACAACTCTTGTGACTCTTTAACTTTTTAGTCACTTTCTTCTAATTTTCTTCTTAAGTCGTTCACTTCCATTTCTACAGCCATTTCTCATTCTTCCACATTTTCTAATCTTTTCCCAATTTCTGTCATGACAGAAATACTTACTTTTTCTTCTGTACTTTTCATTTTACTAAATTCTAATGTCAACCATTCTTTTAATGCCCTCATTTGTTCTTGAAAATTTTATTAATCTATATTCTGTCCATCTGTTTTACCTTCTATTTCTCTATGCAGATCTTGATCTTCTTCTTCCTCTTCTTCTGTGTCTGCACCCATGTTTGTGTCTTCTTCTTCTCTTCCTTGTATCTGTGTCTCTTCTGACTTTCCTGCTTGTCTCACTTTGCTGGGCTTCTTGCTTGGCTTCTTGCTGTTGGCCCTCTTCTTCTGGGCTACTCATCTGTTGGGCCTCCTGCTGCTGCTCTTCTTTCCTTTCACTCCCTTTCCTGTCACTTTCCTCCTCTTCCAGCTGAGAGCCCTGGTGTTGGGCATCCCTCAGCTGGTCCTGTTGTGTTTACCCGCTCCTCAGCTGAGCCCCCCTCCCGTCGGTGTTCTCCTTCTCCTTAGTAAGTGCACTGCGCACTTTTGTTTGGCTCAGAGAGCCATTTTTGCAGTCCAGTGGTGGGGGGGGGGGGGGGGGGGTCGCGACTCTGCGGGGTCGTCACCAACCTTGGAGAACGGGTAGCCTTTTTTGTTACTTGTTTTGTATGAGCCACGTGCACCATTAAAAAGACAGACCTGTGCAATTGTTTAGAACAAAGATTTGAAATTTAAAAAGTGAACTTTACTCCAGTCTCCTGCCTCGTTTCGAGATGGTTACTAATGTTAGCTATCTATAAGGTATGTAGGTGAAACTCATACTGAGGACAGAATACATAGATTAAGTTTAATATTTTGAAAGAGCATTTTGTGGTTGGAGAATGTATTTCACTGATTTTTTTTAATTTTACATATTTTGTCTCTGCAGAAAAGGAGCCTGATATAGTAAAATCTCCTGAGAGCCCTATTGGAATCTTAGAAATAACATGCACAGGAGCTGTACTTGGATCAGGTACAATGCTACTTTCTACTCTGCATTACATTATTCGCAGAAGCAAGTTAAACAAATCATATCAAATACCCGAGGAGATACTGTAAAGTTAAAAGAAAGGACTGAAGGAATGAGAATTTTCACTTCTAGCAGTCTCAGCTCTGGGGCAGTGGTGTCGTGCTGTCAGAAGCAGGATGTCGAGAAGCTGTTGTATTATAAGCATGGCTCAAAATATCACCAATAGCAGGTATCCACAGAATGGAAAGTAGAGTACACTTGAATTTATTGGATCTTATTGTAAATAGTCCTTCGAATTGACTATCATGAGGGGAATAATGTTTGCTTTTCACTGTGACAGATTATGTTATATTTTATATTATAAATAGATATGTTTTAAAGGAGATAAATTGTGACAGGTTTTTAAGGTAGGTCTCAAACACTTCGAAACAGATCTCATTTAAAATACTGGAGCTCTGCTCCAAGTGCCTTTGCAAAATCTTTGAAGAGTGTCGAAGGACTTCACTAACGGATTGTTGTTTCAAAAAGCAACAGATGAAAGAATTTGGAGGATTAGGTCCGAAGCCACAGGCTGTCTGGGTGCAGTTTCCTATTCTAAGAGGGTCATGTGGATTTGCAAGCAGAGAGAGTCACAAGTTGTTTCTCTGGAAGAGAAAGAGAAGAGAGAGAGAGAAAATTCAGTTCTACAGTGCTAGGGTACAGCAGCAGCAGCTGAGACTGGAACAGGACAATCTAGCAAGTTGTGGAAAAACACCATTTTGAAGACGGGTTGTGAGTTCTTAGTTCAGCCTGGTCAAAGCCCTTGTTGTCCATACAAGAGAGGACTGGCTGCCTAAAGTTTCACTTAAAATAAGGGAAACAAAAAATAACTCTGTGGTGACCTGAAAGGAAGAGGTTATCATCTGGAAAACCCTGATGTGGCAAGTTTCTTCGGCAAGACACTGATGTGACTGATTAGAAGGAATCAGTTTGTGTCCAGCGACCAACAAATCTCTCTCTGAAAACCGACAAGAACCATTTACCTTTCAAGCACCAAAGCCTGGTGAACTTTATAAATGTTAAATTCTGTGTATAAGAATTGCCTGCAACCAGTGAACTTGGAGGAATGAGAAGTGAGATTGGACTGTGAATCAAAGAACTTTTCTAAACTTACACACACATTTCATACATGGGTGCTTAGAATTAGAAGGGGGTTAAGTAAGTTAATAGTAGTAAGTTAGAGTTTGATCCTGTTTTCATGTTTAAAGATAATTAAAAGCAACTTTTGTTTAAGTAACCATTTGTCTTGGTGAATATCTATTGCTGCTGGGTTTTGGGATCCTCTGGGCTCGTAACATCGCAATGTTATGATCAAGGAAATACTGCAGAAACACTTCACTTTAAAATGGTTACTGGTCAAAACAAATGGGGTTATAATATCCCTTGCTTGTAGCCCCCAGTACTGATCAGTGAAGTATGCTGAGTTTATCAGATACTAACTACTGCTAAGTTAGATGTCCACCCCTTTCTTGTAGGTTATGGAGTTGGGCGTGATTCAGGAGGAAGTTATGGATGACAGATTTATTTGACCCACTGTAGGGTAATGCTGTTGATTACCTGTATTGATTTAAAATTTGCTGCTGCAATCACCCCAATATATTTGAATCTATTCTATAATTAATTCCTAACACTTTGAACCAGGACATCATCCATTGTTGCTGAATCTTGAGCAGGTGTGCTGGCTTAAGAGTTATAAAAACACAGGAATTCACTAAACTCTGGCCCAAAGCACCTTTGACTGGTAGACAATGTTTTTTGAAGCTGGATCTGGGAGATCCAAATGTTTTGTGCTCTTTAAAGTAAACCAATAAATTAAACTCAAATAGCAGTCCACACTGATAATTCAATCATTTTTTTCACTGAAGGTTATAGCAAAAGGAATTTATATGAAGCAACAATAAAAATATTAATATAAATGTTTTTAATTAATATATTATTCAAATAAAATAATGCAAAATATTATTGTTCCTACATTAGGCTGTAATATTACTAAAGTAATTTCTGACTTTCCAAGATGCAAGTCAAGAATTATTAGTGATAATTCCAATGATTTAAACAAAATGCCCTGTTCCAGTACAACTTCCGGTGCTAGATAAACACAGAACTACAAATATAGGGATCAATGAGCAAACAATTTGAATCTGGAAGGACTCAGCTGGTCAGGCAACATCCATGGTCAATGTTTTGGGTCGGGACTCTTTATCAAGACTTAGCAGTCTGAACATTGCTCTCCATGGATACTGCCAGATCCACTAAGTTACCCCATCTTCTCATCATTTGCTTATTGATCCCAGTATCTGCAGTTCTGTATCTATCTAATGCTATCAATGCAGGAAGGATAGGCCCAAATGGAGTTAATAGTTGGTTGATTCTAATAGTGAGTGAATATCTGAAAACTTGTGAATATGAATTAATGATTACATTGCCTGATAATGCTGGTTTTAATAAAATGTGATTTTTTTTTTAAAACATTCTCAGTCATGATATTCATTGAATCCTGTTGGTATAAGGAGTGAAATATAATGACAGCATCTTACTATCATAGTTTAATGAAAGCAATTACAATAAATGTAGTAGGTCATTTTAGTTTGAATTTAGGTTTGGCATTCACTACAATTATTAAATTTGGAGAGCAACTTTATTCAACAGAAGCTTTTGAGCTGCTGCTAAAAACAATATAGTGGCCTCACAATCTCTGCAAACATACGTTTCAAAGAAATGGACAGATTATCAATTAGACAGAAATGACTGGCTTCAAAACTTTCATCATTTAAAACAAGTTACAGGCACATTTAGGTCAAAGGCTGTCAAATATAGGGTATGACCAATGATAAATAAGAGTATGAGAGAACAAAAAAAACAAGAATGCAATTTAGATTTTAGAAGATATTGAAATATAATGGAATAGAAACACTTGAGTAGAAGAATAGTTTTGAGCTCTAGGAGTTTACTTAAGCCAGTAGGATAGTTTTTCAACATTGAAGATTTTTTTCTTGGATCACCAGCCTAACATGCTTAGAATAGGAAGTCAGACATTTCGTACAGAGATAATGAGGAATTTTATCTCTCGACATGTTGTAAATCTTTGGAATTTTTGGCCCCGGAGAATTGTGGAGGCTGTGCCTTTGAATATATTCAAGGCCGAGTTAGATGTATTTTTTGTATTATACAGGAGTCAAGGGTTATGGGGTCAGAGTGTATATCTGAGACCAAAATTATGGTGGAGCTAAGGTCCATAGGGGTCTCGTCCTCCTAATTTTTAGTTTTTAGATAAAGCAAAGAAAGAGGCTGTGGCAGGGTGGATTGTTAATAAGACAAAGTCTGCAAAAACATTGAATCTTGGTGTGTCCATTTCCACTGGAGTGTAAGGGAAACTTGTGACTGGGCTGAAGAGCATTCTTAAGTCCAATGCTCTGTCGTTATAGCCTGCTGAACCTGCTGACCACAAATTTGTGCCATATCACTAAGAATAAAGCAGAATGCTGGAGAGTTGGATGTAAATGTGATTGAGTGTGTGAATATAATGAGAGTAGCTACCAGCCAGGCATTGGATCTTTTGATATGTCAGGGAGCTAGTTGCGTTTGGGAAATTGGGGCTGAGTATGCTTATTTGGTAGGCACTCTTAAATGAGAGTGGGCCTCTGTTTTATTGTGGCCTGGCTATTGAATGTGACAAGTATTATTTGGGATGCTAGAGAGAGTATTTACTTGTTCAGTCAACCTTCACACACAGGCATTTGCTTATGCAGATGTCCATGTAATTTTAAACTGGTTTCTGCTTGTGTCGAACCATACTGGATCTAACTTTGTCGTAGCTCTAATAGGACTTTACTCAGCACAAGGAAACAAACACACATGGGAGTCCTGGAGAAAGAATCTCCAGACTCCACTTGGCTCTTTTTTTTAAAGTCACAACACTAAGAATACTTCCGCCAGATTGTTTCACACTGCCAGACCTAGTTGAATGCACACATAGTGAGCTGCAGTTCGTCTTCTCAGTGTCCTTTACACAGGGTTGCCACTCCTGAAATGCCCAGATTTTGAGGGATAACACAAAGGAGCTTCTGTTAGTCTACTGCTTGCTGGAAGCTGCACACTAAATTATCATTCAGATAACTGAGTGACAAGAACACCTCCTGCTATGGATAATCATCCCTCGATGAGATGCAGATCAGGAGCTAAGATATTTCATATGTGTTAAGTCATAGATTCAGAGTTCTACAGCATGCAAACAGGCACTTCAGCCCATCTTGTCCATGCTGACCAACTAGACTGTACAAGTCAGTCACATTTGCCTGCTACAATTGTAGCCATCTCTATCATTTCCTCATATTCCCACCGCCCTCTATGAAGGTAATGAGTTTATTGTCATTTACGTAAGTACAATGAACAAATGCCCCAAAATTCTTATTTGCTGAAGCCAAACAAGGATGTAAGATACACCAACTACAACAGTATAAATTAAGTTACCATAATATTGCAAAGACAAAAAAATGGAAATAAATATAAAAGGATCAGCGGTTGCAATTTGTATTAAAAAAAAGTGCAGGCAGATCATTTTGTGATCCTGGACTTATTTATGGTTAAGGTTAGGATAGTACGGGGAGGTTCAAAATCCTGATAACTTGAATTAAAAACTCTTTGAACTTTGAGGTGCTGGACTTCAGACATGTGTACCTTCTGCCTGACGGAAACAGTGAGTAAAGGTTGTGACCAGGGTGATGCAGGTCCAGAGTCCCAGCTTCCTGAACTTTAATGTTTTAAGTTTTAGAACATAGAAATCTGAAGCACAGTACAGGCCCTTTGGCCCACTATGTTGTGCTGACCCAATAACCTACTCTAACAACTGCCTAAAACAGTACTACTGCATAGTCCTTCATTTTTCTCAGTTCCATGTACCTATCTAATCGTCCCTCAAAATATCCAATTGTACCTGTCTCCACCACTGTTGCTAGCAGTGCATTCCATGTACACATCACACACTACTTACTTTCAAGCAGAATCAGGATTTATTCTCATGAACAAGTCATGAAATTCAGTGTTTTGTGGCAGTATCATATTATAGCCATCTTAAACATTATTATAAATATAAATATATATATATAATAGTGCACGAAAAGTAAGGCAGAGTCTTTGGTTCATTGATTATTCAGGAATCTGATGACAGTGGGGAAGAAGCTGTCCTTGTGCTATTGAGTGCTCATCTTTAGGGCTCCTGTACCTCCCCCCCACCCCCCCACAATGGTAACAGAGTAAAGAAGGCGTGGTCTGGGTGGTGGGGGTCTTTCAGGATAGAGGCTGCTTTTTTAAGACACCACCTTATGTAGATATCCCCAATGGAGTGAAGTCTGGTGCCTGTGATGTTGCAGGCCAAGTTAACAAACCTCTGGAGTTTATTTGTGTCCGGAGAGTTGGTGCCTTCACACCAGGCAGTGATACAACCAGTCAGAATGCTCTTCACGGTGCACATGTAAAAGTTTATGAGAGTCTTTGGTGACAATACCAAATCTCCTCAAACACCTCACAAAGTATAGGCACTGGCGAGCTGCCTTCACGATTGTTATGATGTGGAGGCTCCAGAACAAATCCTCGGAAGATGTTGACATCCAGGAATTTGAGGTTCTTGACCCTCTGTACTACTGAGCCCTTGATGAGGACTAGGTCATATGCCCCTGACTTCCTCCTGAAGTCCACAATCATCTCCTTGGTTTTGCTGACATTGAGTGCAAGGTTGTTATTGTTAAACCATTCAATGAACTGATCCATCTCCCTCCTGTTCACTTCCTCATTGTCATTTGTGATTCTGCCGACAACTGCAGTGTCATCTGCAAACTTAAAACTACGTCTCCTGTATTAGCTATTTCAGCCTTGGGAAAGCCTCTGGCCAGCTACACGATTAATGCCACTCATCATCTTGTATACTGTTATCAGAGTGACTGACCCTTCCCCACACCCCCATCACTCCAAGGAGAATAGACTAGGTTCACTCAAAATAGGTGGAGAGGGCGAGCAAATTTTAGTTTCTGGGAGTCACTATTTTGAAGGATCTTTCCTGGACCCAACACACTAACAGCATCATGAATAAAGCACATCAGCACTTCCTCAAGAGTTTGTGGAGGTTTGGTATGACACCAGAAACCTTGGCAAATTTCTACAGATGTGTAGTGGAAAGTATGCTGACTGGCTGCATTGTGGTCTGGTATGGGGACACTAATACCCCTCACCATAAAGCCCTGCAAAAGGTAGTGGACACAGCCCAGGAGATCACAGGCAAAACCCTCCCCACTATTGAGAACATCTACAGGGAACACTGCCATTAGGAAAGAGGAATAGGTGCTACAAGATTCACATCACCAAGTTCAGGACCAGCTGCTACCCCTCCACCATCAGACTCCTTAACAACAAACTCAATCAAGGACTCATTTAAGTACTCTTACTTGGGCACTTCATTGATTTCTTTTATTCTCTCTGTATTGCAGGGCTAATTTGTTTACATGCATATTTTTTTTTACAGTTCTTTATTTGCTTATATGTATATGCTATGTATAGTTTTTTTTGCACTACCAGTAAGTGGTAATTCTGCCTCACCCACAGAAAAAAGAACCTTGAGGTTGTATGTGATGTCATGTATGCACTCTGATAATAAATCGGAACTCTGATGCTCTCCAATCCAGGCAGCATCCTTGCAAATCTCTGCACCTTCTTTCTAGCATTTACATCCTTCTTATGGTGAGGTAAACAGAAATGAACACAATATTCCACTATACCAGGTGGGGTCTAACTCATGTTTTATACACAGTAAAATCCTTGGTATCCAGTATCTATGGGGATTTTTAAATGCTGGATTAGAGTATTTTCTGGTTGCTTGAGGCTTACTCAATGCCTAACTAATACATCTACATTACATGAATAAACAGTTTAAAAGACAAAAATACTATACTGTACTTAAACTAAACAAACTTCGCTTATGTGAATATATAAACCTTAAAGCATTTTACTTTATTTCAGTCACATTCTTTAAAAATGTTTAACCATCACTGCTGCTGCAGTTCCCCCACACCCCCCCCCCTTTCACAGAGCTCCCCAAAAGACTAATAATAACATTATAAATAATTAACCCACCACCTCCCCCAAGTTCACAGATAAAGCCTCTGACCAGGGTGACTCTTACTAAGCAGGGACATTTTAAGAGAGTCATCCCAACAGCAATCAGCATTAACCAGCTCTTCATCCTAGAATGACGCTATTGCTCATTCAAATAGCTACTACAAGTAAAGCATGACCAAGGCACTCTGTTGGCTGAATATTTATTCCCATCTTCATCAAAAGTTCAGTTGTTACTACTGGTACAAGTCTGACAGAATATAGATATGTTTTGGGGAGATAAATTGGGGCAGGGCTTTTAGTGTGGGTCACATACAAACACTTTAAACCAGATCTTATTTAAAATATTGGAGCTCTGATAATGCTAGACATATCGGCCCCAGAACCTTTGCAGAAGCTTTGGAGAGTGCCCAAGAGACTTCACTAATGGATTGTTGTTTACAAAAATGCAACAGATGAAATAACTTGGAGCCGCATTCTGTCTGGAGTAGAACTTGCTGTTCTAGGAGGGTCATGTGGTCTTGCAAGCAGAGAGAGTAGAGAGAGAGAGAGAGAGAGAGAGAGAGAGAGTGAGAGAGATCAGTTCTACAGTTTCACAATCAGCAGCAGCAACTGGGACTGGAACAGAACAAGCTGGCAAGCTTGTGGAAAACTCCATTTGGATGACGGGTTATGAGTGCTTAGTTCAGCCTAGTCAAAGCCATTGTGGTTCATGCAAGAGGAGAGGCTGTCTAATGTTTCACTTGAAATAATAGAAACAAGAAAGCACTCTATGGTGACCTGAAAGAAAGAGGTTATCATCTGGAGAACCCTGAGGGGGCAAGTTTCGTCAGCAAGACACTGAAGTGGCTGATGGATGTAAATCAGTTCTGGCTGTCCTGGAACAACAAATCTCTCTGTGAAAATTCCAAAGAACTTTCCTGAGCAGTTACCATTTACCTTTCAAGCACCAAAGCCTGGTGAACTTTATAAATGTTAAATTCTGTGCACAGTATAAGAATTTGGAGGAATGAGAAGTGAGATTGGACTGTGAATCAAAGAACTTTACTGAACTTACACACACATTACATACACGTGCGCTTGGGATTAGAAAGGGGTTAGGTTAGGTTAGTTAAGTCAATAGCGATAAGTTAAAGTGTGATTCTGTTCTCATGTTTAAAAATAATTAAAAGCAACTTGTAACTTGTGGCGGTGCACATCCTCATGGTGAACCGGCCCCGCTTGTATTGCCGCATGGTGGGACAGCCATGGTGAAATGGCGTTGTCAGAGGTTTCTCTCTAACTCTAGCATCCCTTCCAGTGCACACCTTGGGCAGCAATTATGATGTCGCAATGCACTAGGTGACTGAGCTCCTGCTGCCCTTAAAGGGGCATGCTGAATATGAATAAAAATTGTCATTAACGACCCTCAGTGTGGTGGCTGTGTTTCTTCCACTGCTCACACTGCCACAGTGGTGACCCCGACGAGCCCAGATGTTTTTCTGGACTCAAAACAACATGGATTCAGCAGAGGTTAACACTGTCTCCATCAAGCTTCCCCCCTTTTGGACCCACCAACCGAGAACGTGGTTCGGGCAGGCACAATTTAAACTCCGCAACATCTCCTCAGACGCCACAATGTTCTATCATGTCATGAGCGCTCTGTACCAAGATACGGCAGCAAGGGTGGATGACATCATCCACCACCCCCCAGCGGTACACCGCTGAAGGACAAAATGCTAACTCTGGCGGAAGACCACAAGCCTTGTTTTCTCTTCCACCAGATATTCCTGGAACAGATGCCAGAGGACATCTAGCTGCTCCTCACAGAACCCGAGGAGAGCAGCAGCCTGTGCGGATGCCCTTTGGCACATGAAGAGGGAAAGCGAGGCAGCCTTCAACCAGGTGGCATGACCAGGAGCCAGCCGACCACAAGCTGCTCCCAAGACCAAGCCAGAGGAAGGCCAGTCAACCTGGTGTTTCTACCACCAGCACTGGGGAGCGCAAGCTTGTAAGTGCCGCCAGCCTTGTGGGTTTCAGGGAAATAATCAGGTCAGCCGCCGTTGATGGCTGCGATGGCTGGCCACATAAACAGCCTCCTTCATGTGATGGACAGATTCACCGGCCGCCGATTCCTGGTGGACACCGGGCCTGAGCTCAGTGTCCTTGCCCCCACAGCTTTAGAGACACCCACCCGATCTCGAGGTCCAGCCCTGTGGGCGACCAACGGCTCCACCATCAGGACCAACAGAACCTGCAGGGCACAGATCCAGATCAGGAAGGAGAAATTCCACTGGAGGTTCATCCTAGCCTCCGTGGGCAACGCACCGTTAGGGGCCGACTTCCTCAGAGCTCATGGCCTACTGGTTGACATGAAGGGCAAAAAGCTGGTCAACGCCCAAACGTTCCACTCCACCTGACTAGACATAGCAGAAGCCTGAAATCGCCACCATAGCTTCCGCCAGGGACGAGTTCGATGAGATCCTCGACGAATTTCCCGCCATCTTAGAGTTACGGTTCAACGCCGCCCTGCCCCAACGTCTTCCACCACATCATCACACAGAGCCCCCCACTGCATGCTAGACCCAGACGGCTACCGCCCGAGAAGCTCCAGCAGGCAAAGGAGGAGTTCTCCAGGCTCCAGGGACTGGCAATTGTCTGGCGCTTGGACAGCGCCTGGGCATCACCGCTCCTAATGGTCCCAAAATTGTACGGGGGCTGGAGACTGTGCGGGGACAACTGTCGGTTGAATGATGCAATCACCTCCAACAGGTACCCGGTGCCCCACATACAGGACTTCTCTGCCAACTTACACAGTGCATGGGTCTTCTCCAAAGTGGACCTCGTGCGGGGATACCATCAGATCCTGGTGCATCCAGATGACGTGGGTAAGACAGCCATTATCACCCCTTTCTGCCTCTTCGAGTTGCTGCATATGCTCTTCGGTCTAAAGAATGCAGCCCAAATGTTCCAGCGCCTCATGGATGCAGTTGGAAAAGACCTGGACTTTGTGTTCATTTACCTGGATGATATTCCCATTGCCAGTCGCAACCGCAAAGAACACTAAGCCCACCTCCACACACTCTTTGCCTAGCTGGCGGACTTGGGCCTCACGGTCAATGCAGCCAAATGCCAGTTCGGCAAGGAGTTCCTCCAGTTCCTGGGGCATACCATTTCGGCAGCTGGGGCCGCGCTGGCACCGGAGAAGGTAGCAGCTGTTCAACGATTCCCCAAACTCTCCACCCTGAAAGGTCTACAAGAGTTCGCAGGGATGGTGAACATTTACCATCATTTCATCCCTGGAGCTGCGCACACCAAACGCCCAGTGTTCGCGCTCATGGCCACCACAGAAAATACTTTATCGTGGTCAGAGGAGGCAGACAGGGCTTTCATTGCGACAAAGGAGGCTCCAGCCAGCGCCATGCTGCTGGTGCACCTGCGGCCGGAGGCACACACAGCGGTCTCTGTGGACGCCTCAGCTATGGCAGTGGGGGGGAGGGAGATTCTGGAACAGTGGCTCAGTTGTCAATGGCTCCCGCTGGCCTTTTTCAGCAAGCAGCTGGAGCTCAAATACAGTACTTTCGACCAGGAGATCCTGCCGCTGTATTTGGCCATCCGTCATTTCCGCTGCTTCCTCAAGGGCAGGCTGTTCACAGCCTTCATGCATCACAAGACCCTCACTCAAGCACTGGCAATGGCCAAGGATCCGTACGTGTCTAAGTCCCGACCGACATCCAACACAAGGCCGGCAAGGACGATGTAGTGGCGGATGCGCTCTCCTGTCCAGCCATCAACACTCTCATGCCCGGCCTGGATTACGAGCAACTGGCTCAGGCACAGAGGAACGATGTGGAGACACAGGCTTTGCAGACCATCATCTCGGGCCTCACACTCAAGGATGTCTGGGTGCCCAGCAGCCCGGACACATTGCTCTGCGACATCTCAACAGCCACGCTGTGCCCAGTGGTCCCACCGCACTGGAGGACGAAGGTCTTCAGTCTGATCCACGACCTTGCTCGCCCAGCGGTAAAGACAACCATGCGGATGGTCACGGAACAGTTTGTGTGGCACAGGCTGAAGAAGGAGGTGGCAGAACTGGCCAGGAACTGTACCAGGTGCCAGACCTCCAAGGTCCAGAAACACCTGAGCCCCCATCCAGAACTTTGACTTGGCATGTTGATGTCGTCGGGCCCCTGCCAGTGTCCAAGAAGGCTCGTTACCTCCTCACGGTGGTAGATCGGGCCACAAGGTGGCCGGAGGCCAGCTCGATTAAGGAGGCTTCTGCGGAGACATGCACCAGGATCACCCATTTCGGAGTCCTGGCGCATATCACTAGCGACAGAGGGGCGCAGCTCACGTCTGCCCTGTGGACTCAGATGGCAAAGCTCCTGGGGGGGTCAAGCTCCACCATACCACCCACAGTCCAACGGGTTGGTGGAGAAGTTCCACATAAAGGCATTGCTTATAGCCAGGCTCTCTGGACCAGACTGGGCGGACAAACTACCCTGGGTCCTCCTCAGGATTAGGACGGCACTCAAGGGGGACCTGCAGGCTTTAGCAGCAGAGATGGTCTATGGTGCACTGCTTTCCCTGCTGGGTGAGCTTTTCGGCCCAGATCCTGACACCACGGCCACCGACAAAAACCTGGATCTACGCAGGTGACTAGCCTCCCTAGCTCCCCCACCCCCGGTACGCCACGGCACCTGGCCATTTCATCTCTCCAAAGAGCTCGACTTGGCCCAATCCATTTTTGTGCGGAGGGGACCACAAGGTGGACCGCTACAGCGACCATATGAGGGGGCCATATAAAGTCTTGCACAGGTCTTGCGGAACCTTCACCCTGGACTTTGGGGGGAGAGAAGAACTATTTACAGTGGACTGCCTGAATGCGGCCCATCTGGACTTATCTGGTGGAGACCACTGCACCCAAGCTCCGGGGCCGGCCGCCAAAGTGACAGGACACGTAGCTGGTTCTGGGGGGGGCTTGTGTGGCGGTGCACAGCCTCATGGTGAACCAGCCCCGCTTGTATTGCCACGTGGCGGGGCAGCCATGGGGAAATGGCGTCGTCAGAGGTTTCTCTCTGACTCCAGCATCCCTTCCAGCATGCGCCCTGGGCAGCGATTATGATGTCACAATGCACCAGGTGACTGAGCTCATGCTGTCCTTAAAAGGGGGGAGGGTGCTGAATTTGAATAAAAATAGTTGTTAATGACCCTCAACATGGTGGCTGTGTTTCCCGCCACAAAGTAACCATTTGTCTTGGTGAATATCTATTGCTGCTGGGTTTTGAGATCCTGTGGGCTTGTAACAAAAACCTACCCCAATTTATCTTCTTTAAAATATATCTATAATCTTTCACACTTCAGAGAACATTTGCTTTTACAATTTTACTTGTATATTTTTAACCTATTATTTTATTCACTTTAATTTTTAAAATTTATTTTCCATATTTTATTTTGCCAGTTGCTCATGGCTAGCGGTTGCTTGAATTCTGGATACCAAGGCTAGATCGTTACCTCACGGCTCTTGAACGAAGATTCAATCAAGAGCTATACAGATCTAGTGAAGCTAACACATCTCAAATTCAATTTAAAATCAATAACCTGGCTTTTCTCCAAGTGCTGGATAGCCTTGGTGTGCTGCTTCTCCTGGCACATTTGTGCTGCCTGAATTAGTACTGGTAGTGGAGTCTCTGGGTTCTGCTTCTGCATACTTGATGTTAGCTTTTGATATTGGTCAGCCTTGGTGTAATGGTTCCAAATACAAAGCTGTGGGTCAGTGAACAGCTTACCCCTCAGGACCCTTTCAAATCTTTCCCCTGTCAGTTTAAATCTATCCCCATCCCCATCCTGGGGAAAGACTGACGATTTATTTTATCTCTACCCCTCATTATTTTATAAAGCTGTATAAAGTTCCCCCTTACTCCAAGAAAAATGCAGAGAACAAAACAAAGGACTCTACATCACCTTTGTTGACCTCACCAAAGCCTTCGACACCGTGAGCAGGAAAGGGCTTTGGCAAATACTAGAGCGCATCGGATGTCCCCCAAAGTTCCTCAACATGATTATCCAACTGCACGAAAACCAACAAGGTCGGGTCAGATACAGCAATGAGCTCTCTGAACCCTTCTCCATTAACAATGGCGTGAAGCAAGGCTGTGTTCTGGCACCAACCCTCTTTTCAATCTTCTTCAGCATGATGCTGAACCAAGCCATGAAAGACCCCAACAATGAAGACGCTGTTTACATCCGGTACCGCACGGATGGCAGTCTCTTCAATCTGAGGCGCCTGCAAGCTCACACCAAGACACAAGAGAAACTTGTCCGTGAACTACTCTTTGCAGACGATGCCGCTTTAGTTGCCCATTCAGAGCCAGCTCTTCAGCGCTTGACGTCCTGCTTTGCGGAAACTGCCAAAATGTTTGGCCTGGAAGTCAGCCTGAAGAAAACTGAGGTCCTCCATCAGCCAGCTCCCCACCATGATTACCAGCCCCCCCACATCTCCATCGGGCACACAAAACTCAAAACGGTCAACCAGTTTACCTATCTCGGCTGCACCATTTCATCAGATGCAAGGATCAACAATGAGATAGACAACAGACTCGCCAAGGCAAATAGCGCCTTTGGAAGACTACACAAAAGAGTCTGGAAAAACAACCAACTGAAAAACCTCACAAAGATAAGCGTATACAGAGCCGTTGTCATACCCACACTCCTGTTCGGCTCCGAATCATGGGTCCTCTACCGGCACCACCTACGGCTCCTAGAACGCTTCCACCAGCGTTGTCTCCGCTCCATCCTCAACATCCATTGGAGCGCTTACATCCCTAACGTCGAAGTACTCGAGATGGCAGAGGTCGACAGCATCGAGTCCACGCTGCTGAAGATCCAGCTGCGCTGGATGGGTCACGTCTCCAGAATGGAGGACCATCGCCTTCCCAAGATCCTGTTATATGGCGAGCTCTCCACTGGCCACCGTGACAGAGGTGCACCAAAGAAAAGGTACAAGGACTGCCTAAAGAAATCTCTTGGTGCCTGCCACATTGACCACCGCCAGTGGGCTGATATCGCCTCAAACCGTGCATCTTGGCGCCTCACAGTTTGGCGGGCAGCAACCTCCTTTGAAGTAGACCGCAGAGCCTACCTCACTGACAAAAGGCAAAGGAGGAAAAACCCAACACCCATCCCCAACCAACCAATTTTCCCCTGCAACCGCTGCAATCGTGTCTGCCTGTCCCGCATCGGACTTGTCAGCCACAAACGAGTCTGCAGCTGACGTTGACTTTTTACCCCCTCCATAAATCTTCGTCCGCGAAGCCAAGCCAAAGAAAGATAAAGTTCCCCCTTACTCTTCTTCTCAGACTGGAGGCCTGTGACTAGTGATGTGCTTCAAGGATCTGAGTTGGTCCCAGCCTACCTAGCTTCTCCTTACATTTCCCAGTACGTGCTGCTTGTTACCTTGGCTTATTGAAATGAAATACCAGAATGAAATTTGAACCAAATGCTGAGGAACTATAATAGTTTACATTAAACAACTGTTACGAGTCCAAAGGACCCCAAAACTCAGCAGCAAAAGACGTTCACCAAGGCAAGTAGTTTTTAAAACACAAGTTATTTTTAATCAACTTTAAATATGAAAATCGAATCAAACATTAACTTAACTCTATTCTTATACTCTATACTAACCTAAATTAACCCCTTTCTAATTCTAAGTGCATGTGTATGCACTGTGTGTGTAAATTTAAGAAAAGTTTTTTGATTCAAAGTTCAATCTCACTTCTCCTTCTTCCAAGTTCTCTGGATGCAGGCAATTTCTATACTGTGCACAGAATTTAACATGTATAAAGTTCTCCAGGCTTTGGTGCTTGAAAGGTAAATGTTTACTGCTCAGGAAGGTTCTTGTAGGGTTTGCAGACAGAGATTTGTTATTCCAGAATTTCCACAACTGAGGTACCACCTCAAGGTCTCGCTGATGAAACTTGCCCTATCAGGGTTTTCCAGATGGTAACCTCTTTCTTCAGGCTATCACAGAGTTTCTTTCTGTTCCACTTATTCCAAGAGAAACATCAGACAGATAGCACTTCCAGCCATCCACTGCTCTGGAACTTTCTGTTTCCAACTAGCTCTTCTTGGCTTGCACTGTTCAGCTCCTTTCAGTGTCAGACACACAAGCTGAAAGAGCTTATTGAGATTGGTCTCACCTCTCTGTCTCTCTCCAACTCAGCCAGGAAGCCCATGTGACTCTCTCACTTAAGAAAATACCCACCTTCTTCAGCAAACCACAGGAGTCCTCCTCTCTTGGTCAAGCTGTTGTCTTAGATAAACAGAACCCAGGAGTGACCTTTCTGTGAGCACACTGTAGGTACTTGCAGCCAGTTTGTCTCCTACAAAACAATGGCTATTCATTTCATGATGTCATTTAAATTAGCACCTACTTGTGAAATGTGCATAAAAGTCTCCAAAGAACATGCAATGTTATTGAATATGAATTCTTCTACTTTCAAATAAGATCTGTTTTAAAATGTGTGTATGTATGTAACCTACTCTAAATCTTACCAAATTCTCCCAATATTTATCCATTACACAACCAATACAGATAATCAGATCAATGAGACCCATGTGAAAACATTCGAAATCATTTGTTCCATTTTACTTCAAATGACCCTTTCCTGCTCATTCTCTTTTTATAATATTCATTGTTTTCTAATAGGCTCTCGAGTCCATTATTTCCATAGAATATTAAAGCATAAAAAAAACAGGCCATTCGACCCTTCTGGTCTGTGCCAACCAAAAAAACTAGCTAGTCCCTCTGACCTACTCTTATTCCATAACTCTCCAGAACAAGACTGAATCTCCATTCACTTCATCGGATGGCAGCTCAGTCCACACTCCTACCACTCTCTGAGTGAAACATTTTCCCCTAATGTTCCTCTTATACCTCTGCCCTTTCAGCCTAAAGCCATACCTCTCATGTTTATTTCACCCAATCTAAGTGGGAACATCCTAATCACATCTACACTGTCTATACCCCTCATAATCTTAAAATCCTCCATCAAGTCTCCCCTCATTCTTCTTCGTTCCAAGGAGTATCCTAACCTGTTTAATCTTTCCTGGTAACTCAACTCCTGAAGACCTGGCAACACCTTAGTAGATCTTCTCTGCACTCTTTCGATTTTATTGATATATTTCCTGCTGCGGGCGACCAGAAATGTACACAATGTTCTAAGTGTGGAATCACCAATGACTTGAATAACTTAAACATAACATTCCAACTTCTATACACAATACTTTGATTTATAAAGGCTAAGATGCCAAATGCTTTCTTTACAATCCTGTCCACATGCGATGCTACCTTCAGGGAACAATGTCTAGGTGTTCCTAGATGCCTTTGCTCTTTTGTATTCCTCAATGGCCTACCATTTACTGTGTAAAACCTACCCCGATTTGCTCTTCCAAAGTCCCACACCTCACACTTATCTGCCTTAAATTCCATCAACCCAATTTCCTAGCTGCTCCAGATGCTTCTGGAAGTTTTGAAAATCTTTCTTGCATTCCACAACACCTCCTATCTTTGTGTCATCAGCAAACTTGCTGATCCAATTTACCACATTATCACCTTGGTCATTTATATAGAAAACAAACAATAATGGCCCCAACTCAGATCCTTGAAGCACATCACTAGTCACAGGCCTCCAGTCTGAGAAGCAACCATTCATCACCACTGTTTTCCTCCGCTAAGCCAACTTCGAATCCTGTTTGCAACCTCTACTAGATATATGTATCTAGTATCCTAACCTTCTGAACCAACTTCTCATGTGAAACCTTGTCAGAGGCCTTACTAAAGTCCACATAGAGAACATCCACACCCTTTCCCTTGTCAACCATCTTGGTAACTTCCTCAAAAAAACTCTACAAGATTTGTTAAACACAACCTACCACGTACAAATCCATGCTGACTGTCCCTATTCAGCTGATCACGGTCCAAATAACTATATATCCTATCTCTCAGAAATTCTTCAAATAATTTACATACTACTGATGTCAGGCTCACTGGCCTAAAATTGCTTGGTTTATTCTTGGAGTCCTTCTTAAACAGCAGGACAACATGAGCCACCCTCCAATCCTCTGGCACCTCCCCTGTGACTAAGGACATTTTGAATATATCTGCCAGGGGCCCTGCAATTTCAGCACTTGTCTCCCTCAAGGTGCAGGGGAATATCATATCCGATCCAGGGGATTTGTCTACATTTATTCATTGCCAGGGAGCAAGCATCTCCTCATCCTTAAACTCCATATGCTTCATGACACTTTTCTTTGTTTCTCTTCCATCCTTATTCACTATGCCAATTTCCTGCGTAAATACAGAGGCAGAAAAAATTGTTTAAGATTTCCCCCATTTTATAAGGCTCCATACATAGTTAGTCACTCTGATTTTCTAGGGGACAAATTTTGTCCCTTACTATCCTTTTAATTTTAATATACTTGTAGAAACCCATTGGATTTTCCTTCACATTATCTGCCAAAGCTCCTTCATGTCTTCTTTTTGCTTTCCTAATTTCCTTCTTAAGCATTCTCTTACATTTCTATATGCTGCAAGTAGCTAATTTGCTCCTTTTTGTCTATACCGCATATATAGTCCCTCTTTTTCTTAACCATCACTCTGATATCCCTTGAAAACCAAGGTTCCCTATGTCTGTTAACTTTGCCCTTATTCCTGGTAGGTACATGCAATCTCTGCACGCTCAAAATTTCATCCTTGAAGGCTGGATGCAACCTTACCAGAAAATAACATTCCAATTGACTCTTCTTCCAAGATCCTTCCACATTTCCTCAAAATTGGCCTTTCTCCAATTCAGATCCTCAACTTAAGGACCAGACCTATCCTTCCCCATATTTAACTTGAAACTAATGATATTATGGTCACAGGACCAAAAATCCTCACCTACACATACTTCTGCCACCTGACCTGCCTGGTTCCCTGAAAGATGATCAAGTATTGCATCTATTTTTGTTGATACCTCTACATGTTAAGGTAGAAGACTTTCCTGTGCACATGTGACAAACTCCAGCCCATCTAGTCCTTTTACCATATGGGAGTCCCAGTCTATGTGTGGAAAGTTAAAATCTACTATCACAACTTTCTGTTTCTCACACTGGTTTGCTATCTCCCTGCAGATTTGCTGCTCCAATTTTCTCGGACTATTGGGTGGTCTGCAATAAACCCCTATTAGTGAGCTCATGCCCTTCCCGTTCCTCAGCTCCACCCATATGGCCTCTGTAGATGAGTCCTCAGTGCTATCCTGTCTATGCACAGCTGCGATATTTTCCCAGACTAGCCATGACACATCTCCTCCTTTCCTCCCTTGGCCTCTATCCCATCTGAAACAACGGAACCCTGGAACATTTCACTGCCAATCTTTCCCCTCCTGCAACCAAGTCTCATTAATAGCAATAATGTCATAATCCCATGTGGTATTCCTAGCTCTAAGATCATCTGCCTAACCAACAATACTCCTCACATTGAAGTAAATGCATGTGAGATCATTTCTTTCCTATCAACTCTCTTTACATGCAGTCCTTCCATGACTCTTATCGACCTCCACCTTACTATCTACTCTAACTCTCTGGTTCCCCTCCCCCTGCCAATCTAGTTTAAATCCTCCTGAAGCAACACTAGCAAAACTACCTGCAAGGATGTTAGTCCCCTTCCAGTTCAGGTGCAAACCGTCCCACTGGAACACATCCCACCTTCCCCAGAAGAGACCCCAATGATCCAGAAACCTGAAGTCCCCCCTCCTGCACCATCTCCTTAGCCACGTGTTAAGCTGGATTATCTTTGTGTTTCTTGGCTCACTAGCACGTGACATGGGTAGCAATTGCAACCCTGGAAGTCCTCTCCTTGAACTTTGCTCCTAACTCCATGAACTTTCCTGTCAGGACCTCCTCACTCTTCCTGCCCACATCATTAGTCCCTACATAGAGTATGACATATGGTTGCTCACCCTCCCTTCTGAGAATCGGAAGCACACAATCTGTGATATCACAAACCCTGGCACCAGGGAGGCAACAAACCATCCAAGATAATCGATCGCTCCCACAGAACCTTTTGTCTGCCCCCCTAACTATCAAATCCCCTACCATGACTGCATTCCTCTCTTCCCTCCTTCCCTTCTGAGCTGAGGGTCCAGTCCCAGTGCCAGAGACTTGACCACTACAATTTTTTCTTGGTAGGTTGTCCTTGCCAACAGTATCCAAAACTGTATATCTATTGTTAATGAGAACAGCCACAGGGCTACCATGCTCTCTCTGCCTCTTCCCCTTTCCTCTCCTGACAGTTACCCAGCTGCCTTCCTCCCTACACTTAGGGGTGACTGCCTCTCTGAAGCTCCTATCTATCACAACTGAATGTTCCAGTGTTCATCCAGCTCCAGTTCCCTAACTCAGTCTCCCAGGAGCTGCAGCTGAATGCACCTGTTGCAGGTGTAGTCCTCAGGGACACTTGTGCTTCCCCTTACTTCCCACATCCTGCAATCAGAACATTGGACTTCCCTAACTTCCAGCCCCATAACTTAATTCTTGCAATAATCACAATTAATTAAAGAAACTTACTACCCTTACCTTAAGAGGAGCAGGCTCTTCTTCAGCTGTTGAGACAAAGCCTCAATATGTCACTGAACCATTCCAATAGCTGTCCCTCCTTTTATTACTCTCTACGTGTTATCTCAATTGATTTCTAGCCCTAACAGTTGTCTCATTTCAACACAGCCCTAATCAACTAATTTCTCACTGCCCCCTCACACAGAAATTAAAGGAAATGGAAAGGAGGTTACCTTTTTAAACCTGATGCCCGAACCCTGCTAACATCACTCGCGCCTGCGCAGTTGGCCACCTCTCCTCCCTGAGCTCACAGCCTACAAGGTAGAACTGCACTAAAAATGGCTATCCCTTGAACCCTAGCCTGGGTCCATTCACTGCCTTCTCACACAGCAATGACCTTTACATATCTTTTATTATACATTAGTCCTCCACTAATTAGAAGAAATGTCCTTCTAGATAAAACCATCAGAGAAGAACGTTAATACTCAAAATGTTTCAGCTAATTTAATGCACTTTGCTAGTTATCAGGTTTAGTTTGTGACCTCATTGGGGTTTTTTGAACTGAAATAAACATCATGGCAGCATTCCACTCCATTGTTAAGTGAAATGTCCTTAATCAACAAAAAGCACAGTGGACATCCTGTTCTTTCAGACGTAATTTTAACTGTAAAGCAGTGGAATCCATAAATATTGCCAACATAATAATAAAACATCTGTATTCCAGTAAAAAAAATATAGAAAGGAACAGGATGATCACCAGAAGATCCCGTGACTGATCTAAAGCATGTAGCGGCTCACCCATGCAAAAGGTGAACCGTCTAACAGAGTTGTGGGCAAGTCGGCAACAAATCTGTCTGTGAGAGCACCGGGTCCAGGGCAAGCCCACAGACTGGTGGCTGATGTCATAAAGGTCACGGGAGTCACAAGCATCATCGGGTTCTGAGGGATTTAAATAAGTGTGAGAGTTCTATTAAAGTCAGTTGGTTCAACTCACTTTTGACTCTATGTGGTTCTTTCGCTGGCTATGTGCCTAGCGCGACTACATTGGTGACCCTGACAGTCCAAACAGTACTTGGACCAAACAATGACCGACCCAAGCACGTAGAATGCAGTTTCACTGAAACTGCCGAATTTCTAGACCTCACAGCCACAGGTCTGGTTTGAACAGGCTGATGCCCCATTCCAGGTCAGGCAAATTGTCTTGGACGCCATAAAGTACTACAAGGTGGTCAGTTCACTCAACCAGGAAACAGCAGGCCACAATATTGACCTTCTACACCAGCCATCGGTTGTGGACAGGTATGAAACAATCAAGGCACTCCTGACCGTACTTTTGGCATCTACTGCTGTGAGTGCACAGCACGGTTGCTCCACGTGGACGGCCCAGGCGACCATGTGCCATTGGCCTTAATGAACGAGATGTTGGCACTAAAAGATAGCCATAAGCCACGTTTACTGTTCGAACAAGTCTTTCTTGAGCAGATGCTAGATAAATCCACCTCCTCATCGCTGATGATGATTTCAGTGACCCACTCAAAGTAGCAGCCCACACAGATATGCTGTGACACACTAAGCAGCATGGTGGAGCCTCCATTGACCAAGTTGCTGCATCACACTCCAAGGCCTGGGCCTTCCCCATGCCACCAATGAAGCCAGTGACGCCCGAAGCAGGGACCAACCCCAGTTTGTACCGTTGGTGTTTGTTCGACCAAAAGTGGAGTTCAGGGCCCCACTGTTGCCACCCACCCTATTTTTATCTGGGAAACACTGGGACCTTCCATCGCAAATGGCTACAGCGGCTAGCCACCATGATAGTCTTCTTATGGGACCGACACTCCGGGCAAATGTTCCTCATAAGACACAAGGATGGAGGTTAGCATCTTGACCCCCTAGAGCCACAAGACCTGTGCTGGGAAGTCAGGACCGGTGCTCACAGCTGCCAACAGTAGTATTCACACATACGGCACATGAACCATCACACTACATTTCGGTTCCAGGTATTTCACCTGGTCATTTACGCTGGCAGCAGTGTTGCAGCCTTTATTGGGTTCAGATTTCCACCGGTGCATTACCTCCTAGTGGACCTTGTGAAAGAGTATATAGATATGTTTTTGGGAAATAAATTGGGAAACATTTGTTAGTGTAGGTCACATACAAATGCTTTAAAACAGATCTTATTTGAAATACTGGAGCTCTGCTAATGCTAGACATTCGGCCCCACAGCCTTTGCAAGAGCTTTGGAGAGTGCCCAAGAGACTTCACTAATGGATTGTTGTTTGGAGCCACCTTCTGTCTGGAGGAGAACTTGCTGTTCTAAGAGGGTCATGTGGTTTTGTAAGCAGAGAGAGTCAAACAGGCTTTTTCTCTGTGTGAGAGAGACACACACAGATCACTTCTACAGTGTTACAGTCAACAACAGCAGCTGGGACTGGAACAGGACAAGCTGGTAAGCTTGTGGAAACCCCCATTTGGAAGATGGGTTGTGAGCTCTTAGTTCAGCCTGGTCAAAGCCCTTATGGTTCATGCAAGAGGAGAGGACTGGCTGTCTAATGTTTCACTTGGAATAAAAGAAACCAAAAGGAACTCTGTGGTGACCTGAAAGAAAGAGGTTATCATCTAGAGAATCCTGAGGTGGCAAGTTTTGTCAGCAAGACACTGAGGTGGCTCATTAAAAAGTAATCAGTTGTGACTGTCCTGGAACAACAAATCTCTCTCTGAAAACTGACAAGAACATCCTGAGCAGTAACCCTTTACCTTTCAAGCATCAAAGCCTGGTGAACTTTATAAATGTTAAATTTTGTGCACAGTTTAAGAATAGCCTGCAACCAGTGAACTTGGAGGAATGAGAAGTGAGATTGTAATTTCAGAAACATTATTTGATTCACAGTTCAAACACATTACATACACGTGCACTTAGAATAGAAGGGGTTAGTTAAGTTAGTTAACTAACTAGGTTAGTTAAGTCAATAGTGAAAAGTTAAAGTGTGATTCTGTCTTCAGGTTTAGAGATAATTAAAAGCAACATTTGTTTAGGTAACCATTTGTCTTGGAGAATATCTATTACTGCTGGGTTTATTGGGCCCTCTGGGCTCATAACATTTTATGGAGGTTCATCCTTTCAGATTGAAAATTGGAGTTTTTGTGATTTATTAGTTCATTGTTTTTTTCAAGCTAATTTAAAGCTTGTGTGTGGGAAAAACAACAGCAATGGATGTTGATACATTTTTGTCATAACCATCACCTGCAGAGCTGCAGAGCAAGAGAAAAGAGGAACTGATGGTTTTTTCTAAGGTATTAAAGCTGATTGAAATTAAGTATTGGATGAGGAAAATACAAATATAGAGGATTATAGCAAAATATTATATAGGTGAGGGAAAATTTGTTGAGAAAGATAATTTTCCGGAGGATTGATCTTTTGAGTTGTAATTGGAATTGGAGAAATTGAGGGTGGAAGAAGAAAGAGAAAAATGGAGGGTAGAAGAGGAAAGAGAAAAATGGAGGGTAGAAGAGGAAAGAGAAAAATGGAGGGTGGAAGAGGAAAGAGTGAAACAGAATATTGAGTTGCAAAGATAACAATATGAGGCAGACCAAGCTGAAAAATGAAGGAAATAGGAGTTAGAGGAAGCTGAAAAACAGAGGGAGATGATGAAAGACAAAATGACTTGGAAAAGATTCAAAGGGACAGACAGTTTCAATTAGAGAAGCTAAAAATTGAGATGGAGGGAGGTAAGAGAATTGAGGCTGTAACTCCTGGGGAGAGGTTTTTGGCTAGTAGGGAGGTAAATCTAGTTCCTCCTTTTGATGAGGAAAATATAGATACATATTTTCAGCTTTTTGAAAAGGTTCCTGAGAGCTCAAGATGGCAAAAAGAAAAATGGCCTCTTATGCTCCAAAGTGTATTGAAAGGAAAAGCACAAATTGCATCCTCTAATTACAGAACAAGTGGAAAATAATGATACTGTTAAAAAAGCAGTATTGAAAGCTTATGAGTTGGTTCCAGAAGCATAGAGACAAAAATTAGAGGAGTTTAGTAAAAACATGGAATCAATCTTACATGGATTTTGCTCTGAAAAAAATCTATGTTTTGACCGTTGGTGTGCCTCAAAAGGAATAAATATTGATTTTGACAAATTGAGAGAATTTATATTAATTAAGGAAATTAAAAGGTGTGTTCCAAATGAGATTAAATTATACCTGGATGAGAAAGATATGGGGAAGTGCCAACAAATGGTTAGAATAGCGAATGAATTTGCCCTAATTCACAAAAATACATTCCAGAAGAGTAACATTTTCAGAGAATTAATATGGAATAGATTAGTAAGCCTGTTCAAAAGGTTAATGTGGAGCAGAATAGTAAGCTTGAAATTAGGTCTGGAGAGAATGTTGAAAAAAGATGAATGTAAGGTGGGAAAGGATAGAATTTCTGGATTTGTATGTCACTTTTGTAAGAAACTTGGTCATGTTATTGCGAATTGTCTAGTATTGAAAAAGAGATGAGAAAAGGAAGTTTTACCGGAATCATGTATGCAGGCAGTTGAATTTAAGGAGAGCAGATGTTCCAAACCTGGTAAGGGTGTCATGGATGTCTTCAAACCTTTTGAGTCAAGGGGCTTGGTTTCAGTAAAGGAGGGAGAATCAAAAGCTCAAATTAAAATTCTTAGAGATACTGGGGCTGCTCAGTCACTGTTGTTGAAAGTGTTTTAACTCTTGATCAAAAGACGGACACAGGGGAGACAACTTTGATTAAAGGTGTTGAAGGTGAGGTAGAGTCAAATATCTCTTCACAATATAGTGCTGAATTCAGAATTAGTTAAAGGACCTGTTGTAATAGGAGTAATTTCAAAGTTACCCATGCAGGGTATCTCATTTTTATTAAGAAATTATTTTACAGAGGATAATGTTGGGTCAGTTTTGAGATTAACAAATCAGCCTAGTAAGGACAATGTTGAAGAAGATTGTGAGATATATCCTGCATGTGCTGTTACAAGGTAATTGTCTAAGAAAATGATGAGAGCAAAGGAAGATCCAGTTGATAGAGACTTGCCCAGTACTTCTGAAATAGTTTAGAAAGAGCATGGATTTCTCTTTGTCAAGGAAAGAGTTAATTCAACAATAGAAAACAGATACAGATCTTGTTGACTTAAGGGACAAAGCAGTAATTGAACAGGAGATTAAAGAAATGGCTTGTGGATATTACTGGAAGGGTGAATTGTTGATAAGGAAATGGAGACCTTTTAATATTCCTGCTAATGAAGAGTGGCGATTCATCAGGTGGTCGTTCCTAGAAATTACTGGAATGAAACTTTAAATTTAGCCCACAGTATACCTTTGGGTGGTCATCTTGGTGTAAAGAAAACCATGAATAAGATTTTGAGACAATTTTTCTGGCCTGGTTTGAGGAGGAAGGATGTTGTAAATTGGTGCCAGATGTCACTTTTGTCAGATCAGTAGCTCCACTGCAACCTATTCCTGTAGTTAGGGAACTTTTCACTAGGGTTTGTTGTGGATTGTGTAGGTTCCCTGTCTAAAACTAAGTCTGGGAATCAGTACTTATTAACAATTATGTGTACAGCGTTGAGATTTCGAGAAGCTATACCATTAAGAAATATTAAGCAAAAGTGGTGGTAAAGGCTCTGGAAAGATTTTTCAGTTACTCAGTGAACCGGTGCGGACTCGAAAGGCCAACATGGCCTGTTTCCGCTCCGTAAATGGTTATATAGTTATGGATTACCTAGAGATCCAGAGTGATCAAGGATCTAACTTTATGTCTGGAGAATGGAAAATATTGGGACGAAGGTATTCATTTATTGTTATTTGCAACAAAGAAGGCTGTGCAGGATTCATTAGGTTTCAGCCCTTTTGAAATTGTGTTTGGACATCAGGTTAGAGGAAATTTAATGTTGATAAAAGAACAGTGAGTTAATGAGGATGTGCAGTTGGATTTGCTGGATTATATTTCTAAATTTAAAGATAGGCTACAAAAAGTGGACTTTGGCTCAAGAGAATTTAGAAATGGCTCAGGGTAAAATGAAGCATTTATTTGACAGGAAAGCTCAAGTGAGGAATTTTAAATCAGGAAGTAAAGTTTTGATTTTGTTTTTAAAACATGACAATCCTTTGAGAGGTAGATTTTCAGGACCATATGTGGTTAAGTCAAAAATGAATGATGTTATGTTATTAACACTCCAGATTGAAGGAATAAAACTCAAGTTTGTCACATAAATACGTTGAAACCTTATTATGGGGATAAGGGTAGTGGATAACAATCTGTATCAGAAGTGTTAGTTGTTAGCAGGGTTGAGGATGTTATGGATCATAAGTGTAAGGAAACAGAATCTTGTGAGGGTAACCTCAAAGAAACCATGGTTTCTGTCCGCCTGTCTAACTCAGAAATTTTGGAAAATTTGGAGGAAAGGTTAGGCCATCTTAAGTCACAAGAACAGATGCAGTTGAAAGAATTAATTTTGAAATATACAAATTTGTTTCCTGATATACCAGAATGGATCTATCATGATGAGGACGTAGGAGAAGCAAGTCCCATAAAACAACACCCATATAGAATAAACATTCAGAAGAGTAAAATCATGGATCAGGAGGTGGAATATACGTTGAGAAATGATATTATTAGACCTTCGAACTCAGATTGGAGTTCTCGTATTCTGGTATCGAAACCAGGTGGAACTGTTAGGTTCTGTACAGATTACAGGAAGGTTAATTCAGTAACTTAAAACAGATGCTTATCCTATTCCAAGAATAGATGACTGCACTGATAAAATTGGGAAAGCTACATTTCTTACCAAGTTGGATTTGTTGAAGGGTTACTGGTATGTGCCTTTAACTGAGAGAGGAAAGAATATTTTGGCTTTTGTAACTCCATCTGGTTTATATGAGTATAATGTGTTACCTTTTGGCATGAAAAATACCCCTGCAACATGGATTAACACATACAGATGCTTAGATTGATGACTTGGTCACAAAAAATGACACATGGGAAGAACAGTACATCTAAGGGAATAGGACAAATTGTTTGCAAAATTATCCAAAGCAACCTTAACTGCTGATTTAGCAAAAAGTCAATTTGCAAATCCCACTGTAACATATTTGGGTCATGTAGTTGGTCATGGCAAAGTTGCACCTATTCAAGCTAAGGTGAATGCAATTTCTGAGTTTCCTATCCCCAATGGCAAGAAAGCAGTGAGAAGGCTTTTAGGAATGGCAGGATATTATAGGAAATTTTGCAAAGATTTTGCTGAGGTTGCTCTTCCTTTAACCAACTTTTTGAAGAAAGGGGAGAAATTTGTGTGGACTAAGGTTTGTCAGACAGCTTCATAAAATTTAAAGGAGATGCTATGCCATTATCCTGTGTTAAAATCTCCTGATTTTAACAGACCATTTTCTTTAGCAGTGGATGATGCCAGTGAGGGAGCAGCAGGTGCAGTTTTACTACAAAAACAATGAAATTGACCATCCAGTTGCCTACTTTTAAAAATAATTCAATGTTCAAGAAAAGAACTATTCTACTATTGAGAAAAAACTGTTATCTATAATATTTGCTCTGCAGAATTTTGATGTACATCTCGGTACCTCTCATGAGCCAATTGTGATATTTACTGACCACAATGGTCTGGTGTTTTTAAATAAAATATAGAATAAAAACAGAAGATTTTAAAACTGCAGTTAAATATTACAAGAATATAATCTGCAAATTAATCATATCAGAAGTACAAATAATGTGATAGCAGATTGTTTGATGTTAAAATTGATCGTGTATAGACAATTTTACTCTCAACATTTGGTTACTTTATTATAACGTTATATATTGTGTATTTTGTATCTCTTCAGTGATTTTAAAAACAGTTTAGTTATAACTGAATTTCTTTTAAAGGGAGAAGTTGTGACAGAGTGTATAGATATGTTTTTGGGAGATAAATTGGGAAAGGTTTGTTAGAGTAGGTTACATATTACACTTTAAAACAGATCTTATTTAAAATACTGGACCTCTGCCCCATGCTAGAGATATTGGCTCCACAGCTTTTGCAAGAGCTTTGAACAGTGCTCAAGAGACTTCACTAATGGACTGTTGTTTAAAAAGAGCAACAGATGAAAGATCTTGTTGGAGCCACAGATTATTCTAAGGGGGTCATGTGGTTTTGCCAGGCGAGAGTCAAACAGGCTCTGAAAGAGAGAGAGAGAGAGAGAGAGAGAGAGACACACACACACACAGATCACTTCTAGTGTTTCAGCAGTAGCTGGGACTGTAACAGGACAAGCCGGCAAGCTTGTGAATGGAAGACAGCCTGGTCAAAGCCCTTGAGGTTCATGCAAGAGAGGACTGGCTGTATAATGTTTCACTTGGAATAAGGGAAACGAAAAGGAACTCTGTGGTGACCTGAAAGAAATAGGGTATCATCTGGAGAATCCTGATGGGGGCACATTTCGTCAGCAATACACTGGAGTGGCTGATTAAAAATGAATCAGTTGTGGATGCCCTGGAACAACAAATCTCTCTCTAAAAACCAACAAGAACCTTCCTGAACAGTAACCATTTACCTTTCAAGCACCAAAGCCTGGTGAACTTTATAAATGTTAAATTCTGTGCACAGTATAAGAATTGCCTGCAACCAGTGAACTTGGAGGAATGAGAAGTGAGATTGGACTGTGAACCAAAGAACTTTTCTAAACTTACATACACATTACACACACGTGCGCTTGGAATTAGAAGGGGGTTAAGTTAGGTTAAGTTAAAGTGTGATTCTGTTTTCATGTTTAAAAATAATTAAAAGCAACTTTTGTTTAAGTAACAATTTGTCTTGGTGAATATCTATTGCTGCTGGGTTTTGGGGTCAAGACAAAAGCTTGTTCTAAAACTAACTATAGGTCAAAAGTTAATCATTAGTAAAGTACTTTGTGACATTCAGAGATTTGGGAAGGTGTTACAAGAGCACAGCATATTTAATTCAAATATTTAAAGGTAGATGAGAAGATAATCAATAAGTTCATCATGGCTTATTAAGATTCTTATCATGTGCACGGTATTGGGCTTTCAGTGTGCTTCATTCTCCATGAATACTGTTCCCAACCTACAATCTCATTGCCATCAAGATCTTTCCCTCAGTCTACATGTAATCCCTCAAGCACGATTTTGACATCTTGCAGTAAATCAACAAGAGTAATGACTCCAGAGTTCAACTAAGCACGAAAGAGCCCTCTATATGTTCACCATCAATATTAGGTGAACTGACAAATTCAGTTTCTGCACATGGACTTCAAAGTAATCAGTAATTTTGGTTGTCCTTCATCTCATACACTATCTTTGCAGTCTTATTGAACAGATGTAGGGGAAGTCACTTGCATTGATAAGAGCTTAAACTAATTACGAGTTCAAATATCCTGAAAATTTAATACTTTATTGCATGAATTTAATCAATTAAATTCTATATCCTCTATATTGTTTAGCAAAATTCATAATTTTCCATCCTCCCAAAACAACATGCAATTCCTTTTAACATTTCATCAATTTTCTTTTGCAGTTCATTTTAGTGCAGGAAAGTAGTTGCAAAACCCATGGACAGAGCATTATCAAACAAAACACTTAAACAACTAATTGAAATGTCCTGATTCATTATGACTGCTTTAGTGTGGTTAGTTCAGTAGATAATGCAACTTCATAGCTGCTGAACAGCAATAAATCCCCTTCAAATGATGCCTGACACCAGCAGACATCAGAAAACAGAACATTGTTTCCCAAGACATCACGGAATCATTGTTGAAGGGAGACAATTTCTTGACAAAGGGCTCAAACCTGAAACGTTGGTTATGTATCTTTGCTGTTTAACCTGCTTAGCTTATCTAGCACTTTGTGTTTTTACTTCAACCATGGTGTCTATAGAATTTTGTGATTTACTTTGCTTTCTTTGAGGTCAGCAACATATCCCCAATTCATCACTGACCAAAGCTTCTGGGTACAATTGTTTTCATTTATGCTGCTAAGAGCTTTTCTCTCTACCATTCCTCAACACTTTGCATATCTGTAGTAGGAAATGGATCCAAATGAAAACAAAATTTGTGACATGAAATTCTAGTATAAAAGCAGGAATATGTTGGGCCTTTCATAGAGCAAGTCATCCAAAGATGGTTCACAGCCTAATTGAAATTTAGGCAGACAAACACTGTTCAGTTAATTAAGGAGCAACTAAAGAAAATTGGAGAGGTGATGGGGTCCAGGAGCAAGATTCCACTCCAATAATAGAATAATTACATTGACGAATAATCACGTGGACGTGAACTGCAAGAGCACAAATATATGGGGTAATTATAGGATTAATGAGGTTAGGGAGTCAAACAGAAAAAAAAGTGGAGATTTCAAAGAAACTTGCAACACTGCTGAAGTGAGCCAACATTTGGTCTGCAAACATAGGGTCTCAAAGGCTTGGAGAACCTAGTTTTTGGAATGCAATACAAAGTTTTGTAGCTAGAATATATTGCAACAGTCAAGTGGGTAAGTAACCAAGTTTCAACAGCACTTAAGCTGCAGTAAGGGCAATTAACCAAGCATCATAGGGGATATTAACGTTAATTCGGGCCATAAATTTGCGATCCCTCAGAACTTAATCCAAGATGAAGACTGTAAATTATGATCAACAATCGTTTCTCAACCTTCATTATATAGCAGCAATATTTTTCCTTATTAAAGAAATAACAGATACCCAATACCCCAATATGTAATTGGTTCCTGGCTTTACTCTTCTAAAGACCAGAATCAGTGAAGTTTGGTAAGAACATCTTTTCCACAATCTCCATCAGTACCAGAGCACCAAAGGGCTGTAACCATGACTGTGCAGGTCAGTACAACAATAACGCCATCTACAAACTTGCTTGACAAAATCACAATAATGGGTTGTATTAAAAGGGGTGATGAGTCAGCAGAGAGGAGGGAGATTGAAAACTTGGCTGAATGGTGCACCAACAACAGCCTCACATTCAATGTTACCAAAACCAAGGAGCTTATTGTGGACTTCAGGAGGGAAAAACCAAGGGTGTACAATCCAGTGATCAATGGGGGAAATCAGAGGTCAAGAGGATGAGCAATTTTAAATTCCTGGGAGTCACTATTTTGGAGGATCTTTCATGGACCCAACACATAAATGTCATTGTGAAGAAAGCACGTCAGTGCCTTTATTTTCTCAGAAGTTTGCGAAGGTTTGGTATGACATCAATAGCCTCACAAACTTTTATTGATGTGTAGTGGAGTGTGCTGACCGTCTGCATCGTGGCCTGGTATGGGCCACCAATACCTCTGAATGGAAAGCCCTACAAAAGGTAGTGGACAAAGCCCAGTGCATCACAGGCAAAACTCTCCCCATCATTAAGAAAATCTACATTGAGTGCTGTTGTCAGAGAGCAGCAGGTGCCACAAGACTCATACCACCAGGTTCAAAAACAGTTGCCACCCTCCACCATCAAATTCCCAAACAATAAACTCAGACTAGTTTAAGGATTCTTACTTTGCACAATTTATTTTTGAATATTTATTTTCTGCATTTGCCCTTCCTTCTTGTTTACATTTCTCTCTTTTGAATATGGATATTTCTTGACTACAGTATTTTTGCACAACCATTAAATAGAAATTCTGCCTGGCCCACAGGAAGAAGAATCTCAGGGTTGTATGTGATATAATTATGTACTCTGACAGTAAATCTGAACTTTGAACAATAATCTTCTCCAAGATTTAAATATATTTATCTATGGATGATAAAAAGTGGCGACTGGACTGTCAGCATAATTTTTTTCCTGTGCTTGGAATCTAAAAATAATGGCTCAGCATCTTCTCAAGGCATGTCCAGTATGATGGGAATTCCCAATTCTGTCCCTGGCAAATAACGTGGAAAACCCCCAGATTACAAAAATGATATTCTGAGAAAACTTTTATACCAGGTCCAGAGAAAATATATTCATGCACTCAGGTCAACTTGACCACAATGCATATGTGCATGTGCTAATTTTCTTGATCCCCTGCCTTTTAAGTAAAGCCTCCCTGTTCTCTGACCACTTACCTTTCAGTTACCCATCAAAGCCTGCTTCTCTTCAGGTTCCCTTTTACCCCACCCCACCTTTCAGTTACCCATGTTATCCTTCTCTCTCAATGCCCCCTTCTTTCTCATTTCCCTGAACCCCTCACAGTAAACTTTATTTCCCTGACACTTCTAACAGTGCCCCCCTTGCCCTTATTCACTGTCTCTCAGAATTCCCTTTTACAGCCTTGCCTTGTCTCCAACTCCGATTCATTCTTTCTCAACTCCTTGGCCTTCCACTGACCTCACCCCCAACAGCAATCGCCTCTATCAATGCATGTCAGTTATCTCCATGTGAGACTCCATTATAGTTAACCCCACACCCACTTCAATCCATGGAGCTGCACTACCCAAGCCTGGGGTCCTCCCCACCTCGTACCTCGAGCAGGTGGTGGTCAGGCACAGTGATACTGGCCCCCTGGAGCCCCAATAAAACCCAGAACCTTCTATAAGAAGTGAATGTAGCCTACTTTGGGTCACCACCCATAGTTTACAAAGTACAGGTCAATAGATCTGGTCCATTTTACAAAATCAGTCCAAGCCATTATCTAATGCAAGACCATAAATTTAACCAAACTAAAGACACAAATACTGTGGCCGTCCATCTACAAATGATAGTGAGAGGCCAAGGGGTAAGGAAACACTGAATGGGGGTAAAAGATAGGGGCAGTGAAGGGTAAAAACTGTGACACAAAAGTTGTAAGAGGAAGTGGCAACCATGAGAGGCAGTGGATTAGAGTGATTCATAATCTGATTCCCCGAAATTTCTGCATTTTGAGCAGGATAGATATTATGTCGGTAGTTTATAGTTGGCTGGATAAGTGTAGCTCCACAGGAAACGATCTAACTAGTCCACTTGATTGAAATTCCATCCAGCATCATAAAATTTTACTTTCTCCATCACTTGCGCATCACAGGTGTAATAAATATCATTCAAAGGATTCACCGCAGATATTCATAAAAATCTCCTTCAATATCACCTGCTCAGAATTGTACTGCTCTGCCCAAGAGACAAGAGCGGTATTTACATGCAAACACCAACCACCTGTGGTTGCAAATAGGAAAGGACGCACACTTTACAGGTGGACCACAGAAAGGCTGTTCCCACCCTCCCATGACAAATCAAACTAAAATATTAAATAGTTCAGAGTTTTATCAAACTATATCTGAACAGTGCTGGGCGCAGGTGGCCGAGGAAATCAAGTGATAAAGGGAAAAGAGAAAACAGAAAAAAAAATTTAAAGCAGAATTTTGTCCCTGCTCCTGAACAATATGAAAGCAAAGATGAGAAGAGACAGAATGACGGAGATATGGTAGAGGGAGTGCACGAGAGAAAAAGTGAAAGCCAGAAAGAGATGAGGAAAGATTTATTAATTCACTAAATGTACATACATAACTGTATCCTGAGAATATACAAGCACATTAAAGTCAACAATATATATTTTTTTTAAATTATAAGATCGGAGTGAAATAAAGCTGATCTTCAGAAGTAGAGTGATAATAGGTATAACCAAAGTATATTAACAGTAGGCAGAACAGTTTAATCATTATTAAAGACACAGAAGCTACTGTAACAGTACAAAATTGGTACTCCACACACAAACTGCAATAGCTGACTTAACTCTGTAAATCAATGACTGCCTCAAAGACAAACTGGAAATATAAATCGATAAATTAGCAATATGCTCTCACAATTAAAGCATTTGCAGAACAGTTACGGGAAGGCTCAGAGCAGATGTAAAATCTAGAGTAACAGAAGACAGCATCTGCCCCAATAATGTCACCTGCACATTAAATGTGGAAGCAAGATTCACTTCTAGTGCATCTCCCTCTACTGGAAAGGAGATCAGAGATCAATCTGGGCTTATTCTGCATAATGTCTGTAATCAATTGATGCACTAGCAGTTATTCAAAATCTATCCTTCAGCTTTTTGTTTTGTGATTTGCATAGTTAGGAAACCCAAACTGTGAGATCATGATATTAGAATATTTCAAAGGCATGCTGCCATAGATAGCAGCCAGTTGATTCAAACACCATGACCTTTGAAGGAGGTGCTCTGCACGGTGCCACATCCCATTGAAACCACTGTTGGAATCTTTTTCAAGATTCCTCATGTCCACTGGCTTAACAAACAATCCCGATGGTTTTCCAGTGTATTTTGCAACAATGAAGTTCATGGCAATATCATCACAGTTTTGGGTTTTATCGATTAAAGTGTGGACAGCTGGGAGCTGGACTTTAAATTTTTCAAGGTAACCAACGTGGAAAAATGCTGCTCCAATTAGCACCATTGAATAGTGGTCACCATTTCTACCTCCTGCATTTTGGAGCTCAAAGCTGCCATAGCTATAAATTCCTGAAGAAGTTGTGACATGTTTTCGAGGGACAAACCCGACTATTTGATCTGGAAATTGCTGAAAAACATAAAGGTACAGTAAATAAGTTATTGCAATGACAATCTTAACAAATACTTAATACAAAATTAAAAGCATTGCTGCAACTACCCTAATAGGTATAAATTTGAAATATGTAGAGAATGAGGCTGGGAAATATTTGTGGAGAAGGCAAAGGAGATTATTTGCAGCAAGTTAGAAGATATCAACAAAATACCATAGATAGGGAGTAATTAAATATCATCACCATCTCTTGAGAATTAGAATTAGTCAAATTAATTTTTCATCCTTCATTCCAGAAATAATGGATGTAGAGGTTGTAATCTTCCATTAATCCTTTGACTCTCCAGAAGTACCATGGGACTGGAGAATTGCTAGCGTGTTAACTTTACTCAAAAAGGCGGAGACAAAGGGGATAATTATAGGGTAGTTAGCCAAAGGGTCATTTTCAAGGGGCCATATAAATAGTTTTACGCATTGCTAAAAACTTGACGTCCAGGGATTTAAAAGAGTAACTTACGAGGATCTTTCCTTGTAAATCTCTACATTCTAAACTTGTCAAGATATTTTTTTTTTAAACTGGTTAAACAAAAAACTTTGTGGCAAAATAAAAGTGCTAAGCCATTAACCTTTTAGATAGGCTATTCAATAATTAGATATTTAACATAATTATAAAAAATGTGGGATTCAATATATACTTTAAAAAATATTTTTATTGATATTTGTATAATGGAAAAATACAATTTTATGTGCTATAGAACTACTTAAAAAAAAGTTACAATAATGATCATATGTAAAACTCCAGAAGTACAATACACAAACCTAATGTTTTAATAGAATCTAACAAAGAAAAAAAATCCAAAAAAGGATCAATTCTAAACCCCTTCCCTGAAGAAAGGTTGAAGATTGACATTTAAAAAATTTGAGAGAGTGCACCATGCCAAAATTCCAAATCAACACCAACTCTTAAAGCTCTGATAGGAGTCAATCACAGCATTTCTAAATTTTTTTTCCAAGTTTGAATAAGACATCATATCCCTTAGCCAGTCTGCATGTGTATATGAAACATTGTCTTGGATTCAATAGTTACAATGAGAATATAAATTTATCCTCAATTAGCATACCAATGTTGGTTAGTTTGGTCAGTCAGATTATTAACAGTTTTTGCTAACTCATCCTGTGTGATTCAGGACATACTGAGCAGAAGAACAAATTGTGAATAGGTTCACAATTTCTTTGGAAGCAAGGTTAAAATTATATATTTAGATTAAAAGAGTGTGCAAAGACTTTTAACACAAACTGCTATCCCATCACTCAAGGGAATATTTCATATCCTACCATTCTCAACAATCAGGCTTTAATTGGTAATTACTAAAATGCTACATCTCAGATCACTGCTCGACAATTATCTCGACAATTGCTAGACAATCACAGTTCCCTAATTAAGATTTTTATATCTTAATGTATTCCGCACCTTGAACAAGTTATCCTCCCAATCAGAAAAAAAAATTTGGAAGCATACCTGCCACACAGAGAAGGAAAAATCAAGGTCGTAGGCACTAATTAAAATATCATCATCAACCATCAAGACAGCTGTCAGGAAAAAAAATAGCATTTTTAGAAAATAGACACCAGAGAATTCACAATATGCCTCAGACAGAGAAAAAAACAAGACCTTTGGATGATTTGTCTGACAAAATCTTCCATTTTATCTGTTTCCAACACTGTCCACTGACTACTCACTACATCAATTCTTTCTCCAGGAACACAACTTCTTGTCTTCTTAAATTTATTTCCACTAGCCATCTTAATGTCTGCACAGACGGACCACTCAAATGTTTTGGGTGAAAACCTTACTTCCAGTATAATGCTCGTTGCCCACTTAACTGTCAACTCAGATTTAGACCTCCTACCATAAAGAAGAATTTCAATCAAGTAATCATAATTATAATCTTGAAAAAGTACATTAGCTGGCATTGAAACCATTTCTTTAAAGAACACAAGAAAATAGGAGCAGAAGTTGGCCACCAAGCCTTCAAGTCTGCACTGTACTCAATATGATCATGCATTGGTCTAACCCAGAAGCGGTGTTAGATCCCAAAAGCCCTCAATCTTGAAAAGAAGTTTTTTTTTTTTTAAAAAAAAACTTTAAATGCTTCTACTGAGATAGCCTCCACATCTTTCTGGAGTAGAGAACTTCAGAGATTCACTACTTTTTTTTTTAAAAAAACCAAAACACATCTTGGTTTTAAATGACTCATTCTCCTAAAACTGTTTCCCTCACTCGAAACTCTCCCCACTTGTGAAAATCTTTTAACATCTACCCTGTCATATCCCTTTAGATCTTGTGTTTCAACAAGATCACTGTTCATTCTTAGAGTCATAG
The DNA here is from genome assembly GCF_036971445.1 of Narcine bancroftii. Taxonomy (NCBI): domain Eukaryota; kingdom Metazoa; phylum Chordata; class Chondrichthyes; order Torpediniformes; family Narcinidae; genus Narcine; species Narcine bancroftii. Next base: position 80,683,515 of record NC_091473.1, read on the forward strand.
AGTGTGGAGACAGGCCCTTAGGCCCAAAACCCATGCAGGTTAAAAAGCCTCACCTACTCTTGTTTCACTTCCCTGCATTTGGCCAATATCTCTCTATACTTATCTAATCCATGCATCCAACCAAATATTTCTTTTTTTTTCAAAAATATACATAGTAACATTTTAAATATACAATATGAAACTTTTTTCCACAAACAACAAATTTTTTAAAAGTCCCTCGCTCTCTCCCATACATACAGATCTGTTCACCATCAGAGCATATAAATATTTTAAATATATAGAGTTCAGTTGGGGAAATTATAATAATAATTACTTTTATACCTTTTTGTTTAAACTGTATCTGGGCCCCTATGGTCCAGGTATGACAGCCAGACCTTTACAAAAGTGTCATATTTATTCTTTACGTTATGTGATTTTTGCCCATAGGTATACAGCTGTTCATTTCTAGCCCATCGTGCTGAGTAGAGGGGAGTCAGACTTCCAAATGATTGCGATACTTTTTTTGCTACCACCAGGACTATTTATATAAATGACATTTGGTCAATTTGTCGCTTGTTTCCATGAAATTATCTAATAGATATAGCTCCGGGTCGCCCGTGAAGTCCACTCCTGTTATCCTGGTTAATTTTTCTGCGATTTCTTGCAAAAATGGCCCCACTTTCACGCACGACCACATGGCATGTTTCTACTACGTGGCAAGTTCCTGTCTCAGTCCCATATCTGAAACACATCTCTGAAATTTCAGCTTTTGATCTGTGTAACTTTTAGACAATAGGTGATGGAGTAGGGCATTCATTTAGATCATGGCTGATCTTCCACTATCAATACCCTGTCCCTGCCTTCTCCCCATAACCCTCAATTACTCTGTCCATAAAAACCTTATCTAACTCCCTCTTGAACTTATCCAGAGAACCTGCCTCTACCACCCTCTGCGGCAAAGCATTCCACAGACCAACAACTCTCTGGGTAAAAAAAAATTCTCATCTCTGTCCTAAAGGGCCTTCCCTGTATTCTTACACTATGGCCTCTAGTCCTAATCTTCCCCAACAGAGAGAATATGTAATCAGTTTCTATCGTGTCCAATCCCTTAATAATTGTATATACCTCAAACATAACTCCCCTCATCCTTCTAAGTTCCAATGCATACAACCACACTTTAACCAACCTTTCCTCATATTAGGAGACCAAAACTGGACACAATACTCCAGATGTGGTCTCACCACGGTCCTGTACAACTGCCAAAGGACATCTTTATACTGTTCCCCTTTTTATGAAGGCTAACATGCCATTTACCTTTTTCACAGCTTGATGAACCTGCATGCTAGCTTTTAGTGACTGATGTACAAGCACACCTAGATCACGTTGCACTTCCCCACTTCCTAAATTGATTCCATTTTAAAAATAATCTGCCTCCCCGTTCCCACCACCAAAGTGGATAACCTCACATTTATCCACATTAAACTGCATCTATCTGTTCTCTCACCTAACCTGTCCAAGTCCTCCTGCATTTTCCTAACATTCTCCCCACACCTCACACTGCCACCCAGTTTTGTGTCATCTGCAAATTTGCTGATGTTATTCATAATCCCCTTATCTAAATAATTAATATATATGATAAACAACTGAGGACCCAGCACCAAGTCACATCTTGCCATCCCGAAAGTGATCTGTTAACCCCAACTTTTTGTGTCCTGTTTGTCAACCAATTTCTATCCATGTCAGCACCCTATCCCCTACTAATCTCCTATGCAGGACCTTATCAAAAGCCTTCTGAAAGTCTAAGTACACCACATCCACTGGCTCTCCCATGTCCACCCTCCTTGTCAAATCCTCAAAAAATTTCAGATTAGTCAAGCATGATTTTCCCTTCAAAAATCCATGCTCACTTGTAATGATACTATTATTTTTGTCTAAGTGTTCTGTTATTTCTTCTTTTATAATAGATTCTAATATCTTCCCCACCACTGACATCAGGCTAACCGGTCTGTGATTGCCTGTTCTCTCCCTCCCTCCCTTCTTGAAAAGTGGCACATTAGCCACCCTCCAATCCACAGGCAGCTTTCCTGAAACCAAAGAACACTGGAAAATGTTGACCAATGTGCCCACAATTTCAAGGGCACCCTCCCTAAGTACCCTAGGATGCAGCCAATAAGACCCTGGGGACTTATCAGCCTTCAATACAATTGATATCATCTAGGTAACACCCAACTGAGAGTCCATGTAATAATTTGTCCATTGTTGCTTGTAAAATCACAGGTGTTGCTGAAATTCCGTAAGGCAGGTGTGTAGGTGAATAGTCCCAGATGGGGATTGATAGTCACATATTCCCTTGATTTTTTTTTTGTACAATTCTATCTGCTGATATGCTTGTGACAAATCTAGTTTTGTGAATTTTTGCCCTCCGTTTAGTGCTTGGAACAAGTCTTCTGCGGGCATGGGGTGTTCAAGTTTTTTGAGTAATGGCTTGATTGTGACTTTGTAATCGCCACAATTGCGAATCTCATCATTTGCTTTTCGTAAGGATATGATGGGCATTGCCCAATCACTGTATTGCCTTCATGTTTTAGTGTATTTTTCCTTTCATAGCAAATGGGACTGTTCTGGCTTTGAAGAATTTTGGTTCTGCATTATCTTTTAATTGCAGTTTGGCTTGAACACCTTTGATTTTCCCCAATTCTTGTTGGAAAAACAACTGTGTGGTTGTTGAGGATTTGGTTGAGTTCTGACTGGGAGGAGTCCATGTGGTTTACATTTAGTATTGAACCGATTTCCAGCCAGGCTAGGGGAATGTGTTGTAGCCAGTTTCTTCCGAAAAGTGCTAGTCCCTGGGTATCTACGATGTAGAGAGAGAGTGTTTTTTGTTGCTGTTGTTTGTATTGTACTTGGACCGTAAATTTTCCAAACACTGATTCGGTCTCCTGAAACAGATCTTAGAGTTATTTCAATTGTTTTTTTTTTTAAAACCGGGAGGTTTGGTAGCAAGTGTCCCTTTACATGTAACGTCATTAGGGACACCTCTGGCCCTGTGTCTAACTCCATCTTCAGGGGTGGGGGGGGTGTCCATTTATTTTTAGCCGTATAAAGATTGCCATTTCCTGTTTATTCCTCGGATTTCAGGTCCCCCTCTCTCCCCTCTCTCCCCTCTCTCCCCTCTCTCCCCTCTCTCCCCTCTCTCCCCTCTCTCCCCTCTCTCCCCTCTCTCCCCTCTCTCCCCTCTCTCCCCTCTCTCCCTCTCTCTCCCTCTCTCTCCCTCTCTCTCCCTCTCTCTCCCTCTCTCTCCCTCTCTCTCCCTCTCTCTCCCTCTCTCTCCCTCTCTCTCCCTCTCTCTCCCTCTCTCTCCCTCTCTCTCCCTCTCTCTCCCTCTCTCTCCCTCTCTCTCTGCAATTGTAGTGTAAATTTAGCGTTGATACGTCCTTCTGTTTTGCAATGGTTGCATTTAGAATTTTTGAAGAAAGTTTTCTGGTCAGTGATTGTATTTCCCACAACGGAAGCATTGTTGGCCGGAAGACCTCGCGACCAGTAGGTCTGGTTGACCCACATCCAAGTTTTTAATCTGCCATTTCACAGCTGCAGGCAGTTTTGTATGGAATTTGTAACATAACATCTTCATCCATTGCTAATAATTTTTGCTTGCTTGATTTCCCAGCCCCATCACTAATCTGTCTCGCAGTGCCCGATTTAGAAATTGCTCGAAATGACAGTGCTCCGTCAGTTTGTGGAACGATGTCAGGTATTCACTTACTGTTTCTCCTAGTCCTGGTCTCCTTTCATAGAATTGTACTTGTGGTTTGGGGCTTAAATGGTTCCTTAGAGCTATGCATAATTCGTTGAATGTTTTGGTCCCTGGATCCTCTAGGGCCAGCAAGGTCTTAAGGAGGTCCAAATGTTTTGCTGCCCATTATACTGAGGAAGAGGGCACATTTGCAGTTTACTGGACCTTCCACAATATTGTGGGCTACACAGTAGTGGTTAAATCGTTCTACGTAGTTATCCAACTTTCTTCTACTTCGTTGAATTCTCCACCATCTCGGCATGCTTTCATCTTGATCTTTTGTTGGAAATTTGTTGGGGTTGTTAGGCAGTTGTTTTTTACCTTTCTTCTGTTGTTTTCTTTCTTACAGTTGGTACATAGAGTATGTGTAGGGTTTATTTCATTCCTCGTCGCCATAGTTGCATATGCACTCACAGAATTAAGACTCAGAGATGTGATGCTTTCTCATCCTTTACTTCTATTAAACTAACATGGCAACTGACACACAAGGCTATATATACGAAAGGGTGCCATCATGACATGGTGGTCATGATGTCCAGCAGAGGGCGGGCTTATACCCAACATACTAGAGTGTCTATTTTTGTAGCATTTATCATTCTTGATGACTCCTCTGTTTTAATCTACCAAGCTAAAACTTTGTGCGCCCATTCACCCAACTCAGCATTGTTGTTTAGTTTTGTTAATACAGCTTTTTCTGTCCCATATGCTTGTTTTGTATCTTAGCTTTTTATTCTCCAGTAATCTGTATTCTTTTTGTTCTTTGGGTTTTTTTTTCTAAATCTTTAATATACTTCTAAAAACTGTTTACTTCTGCCAAATGCTCCCTCTCATTATATCCTATACAAAGATTCTTCGTACAGGATATAATTTGTCCCCTAAAATATGCTTTAAACATGTCTCATATCAGAAAACTATTATTAGTAGACACCAGATTTGTTTCACAAAATTTTTCTATGTCTCTATATAAATTCGCTGAAGTCTGTTCTTTTAAGCAATGTCCATCCAAATATTTCTTAAATGTTGCAATAATACCTGCTTCAATTAGCTCTTCCAGCAGCTTGTTCCATATGCCCACGTGTGCTTAGGAGATACCCCTCCAAATCCTATTAAATCTTCCCTTCCCCCTCACCCATCTCACCTTAAACCCATGTCCTCTAGTTACTGATTCCCCTACTCTAGGCAAAAGACTATCTGTATTTACTCATGATTTTGTACACTTCATCCTCCAGGAATAAATTCCTGGACTGGCAACATCCTTGTAAATCTTCTTGACATCTTTCTAATGGTTTGGTGACCAAAATTGTGCACAATTTATCCAATAGAAAAAGGCATTTGTGGCTGGAGATATAAAAGGAGGTGAGTGTCAGTAGCTTCTGTTGTTCAATTCTGAAATACAAGAACACAGACCTGAACCTGCTTTGACTTTTTTGAAAGGACATTCTTTTCATAGCAGGAATAAACCTGGCCAATCTCTTTTGGAAGTCTTTCAATGCTGTTATATCCTTTCTCATTTCAGGGAACCAAATCTGAGTGGCATGAAAAACCTGCATAATTGTGACAAAACTTCATTTCTAAGCTCCAACTTTTTGGAATAAAGTCCAATGTGCCACTTGCTCTTTTTTAACTACTTGTAGTACCTACCTGCTAACCTTTTGTGATTCACACACAAAAATACATCGATCCCCTGTCTTCACTCATTTGCAGTCTCTATTTAGATAAACATCTGCTTTGATTCCTCCTACCAAAATGCTTGTCTTCATACTTTCCCACATTAAAATTCATCTGCCAAATTTCGCCCACTCATTGTCAGATATTGCCCACCTGTGCTTAGGAGATACCCCTCCAAATCCTATTAAATCTCCCCTTCCCCCTCACCCATCTCACCTTAAACCCATGTCCAATTGTCCATTTAGATATTGTTCACAACTTGTCCTTCCACCTACTGGACCACTCAGAAATTATGCCACTAAAAGCAGATAGAAAACTGTACAGAGGACATAAAGCCAACAGTTTTAAATAAAAAGGATGGCTAGTCTTAAGGGGCAGGATGCTTTGTGTTGCTGCTATTTCCCCACCAAGCAGTTTAGCGATACAGATCAGAGCTGTGACAAGCTTTGTTTCAAATCATTTTAGGTTAAAGACAGAATTCTTTAAAAAGTTATAAGCAACATTCTAGATTAACATTTCATTAATTTACCTTTGGTTTCCAATTCAGGAAATGGCTCCAGTCGGTTTCGCATTCTATTCACTGTTTGCTCCTTAAAAATTATTGGGATGGGATGTGGCCCCAGTGAATCCCATAAATCTTTTGGCGGTTTTATTCCAACACTATTCCAGACGACAATTATTTTGTGCAGATTTGGAACGGCCTGATAATGATTCAGCAGTTTAAGAAGTAGGTCCGTCCTGTTGTAAGACTGCATGATAATGGTGAAGGAATTACGGACATCAATTCTCTGGTCATCCTGCTCTCTACGGACCATAGTAGCTCCACTTTCCACAACTTTGGGCAGTAACGTAGTCAAGACAGCTCCAACAATAAGGACAATGAGGACGGCCATCACTAAATACGAGGGAAGAGTCCCACCACCAAATAATCGCCTTGTAAATCTGTGAATGTCAAATACAGCTTGAGTAAAATAATTGAAAATCATTCTATTTACTCAACTTCTCTTCAGAATCCCAAACTACCTCGGTTGCAGTTGAGATAAATCCAGAAATCAGATAAAAGGACTAGCTGGCACTGGGGCCAACTCCTGCATTCAAACTAAATTCAATGATCCGAATGTGTTATCTTGTTTTCAAAATGCCCTGGTACTGTACCTGAGATTTAATGGCATTTTGCTATTTTTTTTAAAATGCAAAATCAAGTTTCCATAGAAACGTTGCTTGGAAATCAAGGACAAGCTTTGTATGCATTAGGATAAAAGGTTACATTTACAACACAACAAGCGTTTGTGAAAATGCTCGAGGATAGCATGCGGATTGAAAATAGCGTTCATTGCAATGAATGAATGACAGAGGAAATGGAGACCCTCACTGACGAGAACAGCAACTACAGATCCCAAGGCACCAGCACTGAGCAATAGGCAGCCCAAGATTCCGTTTTTCGATCAGTCCACATGTTTAGGCCTCACCATCGGGGCCCGCGTCCCTGATCTGCAGATCCTAAGGAACGGCTGCTGGCCTGGGCAACAGCACTAAGCAGCAGCGCAATCCCGGGGGGTCGAGGCAGGGAGGACGGGGGGTGTACCCCACCAGCTGCAAGTCCACCTCTTCCGGAATATACAAGCAGAATTTAGCATCAGTGTTTATCCCACTCCCGCCGCGGTCGGCCAGAACCCACCTCATGACACAGCAAGCCCACAGCCGCAGCTCCCACCTGAGCCCGCAGAGCGCATGCGCGGCCAGACGCTCACACCGGGTTCCCTTGCTCTGTCGAGAAAGGCAGAAGGTGCAGTCGCTATGAACGAGAGCAGACGAGGAATGGTCGGGGGAACTCGGGAGGTCAGCAGCATCCACGGGGAGAAGACGTGCATCTGTCAGCGTCCAGAGGAGGTAGAAATGGATTACCAACGTTTCGGGCCTGAGCGCTTACTTACTCTAATCTCACCCCCTCAATACAAACAGATGCAGGAGTAGATACTTTTTTTAAAAACAAAGTAGCAAGTTTTATTCACAAAAAACAAATACACAAAGGAAAATAGTGCAGTATTTTCATTTTCTAAGTGTCATCTTTGTATATGCATTCCGTATCATTCCATTGGAGTGTTAATAATTTATTTTACTATGTAGTACCATGTGGTTTCCTCCCCCCCACCTCACCTCAGTTATTTTCCAGTAGCAGGACTCGAAACTGGTCCTTTCCCACAAAGTTTTTTTTTAATGGGCAAATTATGAACCACTCTTGCATCTGATTAATAGCTTTTAAGGTAATTCAACTCCTCAATGTTTCAGAAAAGAAAGCACAAAACCAACCTCACATAAAATAGAATTTAATTGGATTTCCTTAAACATATACCACGACTGAAGTAATGAACGAAACATTAACTCTGCTCTCTTGACTGATGTTGAGTCTTCCCAACATTAACTTGGAACTCAGACACCAAATGTGTCCAAATACAGATGTGGTCTGAATACTGCAGTTGAAGTACTGAGGTTTGGATGAATTTCCTTTGGAGCATATGAACCACAAGTCCAGCAATATTTAAAAAAATTAGCTCCATTTCCAGAGGAAGGTTGTTAGTTGTGAAATGCTTCAGTAGCAAGAAAGATTAAGATGTAGCATGTCCTACGGCAGAGCGTGAAAGCAAGACACTGACATGAGGTGTGTATAGTCGACACTAACTTTATTGATGGTTTGCCCTGCCTTATATAGGCCTGGCAGTTACGCCGGTTCTGACGGAAATGATGTCACCGGCTTGCCCGCCGTGCAGTCAGAAGCTCATGAAGAAAGCTGATTTAGTTGGCTCTTGCAGTATCACTGCGTTCGGACACCATTTTGCGTGTCAGTACGCTGTGGGCTGCCACACGACCATCCCCTTCCCTCCCAAGAACTGGCAATCCAGGCGCTATCCCTGGTTTTGGGCAGACTGCCTCTACGGTGTGGGGCTGGTGGATTGACCGGCTGGCTGGTGTCCAAATATGTTAGTTTGAGGCAGTCAATGGTAATACTAACTGAACTATATTTCCTCCTTGCTGCCAATGTCCAGCATGGAGAAATAATTGAGAGCAATACAATCAAAGTAAATAGAACACAGAGAACTTTACAATACAGGTGTTTTATCCCACGAAATATGCTGATGTATATAAACCTTCTCAAAGGAAACCTTCCTCACTTCACACCCATAACAATATTTTTCTTAGGTCCATGTGACTGTCCAAGAATCTTTAAATTGCCCCAAATTGCACCAGTCTCTACTGCTACTGCTGGCAATGCATTCCAGGCACCCACTACTGTGTGTGGGAAAGAAAGAAAAAAAAAGACCCTGACATCTCACCTAAACTTTTCTCCTCTCACCTTGTACAGATGCCCTCTGGTGCTTGTTACTCTCGCCTGGGGAAAGGGTGCTGGCTGACAATTCTATCTATGGCTCTTATAATTTGTAGACCACTATTAAGTTCACCTCTCATCCTTCTCCACTCTAACGAGAAAAGCCTCAACTCTGACAACCTTGCCTCATAAACATGTTTTCCAATCCTAGTAAATCTCTGCACTCTCTCCATAGCTTCCACATCCTTCCTGTAATGAGACAACCAGAACTGAACACAATTTTCCAAGTGTGGTCTAATCAGAGTTTTATAAAGCTGCAACATCACCTTCTTGAATTCAAACCCTTCATTGACGAAGGCCGGTATACAATAAACCTTCTTAACATATCAACTTGAGACATCCATGGATTTGGACCCCAAGGTCCTTCTGATCTTGCACACTTAAGAATTCTGCCATTTACTATGTACTGTGCCTTCATGTTTGGCTCTCCAAAATGCATCACTTAACATTTATCCGGATTGAACTCCATTCGCCACTTCTCTGCCCAACTCTGCATCCTGGCTATATCCTGTTGCAACATATGATAAATGGCTACATTATTCTCAACACCTCCAATCTTCATGTCATCTGCAAACTTAGTGAATCATCCTCCACTTCTTTGTCCAGGTCATTTATAAAAATCACCAAGAGCAAGGGTCCCAGAAGAGATCCCTGCAGAACTCTACTAGCTATTGACCTCCAGGCAGAATACATTCCATCTACTATTACACTCTGTAGGCAAGCCAATTCTGAATGCATACTGCTAGGTTCCATGTATCCCATGCCTCATAATTTTCTGAATGAATCTACCATGGGGACCTTGTCAAAATCCATATACACTACATCTACGGCTTTACCATCAATTTCTTTTTGTCACTTCTTCAAAAAACTCAATTAGGCTCATGAGGCATGACCTACCCTTCACAAAGCCATGCTGACTATCCCTGAGAAGATTATACTTCACTAAATGCTCATAAATCTTGTCCCTAATAATTCTCTTCATAATTTGCTCACCACTGATGCAATACTAACTGAACTATAATTACCATGATTCTCCCCATTACCCTTTTTAAACAAGGAGACCACATTTGCCATTCTCCAATCCTCCAGTACCTCTCCTGTGGCCAGGAGGATGCAAAGATCATTGCCAAAACTCCAGCGATCTTTTCTCTTGCTTCCTGCAGTGACCTGAGGCATATCTTGACTGGTCCCATGCCTCAACAACCCTGATATATTTAAGAAGATCCAGCACTTCCACTTTCTTAACCTCAACCTGCTCCAGCACACAGTTCTATAGTGTCCTCATATTGACCAAGGTCCCTCTCTCTGATGAACACTAAAACAAAGCATTCATTTAGGACATCTTCTCCCTCCAGGCACATGCTGCCTCCTTTAAGTGGCCCCACCTTCTCTCTCGTTATCCTTCTGTTCTTCACATATGCATAGAACGCTTTAGGGTTTTCCTTAATTTTACTTGCCAAGGCCTTCTCATTGCCCCCTTCTAGCTATCCCAAGTCCTTTCTGGCTACCATACAATTTTAATGAGGCCTTCCTGTCTCTTGCTTCCTGAACCTTAGATTGGCTTCTTTCTTCCTCTTAACTAGCTATCTCACCTCTTTTTACATGCGTCATATATCACCCCATCTTAGTTGCACAACACTTCCCTGAATATAGTGAACTACTTCCAACATTCTGGGTGAGATCTTTCAGCAGATGTAAACATTGAATGATTACCTTCCATGCACCAGCACAACTTTCGATTTACTTGTTAGGAAAAAAAATTAATTGTACCATATACATATTTAATTCCTCATTAGATGCAAATGATAAAACACAAAAAAAATGATACCAGCCTGGAATGTGGCAATGCTTTGAGAACATGCACAATTTCACAGTCAGCAAAGATCTGCAAAGGTTCGGTTTCTGAATCATATGCTTTGACCAAGGATAATGAAAAGGTAAAAAGAGTAAGCCGGTATCATGAAAAAGTGAAAAGTTAGGGGTTTGAAAGCTATCAAAAAGAGGTAAATTTCTTTGTGCAACTTGGGCTGGGTTTATGAACAATGTTAACAGGAGGAGAGAGGAAGATGAAACCTCAGGGTTACCAAAGCATTGAATTGGAGTGGTTGATAAGGATTTTCCTTCTGTAATTTTGTTACATTTAATAAAATTTTATAAAATTCTTTTCTTGTCACAAAGTATTTTGTGCAGTGACTCCCTTGTTTGTGAAAGCCTCTTGCTGCTGAATTAGAAAATATTTTAAATATTTTCATTACACTACTGAGGAAAGATGGTTTGATTCGGGCAGCAGTGATTTTTGCTTCCAATATGCTTCCAAGACCTGGACTACTTGCAACAGGCACTTTGAGATACTTTAATAATGTCACCTATATGGTAGCTAAAACAAGGAAGAGTCACTGCACACCCCCACTCCTCATATGATCCTTTACTCTGAGGATGATGTGCAGGCTGGCTTCAAGACAATGGATCCAAAGAAAGCATCCGGCCTGGACAGAGTATCCAGTCAAGTACTGAAAACCTGTGCTGACCAACTTGCCAATGTATTCACAGATAACTTCAATATCTCACTCCGGCTGGGCATGGTACCTATTTGTTTCGAATAGGTTTCAATCATACCATGTCCAAGAATGTATGCTTAAATGACTACTGACCAGTGGCACTCATATACACAGTGATAGTGTTTTCAGAGGCTGGTGTTCAAGCAAATCAGCTTCTGTGTGAGCAGCAACATGGATTCGTTCCAATTTGCTTATCGTCACAACAGTTCTACAGCAGATGCTATCACACTGGCTCTAAACAAAACCCTGGAACACATACATCAGGATGCTCCTTATGGACTGTAATTCAGCATCCAATACCATCATCCCCTCAAAACTGATGCAAACCCCAAGACCTGGGCCTCCATACCCATTGTTTAATTAGATCCTGAGTTTCCTCACCTCAACACCACAATCAGTTTGGATTGGTAAGAACATCTCCTCAACAATCTCCATCAGTACTGGGGCATCACAGGACTGTGTTCATAGCCCCCGATCTATGCACTTTACATCTATCACTGTGTGGCTTGGCACAACAATAACACTATCTAAAAATTTGCTGACAATGCTACAGTAGTGGGTTGTATAAAAGGGGGTGATGAGTGGACATACAGGAGGGAGACTGAAAACTTGGCTGAATGGTGTACTAACAACAACCTTGCACACAATGCCACCAAAACCAAGGAGCTGACTGGACCATGAGGGGAAAAGCAGAAGTGAACGATCAAGTGATCATTGGAGGATCAGAGGTGGAGTGGGTGAGCAAATTTAAATTCCTGGGAGTCACTATTTCAGTAGACCTTTGCTGGACCCAACACACATGTCATTGTGAAGAAAGCTCATCAGCACCTCTACTTTCTCAGGAGTTTGTGGAGGTTTTGTATGACTTCATAAATAGTGGCAAACTTCAACAGATGTGTGGTGGAAAGTGTGCTGACTGGTTGCATCACAGCCTGGTATGGGGCATCAGCACCTTTGAAAGGTAGTGGACACAGGCCTGTACATCATTTGCACTTTCTGCAGTCCCGATCTCCCCCACACCAGCAAGGCTAACACCGCAGCTTTATCCTGACTCATCCCTCCTACTACCACTCCTTATCCTTCCCTGTCCCGTCACACCTCTCCCTACTCAACCCCCATCTCCCCTTTGAGCTCCCCTTTCTTCCTACCCTAACCCTCAGACCCTCTAATCTCCACCTCACTCTTCTGACCTTCCTGAGAGCCTGACCTTCCCAACCCTCCACCTCCCCCTCTGATTTCAATTACCCACCACTGCCACTCTCTGACCAGCCCAAACCTCCACTTCCCACCACCCTTGATCCCCTCAGCCTCTTTCCCCATTACCTTCTACCAGAATGACTCCCACTCTAACACCTCCTTGTTCTTTGCCCTCTCCTTTGACCTTCTTCTCTGAGAGATGCAACACCCTGTCCTCAGTAGTGGCCTCATCTTTGTCCTGCTTTTCCCACATTTTAATTCTTTCATTGTTCTTGTTTCTTTGTCCATGTCTACAACCAGGAATCTCCACTCCCTTCTGTAGACCCCTTCTCCCGCAATAAACCTTCTTCTTCCTCTTGGACTCCACATCCTGTCTGCTTTGGATCTTTTTAATTTCTAATTGATCCCAAGACATCAACTGTCTCAGTTTCCTAGCTCCCTTCTCTTATTCCAATCTCACCTCCTCTGAATGCTCTGCCATTCACTCTCTCCACAACAATCCCAACCTCGGTATCAAACCTGCAGACAAGGGTGGTGCAGTTGTGGTCTGGCGTACTGAGCTCTACTTTGCTAAAGCTAGATGACAGCTCTCAGACTTCTCCTCTTGCTTGCCCCTTCAACAGGACTTCACCAAAGAACATCAAGTCATCGTCTCTAGTACTCTCTCTATCCTCATCACCTCTGGTCATCTTCCTCCCATTCCCGCACTGTCCGGTTCTACCTCCTACCCAATATACAAAAACCCAATTATCCAGGTAGACACATTGTTTACATGTGCTCCTGCCTCACTGATCTAGAATCATCTTACTTCGACTCCATTTTTTTCTTTCCTGTTTCAATCCCTCACTACCTACATCCACAATACCTCACATGCCTTCCATCTCTTCAATTACTTCAAGTTCCCTGAACTTGATTGCCTCATTTTCATGACGGAAGTCCAATCTCTTTACACTTCCATTCCTCCATATAGGTCTCAAAGCCCTTCTTTTCTTTCTTGGCAAGAGACCAAACCCTCCAGCACCTCTGAAAGGTAGTGGACACAAGCCTGTACATCACTGACACTTTCTGCAGTCCCGATGGAGCAGAACTTATTCTCACCCTTAATAACTTCTCCTTTGACTCATGGACAATTACATTGGTGCTGCCTCAAGCCCCTGTGTGGACTTCGTTAACTTTATTCACTTTGCTGCTAACTTTCACCTCAACTTCAAATTCATTTGGTCTATCTCTGGCAACACACTCTTCTTTTTGATCTGTCTCCATCTCAGGAGACAACCTTTCTATAGACATTTTTTTTAAAATAAACCTACCAACTCCCACCACTACTTCAATAGCACTTCTTCACACCCATTCTCCTGCAAGAATTTTATTCCTTTCTCTCTATTCCTCCGACTCTGTCGTATCTATTCCAAGATAAGGTCTTCCAGTCCAAATCATCCAAAATGTTCTCCTTCCAAAAACGTGGCTTCCCTTCATCATCATCAACCCAGCCCTTAACCACATCTCCATTTCCTGCTCATTTGCCCTGGTCTCCTCTGCCCCCATACATAACAAAAACATATTCCCCTTGTCCTCAACTACCACCCCATCAGCTTCTGCATCCATTTCAGCTATAACATGTTCCCACAACCACATACATCTTCCACTCTCCTCCCCTCTCTGCTTTCCGCAGTGACTTCTTCCCTCCTTGACTCCCTTGTCCACTCATCCCTTCCTATTAATCGTCCCTGCGGCCTCAGGGTGTGCCACACTTGCGCCCACACCTCCTCCCTCACTACTAAATAGTTCTTCCAAGTAAAGCAACACTTTAAAAAAAAAATGAAGTTACAAAACAAACAAAATCAAAGAAACATTACAGATATATACAATAAAATACCAAAACCGAAATACATGTTGATATACAAAGAAGGAAGAATCAACCAACAGATTATCACAATTACCAAATTCTGCACTATTGTTTATAAATACAAAATTACATACTGTGCCAATCCTGGGAAGAAAAGTCTTCTTTGGCTTGGCTTCGCGGACGAAGATTTATGGAGGGGGTAAAAGTCCACGTCAGCTGCAGGCTCGTTTGTGGCTGACAAGTCCGATGCGGGACAGGCAGACACGGTTGCAGGGGAAAATTGGTTGGTTGGGGTTGGGTGTTAGGTTTTTCCTCCTTTGCCTTTTGTCAGTGAGGTGGGCTCTGCGGTCTTCTTCAAAGGAGGTTGCTGCCCGCCAAACTGTGAGGCGCCAAGATGCACGGTTTGAGGCGTTATCAGCCCACTGGCGGTGGTCAATGTGGCAGGCACCAAGAGATTTCTTTAGGCAGTCCTTGTACCTTTTCTTTGGTGCACCTCTGTCACAGTGGCCAGTGGAGAGCTCGCCATATAACACGATCTTGGGAAGGCGATGGTCCTCCATTCTGGAGACGTGACCCATCCAGCGCAGCTGGATCTTCAGCAGCGTGGACTCGATGCTGTCGACCTCTGCCATCTCGAGTACTTCGACGTTAGGGATGAAAGCGCTCCAATGGATGTTGAGGATGGAGCGGAGACAACGCTGATGGAAGCGTTCTAGGAGCAGTAGGTGGTGCCGGTAGAGGACCCATGATTCGGAGCCGAACAGGAGTGTGGGTATGACAACGGCTCTGTATACGCTTATCTTTGTGAGGTTTTTCAGTTGGTTGTTTTTCCAGACTCTTTTGTGTAGTCTTCCAAAGGCGCTATTTGCCTTGGCGAGTCTGTTGTCTATCTCATTGTCGATCCTTGCATCTGATGAAATGGTGCAGCCGAGATAGGTAAACTGGTTGACTGTTTTGAGTTTTGTGTGCCCGATGGAGATGTGGGGGGGCTGGTAGTCATGGTGGGGAGCTGGCTGATGGAGGACCTCAGTTTTCTTCAGGCTGACTTCCAGGCCAAACATTTTGGCAGTTTCCACAAAGCAGGAAGTCAAGCGCTGAAGAGCTGGCTGTGAATGGGCAACTAAAGCGGCATCGTCTGCAAAGAGTAGTTCACGGACAAGTTGCTCTTGTGTCTTGGTGTGAGCTTGCAGGCACCTCAGATTGAAGAGACTGCCATCCGTGCGGTACCGGATGTAAACAGCGTCTTCATTGTTGGGGACTTTCATGGCTTGGTTCAGCATCATGCTGAAGAAGATTGAAAAGAGGGTTGGTGCGAGAACACAGCCTTGCTTCACGCCATTGTTAATGGAGAAGGGTTCAGAGAGCTCATTGCTGTATCTGACCTGACCTTGTTGGTTTTCGTGCAGTTGGATAATCATGTTGAGGAACTTTGGGGGACATCCGATGCGCTCTAGTATTTGCCAAAGCCCTTTCCTGCTCACGGTGTCGAAGGCTTTGGTGAGGTCAACAAAGGTGATGTAGAGTCCTTTGTTTTGTTCTCTGCACTTTTCTTGGAGCTGTCTGAGGGCAAAGACCATGTCAGTAGTTCCTCTGTTTGCGCGAAAGCCGCACTGTGATTCTGGGAGAATATTCTCGGCGACACTAGGTATTATTCTATTTAGTAGAATCCTAGCGAAGATTTTGCCTGCAATGGAGAGCAACGTGATTCCCCTGTAGTTTGAGCAGTCTGATTTCTCGCCTTTGTTTTTATACAGGGTGATTAGGGAACAGAAAAAAGACAAAGGTCCCCTCCCCAAATGAAAAGGAAAAGGGATAATTCTCCCATATGATGTGACAAAAATCATCTGTTTTCCAAAAGCTTTAATTACATACAGATGAAACATTATGTGATTCATCCAGAGTTTACTTCCTCCCTGAAGGGACAGAGACATCACTAGAGATACTGGAGATAGTGGTATTGGAGACGGGAGGGGGGAATCATCAAAGGTTAACCCCCATATGTCTTAAATATGAGTGTCATATTTGTAATAACTTAAACATTTCTGAGGTTGTAAGTAATCTTCTCCAGGGGAGCACAACTATGCATTTCTGACTTCCAGTGGGTCAAACTCAGATGGGAATCAGATTTCCAAGTAATGGCTATGCATTTCCTGGCCACCAAAGCAAATTTAACAAATTTCAATTGATTTTTAATAGCCTCATTTTAGGTCTTGTATCTGCTAATTTCACCAATAAAAACAACTCTGGCACCTGAGCATACTGATTTCCAGTAATTTGTTCCAGGATATTCCCCAAATCTTCCCAGAAGGATCTCACCTTAGGGCAGTGTTTCTCAACCTTTTTCTTTTGACTCCCTTACCACCCAAGTTATCCCTATGCCATCGGAGCTCTGTGATTAATAAGGGATTGCTTAAGATGGTATGTAAGAGGGAAGAGAAGGTTGAGAATCACTGCTCTAGTTCCAATTGTTACTGAAATATTTTGCTTGAGAAAACTTGTCATTGGCCGATTTCCTTTGGAGTTATGAAACTGTATACATAACAAGTCAATTAGGTACAACTAAAACAGTGTTTTTCAAACTTTTTGTTCACACCCACATACTACTTTAAGCAATCCCTTACTAATTAGAGAGCACCTATGGCATAGGGATTACTTAAAGTGGTATGTGAGTGGAAAGAAAAAGGATGAGAACCACTGCCTTAGGGCCTGACCAGGTCGAATGCAAAAAGGTCCCTATATCTTGACTGCATCAAAAGCAAAAATTAGATAATTCAAATTTCAATTTATTAAATTTTGGTGGAGTAAAATTCAACTGATGCAAAAAGTTATATTGTGTACCAGCCTATACCTTACAATTTTTTTCTCGTATCGCTCATGCTGTCCCGATACAGATCAGACCAGCAAAATGGATCAATTACTATACCCAAATCTGATTCCTAGCTCTCTCTTGACTTATCTAGCCCTTGTTTAGGGGCTTCCACCTGAAGTAAGAAATACATTTTTGAGATAAATTTCTTTGTGATCCCCTTTTGAACCAGAGTCTCTATTTCAGTACGTTGCGGTAAGGTCAGTGCTGGACCTAGTTTACCCCTTAAATAAGATTTTAACTGAAGATAGCATAAAAAGGATGAATTTAAAACTCCATATTTATTCCTGAGTTGTTCAAATGTCATACATTGTCCCTGCTCAAAACAATCTTTGATATATTTGATCCCACTCTGACACCAAATTTCTAGAATTTTATTATTGATTGTTAATGGAATTAATTTATTTTCAGCTCGGGGTGTTTGAGGCCCCCCACCCCCCCCCCTACACCAATTTGACCATTGAGTTTATTCTAAATTACAATAATATGTTTTAGTAAGGGGGCTTCCTTAGGACCAAATAGTAATTTAGAATTCCATTTATATATAAAAATTTCTGCTATAATCTTATCAACCTTGTGCAGTTCCAACTTTACCCAAGAAGACTTGTCTCCTCTGTCAAAGTATTTGGGTTGCCAAATAATATTTTTTTTTATATAAAAGTCTGGGAGCTATAATCCTCCCAGTTAATAATTCCAGGTTAATTTATTGATGGAGACTCTGGAAAACTTACCCTTCTGCAGAAACTTCCTAATATAGTTATTTAAATTCTGAAAGAATCTTTGTGGTACTAAAACAGGTAGGTTTTGGAAAAGATATTGTAATTTAAGTAATATATACATTTTTATACAATTGACCCTTCCAAATAAAGTAATTGGAAGAGTTATCCAATTATTTAAATTATCCTCAATTTTCCAAAACAAGGGAAGATAATTCAACTTATGTAAATTCTGTAAGTTATTATTGATCTTAATACCTAAATACCTTATCCCATTAAGCGGCCACTTAAATTGAGTCTCTTTTAACATATAACCATAACCATTTACAGCACAGAACAGGCCAGTTCAGCCCTACTAGTCCATGCCGTAACAAATCCCCACCCTCCTAGTACCACTGACCAGCACCTGGTCCATACCCCTCCAGTCCTCTCCTTTCCGTGTAACTATCCAGTCTATCCTTAAATGTAACCAATGATCCCGCCTCGACCACGTCTGCCGGAAGCTCATTCCACATCCCTACCACCCTTTGCGTAAAGAAAGTTCCCCTCATGTTTCCTTTATATTTTCCCCCTTCGATCTTAAACCATGCCCTCTAGTTTGAATCTCCCCCACTCTTAATTAAAAAAGCCTATCCATATTTACTCTGTCTGTCCCTTTTAAAATCTTAAACACCTCTATCAAGTCCCCCCTCAATCTTCTACACTCCAGAGAAAAAAGCCCTAGACTGCACAACCTTTCCCTGTAACTCAAACCTTGAAATCCTGTCAACATTCTTGTGAACCTTCTCTGTACTCTCTCTATTTTGTTTATATCTTTCCTATAATTTGGTGACCAAAACTGTACACAGCACTCCAAATTTGGCCTCACCAATGCCTTGAACAATTCCCACCAGTAAGTGGTAATAACTTAGCATTTATAGCTTGAGAAAGTCTCAAAAGATTCCAATTTAGACTGCAATTTTTGTAATGAACTCACTGGGTCTGTCAGATATAGCAGAACATCGTCAGCAAAAGATTTCCGTGCTTCCTGGTTATCCCTAAAGCCTTTAATGTCTGGAGTCTGGATCTTAGTGGATAGATTCCTCTAATGGTTCAATAGCCAGAACGAAAAGGTCTGGAGATAATGGACAACCTTGACTACTAGATCTAGACAATGGATACACCAGTGCGATTTGACCATTAGTGATTATTTTCACTTTAGGGTCATAATAGAGCTTTAACCCAATTAATAATAATACCTCTTCTAGTCCAAATTTTCCCAAAACTTAAGATAAATATTCCCATTCCAGACTGTTAAAAGCATTCTCCTAATCTAGGGCCAGAGTGACACTCAATTCATCCCTTGGTGAAGCAACACTTCACTTGTGGATCTGCAGAAGTAATTTACTGCATCCAGTGCTCCCATTGTGGCCTTCTCTACGTCAGAGAGACTGTTCGCAGACTGGGATTGCTTAGCTGAGCACCTTCGCTCTGTCTGCATTAAAGACAGGGATCTCCTCGTGGCCAACTATTTCATTTCTGCGCCCCACTCCCATGCTCAAATCTGTCCATGGCCTTGTGAACTGTCAAACCAAGAGCACCCATAAATTAGAGGAGCAACATCTAATGTTCTGTCTGGGCACACTCCATCTAGATGGCATTAACAGCGATTTCTCCAGTTTCTTCTTGTCTTCTCCCCATTCTCCCCCTCTTCCCCATCCCTTTGACTGCTTTCCTCCAGCTTTCCACCCTCTTCTTTCTCCATTTTCAGATCCACCTATTATGTTCTGCCTGTGAGACTGTGCTTCTCCCCCTGACCCACTCCACCACGATTTTATTCAGGAACCTGTCTACATTTTGTTCATTCCTTGATGAAGGGTTCAAGCCCAAAATGTTGGTTATATGTCTTTATCTTTGCTATATAAAGAAAGACGCCCTTTGACTTGCTGAGTTTCTCCAGCATTGTGCTTTTACTTCAGGCACGGTGTCTGCAGACTTTCGTGTTTTACTCACACAGTCAAAACATTCCCCAGTATTGATAAAATCTACATGAAAAGCTGCTGTCATAGGAGAGCAACAGCAATCATCAAGGATTCACACCATTCACAACATGCTTTGTTCTTGCTTCTACCATCAGGAAAGAGGTATAGATACCACAAGAATCATACCATCAGGTTCAGGAACAGTTGCTACCCTTCCACCATCAGTCCCCTAAACAACAACACAATAGAGACTCATTTAAGGACTCTTACTTAATTATTGAATATTTAATTTTCTGCATTTCACAGTTCATTTGCACTTCCTTCTTGTTTACATTTCTCTCTTTTGTATACGGATCTTTTCTTGAGTACTGTATATTCTTTGGCTTGGCTTCGCGGACAAAGATTTATGGAGGGGTATGTCCACGTCTGCTGCAGGCTTGTTGGTGACTGACAAGTCCGATGCGGGACAGGCAGGCACGGTTGCAGCGGTTGCAAGGGAAAATTGGTTGGTTGGGGTTGGGTGTTGGGTTTTTCCTCCTTTGTCTTTTGTCAGTGAGGTGGGCTCTGCAGTCTTCTTCAAAGGAGGTTGCTGCCCGCCGAACTGTGAGGCGCCAAGATGCACGGTTTGAGGCGATATCAGCCCACTGGCACTGGTCAATGTGGCAGGCACCAAGAGATTTCTTTAGGCAGTCCTTGTACCTCTTCTTTGGTGCACCTCTTGCCTCGGTGGCCAGTGAAGAGCTCGCCATAGAACACGATCTTGGGAAGGCGATGGTCCTCCATTCTGGAGACGTGACCCACCCAGCGCAGTTGGGTCTTCAGCAGCATGGATTTGATGCTTACAGACTCTGCTAGCTCGAGTACTTCGATGTTGGTGATGAAGTCATTCCAATGAATTACTGAATAGCAGAAATCCTACTTCACCCACAGGAACAAGAATCTCAGGGTTGTATATGATGTCATGCATTTACTCTGACAATAAATCTGAACTTTGATATGGTCTCCACAAAATCCTCCAAATTCACTAGAAGAACGTGAACCAATATCGGTCTCCTCTCCCAACGCAACATTCTCAGCATGGAGGACCCAATTACACTTGGTTGGTTCTTCTTGCTGGGGCACATTGTTCAGAAGCTTGGCACCAGACCCTCAAAAGAGAGACTCTATGTTGAGCTCTGTCATAGGTAGACAGAGCAGACAGAAGAAAAGGTAAAATTCTTGGAGAAAATTAACATCTTAACTAACTCTTGGCTTATGACTTGAAGTTAGAGAAGAACCATTAGAGGTGGCATTGAGAACCTCAAGATCCAGTATTGGGTGCACCCAGAACACTTGCACAAGAAATGAATGCCCGCACGATCTTAAAAACCTATTCACACAACCACCTTGTTACAAATAACAACTTTGCACTCAATGTGGATTGAAGGATGGGGAAACCAGTCTTCATTGAGGGATCTACAGTGGAAAGAGTTAAGAACTTCAAATTCTTGGGTCTCAACATCTCTGAAGGGCCTCCACTCATGTAGAAGGCTTGCCAGTGGCCATAATTTGAGAGGAGTTTATTTAACGTGTCACTGGAGACTCTTGGAAATTTTTACATGTGTACCATGGAGAGGATCCTGACTGGTTGCATCATTTGCTGTTTATGGAGGTACCAATGCACCAGACAGGAAAAGTCTACAGAGTTATGAACTCAGCCATCACCGTCATGGGCAGTCCATTAAGGGCATCTATAAGAGGTGGTGTCTCAAGAAAGCAATCTCTATTCTCAAAGATCCTTATGACCCGGGCCATACCCTCTTCTCACTGCTACCATGTAGGAGGTACAGGAGCCTGAAGATGAACATGCAATGGTACAGAAACAGCTTCTTCCCCTTTGCCATTAAATTTCTGAATGGTCAATAACTAACCACAGACACCACCTCATATGCTCTTCCTTTTGCACCAATTTATTTTTTAAAAATGTAATTTCTAGCAATTTTGCACCTGTGATGCTGCCACAAAACAACAAATTTCATGACAATAAATACTGATTCTGATTAATCAGACACCTGCTGCCCCAATAATGGAAGATCTGCAGTTCTCAAATAGGCCTCATCCCACCATTATCCTCCATCTTCTATGACCAACCCACTTTTGAATCTAATCTACCAAATCTCCATGTGCCTCAATCTTTTGGATCAGCTGACCACAAGGGACCTTACTGAAAATTTTACTAAAGTCTACGTTTGCAACATCCACTGGCCTATCCCCATCAATCATCTTTCTCATCCATGCAAAAAATTCAGCCAAATTTATAAGACATGACCTCACCTGTACAAAGCCATACTGACCATCTCTAATAAATCCAGGTTTTTCCAAATATGAGTAGATCCTATCACTTGAATCCTCTCCAATAATTTCCATACTCTGATGGTTTACCAACCTATTATTTTCTAGTTTGTCCCAATTACCTTTCTAAAACAGATGACTAAGATTCTCTACTTGCCTGTGGCAAGAGGATATGAAGATCTCTGTCAAAGCCCCAGCAATCTCCTCTTTTGGCTTGTGCAAAATTCTGGGATAGATCTCATCAGGCTCTGGGGACTTAATCACCATAATCTAGCCAAATCATTTTATACAAGCCATTGATGAAAATATAAATAATTGAGCTGCATCCAGTGATCTTAATTTTTAATTTAGAGATTCATCAGGTCCTTCTGGTCCACGAGCCTGCACAGCCCAGGTAACCAATTAACCTATAACGATTTATTACACTTTTAAACTTTCAACATGCTAATTTTTAAAAATGATCTATTTTTATTCTTACTGCCTGTGCTC
Source organism: Narcine bancroftii (assembly GCF_036971445.1). NCBI lineage: Eukaryota > Metazoa > Chordata > Chondrichthyes > Torpediniformes > Narcinidae > Narcine > Narcine bancroftii. The sequence goes on from NC_091473.1 coordinate 80,706,304, forward strand.
CATTCATTACATATCCTTAATCCACACTACTTTATATGATCCGCTATCCCAACATATTTATTTTTGCAATAATAAAGTGGCACTTTATCGAATGCCTTCTTAAAACACAATAATAACAAGTTGGTCTCCATAATTTAATTTTTCTATCAAAGCCAATAGATTTATCAAACCTGATTTCCCTTTTAAACAACAGGACAAGGCATTATTAAGTGAACAGAGGAAAGAAATTATGCAAGTTCTCCGAGCCTTCCTGAAAAAGTAACATCTCGCTTGTCATTGGGGAATACTTCGACAGTGCAAGATGGAAAAGAAACGTTTGAAGCACCAAGAGCTTCCAAGTTTATTTGGCAGTGTGAGAGATGGGAAAATTGATCTAAAATTCATCAGTTAATGGCTGTAACCAGTACAAACAGGATGAGCTTGGGGATGCAGGAAAGCAGAGTCAGCACGATTAACATAAGAATCTTCTTTGTGACAAGAGCCATCATAAGACTAAGAAAAGGAATGGTAAGGTACAATAGAGTGTAGGAAGTTGAGGTAGCTTGGATCAGATAAAGGTCTCCTAGCCCTAGATAGAAGTACCAAGTCCTACATATCTAATTAGCTAACCTTACACAGATTTATACATATTAAATTAGCCAACCCTAGATAGGATGAGTCAACTCTGCATACCAAAAGACTGTAGCCCCGAGAATCAGGAAGGTGTGAATAAGGACAATGACATGATGGGACACCCACAGGATACCCCCTGGTCCTCCAAGTGTACTGAAACTGCACGTAGGCAGGAAGGATTGCCTATGCCAAACCCATCCAGGGGGCTGAAGAATGTAAGGGGGAGGGCACTTTGATACTGAAATTGACTGTATAAAAGTTGGGTGAGCCCCAGTATGTGTGTGTATTCCCAGGGTAAGGGGAAGCACCCAACTTTGCATTGTTGTAAAATAAATGTTCTTTGTTCTCAATTTTTGTCTCGAGCAATTTCTTTAAAGGTACTTCAATTTCTAACAGAGCAATTTCTTTAAAGGTACTTCAATTTCTAACAGAGCAATTTCTTTAAAGGTACTTCAATTTCTAACAGAGCAATTTCTTTAAAGGTACTTCAATTTCTAACAGAGCAATTTCTTTAAAGGTACTTCAATTTCTAACAGAGCAATTTCTTTAAAGGTACTTCAATTTCTAACAGAGCAATTTCTTTAAAGGTACTTCAATTTCTAACAGAGCAATTTCTTTAAAGGTACTTCAATTTCTAACAGCAGGAATACAAGGAGTCCAGCTCAGTGCAAGTGCCCATCTGCCTGCTCTCTAAACATGGAGTATAGTCTCAGTTTCTCACTTGACTCATTAGCTTTCTCAGAATCCAGACCTGGAGAAGATGCAAGTTCCTGTATCACAGATATGCAGGTCAATCTGTGACAAGAAAACACCTTTGAACTTCTTTCTACTGGAGCTGCATTCATGACGCCAGGAGGAAACTAGCTCACTTCTTCTCCCCCCAGCTCTGTCTCTCCCTTCCTTGTCTCGTTTGGCAGAAACATAATAAATTCTTACTTATCTCGTAAGTTATCACCTTTTGTTGGTCTGGATTCCTCCCAGAGCCAGCATTCTCTGAATGCTGAGATTTCCTGCTTCTGGCTCATTCCTTGAAGAAGGGCTCAGGCCCGAAACGTCGACAATCCATCCTTGTCTCCCGTGGATGCTGAGATTCACCCCCGGCGTTTCGGTGCGTTTGAACGGCAGGCGGCGCATGCGCCTTGGACGTCGTCGGCTCCCGGCCGTTCGATCGGCAACCGGAAGTTGCGGCAAGTACCGAGTTGGTGCAGTTGCCGGGGAGCGGCAACAGCAGTTTGTTGTCAGCATGTTACCCCTCTCGATAAAGGACGACGAGTACAAGTCGCCGCGTTTTAATCTGCTCCGTAAAGTCTCGGGTTGGTTCAGGTAGGCGCTAGTGGATGCGATGAGACCGGACAGGATGGGTTTATATTTATAGAGCGCCAGCGGCCAGGACGGGGACCGCACAGCTGGAATATGGGGATGGGTGAAGGCCCGGACTTGTCAGTGATCCTCCTCCTGACTTCCTTTTCACAGGTCCATCTTGTCAGACTCCACATCACGGAACCTCTTCTTCTTTCTTCTGCTCAATCTCTCCTTCGCCTTCGTGGAGCTGCTGTATGGGATCTGGAGCAACAGGTGAGACGAAGGATAGTGGATAGGAGGGCCCCGCTTTCATGCCACGTTGCTTTTCTAAAGAGGAAGTAGAGAAAACGCCATGTACATAACTCATTGCCAGGAATTAAATCGTTACAGTACCCTGTAGTTGAGTTCTGGAGTTTTTTCCTGGGCCGTGTAAGGTCTTTTGACAAGCGATTTCTGTCAAAACCTTAAGAGGTGTGATAAAGAAGCTTGTAGGCATTCAAAGATTGGCAATGTGGTTGACACCGAGGCACAAAGTTGATCAGAAAGTTACTGATCGGAGAAACGGAGTTGGGGGCAAATTAAGGAATGCGAGTAAATAGTAGTGTAAAGGTTCAAAGATGCCTTGGAGTGCCTAATCTGAGACCTGAAAGTAAATAAGCAGACACAAAATATTGGTGAGTAGTTCTTCTCAACATGTCACAGAAAGGCGATGACTGAGTTAGAGAAGGTGCTCAAGTGGTGAGGAAAAAAATGCAGATGTTTGTAGTTAATAACAATGTGGTGTATGGAGAAATTCATTTGCGAAGAAATCCTTGCTAGGTTTTGGAAATGGAGGGGGTAGAAGAAATTTGAATAATATAAAATTGTGGTATAGTAAAGACTAATTCCACTTAACAGGAGTTATTAATCGAAATATCGATCAAGATAGGATTAGAGAGGATTTAAAAAATGTTCTTCCCTGCCATAAAATGGCGAGAGTCTGGAATGCATGGAACATAAAACTGGGTAGGATAGGAACATTGGCCCACATTATCTTTGGTGACCATCATGCCAATTTAAACAGCGCATCTGCTAACATGTGGTCAATATCCCTGCATTCGCTGACTGTATGTGTTTGTTTTAATGCCATTGTTGTTACATCTGTTTCTGCCACTTCACTTGGCAGAGCAGTTCATGTCGGAAATTATGAAAGAGATAGAAACCTTTGATCATATTGAGCGTTATTACCAACTGGACTTTGGACCCAAAGCTGGAAAATGGAATTAATATTAATAATTTGGTTTTGACCTGTACGGGCATAATGGCTGCCTCCCATAATGCACGTGTACAGTGTGTTGGTTGACTCATTGGATTGCTCACGAAATGATCTTCCTCACTGACTTCAGTAAATGTGACAATAAACTTGATTGATTATGAAGCAGACTGATAATTAGAATTGATGAGCACATATGCATCTCGTGGTGTATATGTATTGTTATGAGCCCAGAGGACCCCAAAACCCAGCAGCAACAGAAATTCACCAAGACAAATGGTTACTTAAACAAAAGTTGTTTTTAATTATCTTTAACTTATTACTATTAACTTAACTCCCTTCTAATTCTAAGCACATGTGTATATAAGTTCAGAAAAGTTCTTTGATTCACAGTCCAATCTCACTTCTTATTCCTCCAAGTTCACTGATTGCAGGCAATTCTTATACACCGAATATTTTATCCGGGATCATCAGGACCTACCATTTTTCAGAATCTTCCAGAATCATTTCGATTTTAGTCCCTTTAAGCCTGCCTGCCCGAGTCACGCTGCCATCTCTCCCCCCCACCCCTCTGCCCGTCCGAGTTGCACTGCTGACTCTTCCACACCCTGCACCCCTTCCCGCTTTGCGCTGCTGTCTTTTTCTTTTCCCTCCACCCACCTCTGTACCAGCATCAGGGGAACGGCCCCCTTCTCGGTTCCCCTGCGCTGGCGCAGCGGTTTCATCTGCATGGCGCATTATGAATAGCGACAACGGCTTATGAGCCGGTGCCACCAGGATGGCTGAAAGTGTTGTGACGTTGGATGGGCATTGTTATACAGCAATTTGGAGACACATAAAGTAAAAGAATGACACAGGATATTCCACCGTGAGTTGAGAGAGGGTCATGCTTGATGGGTAGCGTACTTGTATTGTAATCATGCCACTAATTAGCAACGACAAATGCAACAGGATACACAGGAGTTGAGCAAGGGTCGTGTCAAGTCATGTTTGGCACAAAACTCCACCATTGATGAGCAGATGTCATCTACTGAAAAAAAGTGCTGGTTTTTGGAGGTTGGCAGTTTTCAGAATCCTGAATAAAGGGTTAGTGTGTGTGTGTGTGAATGTGAATATTATGTGTTTGTATATTGTGTATGTGTGTGTGTGTATATATATATTTATTTATATATATTATATATACATATACATATATATATATATATATATTATATATATGTATGTGTGTGTATATGTATATATATATACATTTGTAGCGACTGCTACAAAGAAACACACTCACACAGTGTGGCAGATTAAGCTCACTCACTTTATTAGGGCTGGAAAGGCTGATTTTATACTGTTCAACTTCTTGCCAGTTTTGCCGATTGCCCAAATCATCCATATGAATAACAATAGCGGGCGGGAACATCCATGCATATGAATGCCCTTCTTCCCCAGCCTGTTTCTGCTGAGTTAGCTGGGCAGCTTGAGCAACGCCATTTTAGGGCTGCTGGTCTGATGATGCCCCAGCTTCTACCCCCGCCAGTTTGTTGACCCGGGAGTTGCTTTTAGTGATCTCTGACCGCATCTGCTGCTGAGCAATGTTCTGGCCTGATCTCCACAATTGCGGGCCACCACATGACCGCCCGAGATCCGGCATTACAGTCTATAGTGTCCATACTTAATAGTCCCCAAAGTCTTTTGTTGTCTGCCTCTTTGTCGAGGTGTGTCGGACTCTGGCTTTACCTTACCCTCAATTTAGTTTATGTGTCGTCTGAGTCCAGCGTGCTCGTTGAATGAAGTGATGGGAGAAGGTATTCGGTTCAACAATCAGTTTATTATACAGCACAAGAATAAAACTTAACAGAGCTCTGGGTCAGTCGTTAGTTCATAGGTCTCCTGCACAGTGAGCTATTCCCCAAGACTGAACCCTATTGTCCAGTCTGCTCAGTTTATATAGCTACAATTTACCATACAGAACAAGAGTTAGCTTCCTTTGCTAGATTTTTACATAAAGTATATCACCAGCAATTTCCTTATTCTACAGTTTATCTTGGGTGTAGACCTCTTATCTTAAATCTTCCAGATCAGACCATCCTATTGTTTTGACCAGAAATTAATTCCTGCCCCAGATATTTCCAATCATCGTTCTGTTCCTGTCTGGCCAATGTCTTCTGTTCTCCTTAACACCTCCTCATGCCTTAGTCTTCTTCCTAGACTGGCTTTCCATTCCCTTTGTTTCTTACAGGATATTCTTTGTTCTGGTCTGCCCTGTGTTTCCTGCGCTACTCAACACCTCCTTCAGTTTGAGCATTCCCCTCCTAAATCATTTCATCCATTTCCTCTCCCTTGTTTTTTGGGATCAGACAATTCTACCCCTACTGGACTCAGCCAACTTTGCTCCATGCTGTGATTGCCACTTAATTACCTTATACTTTTCCCTTAACCATGAAGTAAATATAAAAATTGTTATATAGTCCTCTATTCCGTGATATTTTAGCCCCTAGATTCCAACAGTCCCCCTTTTGGTCTCATGAAAATGAGACCAACCATCTGCTACCTTATTAGACCGAGATCTCAGGAGTTATTGCAAGGACCGGCATCTCCGACCCCTTGGTTTCAGTATACTCTTGGGAGGGGAATAGAGACAAATACATGCCTTGGGATCTGGGGATGGCTCTCTGTGAAAACGCTCGTTGAACCAGGCACTAGAGGCAGGGAAGGATGCATGGGATCAGGATCAAAGCCAACACCACCACTCCAGCAACTAGCACTGCAGTCTGTATCCATCCCCAGCTTCCTGAAAACAAATTTCCTAGCCATGCGCTGCCCAAGGGTCGTCAGGTCTGAACCGGGACATGAGCTAATTTGCGAATGCCTGAAGAAATATCCTTTACTGCTTGCCCATTGTCATCGATTTTTAAACAGCAATTAGTGAGATTCAATTTCCCACACACTCCCCCCTCCGTGGCTAACAAATAGTCTAATGCTAAGCGGTTTTGAAAAACCGTGGCCCTAATCTGTTGCTGCTCTTCTGCCAACAGATCAAGGCCCGTGGCTGTTTTATTGGTGATAATTTCCAAAATAGCTTGTAACCGAATCAGACGGTTTAACATGTAAATTGGGGTTCGATACCCCCAGGACCCATCCTGGGCCCAGGTGGCAGGTCCGTAATAAGAAATAATGCGCTCTGGAGGCCAGTCCTCTCCCCACTCACCGATCTTTAAATCCCTCTTCTGACGGAGCCCCTGATATATACGCTCAGCTAACTGATGGGAGTCGTTCTGGGGTAAAAGCACAAATTGTGGTTGAATGATACCTATACAACACGTTCCCCTCCAGTCTGGCTCCAAAAAAGTGTATGCCATATTCCCACAAATCCAATATAGTCCCTCTGGAGCAAATCCGTGTGGAGAGGAATGAGCCCACAATTGTCTGAGTGAGGGAACCCCCTTATATGGATTATCCCCCGTGCAATTCCATACTACTTTACCACGGGAGTTATCCGTTATTGGTCTGCAATCTGCTTCATTCTGTGGGGCCAGGAACCACCGTGGTCGCTGAGGATGCCATTGAGGGAACTTCCCCAAGATTTTAACCCCCTTTATACTGATTGCCTTGCTCCTTCCTGATACAATCCTCCTCTAATGGGTGATTTGCTAAGTGCCATGTTTGGCGGGGATGCGTCTCATCTGCCGATCCGTGAAAACCCATCAACTCCCACACCTCCAGGGGCTCCCCGTTACATGGCCATGACCCATCTCTTGTGGGTCCCCCACATACCCAACAGTTTTTTACCCGCAAGAGTTCTGCCGTAGTTTGGCTAAGGTCTACCCATCTATTGTCGCCTACTCTGTGAGTTGCTGCCTGGCGTTTAGCGTTGGCATAGATATCCCCCTTTTTGCTGTCCCATACGTATGGTTGTTTTCCATTTTGCCACATGGATTCCCACTGTATCTTCTGAATTGGTATTGAGCCCCCTTTCTCCTCATCTCGGTCTCCCTCCCGGGCACAAAGCCATGTTATTCCTTGTGGACAGAGGTCTTGATTTGGCGTGAACGGTAACGATCCCCTATTGAACTTAACATCATACACTTGTCCATTATGAACACACTTGTGAGTCCCAACACAGTGTTCAGGAAAGTCAGTCCAATCCGCAAAGTACTGTTCTTTTTCGTTATGCGACCCCCAGGCTGAATGCAAACACTTCGTACAGTGGTTTTCCTCCCCAGATCCTTCAAGAGCTCGGAATACCAGCACCCATAATCCCCACATAGTATTCATCCCTTTTGTTTTGACGTTAATATATTGATTATAACGTCAAACACTGATATACAGTCACCGTAGTCCAATAGTCTCTTTAAAAAGGGACACGTTAAATATTCTTAGTCCGTAGTTGCTTCACAGGTTCTCAGTCACCTCCGTTCGAATCTGTTCCAGTGTCCGTGTCGGTGGGTCCGTTGCTGTTCACTGACTCCAATGATACCACGTCTCTCCTTTTCCCTGTAGTCGAACCGCGTGGGATGTTCTCTCCACCACTCTGTAGGGTTCTGTCCACCTGGGCTCCGACCACTTTCTCTTGATCACCTTTAGCAGAACCCACTTCGCGACTGATGGTATCGGTGTTTCCCCTTTTCTGTCGGTACTGGTGACCTGTTGTGAAAAATCTGACACCAGAGCCGTTAGTTTATCATAATAAAGCTTGCATCTCATTGAACTTACCTCATTCTTCCTGCTCCAGGTCCCGGAAACTGGTACCCCGTTTGTAGTTCGTATGGAGTAAATCCTGTCACAGAACTTACCGAACTCCTTATTGACATTAACGCCAGGGGCAACGCATCCACCCAATTTAGTTTGGTCCGTGCCTGTACTTTCCCGATCTTACCTTTTATTGTTTGGTTCATCCTCTCCACTTTCCCTTGGGATTGTGGATGGTACACCGTTCCAAAGGCATGTTTCAACCCCAACATCGCTTCTACCTCCTGTAGATCTTTATTCTTAAAATGACTTCCATTATCTGACCTAATTTTTCTAGGGAATCCGTGTCTCGGAATATACTGGTTGATCAGGAACTTACTTACCGTCTTTGCATCTTCTCTTTTGGCAGGGATTGCCTCCGGCCACCCTGTGAACACATCTACTGCTACTAAGAGGTATCGATAGCCACTTGCCCTCTCAATCATGTCCGTGTAATCAATTACAATTTCCTGCCCTGGTAACTTAGGCAACGGAAACTGTCCTTCATGCGGCTTCACAGTCGCCTTGACATTGAAAGTTATACATACCTCACACTCTCTGATATGGTTCTCCACCATCGCCGGCAGGAAGGGGTGCCACCATTGTATCAAATACCTTATCATCTGCTTCTTTCCACAGTGTGTTAACCCATGCGCCTCCTCTAGGAGGGGTTTCATGAGTCCAGATGGTAAAACTGGCCTACCGTCTGTCGATCTCCACAGTCCTTGATCCTCGGTTGCCCCCCTTTCCTCCCATACCATCCTTTCCTGAGGTGATGCCTTCACTTGTTCCTGAATTATTACTTCTACCTCACACGGTGGCAATAAGTCATGTGCCGTTCTGTCTGCCTGTATCATAATAAACTGAGGGCCGTATCCTGCTGCCCTTTTAGCGGCCATGTCTGCTTCCTGATTTCCCCGAGCTACCATCGTATCTGTTCTATCATGTCCTTTACATTTAAGAACTGCTAATGCCCTTGGTTTCAGGAGGGCCTCAGCCAATTTCCTAACATCCTTCTCGTGTTTAATTGGGGTCCTTGCTGCTGTTAAAAACCCACTTCTAATCCATCGACTAAGCTCAACCTGTATACCACATATGCCGAATCTGTATATATATTGACCTCCTTCCCTTCTGCCCATTCTAATGCTGCTATCATTCCCTGTAGTTCTGCCAGTTGTGCTGATTCCTTTCCTCTCACTGTCCCTGTAATGATTTCTTCAAATCCTCCTGTAGTTTTTCGTACCACCGCATAGGCGGCCTTCAATCCATCCGTGGGGTGTCTGTAACAACAACCATCTGTAAATAAGGTCTCATCTGGTTCTCTCAAGGGTGTAGCCTGTAAGTCAGGTCTTATTTTAATATCCTTTACTACCCTCTTCTCACAACAGTGTGGTTCTCACTCTCCCATATTGTCTGCCATGTTAATGCCTTCATGGGTAAACGTAACATTTGAAGCATTCAGGATCTTTTCTAGTCTCGTCTGCCTTAGCGAAGTCATTGTAAATGCTGTCGAGCTCACAAATGCTACAATACTATGTGTTGTTAATACCGTCAGGCCATGTCCCATTACTATGTGTGCCACCTTTTGTAGAATCTTTGCTACTCCCGCTGCATGTCTCGTACATGGTGGGTGTCTGTCTTCCGTCGGGTCTAGTGTGATACTCACATACATGAGCACACATCTTCCACCCCCTTTTTTCTGAAAAAGAACACCATCAATTGTGTGTGCTTTTTCAGAAACATCCAAAAAGAAAGGTAGTTTATAATTTGCAATCGCCAAATCTATAGCTGTTGTAAGAGCTTGCTTCAATGGAATAAAACTCATCTCAGCCTGTGCAGTCCAATCTAGTGTAGCTCCCAGATTCCTCATCCCCTGCTCATTCACTAAAGTTCGCAGTGGATGTGTCAACTCACCATACGATGGGATAAACTGCCTACTATAACCTGTCAAGCCCAAAAATGAAAGCATTTCCTTAACTGTTTGGTTTTGGATGATGTAGTATCGCTGTTCGATGTGCAGGGGAAATCCCTGTACCTTTCGCTGAGACCATTCTACCTAAAAAGGAGACCACCTGTCTGCAGCATTGCAACTTTAAGCGAGAGACTTTAAATCCTGTCTTGAACAGCTGCATCAGCAGGAGACGTGTGGCCTCCAAACAGGAAGCATGATCAGGTGCTGCCAATAGGATGTCATCTACGTACTGGATCAGAACTACCCCACCTGGCAGTACTAAACTCCCCAGCTGTTCCTTCAAAACCTGATTGAAAATCCCTGGAGATAAGATAAAGCCCTGCGGAAGTCTAGTATAACGTAATTTTCTACCTCTATACGTGAAAGAAAACACATCTCTTAATTGTTCTGCCAGCGGCAAACAAAATAAAGCATTCGCTAAATCTATGCAAGAGAACCACTTGTGGTCAGGGGTTAAAGCAGTCATGGCAGTATATGGGTTCGGTACTGGAACTGTGGGTGTTCGCACAATACCATTGATGCGTCTTAAATCATGGGCCATCCGATATTTGCCCGTCTCCTGTTTCGGAACAGGTAAGATGGGTGTATTCCAACTTGAGCATGAATGCTCCAACACCCCTGAATCCATTAAGCCCTCAATGGCCTTTGCCAGACCCACTTCAGCTTCAGGTTTGTGGGGATACTGTGTCTGCCAAATTGGAGTATAATCTGACAGTTCGTAGATTATGGGGTCAGCCTGCTGACAAACACCCACATCTGCTGATCCCACTGACCACAGGTTCTCAGGGAGAGAATCTAGCATAGGGGCTGTGTCAGGGTGATCCATCTCTCTACCATGAAAACGTTCAATCTGTCTATGCTCAAGGAGGACTCGATCATTTGTCGGGTACAAAATCCTGTACGCCTGACCAGATGAGGAGAACTGCACTGTCGGTATTTGGGTATCGGACCAATCCCTTAAGGACATCAAGTTCCAACACTTCGGTCCCAAATCTTTTGCCTGGTGAGTAGTGCCAATTGCAAGGGTGAGATGCGGAATGGCCTTACCTGCCATCACATACCACTCCAGCTGTTCAGATGTCAGTGCTACCGTAGCTGCCACTCCCTCCTTTCCTACCACTATGTAGTCCGAATTAATTTCCCATTGTATGCCCTCTACCTCTTCATAAAAGGCATGCTGATAAATTTCATCCCCATCCCTATCGTAAAAGAGGGTCACATGGAGGGGGTCCGAGGGAGGGGTATACGGGTGTAACGTCTGGATCCACGGCTTCCATTGATTATAAAGCTTTAGCAGCCCTCCCTTCTGTGGGTCCTCCGGTTCCAGCAGCCCCCAGTAAATGTCAGCCCATAATCCCTCAGACGCGGATCCTCCAGCGGCTGCCAACAACATCTGAGAACTGGAATGAAGTGTAGTTAATGAACAGTTCATAGAATATCCATTTGGAAAGGTGATCTCTATTCCGCTGGGTCCGCAAAGGATCGATGCTCCGCACCTGACCAGCAGGTCTCTGCCCAAAAGATTAGTAGGGCACCTGGCTGACAAAATGTATTGATGTGTGAAAGTCTGTCCTGCCACAGAAGTGACTAGCGATGTAGAAAACAGCAGAATTTCTGGTGTACCCGAGAACCCTATCAGCTGGACACGAGAGGATGATGTTTTAGCTTGAAACTCAGCGCCAATGAGTGTTGAAAATCTGGCTCCTTTATCCACTAAAAAGGATACTTCCATGTCCATTACGTTAATCTGCAGGAAGGGGTCTGCCAACCTAACCTGCTCTTGGGTGCTCGGGCCCCGTCACTGCTGGTAATATGGCTCCTCCTCCGTCAGCGATGGGAATTATCCCTTTGGAGCGAGAGCCGCATGGGGGGCCTGATGTCTCAGGGGTGGCACTGACGATCTCTGGGGCTGGACCCAAGGCTCATATTGTGGTGGTCCATATCCCCTTCCCCCAGTGTCCTGAGGTCCCCAAACTAGGGGGAAATCTCTCTTCCAGTATCCTGGTTGACCACATCTGAAACATACGGCTGGCGGCATTCGTGGAACACCCCGACCTCTCCCTCTTTCTCAGAATCCCCCCATTAGACCTCCAGTTCTGCCCCCAGAGGTGGGACCCGGTGCCCAATTTGGGGCCGGGAGCCAATTCATATTATTTCCTTGTGGTGGCTGCTGAATCATCTGGTTCGCACCCTTTGAGGAATTCTTTTTTGCCTCATTTACCTTTTTCCTAGCTTCTTCCAATTGAAGCTTAAGGAGTTGCACTTGTGCCGACTCCGTACTTTGTTTGTCCTCCTTTTGCTTAGCCCTGTAACGCTTCATGTGATGGGTCAAATGTCTTTCCCATTGCTCATTCAAGCAACCAGGAATGTCAGGGTTATTCTCTAACGCCTCCCTAACTACTGCTGGCAGCCCGCTCGTTACTGCAGACCTAAAGAGTGTAGTACATAGCAAGGAAATTGAGGGATACAGGGAAAAGGCAGGTAGGTGGAAATGAGCCTATCATCAGATTAACCGTGATCACATTGAATGGCAGAGCAGACTTGACAGGCTGGATAGCCGACTCCTACTCCTATTTCTTATGATCTTGTGTTCTTATCCCTCTGCTTTCTGCAGGTAAGCCAATTATGAATCCACAGAGACAATGGAATCCATGGAACCCATGCCTCATGACTTTCTGAATGAGTAGACCATGGGGGACTTTGTTAAATCCCCCCTCCTCCTCTCTTCCCCCCTCCTCCTCTCTTCCTCCCACCTCCTCTCTTCCCCCATCCCTCCTCCTCCTCCCCCTCTCCTCCTCTCTATATTCCATTTCGATTGAGAGACTACATTCCAGTTGGAATTCTTGATCTCCTCTACAGAACCTCATATCTGTTCCCCCAAACAGGGAATACCCTATTACTACAGCTTGCCTCTTCCAATTTTAGTCACAAGACCAGACACTTTGCAGAGATCTAACCACTGTACCTTGTCCCTGGTAGACCATTCCCCCTCAGCAGTATCCAAAATAGTAAATGTGTTATTCACGGGATTAATCACAGGGGTACCCTGCACTGACTACCTGTTGCCTTTCCCTCTTTTGACTGTAACCCAGCTACCTTTTTCCTGCCTCCTAGGTATGATTGTGTCCCTGTAACTCCTGTGTATCACCCCCTCAGCCTCCCGAATGAACTGGAATTCGTCCAACTCCAGTTCCATTTCCCTATTGTAAGGCGCTGCAGCTGGATGCACTTCTCACAGATGAAGTCATCAAGGGTGCTGTTGGCTTCCCTAACTATCTATGTTATGCAAGAAGAGCATATCCCTGTCCTGGCTGCCATTCCCATTGTCTATGAAATAGAGAAGAATAAATGAGAAAAGAACTGCTTTACTTGTGCCTTGCTAAACCTTTTTTGTTCCCTGATGGGATTGTCTTTGCTTCACTCCTGCACCATCACCTTAGCCTCTTCTCGCCAAAGCCTCAACTCCCCACTCTTAACTCTGACCACTCATTCAGTGGCTGCCTCACTTGTACTTTCCGCCTGTTTAAACAAGCCTGGTCTTGCACTCTCGCCCCAACTCCTGTTCACTTCTATAGTGGAGTGGGCGTGATTAGTGTAGCAAGGGGAGTTCAAGAGCTGTTGGAAAGAAATTGTTTGTGAAACGTGCTGATAAGGGTCCTTTATGATGTCACTGAGGTAGCACCTCATGTAGATGTCTTCAATAAATAGGTCTGAGCCTGTGATGGACCTGGCGATGTTTGCTGCCTTTTGCAGCCTTTGGTGTTCCTGGGCACTTGAACTTCCAATCCGGACTGTGATGCAATCAGTCAGAATACTTTGCACAGTGCACCTATTAAAGTTTGATAGAGGATATGATGATATATCAAATCTCCTCAGACTTCATAAAAAATGGAGGTGTTTGTGTGCCTCTTCATAGTCACCTCAATGTGCTGGATGCAGGAAAGGTCTTCTGACATGTTGCCTCCCAGAAACTTAAAGCAACTATCACTCTCCATCTTCATCCCATCAATGTGGACAGGAGCTTGATCCCTCTGCCTCTCCTTCCTAAAATAAAGAATAAGATGATGTCTGCATTCAATAATGAAATTAGTCTATAAGAAGGTTTTAAAGGATCCTCTATCCCTTTTCAGTATCACTATGATTATTGCTATTGAAAATTAATCTGATAAAGTGTGAGTTCTTGAAGCTTGATCTAACATTTCCATAAAAATCGGAATCAATTCCTCTTTAAATTCTTTATAAAACTTAGTTTTATAGAGATGGTGGAAATCCATCTTCTCCCAGTGACTTGTTACTTTGTAATGAGCTTATTGCCAGCTTTACCTCTAATTGCACTCAGTTTTGTCTGCTCTTAAAACTTAATGTAGGTAATTTTATATTTGACAAATATTTATCCTTTAAAGATTCTGAACTATACAGCTTTGAATAAAAATTCTTAAAAGTTTCATTTATTTCTTAAAGTTTATAAGTCACAGTATTGGATTTATTTTTGATTGCATTGATCATTCTTAAAGCCTATTCAGATTTCAATTGCCATGAATAATTTCATTCATGAATGCAGACTATAAAATTGTGGCCAAAATTTTGGCAAATAGAATTACTAAATTATTGCCTAAGTTAATAAATATGGTCCAGACAGAATTGGTTAAACAAAGACTTTCAGCAGATAATGTAGTTAGATTAATTAGTATTATACATGCAGCACAAAAGGGGAAAGATTTGAGTGCAGCAGTGGTTTTAGATGCTGAAAAAGCTTTTGATAGATTAGAATGGGATTTTTTTGTTTAAAGTTCTGGATAAATTTTGGTTTGGCCAATCTTTTATAAATTGGATTAGGGCACTATATAATAATCCTAAAACAAAAGTGGTAACAAATGGACAAATATCCAATCCTTTTTCTTTGGTGAGATCTAGTAGACAAGGTTGTCCCTTATCTTCATCTTATTTTAGCTATAGAAACTTTGGCTGAGAAAAGTAGGAGTGATGTGGAAATAAAGGGGTTTAAGGCTGGTCAAGAGGAGTATTAAATAAGTTTATTTTCAGACAATGTTTTGATTTATTTGACTTGTTATGTAAATTGCATTTAAATTTGGAGGAATATGGTAAGATCTCAGGTTAAAAGATTAATTGGGATAAAAGTAAAGTTATACCCGTTACTCAAGGTGACTATGCTCTTTGTCGAAGGAATACTCAATTTAAATGGCCAAAATTGGTGATTAAATATTTGGAAATATGAATAGATATTAATTTAAATAGTCTATAATTTGAATTATTTATCATTACTGTAAAAAGTTGAAGAGGATTTTAAAAAATAGGTTTCCTTGCCAATAACATAATAGGTAGAGTAAATTGTATTAAGATTAATATTTTTCCACAGATACTATATCTTTTTCAAACTTTTCCACTATTGTTACAACAATTTCTTTTTTCCAAGAATTAAATAAATATATTAGAAGATTTCTTTGGAAAGGAAAGATGTCAATGGTATCTGTATAAAAACTAATATGGAAATATGAATTGGAGGGTTTGCAACTCCAGAATTTTAAGAATTATTGCCAGGTGGCTCATTTGAGATTTCTTACTTCTTTATTTGAGGGATCAAGAAAACTGGCATAGATTAAAATAGAAATTAATAAAATTAGGACTCAAAATTAATAACTTGTGCAAGGGAAGTACCTTTGATTAAACATTTGATTAATATCTGGAACAAGTTGAAAATGGATCAAAAGGTAGTTTTTCACCTAAAATGCCTTGGTTTCAAAATGATCTTATATCTATTACTAAAGATAATCAATTTATAAATATTTGGTTTCATAATGGAATTAAAACTATAGGGGAATGTTTACAACAAGGTCCATTAATATGGAATTTTGTGAAATACACTCTTGTGCTATTTACTGTTGAGAGGATATTTGTAGGAAAATTTGGGTTCAACTATGATTTTTACCAGCCTGTAGTGAGTTGGAGGTTCTTATTAGGAAAGATTATACAAGAAATTTATTTCTGTAATGTATCTCTTGCCACAAGCAGGTACCATTAAAAAGGGAATTCATAAATCAAGACAGAAATGGGAGAATGATTTGAATATTATGATAGTCGAGAAAAGATGGACAGAACTTTGCTATGATTGTATGACTAATATCATAAATGTCAGATTTAGTTTAGTTCAATATAATTACTTACATCAATTATATTTAACTCCTCAAAAATTACATAAAATGAAATTGTATATATAAGATCAATGTTTTAGATGTAGTTATGTAATAGGTACTTTTTTACACTCTACCAGGTCATGTTCTAAGATTAGAACTTTTTTGAAGGATCTAGGAAAGTTTCTGGGATAAATTACAGGTATCATTTTTCCACAAAATCCAGATCTATTTTTGTTGGGGAATATTGAAGGAACAATACCTAAACTAAACTTATTAATTCATCAAGTTAAATTTGTTAAAATTGCTCGAACAATGGCAAGAAAGTGACTTCTAAATCAGATGTAAATTTAGGCATGGAAAAATGGCGTTCAGAGATAGAAAGTTATATTCCTTTAGAGAAAATTACTTATAATTTAAGAAATGAATATTCACTTTTTGTGCAAATTTGAAGTCTGTAATGCAAAGGTTAGGAATAAATATGTAAAAAATGTATTTCTGGCCTCCTAAGTCCTGTATTAATCTTCTTCCCTAAAAGTCACATACATATAAACACTGTGTGAGTCCAGCGTATGAGCCGACCCTCTGTGCAATCCAGATCTATACTCCATTTTTCTATCTTGATTTATTTTTTAGTTAATTATATTCTATATTTACCATATTATATATTCTATATGGTGGATAGGGGGAGGGGTTTAAATACCATGTAATCAATGTATCTTTTGTTTGTTTAAGCATTGTTTATATAAATTGTACAATTACATGTTTGAAATTGTTACATAAAGATTTTTAAAAAAAGGAATAAGATGATGTGAGATATCCATTATTGTGGTTCCTTGAACATTGCACATACTTTAGGTTCTTTGCTGGAGAAGTTGCTTATCCCTTATTACTGAGTCCCCTATCAATGCCACATCACTATTTTATCCTCTCCTCTCATACTAGGGACTTGAAAAGCCTTTTGAGCCATGATACCTTAGTAATATGCATATTTATCGTGCAGTAATATCAAGTAATGAGTAAATTGTCCCTTTTGAACAAGACCAGCTTTTATGAGATCTCTCTGACAGCCTGTCATAAATCTGGTACCTGAATGTCTAAAAATCATGCTCTCCATCTCTGTTTTGTACTGATTATAACTGTGTGTTCTGAACCTGTCCAGGAATTCTTCCATGCCTCTAATGTGTTGGAGGGTATTCACCTTTTAATCCAGATCTCTATCTCTGAGCCAGGGAGATCTGAGATGCAAATTTGGCACAGTACATCATAGTTTTCTGGACCTACTTTAGGCCATATTTAAAACTGAATAAAAACTTTAATGTTAACTGGCCATTCACTTTTTCAGCCAATAGGTCTCCTGCATTATCTAAAACACACATGTCAAACTCAGCCCGCGGGCCAAATTTGGCACGTGATATAATTATATTTGGCCCACAAGATCATATCAAATATGTATTAGAGCTGGCCCGCTGGCCACCGCGCCAGTATAGCACATGCACAGCTAATACTACAAATCCCAGAATGCTTTGCAAATGTGTTGACGCCGGCCTGTCAGCCCGCTAATCGCCCCCACCTCCTCTCTTTCATTAGCATCTGTGACCTGTCGCCCAACTCACGTGTAATAAACCCCTTACGAAAAATGGCCAAACGAAAGACAGAAAACAGGACCTTTCAAGACAAGTGGGAGGCAGACTATCTGTTCATCATTTTAAAAGACAAACCTGTTTGTCATTGATGTTGGCTTGTGAAAAAAAAACAATTAAAAGGAGCTTAAAGGCTATAGAGAAATATTATTTATTGAATATTTTATTTCTCATTTGTTGATGCTTCTTCTGGAAAGAGTTTAACCAAAACTATTATTAAACATTTATTTTAATAAGAAAAAGTTTAACATTACATATGTTGAAAGAAGAGAAAACATGCAGATGTTGTTGAAAATTTTCAATAAATATTTAGTTTGGCCCACGACTTAGTCCAAGTTTTTAATTTTGGCCCTCTGTGAATTTGGGTTCCTGTAGTATATTTAAATCTGTATACACTGGAGTGGTTAGTATTTGTTGCCTTAGCTTTGACCTGCTGAATTTCCGGGATCTGGATAAATTCTAAATTTTGGGTTGTATCAGTATGGAGTTTGCAAATTCTTAATTTTAGATTTAGACATACAACACAGTAACAGGCCCTTTTGGCCCACGAGCCCGTGCTGCCCCAATTACACTCAACTGACCTAGAATCCCTGGTACGTTTTTTTTGAGGGTGGGAGGAAACAGGAGCACCCGAGGAAACCCATGCAACACAGGAGAATGAACAAGCTCCTTGAAGACAGCGCGGAATTCAAATCTCGGTTGCTGACGCTGTTAACAGTGTTGCACTGACAGCTGTGCTACCCTTGACTGCAGATTTCTGCTCGGTGTCATTTTCTGAAACTTGGATTTTCTGCTCATTTAATCGGGTACTGTAAATTATTGGTGTTGGTAAGTTAATTAAAGGAAGTTGATTCATATGTAACAAAGAGGGAAATCAGGAGTGATGGGATGGGACTGATGGGATTGTTCTGTTAAACCCAAAGGACCTAATGTTGCCTCCTATGTTAAATTAACCTCTCATGTAAAATAACTGCTTTAGAACCACAGCATCTACTATCTTGTCCTGCCATTCAACTCCAGACTTGGCTGGTAAAGAGAGAAGTTCTAATTGTGTGAAAATGATATGCATGCAAAAGGTTGCATTTCTGGAGCTTTGATGCAAATGTGACTCTTGTGTTGTGCTTTAGTTTAGGTCTCATTTCTGACTCATTCCATATGTTCTTTGACTGCACTGCTCTTCTGGCTGGACTGGCAGCCTCTGTAATTTCCAGATGGAGATCAAATGATACCTTTTCCTACGGGTAAGAACTGGAATGCTAATTTACATTTGATTACTTTAAAGTACATGGTTCAATCATGATTGTTCCCTTTTATTTATTCCATTTGAGATTATTACATTTTAGAGTATTTTTTACAATAGATAAATAAGTTACATACAAGTTTAGTTTAAATCCTTTGGAAGTATTTTGTTTCTTCCCTTGCATCACAACAAAGCCCATAAATACCTTGTCTTTTATTTCTGATTCAAGTATTACAGTAAAATTCCAATTATCTGGAATTCAAGCAACTGGCAGTCTCAAACAACTGGCAAAAAAAAATGTTAAAAAAATATGAAAGTTTAAAATTGGCACCCCTTAGTGGTCATAATTGCCTGGATTAAATTCTCATCTGCCGTTTCTCTGCCCTTGTCTGTACCTAATCTATACCCTGTTCTATTCTTTGATTATCCCACTATACCATCCACAACTCCACCAATCTTTGTACAATTTCCTACTTTAATAACCTACGTTTTCATCAAGTCATTTATACAGATCACAAACAACAGGGGTCTCCACACTGATCCCTATAGGACACTACTTTTCACAGCCCTCTAGCCCAAATAACCCCCTTCCAGTACCATCCTCTATGAGCCAGTCAATTCAATATCCAAGCGATCAACTTTCCATGCATCCCAATATTTATTTAGTACTTCGCCCATTTCCTCTGACTCCAAGCATTAATCCTCGAGTGGTCCTATCTTCTCCCTATTTATCTTCTTGCTTTAAATCAGTGGTTCTCAACCTTTTTCTTTCCACTCACGTACCACTTTAATGATTCTCTATGCCATAGGTCCCTGTGATTAGTAAGGGATTGCTTAAGGTGATACGTGGGTGGAAAGAAAAAGTTTGAAAACCACTGTTTTAATCATACCTAATTGACTCATTATGTGCACAGTTTCATAACTCCAAAGGAAATGAGCCAATGACAATTTTTCTCAAGCAAAATATTTCAGTAACAATTGGATCTAGAGCAGTGATTCTCAACCTTCCCTTCCCACTCACATACCACCTTATCCAATCTCTTACTAATCATAGAGCACCAATGGCATAGGGATTACTTAAAGTGGTATGTGAGTGGAAAGAAAAAGGTTGAGAACCACTGTTTTAGATGTAAGTATAAGATACCTTGGCATTTTCTTTAATCCTGCTTGCCAAGGATATTTCATGGCTGTTTAAGTTCGTTGATTGTTATCCGATTATACATATATAACCTGATGAAACGCCATATCTCTGGAGCATAATGCACACACATATAAATGTAGTACAGCTCACATACAAACAATATATGTATGTAGTGATCCAAAATAAAAAGATATAAAAATAATTTGTGGGTTTATAGGATTGTTCAACAGTATAATCAACTGCAGGTAGAAGCTTTTTCCCAGCCTGGTAGACATGGCTTTTATGCTCCTGTACCTATTCCTTGAAGGTAGTGTCTCAAATATACTGTGGGCTGGATGGTAAGGGTCCTCCTCAATGAATCTTTGAGCCATCTTTAAGCTCCTGTAGTTATCAATGGAGGGAAGGAAGACCCCAGTGATCTTAGTAGTTTTAATCACCTTCCAATCTAATGCTTTGTAGCTACCATATCACACTCTGATGCTGGCAGCCAGGACACACTCTGTTGTACTCCTGTAGAACAGTGTTAGGATGGTGGCCAGTAGCGTTGCCCTTCTCACCTCCTTAGGATGTGTAGGCAATGCTGCAATTCCTGACTATTGAGGAAGTGTTGCGAGTGCAGAATACTTTAATTGGACACTGAGAGTGCTCCCCACTCTCTGATGGAACCATTGATATGTAGTAGGGAGTGGTCCTTCATCCTCCTGAAGTCCACAATTATTCTCTTTGCCTTGTCCATTAACTCAGGTTGTTGCTCTTCCACCTCTCTCTGTAGGCTGACTCATCATTATTGCTGATGAGGCCAACTTCCGTTGTCATCCACAAGCATGATTCTGTTGGAGCTGAACCTAGCAGTACAGCCATGAGTTAGCAGCGTGAACAGTAGTGGGCTGAGCAAGCAGCCCTGAGGTCTGCCAGTGCTCAGTGTGCTGGGGCTTTAGCTTTTGCTGACAACCTGGACAAACTATGGTCTTACAAGTCCATTCTAGTTCCAGAGAGGGGTACTGAGTCCCAGCGAGGAGAGTTTCAGCCTTCCTAATGTTCTGCTTGAGCTCTTTCTTGAAATTTATTTTATTCCTCTCAGACCCTGCTGAATATGGCATCCTAAACCTTGCTTATAGTTTTTTATTCTGACTAAGTTCATGGCTTCTCTCATCATCCAAGTTTCTCTTGCCATCCTCATTCATTCTTTGCACTGGGACATGCCAGTCCTAAACTCTGGTTGGTCCATAAACGACTTCCACATGTCAGTTGTGAACTTGTCAGTTGTGGACTTATCCATTAATGGCTGTTCCTGATTTGCACCCTCTAGTTTCTGACTATTCAAATAATAATTTGCCCTCCCCAAATTTAGTGCTTTGTTTATATCAGGCCCAAGCTTCTCCTTGTTCATAGCTTTCTTGATGTTCAGGAAGAGTGACCCCCTATTTGCAAAATTGTTCCCCCATTGAAACTGATTACTTGGCTGGGATCATTCGCTATACTTGGTCAAGTATGGCTCTCTTAGTTGTATTATCAACATGCTTCAATAAAACTCTTGGGCGGATTTAACAAATTCTGCCCCATGTAAGTGTCTGGCATTAATGATGCCCCAGTTGGGGAAATTAAAGTCTCCCACTATGTTGATTTTGCATCTTTCAATAATCTGTGTACATATTTGCTCTTCCACCTCCTGGTTGTTATTGAGAGGCCTATAGTATAACCCTATTTATTCTCCATAACCACCCCCATTATAATTCCACTCTCCTTGTATCCAATTGTTGGAGCTATTGCTACTCAATGTCATGAAATATGCTGAGAATTGTTGGACTAATTTTGAAATATCAAAAGTTTAAATGATGTATGTAATTCAGATCTCAATATTTAAGAAAGACCAGGTAGAACTCAATTATTTTTATGTCCATAGGGTAACATATTAACATAGATTGAGAAATAGTCACTGGATAGAGCAGATAAAGGGTTATTTTCAAGTTTGCAGATGAAAGCAAGTATTTACCAACTGCTTACACATTATGTTGATTGAGATGCAAGGACTTGTTTGAAATATGCTTAATTTATAATATGTAACTAGGTTGGCAAGATGGTGCAAAAAAGCCAGAATGGATTTTGAAGTGTTAATTAAACAAGTACAAAGCGGATGGAATCTGATGTGGAAAAATATGAAGTTACCTAGTTAGGGAGGAAACCTAGAAAATCAGAAATCCCAGATCTGGGTGACTTTTCACATGAATTTTAGGAAGTTAGTGTGTGGCTGTAGCAGGCAATTAGGAGAACAAACAGTCAACTTTTCTTCATTAAAAATATCAAAGAACTTCTTCCACATTTATGTGAGATTTTGTGCATATTTTTTAGTACATTATACCCAAGAGATAAAGTAGAGTGTTAGTTCCATCGATTGATGTCTCCGATGAAGGGACAGCACTAAGCAGATCATCACTGGTCTAAGCATTAATACTGTGAGTTTTGAGGGATGATAGCTAATTTCATTGAAACTGAAAATTCTTAAGGAGCCTGATAGGTTGATACTAGATGGATGTTTATTCTGCATGAATTTTCTTGAGCTGCATCCAGTTCCTAAGTAAATCCATTACTGTTTGTATATTCTGTTCTCAGATGGTTGTCCAAATTGCAGCTCCTCTAACTATACTATAATAGCTCCTATGTGAGCAATCAAATCATTTGGAGTCTGATAGTTTGTGGGCATTGTAAAATGAGCTGTTGAGAAAGACCCATAAATTCCTTGAATTTTCTTGCATCTGAGCTTTGCTTGGGTTTCATACTAATGTCTTTATATCTATTGCCAATATGATGTATTCAGATTTTTGGATCAATAAATCCTTGTATTTTGAAGAGGAAATGCATTCTAAAGAAATTAAAACCACACCCTAAGTCTTTACTTGCATTGTCATGTTCATTGTCGTACTATGTGGACAATATGGGAGAAAAATAGGCAATTCTTGGACAAGCACTTTGCCTTAATTATGCTTTAGTTTGCAATCCTATTTACCATTTTTTTGGCAAAAAAAGTAACAGTTCAAGCTTTTGGTCAAGAAGTGGAAAGTGTTATTCTATGCATATTTTGTTTCCTTTGGCAGATACGTCCGAGCAGAGGTTCTGGCTGGATTTGTGAATGGATTATTTCTGATCTTCACGGCCTTCTTCATATTTTCAGAAGGCATAGAGGTTGGTCAGTGAACAATGTTCATATGTTAGTGACAAAGTTTTGCTCTCAGTTGTTTGATTTACACCTTGAAAGGGATCATTGATGGTCAACTTTGGACTGTAATTGGAAGAAATGTCCAAAATCTTTTTGATTTTTGTTGGAAACTACATTTTTTTGTTGTTGCAGGGATGTCCTATTGGTCCGTTTTCCTCTATTTACAAAATTATGTGACATTTTGATATTACCTGTAAAGATGGAAGAATTTTAGGAATTTTTGTACCATAAATGCATAGATTTAATTACATCAGTTTGCCAACATTTTTGGATTGGGGTGATTTTCATTTTAGAACAGCTGAAATTGTCGCAATTTCTGTTCAATTGACTCTCCAGTTCCTGTAGGCTTCTGGATATCTTTTGTGCACATAAAAAGCATGAGAAACCTGCTAAAACACACAGGCAGGACTTAATTGGGGAGTTGAAACCTGCTTCAGTGTTAGTTGAGTGTAAAAAATGCACCATACCTCTGCCACTGGCACAGAGTCAGTGATGAAATATGAAAGTCTGCAGAAGCTGTGATTGAAGTAAAAACACACCAAAATGCTGGAGGAACTCGACCAGTCTTGCAGTGTCCAGAGGAGATAAAGATATATTGCCATTTCAGGCCTGAACACTTAGAACCTTAGAACACTACAGCACAGAAACAGACCCCTTCTAGTCTGTGCCGAACCATTTTTTTTGCCTAGTCTCACTGACATGCACTTAGTCCATAGCTCTCCATACCTCTTCCATCCATGTACCTGTCCAAATTCTTCTTAAATGTTAAAATTGAGCCTGCATTCACCATCTCAGATGGCAGCTCATTCCACACTTCCACCACTCAGTGCGAAGAAGTTTCCCTTCACATTCCCCTTAAAACTTTTCACTCTTGACCCATGTCTTTTGCTTTGTATCTCACTTACCCTCAGTGGAAAAAGCCTATCTACATTTAGTCTGTCTATCCCCCTCATAATTTTAAATATCTCTATCAAATCTCCCCTCATTATTCTATACTCCCGGGAATAAAGTCCTAACCTGTTTAACCTTCTTTGTAATTCAGCTCCTGAAGACCTGGCAAAATCCTAGTAAATCTTCTCTGCACTCTTTCAATCTTACTGATATTCTTCCTGTAGTTGGATGACCAGAACTGCGCACAATACTCCAAATTTGGCCTCACCAATGTCTTAAACAACTTTACCATAACATCTCAGCTCCTATACTTAATGCTTTGATTTATGAAGGCCAATATGCTAAAAAATCTCTTTACACCATTTCCATCTTAACACCACTTTCAGGGAATTATATATCTGTATTCCTAGGTCCCTCTATCCTATCACACTCTTCAGTGCCCACTGTGTACGTCCTTTATTGGTTTTTCCTTCAAAATGCATTAAATTCCATCTGCCATTTTTCAGCACTTCCTCCTGGTTAATCTGTATAGGTTCCATTACCTCACTGCCTATTTTCTTTACTTCCCACGTCTCTATGCCTGTTTCCTGAATGAATACTCTTGAAAAAAATTTAAGACCTTCCCATCTTTTTGGCTCCATACAAAGCCAACCACTGATCTTTAAGGGGTCCAATTTTATCCCTTAATATCCTTTCACTCTTAATATACCTGTGAAAACCCTTAAGACTTTCCTTCACATTGTCTGCCAAAACAACTTGTGTCTTTTTTAAAAAATTTATATTTAGACATACAGCACAGAGGCAGGCCATTTTGGCCCACGAGTTCGCAGTTTTCACCCCATTAATGTACGCCCACCTCACTGACAAAAGGCAAAGGAGGAAAAACCCAACACCCAACCCCAACCAACCAATTTTCCCCTGCAGCCGCTGCAACCGTGTCTGCCTGTCCCGCATCGGACTTGTCAGCCACAAACGAGCCTGCAGCTGACGTGGACTTTTACCCCCTCCATAAATCTTCGTCCGCGAAGCCAAGCCAAAGAATGTACGCTCCTATTTTCGAACAGTGGGAGGAAACCAGAGCTCCTGGAGAAAACCTATGCCTTATTTCTTTCTTGACGATTTTCATGCATTTTTTATACTCCCCAAATACCTTATTTGCTCTGTGTTGCTGAAACCTGCTATACACCTCTCTCTTCTTCCAAACCAAATCCCCAACATCCTGCGAAAACCAAGGTTCCCTATGCCAGCTAACCTTGCCTTTAATCCTGACAGGAACATGCAATCTCTGTACTCTCAATATATTGATTTAGAAAATTTTCCTGAACACATTTGACAAACTCCAAGCCATCCAGCCTTTTTGCAGTTTGGGAGTCCTAGTCAATCTGTGGAAAATTTAAATCCCTTACTATCACAAACTTAGGTTTCCTGAAACTGTCTGCTATCTCTCTACAGATTTGCTCCTTCAATTTTCATTGACTATTGGGCAATCTATAATATAACCCCATGAGTGTAATCATACTTCTCTCAGCTCCATGCGTATAGCCTCAGTAGACGAGCCCTCTGGCCACAGCACAGCTGTGATGCTGTGATATTGTGATATTTTCCCTGATATTTTTCTTCTCCCAATCATCCTTCTCCACCCCCCCCCCCCCCACCCCACTTTCTATCGCGTCTAAAGCAATGGAAACCTGGAACATTGAGCTGTTAGTCCTGCCTCTCCTGCAACCAAGTTTCACTAATGGCCACAATGTCATAATTCCACATGCCAATCCACACTCTAAGTTCGAATGCCTTTCCTACAATACTCCTTACATTGAAATAGATGCACTTTAGAAAACTTTCACCAAGTACAACCAGTTGACTTCTAACTGTGCATGTAATTTTCACATCATATTTTCCATTCTCCACTCTGCTCTGGCACTTTGTTTCCCATCCCCCCTGCAAATCTAGATTAAACCCACTAGAGCAAGACTAGCAAACCTTCCCGCAAGGATATTATTCCCCCTTCAGTTCAGATGCGAACTGTCCCATCAGAACAGGTGCCACTTTCCCTGGAAGAGAACCAAATGATCCAGAAATCTGAAGCCCTCTCTCCTGCACCTTGTCTTTAGTCGCATGTTAAACTGCATTATAACCTATTTCTAACCTGGGTATGGGTATCAATCCTGAGATCATAACCCTGGAAGTCCTGTCCTTCAACCTAGCACCTAACTCCCTGAACTCTTCTTGCAGGACCTCCTCACTCAGGTGAGGAGATTCAAGGAATAAGCAAAGAATGAGCAAAAACCAGAAAATCTCAGAATAGAGAGAGTGCTGGCTGGGGGAGGAGTCCAGACCAACAAAGGTGTTGATTGGATATGATAAGAGAGAGATGATAATTAATTTTGTCTACATGAAAGGAAACAGGGAAATGGGAGAGAAGCAGAGCTGGGGGAAGAAGTGTTGGGGGGGGGGGGGTGGAAATGGGTGGGTAGATTAATGAAAGCCATAGAAAATTACGTGTTGTTCCTCCAATTTGCTGGTGGTCTTAGTCTGGCAGTGTGTGAGACCATGGACAGATATGTCAGCAAGGGAATGACAGACAGTGCACCTCAGATCTGTCTGTCTCAATAGCATGGATATCTCAGTGGCCACCCATTTCAATTCCCCTTGTCGTTCCCTTGCTGACATGTCTATTTATAATCCCATGCCCTGCCAGACTGAGACCAACTGCAAATTGGAGGAACAACACATCTTCCCTCTGAGCACCCATCAATTGGATGACATTAATAATAACTTACTTTGGCTTTCATTAAATTCCCCCCCCCCCCCCTTCTCCCACCTCTGTCTCTCTCCCTTTTTTCCCTCTGTGTCCTTTCATGCAAACAATCAATTTCCACTTCTCCCCTTGTTCATCTGGACTCCTCCTGCAGCCAGTGCTGTCTCCATTCTGAGATTTCCTGTTTTTTTGCTTATTCCTTGAAGGGCTCAGCCCTGAAACATTGGCAATATATCTTTATCATGTATGAACGCTACAAGACCGACTAAATTCCTTCAGCGTTTTGGTGTGTTTTTACAGTCAATGATGTCCACCTTACTCTGAGTAGGTGCTTCCTGTTATCATTGTTTCTGCTTCTTCTGGTTCTTCCACCATCCCTTCATTCACCAGTCTTCTGGGTTCATTGTTTTCTACACATCCACACCTCAGCACGTTGCCCTTTTCCAAGACACTCCTTTGAAGGCAAGAGATTGTTGAAAATTGGGCAACAATACTGTGCTCAAAGCCGGGAGGATCGTGCGCAGTGGAATATCAGTGCCCTTTACAACAGGCCAATCCTATAGTTGCCATCGGAAGAGGTTTTGCCTTGAGTTGCACCCAGAATTGATATTTCCATTTTCATTTCCACCTTTTAATCCTATCCTGAAGCTTTTATATTATGAGTGAACCTGTGTGCCATGTAAAATTTAATTTATTTGTGCAACTTGATTGATGAAGCAGATTCTAAAGTAAGTAATAATAATCGAGCAGAGGCTCAGCTCCGCCTTCTACCCACCAAAAATTTATAGCAGAAACCTGTCTTATTTCTTTGCATCTAAAAATATGCAGGCATTTAATTATCTTGCAAGTGAGTTGCAATTAACAGAACATTACAGCAAATTACAGGCCTTTTGTGTTGATAAATATATACTATAAAAACACTAAACTCTCCCTACATCATAACCCTCTATTTTCTTTCATCCATGTGTCTGTCCAAGAGTTTCTTAAAAGCCCCTATTGTTCCAGCCTCCACCACCACCCTGGCAATGCATTCCAGGCACCCAGAAATTTGTGTGTGTATAAACAAAAAAAAAACTTGATGCCTCCCCTAATCCTTCCTCCCTTGACTTTATATAGATGTCCTCTGGTGTTTGCTACTCTTGCCCTTGGGGGTGGGGTGAAATGCTGGCTGTCTACCTTATCTATGACTCTCATAATCCTGTAGATCTCTATTAAGTCACCTCTCATCCTTCTTTCACTCCAAAGAAAAGAGCCTTAGCTCTGCTGAACTTATGAGGCAAAACTGACAAAATCCTGGTAAATCCTCTCTGTACCCTCTCCATAGCTTCCATATTCTTTCTGTAATGAGATCTATGAATTTGGACCCCAAGGATCCTCTGTTCTTCCACACTGTTAAGTATCCTACCATTAACCATGTACTCTGCCTTCAAGTTTGACCTTTCAAAATGCATCACCTCACACTTACCTGGATTGAACACCATCTGCCACTTTTCCACTCTACTCTCCATCCTGCCTAAATCCTGATGTAACCAATGACAACCTTCAACACTGTGCATAACTCCTCCAACCTTTGCATCATCCACAAACTTACTGACCTATCCCTCTACATCTTCATCCAGGTTATTTCTAAAAATCACAAAGAGCAAGGGGTTCAATAACAGATCCCTGCAGAGAGCCACTAGTTACTGACCTCCAGGCAGAATACTTCCCGTCCATTTCTGCTTTCTACAGGCAAACTAATTCTGAATCCATGACTTTCTAAACGTGTCTCTCATAAGGGACCCTGTCAAATGCCTATATCTTCTGTCCTACCTACATCAGTTTCTTTTGTTACCTCCTCAAAAAACTCAATTAGGCTCGTTAGACACAATCTTCCACTCACAAAGCCATCCTGACTATCCTTGAGAAGACTATATTTCACTATATGCTTATAAATCCCATCCTTAAGAATCCTCTTCAATAGTTTGCATACTGATGTAAGACTCTGGTCTATAATTCATAGGATTCTCCCTATTATCTTTTTTTGAACAATTGGGCCACATTTCCCATTCTCCAATCCTCTAGCACTTCCCCTGAGACCACCAAGATCATTGCCAGAGTCGCAGCAATCTCTTCTCTCCTTCCCCATAGTAACCCTGAGGTACATATCTTCTGGTCCCAGGAACTTATCAGTGTTAATGTTTTTTTAAGAAAATCCATCTCTTCCTCTTTCTTAATCTCAAGGTGGTCCAGCACATGTGCTTATTCTATTTTGACCTCACCTTAACCAAGATTCTTTTCTCTGGTGAAAACTGAAGCAATCTTCTCCATGGATTGTCAACTTGTCATGGTGGAGAAGCTTGTGTGGTCCTGAGATTCCAAGAGCGATGCCATCTGGAGCTATGCTCCTGGTAGGGCCACACATGGTGGTAAAGTCAAAGGTGAGGTCCCTGACAAAGAACAATCCAACCAAAACTTCAACAGTGAAACAGGTAGTCAAAGTTACTTCAAACTCAACAGCTGTGAAGGTGAATAAAGGCTACAACAAATCAATCGTCATGGTTTCCATGCCATTGGAATTAGTTGGTTGATTTGTGAAGATTTCTGTACTTGGAGTGCAATATTAAGCACACGTTAAACAAATACATGCACAGGCGGCTTTGCTCTGTGGAAAATAAAGCGAAGTCCATCATCCTCGAGCTCGAGGGATAGCCACGACTGAAGCAATGCATTCATTTTGGACCTCCCCAACCTCCTCTGCCACCAGGCACATGTTGCCTCCTTTACTTTTAAGTGGCCCTACTTTCACTTTCATTATCCTTCTGTTCTTCACGCAAGCATAGAACTCCTTTTGGTTTTCCTTAATCCTACTTGCAATGCCTTCTCGTACCCCCTTCCAGGACTCTTGTCCCTTCTTAAATTCCTCCTGGCTACCATATAATTCTCATGACTTCTTCCTGTTTTTTGCTTCCTAAAACTAATATATGCTTCCTTCTTCCTCTTAACTAGCTCTTTTACCTGTTTGTCAATCATGGTTCCCTTTTCCTACCATCACTTCCCTGCTTCAGTGGGACAAACCAATCCAGAACCCCACCAAGTCATCCCTAAACATCCTTCAAATCTGTGCTTTCTCCTGAGAACACCTGTTCCCAATTTACTCTCCCATGTTCCTGTCTCATCCCTTTGTAATTAGCCCTTCCCCAATTAAATGCTTTACCATTTTGTCTGCTTTTATCCTTGTCAATAACTATGCTAAAGTTCAAGGAGTTGTTGTCACTGTCACTAGAATGTTCCACCACTGATAGGTCTGTCACCTGACCAGGTTCACTACCCAGTATTAGGTCCAGTATTGTCTTTCCTCTAGTCTGCTGGTGCACATACTGTGTCAGGAATCCTTCTTGGACCCACCTGACAAATTCTGCCCCATCTATCCCTCTTGCAACAAGGAGGTGCCGGTCAATATTTGAGAAGTTGAAGTCTCCCATCACAACAACTGTGTAATTTCTGCACCTGTCCAAAATCTGGCCACTTATCTGTTCCTCGGTGTCCCAAGGGCAATTTGGAGGCCTATAGACTACTCCCAATACAGTGATTGCACCCTTCCTATTTCTGACGGTGGGCACTTCCTCCACTGCATCCTCTCTTTCTGCAGCTGTCCAGTAATGCTATCTCCCCCACCACTCCTCTTTTACCCACCCATCCTATCCCTTTTAAAACATCGAACCCCCAGTACCTGGATCAGCCAATCCTATCCTTGCGTCTTCCAAGCCTCTGTAACAATTAAAACATTGTACTTCCACATACTGATCCATGCTCTGTTCATCTCCTTTATTCTTAATATTCCTTGCATTGAAATAGACACATTTCAAACCCTCCAACAGATTACATTTATGCTTCTTCTCCTTCCTCTCCTTCCTTTCAAGCTCACAATATATTGTATCCACCTTTCCACCTTCTATATTCTCTGCCCTCACATTCTGGTTCCCATCCATCCGCCAAACCAGTTTAAACTCTCCCCAATGGCTCTAGCAAACTTACCTGCCAGGATATTGGTCCCTCGCCAGTTCAGGTGTAGCCAGTCATTGTTGTACAGATCATACCTTCCCCAGAAGAGATTGAAATGTTTCACAAATCTTATCCCCTGCCCTCTGCACCAACTCTTCAGCCACACATTCATCTGCCCCAACTTCCTATTCCTACCCTCACTGGTGCATGGCATGAACAGCAATACTGTGATTGCCACCCTTGAGGTCCTGCTTTTCAACTTCCTTCATAACTTCCTAGATGCCCTTTTCAGGACCTCATCCCTATTCCTATCTATGTCATTTATATCAACTGGACCACGATATCTGGCTGCTCATCCTTGAATATGCAGTGGACTCTAGCTGATATGTCCTTGACCCTCGCATCTGGGAGGCAACATACCATTTGGGAGTCTTGATCTTGTTCATGCAACCTCCTATCCATTCATCTAACTATCGGATCCCCAATCACTATTGCTCTCCTCTCCTTTCCCTCTTAGCCAAAGGACCAGACTCTGTGCCAGAGACCTGACCATTACAACTTGACCCAGGTAGATGATTTCTTCCCCCCCCCCCAACACACTCGCCCTCACCTGCTCTCGCGCTCGCCCTCACCCGTCCTCGCCCTCGCCCGCTCTCACGCCCTCGCCCGCTCTCACGCCCTCGCCCCCCCCCCTCTTTCTCTCTCCCCAAAATGGTATACTTATTGTTAAGGGGAACAGCCATAGGGCTACTCTATATAGAGTATTTCCCTCCCTCTCCTAACATTCACCCAGTTGCCTTTTTGTTGTGTCTGTCTCCTCATCACTGTCCATCACCCTCTCTGCCTCCTGAATGATCTGTACATCCAGCTCCAGTTCCCTTACTTGGTCAGTAAGGAGCTTCAGCTGGATGCACCTCTTGCACGTGTAGTCATCAGGGACAATTGTGTTCTCTGGGATTCCCATATCCTGCAATCAGACATTCCACTGACTTGGTTTCCAACAGACTACTACCCTTTGTTGCTATGCAAAGATCTTCCTGACATACCCTGATGTCCTTAGCCTCTGTTCGCTGAAACCTCTTGAGCCAAAGCCACCCCTAAATCCCCACTCCACACTGGTCTCTCTGCTTAAGCTTCCCATTCTTTTTATTGGATACAGCTAATTGGCCAATGGAGAGATGAGCACCTACATCTCCGCTGTTTTAAAGCACTTCTCTTATTTACGGTCCTCCTTTCACTGGCCCTGCCGAGATTATGTGGTATGGAGGCATTGGATTTGAGTTGGTGACCATTCCCTGCCCCCAACTAGACCATCACAAGAACAATTTATTGGTACTTGCAAAAAAAAAAGACTTTAACGATCCCCGACACTTAGCAGCCTGTGCTGATGTGTTGTGACACGCTAAGCAGCTTGGAAGATTTTCGGTTGGTTGTGTAGCAGTGCCTCAGCAAAGGGCACGAACCCTGCCCACTTTGGATAGCGGTGCAGTGTCAGACTTGACCGGAGGCAAGGCAGGCAGAGGGCAATGGTGCTATTACGATCAGAGATGGGGAGTTGCAGCCCACTGCTGACATCCCCTCTGCATGCATCCAGGAAATGCTGAGGCAGGTCATTGGTAATGGCAGCAATGGACAACCACAAGAACAACCTCCTTTTCCTTTGGGATCGACACTCAGGTCATTGGTTCTTGGTTGACACTGGAGTGGAGGTTAGCGTGTTTCCCTCCTCCAGCCCAGACACATGTTCAGGAAAGAAGGGCCCTCTTCTCACAGCCTCCAACAACAGCAGCATCCAAACGTACAGGTCGCAGACAATTCCACTCAATTTCGGCTCAGCGTGGTTCAGCAGGTCCTTCACCATTGCTGATATTTCACAGCCACTCCTGGGAGCTGATTTTTTGTGAGCACGCTCCCTTCTAGAAGATTTCAAAGGTCCCCACCTAGTTAATTCGAAGACTTTTGAGTCCCTCGCCTTGCACTCGTGGTATTGTTCAGTGATGCTTTCGGACAATGAATATTCCAGAATCCTAGAAGAATTCCCCAGCATTATTACTCTGCACTTCTCGACAGCCCAACCAAAACATGGAGAACAGCACCACATTCTGACTCACGGATGTCCCCTGAATGCTCGAGCGCGCAGGCTACTTCTGGATAAATTGCAATTGGCTAAAGACGAATTCTAACACATGGAGGAAATGGAGATTGTTCACGGCTTGGGCATCACTGCTGTATATGGTACCCAAGGCATCTGAAGAGTGGAGACCTTGTGGGGGCTATCAGCATCTGAATGACATCCCTTTGGCAGATCTCTACTCAGTTCCCATATACAGGATTTTTCTGTGATTCTTCACAGTGGAAAGATTTTCTCCAAAATCAATCTGGTATGCGGGTACCATCAGATCCTAGTTCACCTGCATGACATTCCTAAGACTTGATTATCTCGTTTGGGCTATTTTAATTCCTCTGTATGCCTTTCAATTTAAAAAAACATGGCGCAGACATTTCAACGCCTAATGGACACAGTTATGGGGCCTGGATTTCGTATTCATTTATTTGGACGACATCCTGAGGAACAGTCTTTTGTAGAATCCGAGCAAGTGAATATGAGCTTCATATTTAGAGTTAATCTATTCAAGGGGACTGTATATATACAAAGAATAGTGGAAATTTGAGGCTCTCTTCTATCAAATCTGTTAATGGTAAATCGGCTGAACATTTCAAAGTAAGATTTCTTGTTAGGTAGTGATGAATAGATGGATAGATAAGAGTTAGGATACCAAGCAGGTATGATTGGACCTCTGCCATGCTTATATCTGAATTCTTAATTTTTAATTTGTGGATTTTTTTTTTGCTTTCTTCTTGTCCATATCCATTTTTAAAATTTGCTTTTTATAGTACTAAAGACTTGATTAAAGTCACCTCAAAATCTTTTCTTTTAAAAGATAACACACCAGTTTTGTTTTTTATCTTTTTTTAAATTTATGATGGCCACAATTGTATAACTTTGAGGACAATTGTACCTTTGGATTACCAGCCTTGTTGCCTGTTCCATCTGTGACCATTTGCAACAGTGGCAAGAATTTTTCCCTGAACCTGCTGGGTGCCAGAGATTTAATTCATTTTTCCTTAAATTGTTCTTTTGTTATTTTAGCATGTTGTGCTATGAAGGCTAAATCTTATTAGTTTATATTTAACTAAGTAGAAATTGGTTGTTGGTTCTCATTCCTATTCTCCAGTGCATGATGTGTAGTGAGCTCACTCATTGGGTTATCTTGCATTTGTATTTTTTAATCATTTTGTAAAAACTGACATTGTTCCTAACAAATATTACTTTCAAAATCAGCGTTAAGGCTTCTGCATTGCTCCATAACTAACTAAAGGGTGCTGATTGGCATCCTCTATAGCCTGCAAACTTGTTTGAATGTTGGTATTCCTGTTTCCATTTAATCTGGGGGGTTTTCCATTTATGGAATTGGCAAAAACAGTGTAAATTAAAATGATTCCAGCAGTAAGTTTAAGATACTTGCATTATAAGGAGGCAATAATAATTATGGAAAAGGAATTATTTTACTAAAAAGTTGGTTTATTTTTAAAATACAGGAATATAAAACATTTAATAACTGCTGGAAATGCTAAATAATTTTTAATATGTAATATAACTCTTCACTGGGAGAATAAAAGGTCTATTTACTTTTGAATGCTGTTTAATGTTGCTGAGCTATTTCCTGTGTTGCAGTATGTTAGAGATTAGGAACTCTGAAGAACATTGGTGGGATGTGCAATTTCCCACTTGTCATTCTTCTACCTGTAGAATGCTTCAAATTTTAGTTCTCTTCCATCTCCAATTATTTTTCAGAGAGCTTTGGAACCCCCTGAAGTGCATCATGAACGGTTGCTGTCTGTATCTGTGCTTGGGTTTCTGGTGAATTTGGTTGGCATTTTTGTATTTAAGCATGGTGGCCATGGACATTCGCATGATGGTGGTAAGGGAACCATTCTATAAACCTGTGACTCTTCAAGTTGTTAGGCAAAGTAAGATCATTATCCTGGAAAGGCATAATAGAGTGAAATGCTGGTATGGGAAATTGCTTTCCACCTAAAGCTGCTTTATTAGAGATTTCTAATCAGTAACACATGTCCTGATTCACATGTTTTTGATTTTTATCTTAATTCTTTCCACTTGCCAAGTTGAGAAAATTGTCAGTATCAGCAAATTGGAGGTAGCGCCTGCACAATCAACTACAATCCTTGATGGACTTCTTTGTTAATGAACTGCGACCACTGTTGACACATATTTGACATTACAGCTAGTTTCAGTTCCTTCTCTCATTTAATGTGCTGTTGGGTTGACCAATGAATATCTGTTACTGATCCACCAGGGGATGCTCCAAACTTAAAAATTCAGTAAAGGCTCTTTCAGCCTGCACCTTGAGGGAGAGAAAAAACATTCCTCTTACTTCTCCCAAATGAAAGCCATTTCACTCCATTCCATGGAATTCTTCTTCTTTCCTTGATCTTCATTTTATTTGAAGCTTGTAATTAATCCACAATATGAAGTTTCTAGGATTGAGTATTTAAAATTTAAATTGGCCATATTAAGTTATAGGAATAGTGTCCCAATGTAACTTTAGATGAAAATGATAAAGTATATCCTTCTAAAAATGGCTAATTTTTTAGTTTGAATATACCTAACAGATGAAGGGACTAGCAGATGATGTTTTGGCACAGACTAGAAGGGCCAAATAGCCTGTATTCTGTTCAATGATTCTAAAGAGTAAATTGCAGGGAAATGTAAAGGTTGTTTCTAAAGAAACAGAAAAAAAATTAAAATTCAGAAGCTATTACATTTTTTTGACACCAAATCTATTCAATGTATCCCAAACACAAAGTTTAATGTGCAGATTCTTCAAACAATTAACCAAAAAGTCTATTGGCTTTCATGGTAAGGAATTGGGGTCCAAAGGTAAGAAAATATTGCTATTATTGCACATGGTTTTGTGAGACCATGCCTGGAGCACTTAGGATTTAAGGTTAAATTTCATCTTAGAAAGTACATTGAAAGTTCACTCAATTGACTTTTGAGATGAATGGAATGTTCTTTGGGAAAAGATTTTTGTAGGATGGCCAATGAAGTTCAGGAAGAGGAGGTTATATTTCTAAGAGCATTATGTGAGGCTGCTATCACTTGCAGAGACCATTAGTTATTAAGCTGAGGTTTGGACATTTCTCCACTGGTAGATTTGTTAATCTTGGATATTTCCCTTCACATGCTCAATTCTTTAATCTTGCTTTTTTTTTGGACTCTCTGAGATTGGGGATGGTTTTTAAACCCAGTGGCAATCCGGCATGGCTTATTGAATAACACTGCAAATTCCAGGGGCTGTATGTATGACAATGCTTTTCACATTTTCATGTTCTTAACCAGTTAATAATGGCTGCGTACATTTTTCTTAAGCTTGTTTATTAAATTCAAAGATGTCCCTTTTTTTTAAATAAACGTTATTGTTCTTGCATTAGGTCATGGCCATAGTCATTCACTCTTCAATGGAGGAATTCCTGGACTGAATCATGGACATAGTCACGGTGGACATGGGCACAGCCACAAGAATGAACAACGATCTGTACACTCCCATGAACATTCCCATGGACGTGTTCATTCCCATGGGCATTCCCACAATCAAGAACACTGCTATGGTGAGTTATACTATCCCATTTTTCCACCAATCTAAAGATGCATTGGCTAAAAAATAGAAAGCCAGTGTTGCTTAATTTCTGTATCTGGATTTGTCTGTAATTATGCATTGTTCTTCATAAAAATGAAATAACATGATGATATGGGTATTGCTTGGTTAGATGCTGTGATTAATGTCTATGAAGCACATTTCAACAAATTGATTTTGGTTTTTTTTAACCTCTGCCATACAGAAATCAAACAAGGAAAACATTTGGTCCAACTCTCTTCATGAGTGAATAGTTTATTCATCCTATTCCTAATCCTCTTCAACTTTTTTTTCTTTATCCATCTATCTAGTCTAATTTGAATATTGATACAATTGCTCTCATCTTTGCAGCTTGGAAATGATGACACCTCTGAAGAAATATCTGCTCCCTTCAAACTTTTACTTGTTTGTTCTTTGCATTTAACTGTAAAGGTCTTAATTTTTTTTTAAGCCACTTGCATAATTTCATAATATTAAGCAATTTTATTACATTTTCATGTTTTTCTTGGCCCAAAGAATCTGTGAGTTCTCAGAGCATGCCCAAAAGCTATATTCCACCACTTAATACCCAGAAAACTTTTCTTTTACATTGAAATCAGCTACTTCATTTTTCTGTCACCAATTTGTACTTGGGATAGTTTACAATAGCCATTTAATTCAACAGCATGTCTTGGGGATGAAGGAGAAAACCAGGGGGAAGATGCAAATTCCACATAAACAGCATCCAAGATTGGGTTCAAACCTTAATCATTATAGAATAATGTAGTACTGTACACCTATAATGTAAAATTGTTGTATAATTATAAGGTTCCTTTTCTTTTATATCTATTTTTCTCAATACAAGCCAACACTTGACTAAATCTGTGTTCTACCCTTCTTGAAACCTCTTTCTTTCCTATATTGCATCTGGCAACCATCTGAATTCTGGTTAAGGTTCGTAAGACCCCATGGATTTTATTCCATAGGTAGAGAAAGAGAGCCATCACAATGGAAAATCTCAATTCAACAAGCTAGGTGCTACTTGTAATGTATTTTTATAATGTGACCCACTTCATTTCCTGACTGTCTCACTCCTGAAGCACTTTTAAATCATAATCTAAAGCCTTTTTAGTATTGTAACTCTGTTGCGATATATATAGACAAAAGATGGGTAGGGCAGCTGAGGATTAAGTTACTGGATTAGTGTCCAGAGTTGTTGATCCAGAGGTATGAGTTTGTATCTTCCTACATTAGCTAAGGAATTTAAGTTCAAATTATTAAATAAATCTGAACAAAAATATTAGCCATAAAATTGAATGGATTGTCCTTTTTTTAAAAAAAAAACTCTCTGGTTGTGCTTCAGGGTAGGAAGTCTTTTTTTCTGTGATGTTAAAACTGATCATTATGATTTGCTCACAGAGACACAAAAGATCGTAGATATTGGCATCTTGAGCAAAAAAAAGATGCAGGAAGATCTCTGGAGGTCAAATACCTTCTGTGATGGCAAAAGAGATGCATGAACATTAGAATCAAGATTATGCATCTGGGCAAGGATGAGTTGGAAGAGGAAAGATGGCTATTTTTAACTATACAGTGAAACATTGACACTTCTGTTTTGCTTGATTTACTGAGTTCTTTCAGCAGTTTATTCTCTGGCCAATCTATAACTGTTCTCTTTAATGGCCCAACTAACCATTCAGTTCAGGAAGCATGAGGTGCCATCCAACGCATTATGTGATGTAAAGCACCTTAATGAAACTGAGAAACCTATGATAGATGACGAAGGTAGGGTGCAAATTTGTTAAAACCTTGGAATATTTCTGAATGTACTAGATATTCAGAACGTTTCAAGAACATTTAAGAGCCAGTAACAAAAAATAAACAATATTTTTAGAAAACTTTGCAAACAAAACACCTGCTTAAACATAATTAATTCGATTGGCTAAATTAACTAATGTTTGCACACTCATTGTGTGAATGGGGAGGAAATTGCAGCAACACAACGCCCCATGAATTCACAAACCCAGCAAAGGGTTTCAAGCAAGCTTTAGATTTTCATGTTTTTTGGAGAATCAGGAACTAAGAGGAATGGTTTCCTTGTTCATGAGGTCAAAAGTTCAGAGTGGCTCAGATTTTCATATTCTGCAGGTCACTGCTCAGTGAGTGTATGAAATGTGAGTAGATACCAAATTGTCTACTGCTATTAATATTGCCAGTTCACTTAGATATTGGAAGATGGCTGATACGAACAAATCTTTACTCAGTATATTAAACACAAAAGGAAGTTATTGTATTGTAATACTATATTTGAAAAGTATATTTTTGTTGGAAAAGCTAAAAATATAATTTGTAGGTTGTGATATGGAACATGTTTTAAATAGTAATTTTGAAGTTTGAAAGTTAGACTAATCATTCTTATTTTTTAATATAAAATGTCTGTTCACCTCTGGAATCTAAAGGATCAGGGCATCCAACTTTTGAGGAATTTTGAATTGCTTGTCCAATTTCATACCACGTGGAAATGCAATTCATTTGAAATTTGGCGATTATAGCACAATAACCAGCCCTTCCTGACTATGAGCCACTGCCGCCCAATTGCATCCATGTGACAAATTAACCTGCTACTCCATACATCTTTGTGATGACAGTAGCTAAGAATGAATTAGAAGCATAAATTGGAGTTGTATCCGTAAGTTAAAGTAATCTGACCCTTTTACTGTTCAGTATATCTGTTTATGATCAATAGAAGGTAGATACTAATTTTCCTTACTCTTTCCTTCCCCCACCTCCCAAATAAACACACAATCACTTGATTTGTTAATTACTTCCATTTCTATTAACCTAGTGACTTCCCAAAACTCCAGTGAAGCACATTGCTGTGAGAGTAAATTTTGATTGCATCGAGAACTCTGAATTATGTAACTAAGGCAATTCATTGGAAGATTTCTTTCAATCAATATTATCAATCTAATAATGATAACTTCTATGTTCTTCTGTGCAGAAGACCATCAGTGTGATACACTTCAAGGAAAAGGAGCCAATAAGCAGATTTTAGAAGGTTTGTGAATTATCCATTTTGAATTAAAATTATAACAGGTTCATTAATCTGAACTTGATTATGCTTTTATCCAAAAATCTGATAAGTAACCCAAAATGATATTTTTTCTAAACCAGTTAGTTTCTCTCTAAATGTAGTTGTACAATGATTTCTATAAATTAAAAAAATGGTAGTTCATAAAAAAATTCTTCTTCTCATTTTAGGAGTTTTTCTGCATATTGTAGCAGACACTCTTGGCAGTATAGGTGTGATAATATCTGCCCTCCTGATGCAGAACTATGGCCTTATGATAGCAGATCCTATCTGCTCCATGTTGATTTCTTTCCTTATAGGAATAAGGTAAGTTGTGTGTGGTTTATGTATTTGTTGACTTTGTTAAGTTGTTGGACACTACAAGAGTCAAATGTACGTGACTGGAAAATAATATTTATTTATTTAATTGTCACTTATTTATTAATTAATTGTTGGTGAGCTTTTATTTCAAACACAATACATGGAAGAACAATCCAAAACAGTCCCACTCCTTGTCCTCTTTCCATAAGCCCCTAAATTCTTTCATTTCAGATACTTACCCAGCTCTCTTTTGAATACTGGAATTGAATCTGCCTCCACCAATATCCCCGGCAGTGCATTCCAGAACCTAACCACTTTTTAGTTCAGTAAAAGTTTTCCCCTGTGTCACTTTTCAATCTTTTGTGACTCACCTTCTTTGTGTTCTTTATCATTCTGATAATGGGAACAATTTCTCCCCATCCAATGTTCTTGCTACCCAATTCTAACCATAGTCTGGAACCACCAAAGGATATGTCTACTCATTAAACTTTTTTTTCCCTTGAACTAGCTGTAATTATGAACATATTATTGATGTATTATTTGATAATCATTACTCTTTTTCTGTCTTGGCATGTTGTGGTAATTTAATGTATACTATTGTAGTTGTACCTTGTACACCTTTATGGCTGCAGCAACAAGAATTTCAGTGCATTTGTGCACTTGTGAATATAACAATGAACTTATTATCATCAATATTATACTTTATTGTTTTAAATTGTTCTGTCAAGTCTTATAGTTTCCTGTTTCATGGAGAATAGCCAAGCTTCTAGCCATGTGGCATTCCTTATCCTTGAACTGAGCTTAATAAATCTCTCCTGCATTCTTTATAAAAATCTTTCTTACCTGAAGTGTGGCACTCAGAGAAGGACACCCTATTCTATTTGTGGTTGATCCAATATTTTGTATAGTTTCAATGTTTACCCTGCAATCTACTGTTTTTTGTATCTTTTTTAGAATTGTCCCAAAGCATATATATTGTCTTTTTTCATTCTTCATACCAATATTGAACATTTTATATTTCTCAGCAATAAAGTTCAACTTCAACCTGCACATCCATTCCACCTGCTGACTAGATCACATGAGGTCTCTAGAAACAATTGTATACTTCCACTTTTTTTTTGTAATTTAGCCAATTTACCATTTATGCTACTACAACCCTTTTAATCCTAGGGACTTTCAATCGAGATATTAAACCTAGTGTCAAGTGTTCCATGGACATCTCTGCATGTGTGTCAGCTGTATTTCTTTCATCCATCTTTAATATTTAATGAGAAAACTCTTATCAAAGTAGATGGACCTAATTTGTCTTCAACAAATCCGTGAGGGGGGGGGGGGGAAGAGCTGAAAGAGAGACCGTGCATCAGGGTTAAGAAGGAAGAGAGAAAAGAGCCTATATAAAGAGGATAGCAGGTGAGGTGGACTGAGGAGTGGTGAAGAATGATGGACAGACAGATCTGGGAGGGATGGACTTACAAGACGGAGACAGGTGGGTGATTGGTGGAAGCAGACAAAGGGAAAAACATGGAGGCAGGAGTGGAGAGTCAAGATGCAGACAGTGGCAATTAGGGAGGGGGGTTGGGGTGGTGATAAGCAAGGACACAGACTACGAGTTCTAGAGTCCGAATCTAATGAGTAACAAATCAGTGTTGTCCATCTTTAGTTGTTCAAATGACTGCTAATTCTGTTTCTGATTTTATTGCTTCTCCAATGTTTTCCCATTACTAGGGTTAAATTGACTTATCCGTAGTTTACTGCGACAATGTTTTTTTTGAATAAGGCTGTTTCACAGTCATCTGGCCCCAGCTCTGAGGCTGTGGATGTTTGGATAATTGAGACCAGGGCCTTTGCAGTTTCTTCTCTTGCTTCCCTCAGCAGCCTGCAATCCATTCTGGACCAGGTGAGTTATCAGTTTCTAAGTGCCACTAGACATTTCAGTGCTACATCTGACAGTTTCTAAGATAATCCCAAGTCTGAACTGCATTTTCTTTTGCTGAGAAATTTAGAGCAGCATCTCCTTTAGTCACGGCCTTAGCCTTATGTAGACTTGTTAGTTTTTGATTGGCTCCACTTTTCCTGCTCCATTTCCCTCTTTATTCACAGAGTTGTAAATCTCCTTTTATATTTGCTACCAGTCTTTTCAAATGCTTGCTTTCCCTGTATTTTCTTGAGATGCAAAATGACCAGCTTTGGAAATGGTTATCCTTATGGATGCACTATTGCTGGAGCTCCTCCTCCTGACAGCACTTTCTGCACCTGTGGTTGTTCAGGATGTGAGAAACATCCTGGAGTTCCCAAGTGGGAGAGAATGTGAATTTCATGGATGTGAGTTGCCTTACCATGTTTTTATCTATTATGCTACCTTAATTAATAGATAAAGGATGTACTTGCAAATTAAATTAAAAACTATTGTATTTTTTTAATTCTCAATTATAGAGGAACACTGCTCCGTTTCATTGTTTTTTCTAATGTTTTCCAAAATGTTTTCATTCCATCATTTTATACAAACATCTGCATTTTATTCTGACATTAAAGATGAATTATGAAAGCAAATTAAATGAAGCAGAATAGGTTTATGACTAGTAAAAACTGATTATTTCCACCAGGGGTTGCTCACTGCTGAGGTAAGAAGAATCGAAAAGTTAGATCTTGATTCCATCTGTAATTTCTTGTCTGTAAAGACTTTTTGCTAATTAATTTGAACATTTTGGATCTGTTGAGACTGCATTCTTTTGTTGGTCTGGATCTCATACTTATGTAAAACACAAAA
The DNA here is from genome assembly GCF_036971445.1 of Narcine bancroftii. Lineage (NCBI taxonomy): Eukaryota > Metazoa > Chordata > Chondrichthyes > Torpediniformes > Narcinidae > Narcine > Narcine bancroftii. The sequence goes on from NC_091473.1 coordinate 80,749,038, forward strand.
GTCTGCAGATGCCTTGATTGAAGTAAAAACATAATGTTGGAGAAACTGAGCAGGTCAAACAATGTATTTTATATAGCAAAGGTAAAGATACATAACCAATGTTTCGGATCTGAGCCCTACATCAAGGTATCTCATATAAATTCTGTTCAGGTCAAGCTTTCTGATTTGTAGATTTCCCAACTAATAATTTTGATTCATTTTGACTTTCTCATGAAGATGAGTGAGCCTGGGACTATAATCTATTAATTGGATGATTGTGGGCATAAAATCATCCCCCTGATTTAAGCATTAAGATGATCCTGTAGTATTAGACTTAAGTGCTGCATTTTTAATGTATTTGAGTTGTGGTGTTAAATTGAGAACATTCTGTATTTGAGTTGGCTACATGAGGTCTTTAGGAACTAGGTAGATAGAACATGATGCCCTGTCTAAACTTTATCCACTAAACATGTTTTTGCTTAATTTCTCATTTATTGTTTATCCTTTCTTGTGTAGAAAGAGATCAACAAATACTGTGTTTAAAAGTAATTTACTGTAAAGCACTTTCAGAAATGCTGCGGAAGTAAATGGGCTTGCTTGTGTGTATTGAGCTAGATTTCTTTTGATTTTATATTCCCTTGTTCTGGAATAGAAAAAGTAGCTGTCAGCATAAATTTTGCGTGGGTTCCACTGACTGTATTTGATATTCCTATGATATAGCCAATGTAGGCAGAATGAGCAGGCTTATCTAGCGTTCATTTTGGGTTTAATCTCTTCAAGATCTGCTTAATTAAGTTATCAATGGCCATGAGCTACAACTATATGAATCAATTGGAAGAACTAAATGCAATTTCTCCTTTCGAATGGAGATGACAAACCTTTTTGGATTATTTCTTTTAATTTTCTGAAATCTAATAGATAAAACACGTGCTACAATAGTTGCATTCTGCTCAGAATTAAGTGCAGTAGCAAAAGATTGAAATAATACTTTATTTTGAAGAGATGTTGTCATTTAGCAATGGCGTCCATATGTTCTGCGTACTGACATTTTGGTGCTGCAAATTCTATCTCTCATAGATATTGGAGAATTAGGTGGACTGTTGTCTTGTTCCTCTGTATTTGAATATTTTATTTTAGTTTTCAAAGTCCAATAAACAAAGCCACCGATGTACATATTCATACCCAAAGTTCGTATTTGTCCCCACCCCACCCCACCCGACTCAGCAAATACATTCCAAAATCTTATCTCGATCCAAATGATCATGGGACACATGACCCCGTCAAAACCTGTAACGAAAGGAAATAACAGTTTTTTCCTCTGTCTTTACATTTGCAGCTTTCACTAGCTCTCTCATTTAGGTTTTAATTTGCAACATTTTTAATTGAAGAAACAATGTAAAGTGCTCATGTGCATCCAAAAATAAAATGAAAGCAGGGTGGTGCAGTGATATAGTTAGTGAAGGTACAGGTTCACAGTGTGGAGATTGACCTCGGATGCTCTCTGTGGGGAGTTTTCACATTTTCATTGTGACCACATAGGTTATACTTTGGATCCTCAGGTTTCCTCGCATGTTCCAAAGATGTAGGGGCTGGTAGATTATAGCAATTTGCACTGGCTGGTGGGTGACCACATAGGTTATCCTTTGGATCATCAGGTTTCCTCGCATGTTCCAAAGATGTAGGGGCTGGTAGATTATAGCAATTTGCACTGGCTGGTGGGTGACCACATAGGTTTTCCTTTGGATCCTCAGGTTTCCTCGCATGTTCCAAAGATGTAGGGGCTGGTAGATTATAGCAATTTGCACTGGCTGGTGGATGACCACAGAGGTTATCCTTTGGATCATCAGGTTTCCTCGCATGTTCCAAAGATGTAGGGGCTGGTAGATTATAGCAATTTGCACTGGCTGGTGGGTGACCACATAGGTTATCTTTTGGATCCTCCGGTTTCCTCGCATGTTCCAAAGATGTAGGGGCTGGTAGATTATAGCAATTTGCACTGGCTGGTGGGTGACCACATAGGTTTTCCTTTGGATCATCAGGTTTCCTCGCATGTTCCAAAGATGTAGGGGCTGGTAGATTATAGCAATTTGCACTGGCTGGTGGGTGACCACATAGGTTATCTTTTGGATCCTCCGGTTTCCTCGCATGTTCCAAAGATGTAGGGGCTGGTAGATTATAGCAATTTGCACTGGCTGGTGGGTGACCACATAGGTTATCCTTTGGATCATCAGGTTTCCGCGCATGTTCCAAAGATGTAGGGGCTGGTAGATTATAGCAATTTGCACTGGCTGGTGGGTGACCACATAGGTTATCTTTTGGATCCTCCGGTTTCCTCGCATGTTCCAAAGATGTAGGGGCTGGTAGATTATAGCAATTTGCACTGGCTGGTGGGTGACCACATAGGTTATCCTTTGGATCCTCCGGTTTCCTCGCATGTTCCAAAGATGTAGGGGCTGGTAGATTATAGCAATTTGCACTGGCTGGTGGGTGACCACATAGGTTATCCTTTGGATCCTCCGGTTTCCTCGCATGTTCCAAAGATGTAGGGGCTGGTAGATTATAGCAATTTGCACTGGCTGGTGGGTGACCACATAGGTTATCCTTTGGATCCTCCGGTTTCCTCGCATGTTCCAAAGATGTAGGGGCTGGTAGATTATAGCAATTTGCACTGGCTGGTGGGTGACCACATAGGTTATCCTTTGGATCCTCCGGTTTCCTCGCATGTTCCAAAGATGTAGGGGCTGGTAGATTATAGCAATTTGCACTGTCTGGTGGGTGAACACATAGGTTTTCCTTTGTATCCTCAGGTTTCCTCGCATGTTCCAAAGATGTAGGGGCTGGTAGATTATAGCAATTTGCACTGGCTGGTGGATGACCTCAGAGGTTATCCTTTGGATCCTCCGGTTTCCTCGCATGTTCCAAAGATGTAGGGGCTGGTAGATTATAGCAATTTGCACTGGCTGGTGGGTGACCACATAGGTTATCCTTTGGATCCTCAGGTTTCCTCGCATGTTCCAAAGATGTAGGGGCTGGTAGATTATAGCAGTTTGCACTGGCTGGTGGGTGACCACATAGGTTATCCTTTGGATCCTCAGGTTTCCTCGCATGTTCCAAAGATGTAGGGGCTGGTAGATTATAGCAATTTGCACTGGCTGGTGGTGACCACATAGGTTATCCTTTGGATCTTCAGGTTTCCTCGCATGTTCCAAAGATGTAGGGGCTGGTAGATTATAGCAATTTGCACTGGCTGGTGGGTGACCACATAGGTTATCCTTTGGATCCTCCGGTTTCCTCGCATGTTCCAAAGATGTAAGGGCTGGTATATTATAGCAGTTTGCACTGGCTGGTGGGTGACCACATAGGTTATCCTTTGGATCCTCAGGTTTCCTCGCATGTTCCAAAGATGTAGGGGCTGGTAGATTATAGCAATTTGCACTGTCTGGTGGGTGAACACATAGGTTTTCCTTTGGATCCTCAGGTTTCCTCGCATGTTCCAAAGATGTAGGGGCTGGTAGATTATAGCAATTTGCACTGGCTGGTGGGTGACCACATAGGTTATCCTTTGGATCCTCAGGTTTCCTCGCATGTTCCAAAGATGTAGGGGCTGGTAGATTATAGCAGTTTGCACTGGCTGGTGGGTGACCACATAGGTTATCCTTTGGATCCTCAGGTTTCCTCGCATGTTCCAAAGATGTAGGGGCTGGTAGATTATAGCAATTTACACTGGCTGGTGGTGACCACATAGGTTATCCTTTGGATCCTCAGGTTTCCTCGCATGTTCCAAAGATGTAGGGGCTGGTAGATTATAGCAATTTGCACTGGCTGGTGGGTGACCACATAGGTTATCCTTTGGATCCTCAGGTTTCCTCGCATGTTCCAAAGATGTAAGGGCTGGTATATTATAGCAGTTTGCACTGGCTGGTGGGTGACCACATAGGTTATCCTTTGGATCCTCAGGTTTCCTCGCATGTTCCAAAGATGTAGGGGCTGGTAGATTATAGCAATTTGCACTGGCTGGTGGGTGACCACATAGGTTATCCTTTGGATCCTCAAGTTTCCTCGCATGTTCCAAAGATGTAGGGGCTGGTAGATTATAGCAGTTTGCACTGGCTGGTGGGTGACCACATAGGTTATCCTTTGGATCCTCAGGTTTCCTCGCATGTTCCAAAGATGTAGGGGCTGGTAGATTATAGCAATTTGCACTGGCTGGTGGGTGACCACATAGGTTATCCTTTGGATCCTCCGGTTTCCTCGCATGTTCCAAAGATGTAGGGGCTGGTAGATTATAGCAATTTGCACTGTCTGGTGGGTGACCACATAGGTTATCCTTTGGATCCTCAGGTTTCCTCGCATGTTCCAAAGATGTAGGAGCTGGTAGATTATAGCAATTTGCACTGGCTGGTTAGTGCAAATAGTAGAGTCTAGGGGGAGGTAATAGAATGAGATGAATGTAGAATTAGTGAAACTGGGTGGTTGATGGACAGAATGGACTCAGTGGGCTGATGGGCCTTTTCCCCATGCTATACATTTCCATGAATTTTGTTAACTGCAATAAAACTCCAATAATCCTGCAGTTCAGTATTTTTGGTGTTGGCCAGATAGATTTTCTGGACTATTTCATTTTATTCCTGTTTATATTCCAGATCACTTTTGAAATCATTTTATTTTGCATATTACACAATAATGTAAAGAGTTTTCCAGTGAACCTGGTTAGTTTTGAGAGGGAATGTGGGAATGTTTGGAAACAGCATGAGAAATGGGGCCCTGATGAGCAAACACAGCAAAACCAAAGCAGGTGAGCCAGATATCAAATCCCTGGAATTTTTGAAAAGTAGGGGATTATCAGAGTTTTACTGTAATTCTCTTAGACTTCTTCCCTCTCCTCCCCCACTTTCATCCTCATTTTCAAAAATATTTTCTTACCCTAAAATTGAGGATCTTAATATCAAACCAAAAGAAATCATTAGATTTGTATCCCCTTCCCACTAGACTGCTCAAGCAAGAGACTATTTGGTTTATTGCTAAGATTTGATGAGTTAACTAAATTTCCTGAGATTGCTGATCTTGGAAGCTCAGCAGGCTCAGGACTGGGACTGGTCGGGACTGGGACTGGTCGGGACTGGGACTGGTCGGGACTGGGACTGGTCGGGACTGGGACTGGTCGGGACTGGGACTGGTCGGGACTGGGACTGGTCGGGACTGGGACTGGTCGGGACTGGGACTGGTCGGGACTGGGACTGGTCGGGACTGGGACTGGTCGGGACTGGGACTGGTCGGGACTGGGACTGGTCGGGACTGGGACTGGTCGGGACTGGGACTGGTCGGGACTGGGACTGGTCGGGACTGGGACTGGTCGGGACTGGGACTGGTCGGGACTGGGACTGGTCGGGACTTGTAGGGAAGACGGCCTAGGAAAATCAGATGCTGTAGATTTCTTTGAGGGGTGCTAGACAAAGTGGTGATTCTCTGTATGCCTTATGGGAAACAAAAGTTAATTTCATGTATGTTGCATTCTAAATGTAGAATTACATGGTAATAATGGAACCTTTACCTTTATATCCCACAAAATGTTTTTTAATACCTAAACAATTTTCCAAGGTTGTTACGATGAACTCAAATATTCTGTCATAGGAGCTATGCTGTTCAGAAGTAAACTGGCCAAATAATCCTCCTTTGCCTATCTCCAGCTGCAACTTTTGGCATGCATGCCCCAAGCAAATCCTGAACTGAGAAGGCTGCATCAAATAGATAAATGACTTCCAGCTGTTACACTTACAGAGTTGTACAGCATATCCTTCCAGCATTTCCCTGTCCTTTGTGATCAGGGCATTACTTTGTAATGTGAGGACTTTTCCTGTAAATTACAAAAGGTGTATTGGTTTTAGAATGTTTCCTTTTTTAGAACAAGACAGTGAAGGGTTAACATGAGAGAAATTCTTTGCAAACTATTGATGGAAGTGAAAAATGGACAGCTTGGATGGTAACCATATGGGTGCTCTAATTAACCTTATAAAGTCCAGATAAAGATGGATCAGATTATCTGGCATTTATTTATTACAGATATATAAACAAAATAATTTGAATTTTGATCCCATTCTTTTGGTTTTGAGCAAAATAATCAGCTAACCACCAAGTGAATTTTAAACTCCAGATATAAATATTTTGTGTATTTTGAAACATTGGGTTTGTTCCAAGGCTTCAGTTATTTTCAGATTTTGTTTCTTTTTAAGTGATCAGAATATTATTTTGTACATTATTTTCTATATTGCATCTTTTTTAACATTCTAATTACAAATTATCACTGTTCACAGCTAGTTCCAATTAGTTAAAGACATGAAGTGCTTAATCTCTGTTAATATGAATACAAGTAAGTATAGTTTGATGAGACATTTTCCTCTGAACACCTTTATTGTTTTAACAAATGTGAAATTCATTCTCCTGAAAAATCAAACGTGATCTTTTGTTATACCTGTCTTTTCCTGCTCTTTCAAGAACGATCTACAGTTTTGCTTAGAATGTGATTTCAACTACTTATATTTTCTCCATATTTACAAAATCCAAAGTGAATTATCTCTATGTGTACCAGATATATAAATTCTCTGGCTTGTGTATAACTTTCAAATAAATTCAACTTCAAGTCAGGAATGGGGCAGCATTGTATCTGCAGTTCAAATATCTCTGGGTCTAAAAGATCTTATCATAAGCTATATAATGCAACAGGTCAAACTTGCCTGTCAGCTTTGTTGTTATTGACCTGTATTAACTGGAGTTCCCACATCCTTAATTATCATTCTCAAACAGAGCACTATTGTCTTTCATAAACAAGCTGGTTATCAGTTATTTCATTTTGTTTGTGGCACTATAAATAGCTGCCACATTTCCCTACATTAGCCATTTGTTGTGGAATGTTATGGGATGTGCTAAATTTGTTTAAATTCAGACTGTTCTTTCTGTAATATCTCACAGTCACTCATGCTCTACAACCCTGAGCTCTTTTGTGTCATCATCTTCTCACCCCACAATTATGGCAGTACCTTCACTTGTGTAGGTTGTGCTGTGGAATTTGCCTCCCGAAGCCCCTCTGTCTTTTGAGCTTCTTAAAAGGCCCTCCTTAAAATTTACCTCACTTACCAAACTTCTAAACTTCTTTTGTCACAATGTCCATTACTTGGAACAATTGACCATAAAATATTTAATAGATTTTTTTTCTTTTGCAAAGAACTAGTGTGGCGGTACACAATCAATTCAAAATGTTATCCCTCCAAGCCATTTAATTGACTTGTTCAATATTATGAGAAGTAATGTAGACATTACTTTGTGCAATAATGCTCAGAATTTGAAGTGGTCTCACAGTCTTGGTTTTATGAAATAAATGCACCGTGTAAAGGTACATGAATGCAGGATAATCAATATTTGGTGACTGGTTTTGAAACTAAGATTTCTACTTTTTGCTGTAAATGTGTAATTGTTTTAAATCTTACGTAGTTTCACATCATACTTTGTTCCTGATTTGTAATGAAACTTGGCTCTGCTGCAGCATTTAAAATTGCATGCATGTCTGGGGACATCAGACCAATGTTTAATCACATTCTTTACTTGTGGACACCTGGTGCCTGATCAAAAGCTTATTGCTCATATGTCCAGCTGGTGACTTGATGTGGGCTATCATGTGCTATGGATTGTGATGGTAGTGTTATTAAACTTGGCCTTGACTTTATTTAATTCAACTCCACTTGACAGAAGTTAGCAGTGGATGATATAAGGAATAAACCCCAGTATTCCACAACAAAGACCTGACCTCAAACCAAATGAACAAAATAAAACTGCTGGAGGAACTCATTTGGTCAAGCAGCATCTGGGATTGTTAACATTTCAGTTAAAACTAGCTTTTTGGCCCCATTCTACAAGCAGTTTAAACCTGTATGGTGTCACAAGGTAGGATCGCCAGGCAGTAGGACCCTGTGAGGCATGCTTCCTTCTCTTGCTGGGTTTGCACTGGCTGTAGCACTGCCTCCTTACATACATGTTTGGAATAGTACTTAATTGATAGAGGTAAATTGTCTTGGCCCCAGCAATTGTATGTGTTCACAGGATAGTGCCTTTGGCCTAACTCTGCAGCTCAATTATTCTTGTTCAGAAGTAGGGATGTTTGTTTGTCACAAGTCCTGAACAGCATTTGGGTGCAAACTGATAACTGTCAAGGTGCTACAAATCTGCCAAGCATTGATCATCTTAAACAAGAGTTGGTTGCAGCATTTCCATTGTTGCATCTTCCACCATCAATATCAGTGTTGACAAAAATTTCTTCTGGATCAGCTGCATGAATACTCGAGGCATAAAAGGCAGATCAGAGGCTGGGTATATCATACTACTAGTGATTTGCCTCCTGCTATAACAAAGCCTTTCCAAGATGCAAATTGTGATGAAATAATGTTTCTCAACAAAATTCAGAGCTCACCACCAATTAGGTGGTGTGCCAACAAAACAGTTGGCACCCCGTTCCACATTCTAAGCATTCCCTCAATGGCAGCTACAAAATGAAGTACAATTTCTCAACTGGACACTATTCTGACAGCTACTTGCAAACTTCAACATCAGCTACCAAAATGTGCAAGGCTGGAAACACCACCAGTTGTAGGTTTCCCCTGTTAAGTCAAAACTTAAAAAAAAGTCACAATTAGTTATCATTGCTCTGCCCAAACCTTGGAATTCCCAACCCAACAATATTGTGGGAGTACCTCCACCAGAAGACGTGCACTGCTTCATGGAAGTGGCTCATTATGACCAAACTGTGGGTTAATATTTTTGGGTAATTTGTTTTTCACTACTATCTGAAAAATAAAATTGGTATATTTTCATTAATATTTCTGTCTGATCTCAGTATATAAAATTCACCCAAAAAGGGTAAATAATGATCATTGTTTAGCCTTCCTACACCCTTTGCTGGTCGTATAAACTCATGATTCTAATGGGGAAGGTCCAGATATGAACTTATGAAAAGTCATCTCCTGGGTGAAGTGGAGATTCCAGATGAAAATGGAAACAACAAAGGACACCCAACAACTGTGGCAGGGCCTAAGTGATGTAACCTGCTACAAAACCAAATCCGATGCAGTAGTAGATGGTAAAGCTTCACTCCCAGAGGAACACTGTCTTCTAAGCCCAATTTTACCACAGTAACAGGGAAGAACCATCCCTCTGCATCCTCACATCCACTGATGATCCTGTCCTGTCTGTATCTGAAGATGACATGCAGACTGACTTCAGGAGAGTGAATTCGAGTAAAGCATCTGGTCCGGATGGAATACCTGGCTGAGTATTAATAATCTGTGCTGACCAGTTTACCAAATTATTCCCGGATATCTTCAACGTCTCACTCCGGCAGAGCGTATACCTGCCTGTTTTAAATAGGCATGAGTCATAACAGTGTCCAACGTAGTAACCTGCCTTAATTACTATTGACCAGTAGCACTTGTATCAACGTTGATGACGTATTTTAAAAGGCTTGTGTTGAAGCTCATCAGCTCCTGTGTGAGTGGCGACATGGATATGTTCCAGTTTGCCTATCGTAGCAACAGGTGGATGCCATTTCACTAGTTCTACACAAAGTCAGAAGGATAAGTGAAGATACATTCGTCAGGATGCTCTTTACCGACTACAATTCAGCATTTAACACCATCATCCACTCAAAACTGATCAGCAAACTCCAAGACCTGGGAATGGATCCTGGAATTCCCCACCTCCAGACCACTATCAGTGAGGATTGCTGAGATCATCTCCTCCACAATCTCTATCAGTACCAGAGCACCACAGGACTGCATTCTTAGCCCCCTGCTCTACGCTTTACCCCTATGACTATGTGGCTTGTTATGACAATAACATCATCTACAAATTTGCTGATGATACTATGGTAGTGGGGTGTGTCTTTAAAAATGATGAGTCAGCGTACAGGAGGGAGATGGAAAACGACACCAACCTTGGACACAACGTCATCAAAACCAAGGACCTGATTGTTGTCTTCAGGAAGGGAAGACAAGAGGTATTCAATCCAGTGATCATTGGGGATCAGAGGTGGAGAGGGTGAGCAAATATAAGTCTTGGGAGGTTCTTTCCTGGACCCAACACAGAAGAAAGCATGTCAGCACCTCTATTTCCTCAGGAGTTTGCAGAGGTTTGATTTGACATCAGAAATCTTGGCATATTTCTACAGATGTGTGGTGAAAAGTGGCTGCATCAGGGTCTGGTATGGGGAAACCAATACCCCTAAGTTTAAAGCCCCCCCCCCCCCAAAGGTAGTGGACGCAGCTCAGTACATCACTGGCAAAACTTGCCACCATCAAGCACATATTGTTAGGTCTGCTTTGTTCAAGAATGAGTGAGTCAGACACCAGACTGAGTCGAAATCAAGGTTCTTTATTACCGGAATGTAACACTTACAACTAACAGTGTTAGTTGGAGAAGGCGCATTCTCCCGATATCAGCAAGTGGTGTTTTTTTATACCCCAGGACACGCACTTAGTAAATTATCATACCATTACATTGTCCAATGAATTAGCTGTTTCTATCCTTCTCTGTTAGTCTGCTGCACATCATTCTTGTTAGTGCAAAGCTTATCTTGAGTGTACAAGGTCACATCTGCATTCTGTTACTCCTTAGTACTGGGTGACTCCTTCTCCGGTCCCATTTCATGATGTTTTTACCTTACAATATATAGGCAAAGCTGCCATCAGAGAGCAGCAGCAATCTTCAAAGATCCACGTCACCCAGCACATACTGTTCTCACTGCTACCATCAGGAAAGAGGTATTGATGCTACCAAACTCTCACCACCAAGCTCAGGAACAGTTGCTATCCTTCCACCATCAAACTCCTCAACAAACTCAAAGAAAGAAAGAAAAAAAAAAACCTCCTCAACAAACTCAACCAGGGACTCCTTTAAAGACATTTACTTTTGCACTTCATTTTTTTTATTGTCTCCATATTGCACCATCAGTTTATTTCCATTTCTTTATTTATATGAGTACGTTGTGTACAGTTTTTAAGTGGAAGAAAGTGCATTTCCAGTTCTCATTAGGCCCTTTGTGGTTGTATCGTAAGGAATTTTCATGTTATTTATGCACTGAATGTTGATACTTTGATCTGCATGTTGTCTAATTCATCAAATTTTTAGTTGCTGCACCACATTGATGGAAATACTCTGACTAAGCTTTTGTCAATTGCTTTATTTTATTTGATAAAAGGGCTGTGAAGCATACATAAATGTGTTACTTTGTTAAATATGCTAAAGAAACATTTTCATTTTTTCCTAGCCTAAAGTACATACTTTTTGGATACATACAAGTTGGATTTTTATGGCTTATGTTGACCTCCAAGCTGTGGGATAATTGGTGGTGAATTTTAACGGCATTATGATATAAGTTTTACATCATTTTTATAAAGGCTTTTAATTTTTTTTATATGTGAAGGTGTTGTATTTCAATTCATACACTATAGGCTTTAAAGGACCAAATTCTGAATTTAGACATAGAGCAAGGTATCAGGCCCTTTTGCTCCATGAGCCTGAGCCCCCCAAATACCCCAATTAACCTACAAACCCCACATGTTTTTGAAGTAGGGGAGGAAACAAGAACACCTGGAGGAAACCCACTGAGACACAGATGAGTGTACAAACTCCTAATAGAGAGTGCCGGATTAAAATATGGGTTCCTGGCGTTGTAATAACATTGCACTAACCATAAAACATAAAAGCAGAAATAAGCTATTCAGTCCATCGAGTCAGCCCTGCCATTTAATCATGAGGTGATCCATTTTCCTGCAGCCATACTACTTGGCCTTCTTTCCATAACCTTTAATACCCTGGATAATCAAGAACCTATCAATCTCTGCCTTAAATACACCCAAAGACCTGCCCTCCACAGCAGCCTGTGGCAACAAATTCCACCCTCTGGCATCTCAGTGGTATGTGAATGCCCTTCAATCCTGAAGTTGTGCCCTCTTGTCCTAGACTCTCCCATCATTGAAAACAACCTTTTTACATCTACTCTGTCCATGCCTTTCAACATTTGAAATATTTCCATGAGATTCCCCCTCATTCTCTGAAATTCCAACCAGTACAGGCTGTCAATTGCTCCTTGTATGACAATCCTTTCATTCCCGGATTCATTCTTGTGAACCTCCTCTGAATCCTCTCCAACGTCACCACATTCTTTCTTAAACGGTGAGCCCAAAACTGCTTGCAATACTCCAAGTGAGGCCTTAGTAATCCTCAATATCACATCCCTGGTCTTGTTTTCTAATCCTCTTGAAATGAATGCTAACATTGTATTTGCCCTCTTCACCACCGACTCAGCATGCATGTTTACCTTCAGGCTATCCTGCACGATGACTCCCAGGTCCCTTTGTATCTGGGTATTTTTAATTTTCTCCCCATTTAAAAAATACTCTTCCATGTTTTTTCTAACAAAGTACATGACCTTATATTTTCCAACATTGTATTTCATTTGCCACTTCTCTGCCCATTTTCCTAATCTCTGTTCTTCGGCAGCATCATTGTTTCATCAACATTACCTGCTCCTCCACCGACCTTCATATCATCCACAAACACGGCGACAAAGCCATTCATTCCATCATCCACATCATTAGTATGCAACATATAAAGAAGCAACAGAATATGATTCCTGCATTCTGTCACTGCCTCCTGGCAAACAGTCAATGCTCTACCCACACTAGTATTTTTTCTGTTATACCACGGGCTCTTATCTTGTTAAGTCGCCCCATGTGCGGCGCCTTGTTAAAGGCCTTCTAAAATCCAAATACACCACATCCACTGCATCTCCTTTATTTAGCTTGATTGTCATTCAAAGAATTCCAATAGATTTGTCAAGCAGGATGTTCCCTTAAGGAATTAGGCTGGCTTTGGTTCCTTTACTCAAAGCAACTCTGGTGCATTACACAACACCTAATCCAGTATAGCAGATGCCTGTTTGGATTTTCCAACAAGCTCACTTAGAATGCACAAGTTCTACAAATGCACTCTTGAAATCCAGTCCCAACCTGGTTTTCCCAATCCACTGCATGTTAAAAATCCCCATGATTACCATAACATTGCCCTTCTGACATGTCTTTTCTGTTTCCAGTTGTAATTTGTTGTTCACAACCTGGCTGCTGTATGGAGGTCTGTATAGAACTGCCAACAGTGTCTTTTTTACCCTTGTCATTTCTCAGCTCAACCCACAATGATTCTGTGTCTTCTGATCCTATGTCTCCTCTTTCTAATGATTTAATATTGTTCCTTTCCAACAGAGCCACACCACCCCCTCTGTTTACTTGCCCATCCTTTCAATGCACTATTTATCTGTGGACATTCAGCTCCCAATGATATTTATCCTTTAGACATGACTCTGTGATGGCCACGACATCATATCTGCCAATCTGTAGCTGTACTACAAGGTCCTCCACTTTATTTCTCCTGTTGCGTGCATTTAAATACAAAACCTTTTGGCCTGTATTTGTTACTTCTAACTCTCCCTGTTGCATTGCAACTAATCCCAATGGTGGCAATTTTGCCCTGGTGCCTGTCCTTCCACACAAACTCCCTACTAGCTGTCCCTTCTTGTGCTGTAACCGCCTCTTCCTCTGTCTCTTCACTTTGGTTCCCACACCACTGCAATCTTGTTTTGAAAAAACACAACTTCATTGGCAAACCTCCCTGCCAGGATATTTGTTCCCCTCAAGTTCAGCTGCAACCTGTCCCACTTGTACAGGTGACCCCTTTCCAAGAAAAAGTTTCAATGATCCAAGAAGTTGTAACCCTGTCCCCAGCTCCATATCTTCAACCACTCACTCATTTGTCTGCACTATCTTCCTGTTCTGACCTTTCCTTGCTTGTGGCACCAGGAGTAATCCAAGAGATTTCCTAACTCCCTCAACTTGCTTTGCAGGACCTCTATCCCACTTCTGCCTATGTCATTGGTACCAATATGTACCACAACCTGTGGCTGTTCACCCTGCTGTGTTGCCCGATGAGCTAACCATGCTGTCCAGAAGAAAAAAGTTTGACAAAAATTGTAAGAAAGTAGCAGGTTTATTGTTTGCATTCACTCCCTAGGGTGGAACTTGGTTTCCTTTACGAGAGTGTGTGTGCTTGTTGAAGCTTTTAAGGTTTTACCATACAGAGTTTCACAGCGCTTCCTTTGTGGTTTATTAGTTTGACAACGCCTAGTTTTGTCGGCTGGAGTGAAATTTGTTTCTTCTCCATTTCTGTTTGAATTTATTTCTTCCAAACAGCAGATACCAATGACATTTTGGCTTTTTGGGTAATTGATATAGTACTCCCCACAAAATTAATTATTCCTCTCTTGCGTAGAATTGTAGAAATTATGTTTTTGTTTTTAAGATTCTAATTTAATTTTTGATCTTTTTTAAATTTTTTATTTTCATAGACTCGCAAAATTCAAAGAAACTATAAAATCTTTCAACATTCATAGTCTATGTTTATCCTTACCCCCCCCCCCCCACCTTTACCATGAGAAACATTCTTTTTTTTGAATATTTTATTTATAATTTACACACACACTCTTGGTTTTACTCCCCCCACCTCAACAGAAAACAACCAAAAAAACACATTGGCCATTTAAATAAAGAAACTTGTATGAAAAGGCAAAAATGCTTATTTAACATTATAAAAAAAAAGATGCCACTAACAAGTAACAAATTAAAAAAGGTTAAAAAAAGAAAGAAAAAACATTAATCACAGGGACTGTCGGAGCTCAATGCCAATCCTCCAGCTCTCTTACATTCATCTTGACTTAGCCTGATTGGAATGGACCCCTCCCCACCCGTCCTCCCACACCAAAAAGAATAAGGACAAAGGGACGGGCAGGCAGCGAAGTATGGGGGGCCGCAGCAAGGGAACAGCACTACATTTCCATATAATTTTAATTATTTTTAAGACAGAGCATGGCAAAAAATAGCAACATTTATTCCCATCCCTCTTTGTTATCGAACCAAATGGCTTGCATTTTGAAGGGCACATAAGAATTTGAGAGATTAATAAAGGCAGGTGAGATTAGTAGACCTATACAGTGCACTCCATAATGTTTGAGACAAAGATGCTTTTTTTTTGGCTCCTATGCTCCACAGTTTTAAATTTTAATCAAACAATTTACATGTAATTAAAGTCCACATTCCAGATTTTATTCAAGGTTATTTGTATACAATTTGGTATGTAGGAATTGCTATATGTTTTAGACATAGTTCCTCCATTTCAGGGTACCATAATGTTTGGGGCATTTGGCTTCACAGGTCATTGTGATTACTGGGGTAATTGCTTCTGTGGTGCATAAAAGAATGAGGCTTGCCTCTAATCATTTGATCACCTCTTTGGAGACTGTCGTTGCTATTTTTCAACATATGAACCAGAGTTGTGCCAACGAAAGTCAAAAAAGCCATTAAGTGGCTGAAAAACAAGAATAAAACAGTAAGAGACATTACCCAAACCTTACGATTACCAAAATCTACAGTTTGGAACATCATTAAGAAGAAAGAACCTATAAGTCTTATGAGGCAAGGTTAGCAGGGCTAGGACTTTTCTCTTTGGAGAGTAGAAGGATAAAAGGAGACTTGATAGAGGTCTACAAGATTATGGGAGGCATAGATAGGGTGGATAGATAGTACCTGTTTCCAAGGGCAGGATCAGCAAAAACCAGAGGACATATGTACAAAGTTAAGGAGGGAAGTTTAGGGAAACATCAGGGGTAAGTTTTTTTGACAGAGTTGTGGGTGCCTGAAATGCCTTGCTGAGAACAGTGGTAGAGGGTGAAACTTTGGATGCATTTAAAAGACTCTTAGACAGACACATGGATGAAATAAAAATAGAGCATTATGGGGTAGGGAGGATTTAGTACTTTTTTTTAGGAAGGAATATATAGGTCAGCATAATATTGAGGGCCGAGGGGCTATAATGTGCTGTATTCTTTGTTCTAAACTCTTTTCAGGAGACAGTTATGTTAATGATTACTGTCTGCTGAAGACTTCACAAACAGAAATACAGAGACTACAGTGCAAGATGCAAACCACTAGTTAGGCACAGAAAGAGGATGGCCAGATTACAGTTTGTCATGAAGTATTTTAAAGAGCTGCAGAATTCTGGAAAGAGGTCTTGTGACAGATGAGACCACGATTAACCTGTATCATGGTGATGGTGTGGAACTGCTCAAGATCCAAAGCATATAAAGATACAAAAAGATTCAAGAATATTTTTACTTGGGAATATATATGAAAAAGATATAAAACTGAAATTAGACAAATATCAAGAAAAAATTTTAAATATAGCAGTAGCGACTGCAAAGAAATGTATAGCGGTAACATGGAAAACTGAAAATGTGGTACTATTAAGGCAGATGACATTGAAATGGAAAATTGTATACCTTTAGAAAAGATTACATAGTTTAAGAAATAGAGTGAAAACTTTTATAAAATTTGTAAACCATGTGACTATAAACCATATTTTATGAAAAATATTCCATCCACTTTCTCCATTCTACCCAACCCCCTCAATTAGATACTTCAAAAATAATGAATATTATATATACTAATAATATATATGTAGAAATAGGTGTTCTTTTTCTTTTCTTCTTTTGGGAGAGAGGGGGGGTTGGGGAGAAAAAATTTAAAATTTTTGTTTCATTTTGTATGACTTACAATAATTACTGTATTATTGAATTATTCTTTTTTGTATTGATAGAAGATCTAAAACATATAATCTCAAATGTGAAACCTGGTGGTGAGGGTGTTATGGTCTAGGCATGTATGGCTGCCACAGGTACTGGCGCACTTCTCTTCATTGATGATGTAACTGTTGATGGCTGTAGCAAAATGAATTCTGAGGAGTATGAAAACATCTTATCTGCTCAGGTTCAAGCAAATCCCTCCAAACTCATTGGACAACACTTCATCCTACAGTAAGACAATGATCCCAAACATTTTGGTCCACTGATCATAATACCATTGGTACCTAGTTAATTATGGAGAAAGATAGATCTGGTCCTCGTATTGAGAGTCTCAATTGGAAAAAAAATCCAATTTTATGGAACTGAGAAAAGATCTAGAATGCGTGAATTGGGTTGTTATTATCTGGCAAAGATGTACGAGGTAAGTGGAAGACATTCAAAGGTGAAAATTTGAGAGTACAGAGTTTGTATGTTCCTGTCAGGATTAAATGCAAAGTTAACAGGCATAGGGAACCTTGGTTTTCAAGGGATATTGGGGATTTGGTTCAGAAGAAGAGAGAGGTGTATTGCAGGTATAGGCAACATGGAGCAGATGAGGTACTTGAAGAGAATAAAGAATGCAAGAAAAATCTCAAGAAAGAAATCAGGAAGGCTAAAAGAAGTCACGAGTTGCTTTGCCAGACAATGTGAAGGAAAATCCTAAGGGTTTCTACAGGTATATTAAGAGTGTAAGGATTGGTCACCTTAAAGATATTGGTCACCTTAAAGATCAGAATGGCCTATGTATGGAACCAAAAAGGAGATAGGGGAGATTTTAAATAATTTTTTTCGTATCAATATTTACTCAGGAAAACGGCAGAGTCAAAGAAAGTTAGGAAAACAAGCAGTGAGGTCATGGAACCCGATACAGATTAAAGAGGAGGAGGCTAGTGTAGAAATTGCAGACGCTCTGGCAGAAATATTTAAAATATCCTTAGCCATGGGTGTGGTGCTAGAGAATTGGAGTGTAACTCTTGTTACGAGCCCAGAGAACCCATAAACCCAGCAGCAATAGATATTCACCAAGACAAATGGTTACTTAAACAAATGTTGGTTTTATTAAACATGAAAACAGAATCACACTTTAACTTATCATTATTAACATAACTAACCTAACTTAACCCCCCCTTCTAATTCTAAGCACGCGTGTATGTAATGTGTGTGTAAGTTCAGAAAAGTTCTTTGATTCACAGTCCAATCTCACTTCTCATTCATCCAAGTTCACTGGTTGCAGGTAATTCTTATACTGTGCACAGAATTTAACAATTATAAAGTTCACGAGACTTTGGTGCTTGAAAGGTAAATGGTTACTGCTCAGGAAGGTTCTTGTCAGTTTTCAAAGAGAGATTTGTTGTATGCTGGACACCCAGCCACTTCAGTGTCTGGCCGAAGAAACTTGCCCCCTCAGGGATCTCCAGATGATAACCTCTTTCTTTCAGGTGACCACAGAGTTCCTTTTTGTTTCTCTTATTCCAAATGAAACATTAGACAGCTGGTCTTCTCCTCTTGTATGAACCACAAGGCCTTTGACCATACTGAATTAAGCACTCACAACCCGACTTCCAAATGGGGATTTCCACAAGCTTGCCAGCTTGTCCTGTTCCAGTACCAGCTGCTGTTGCTGACTGTAACACTGTAGAAGTGATTAATCTCTCTCTCTCTCTCTCTCACACACACACACACACACACACACACACACACACACACACACACACACACACACACACACACACACAAAGAGAAAGCCTGTTTGACTCTCTGCTTCCAAAACCACATGACCCTCTTAGAACTGCAAGACCCCTCCAGACTGTCTGCGGCTCTGACAAGCTCTTTCATCTGTTGCCTTTTTGTAAACAGCAGTCCATTAGTGAAGTCTCTTGGGCGCTCTCCAAAGCTTTAGCAAAGGCTCTGAGGCCCCAGTGTGTCTAGCATTAGCAGAGCTCAAGTATTTTAAATAAAATCTGTTTTAAAGTGTTTGTATGTGACCTACACTAACAAACCTTTCCCAATTTATCTCCCAAAAACTTGTCTATATACTCTGTCACACTTTTCCCCTTCAAATGAATTTTAACTCTTAAAATTCAGTTATAACTAAACTGTTTTTAAAATCACTAAAGAGATAACAATACACAATATATAACATGTTATAATAAAGTAACCAATATTGAGAGTATACATGATCAATTTGACAAACAATCTGCTATCACATTATTTGTACCTCTGATATAATTAACTTGCAGATTATATTCTTATAATATTAAACTCCAGTTTAACAATCTTCTGTTTCTATTCTTCATTTTATTCAAAAACACCAGAGGATTGTGGTCAGTAAATATCACAATTGGTTCATGAGAGGTACTGAGATACATCAAAATTCTGCAGAGCAAATATAGATAACAGTTCTTTCTCAATAGTGGAATAGTTTCTTTGATGGACATTGAATTATTTTGAAAAGTAGGCAATTGGAATGTCAATTTTATTAAAACTGCACCTGCTGCTCCCTCACTGGCATCCACTACAAAAGAAAATGGTCTGTTAAAATCAGGAGATTTTAACACAAGATAAATGGCATAGCATCTCCTTTAAATTTTCTGAAGCTGTCTGACAAACCTTAGTCCACACAAATTTCTCCCCTTTCTTCAAAAGGTTGGTTAAAGGAAGAGCAACCACTGCAAAATTTCCTATAATATCCTACCATTCTTAAAAACCTTCTCACTGCTTTCTTGCCATTGGGAATAGGAAACTCAGAAATTGCATTCACCTTAGCTTGAATAGGTGTAACTTTGCCATGGCCAACTACATGACCTAAGTATGTTACAGTGGCATTTGCAATTTGACTTTTTGCTAAATTAACAGTTAAGTTTGCTTTGGATAATCTTGCAAACAATTTGTCCAATTCCCTTAGATTTTCTTCCCATGTGTCACTTTTTTGTGACCAACTCATCAATATAAGCATCTATAGGTGTTAACTCTTGGATTACTAAATTAATCATCCTTTGGAATGTTGCAGGGACATTTTTTATGCCAAAAGGTAATACATTATACTCATATAAACTGGATGGAGTTACAAAAGCTGAAATATTCTTTCCACTCTCAGTTAGAGGCACACACCAGTAATCCTTCAACAAATCCAACTTAGTAAGAAATTTAGCTTTCCCAATGTTATCAATATTATCATCTATTCTCAGAATAGAATAAGTATCTGTTTTAGTTACTGAATTAGCCTCCCTGTAATCCGTACAGAACCTAACAGTTCCATCTAGTTTTGGTACCAGAATACAAGAACTCCAATATCATTTCTCAACATATATTCCACCTCCTGATCCATGGTTTTACTCTTCTGAATGTTTATTCTATATGGGTTTTGTTTTATGGGACTTACTTCTCCCACGTCTACATCATGGTAAATCACTGATGTCCTTTTTGGCACATCAGGAAACTAATTTGTGTATTTCAGAATTAATTCTTTCAACTGCATCTGTTCTTGTGATTTAAGATGGCCTAACATTTCCTCCAAATTTTCCAAAATTGCTGAGCTAGACAGGTGCACGGGAACCATGATTTCTTTAAGGTTACCCTCACAACATTCTGTTTCCATAATCTTATGATCCATAACTTCTTCAACCCTATCAACAACTAATACCTCTAATACAGATTGTTCTCCACTACCCTTATCCTCAAAATAAGGTTTCCACATACTTATATGACCATATAATTATATAACCAAACCTAAATTTTATTCCTTCAATCTGGAGTGTTAACAACATAATTAACATAATTCAGTTTTGATTTAACTATGTACAGTCCAGAAAATCTAGCTCTCAAAGCACTGTCATGTGTTGGAAACGATATCGAAACTTTACTTCCTGTCTTAAAATTCTTCACTTGAGCTTTCCTGTTAAAATAAACGGTTCATTTTACTCTGAGCCATTTCTAAATTCTCTTAAGCCAAAGTCTGCACTTTTTTTAACCTATCTTTAAATTTAGAAACATAATCCAGCAACTGCACATCCTCATTAACCCTCTGTTCTTTTATCAACATTGAAGGTCCTCTAACCTGATGTCGAAACACAATTTCAAAAGGGCTGAAACCTAATGACTCCTGCACAGCCTACCTTGCTGCAAATAACAATAAATGAGTTCCTTTGTCCCAATCTTTCCCATTCTTCAGGCAATAAATCCTCATCATATTTTTAAAGGTAGAATGAAACTTTCCAAAGCTCCCTGAGTTTCAAGATGGTATGCTGATGAAGTGATCTGTTTTATTCCCAACTTATAAATCAACTGCTGAAACAACCCATACATAAAATTAGATCTTTGATCACTCTGGATCTCTTTAGGTAATCCAAAAACTGAAAAATCTTTCCAGAGCTTTTGCCACCGTTTTGGATTTAATATTCCTTAATGGTATAGCCTCTGGAAATCTCAACGCTGTACACGTAATTGTTAATAAGTACTGATTTCCAGTTTTTGGCAAGGGACCTACACAATCCACAATAACCCTACTGAAAGGTTCCCCAACAACAGGAATAGGTTGCATTGGAGCTACTGGAGGACCCTGGTTAGGTTTCCCCACAACCTGACAGAGACATGTCCATCACCAATTTACAACATCCTTCCTCAAACCAGGCCAGAAAAATTGTCTCAAAATCTTATTCATGGTTTTCTTTATGCCAAGAAGACCACCCAAAGGTGTACTGTGGACTAGATATAAATTTTTGTTCCGATAATTTCTAGGAACGATCACCTGATGAATCACCCCCCACTCTTTACTAGCAGGAATATCAAGAGGTTTCCATTTCCTCATCAACAATTCACCCTTCAGGTAATATCCACAAGCCATTTCTTTAATCTCCTGTTCAGTTACTGCTTTGTCCCTTAAGTCAACAAGATCTGTATCTGTGCTGTGTTGCTGAATTAACTTTTTCCTTGAGAAAGAGAAATCCTTACTCTCACAATTACCCTGCTTTTTCAGAACTGGGCTAGTCTCTATCAACTGGAACTTCCTCTGCTCTCATCATTTTCTTATACAAAGACCTTCTAACTGCATATGCAGGATATATCTCACAATCGTCTCCAACATCATCCTTACTAGGCCGATTTGTTAATTTCAAAATTGAAATGAGAGCACTATAAAAAGTGCTGTAATTTCTACCTGGTCAAACCAACATGTATACCAATAACCTTGAATAAAATATGGAATGTCCACTTTAATAACATGTGAATTGTTTGATTACAAATTTAAAACTGTGGACCACAGGGATAAATAAAGAAAAAAATGTCTATCAAACATTGTACATTATGGTCAGCATAGTAATGGCCTGAAGGATCTTTTTATTTGTTGTATATTTCTGACTGTAATACAGTCTCTAATTCATCAATGCATCAGGATAACTTTACGGCCATCATAGAGAAAGTTTTTATTACCAGGTTTTAGATCTGACTTGCTGCGATTCTCATCTTCTGTATGCTCAGAGGTATGGATAATTTATAGCCAGCGCTACAAAATATAGTACAAGCACCACCAATACCGTTGTAAAATTCTCTAAAATTATTGTCAGATTAAGAAACTGATCTCTGTGTTCCCTCTGAGGCCAATATCCTCAGTTGTGCTTAGATTTACCCAATTCTAATGAATTGGCCATATCATCCTGCCTTCCAGAACCAGGCTCCTGAAATTTAAACTGAGATCAAAGTCAAGTTTGGAAGTGGATGGAGAAAATGCTTCCATTAGGAACTTATAAAAGTAACATCCTCAGAAACCCATGGCAACCTGTCATGTGACCACTCAAGATGAAAGAGCAACTTTCATTCGTAGGTTATGAGCAGATGATAAACTTGCTCTCCATTGAATCCCAATGTCTCTGAAATCCTATTTCCTCTGTAATGTGGAAAGATGGGTGTGTACTGAGTACAGCATAGATCATGAACAAAAGGAACATCCTTCTGTACTACCAAAAACTGTTCTCTGGTATTAGCATGCCCTTATTAAGCTGTGCTTTATCTTTAACACTAGTTTCTACCAGTGATTGGAAAATAGTTCAGCTATGGCCTGATCACAGAAAATGAGACTGAGCTTCTCCTGTCTGATAATGCCTTGTTAACTGGAATAATCTGCAAATTGATGGAAAGTTAAGCAGCACTCTTGACCTGCAAATGTTCTTGCTCATTTTGGACCATCTCATCATTGCAAATGTTCCCTGTACCTGAATGATGAGATCTAAAGTCTCTGACATTGAATGGAACCATCCAGAATTTAAATTAAGTGCTTATTAAAACACTGTCAGTGCAACCTTCATTATGATAGTTGTGCAATTTTACTAGTGCTACAGTTTCATGGGCAAGCTAACCAGTGTTTTATAGGCCTGTAGCCGACTGATACAAAGAAACACACACTCGCAGTGTGGGAGGTTAAGCTCTGAGCTTTATTGAGGCTGGAAAGGCACCTTTTATACAGTTGGAGTTCCCACCGTTTGATTGGCTGACATCAGCTGCATGAATAACAATAATGGGTGGGAACATTCTTGCATGTGAATGTCCTTCCCCAGTCTGTTATTGATCTGTTAGCTGGGCAGCTTGGCCAGCGCCATTTTGGACCTGCTGGTCTTGTACTGCTCTATCTTTCAACGGTGCCGGTTCGCTGTGTTAAGGGACGTGTTACAGTATGTTATGCTGCTATTTATTACCGCGCGATGTGCTGGCTCGATCTCCGCGATGGTGGGCCACTACAGGCCAATGTTTTTAAAATGCAGCACAACACCTGGAAAATTAAATTCTTCCTCCTTTCTATAATAATCTTTATACTGTATGAAGGGTATGGAATGGAAGTTGAATATATTCCATTATATATATTTTAAAACTAGTTTATGATGTAGTGCTTAAAAATCTACCAGATGAGTACTCTGTATGTTGGCGTATAAGACAGTATTTGAACCTTTAAAATATCACCCCAAAACCAGGGGTCATCATGTATAGTGAGCATAAAATTCAAACCTTAATATCCTGTGGTTTAGAGTGTGTCCCATGGCGATGAAGAGCAGCATAAAACACTTGCATAACTCCAACGATCCTACCACTCAATATTTTTCAATTGAGACTTGTGGCTGGGAAGCTGGATTAATAGTAATGTTATATTAAAACAATAAAAATTTATTATAAACCTGTTTAACATACCTTAAAATAACAGCACAGCAAATGAAGCTAACAGTTGCCATTTGCAACAGCAGATGAAGAGTGGACAATATGTCAGGGTCCCAGAGTGCATTTGTTTTTTTTTGTAATTCTTTATTTATCGCACTATGAACCATATCAACCAATATATTTACAGATGCATCTCTTTAAATATTCACAGTGACATTTTCTCTTTTTTTCCCCCCATCACTCCCTTCCCCCTTCCCACCCCCCTCCAAAAACAGTAAATATTGGACATATAAAATACAATAAAGCAATATCTTTATACAAAAGGAATACAAACAAAAAAGACTTATCATCTATTTATTCACATTAAATCTGATCGTGTTTATCTTCTTATCATTTTAGGTGCTGGTGGTCTGAGGCCTGCTCTTTCTGCCATGTTCCATATATGGTTCCCAGGTTTCCCCAATCATTATAACTTTGTCTTTTAAATTATATGTGATTTTTTTTTCCCAATGGGATACACTTAAACAGTTATATATTCCATTAATGTTTATAGTCATTTAGTCCAATGTGGCCATCTTGTATCTTTATTTCCACTTCTTTTCCACCTCTTCACCACCTCCATCCCTTTTTTCCATTACTGTTTTTTAAGTTTTCCTTTTTAATCTCAATTTATGGCAATGCATTTAAGACATGAAATACCCCAACAATTCCCACAAGCAATAACCCTTTAACCCCAAATGAACCTCCCCTCCTTGGATTGCCTCCTGTCCCTTGACGGCAACCACAACTCCCCTTTCCATTCGGTTTGCGAACATGCTCGCAAGCGTCAACCGATTTCGCAGTGACCCTTATTCTCCCACCCCCCAGAGAACACTATTTTCCTATACTTATAACAAAGCTCTCTTTTTTTCCTTCTTACCCTTCTGTAAATCTTTATATATACATTATCTTTATTTTATATTTATTACATATTTTTGCATATTTTCTTGCCATCCTTCTTGTCACTCCTCCTCTCTTTTCTTGACCTGCAAATGTTCAGCAAATTCTTGGGCTTTCTTTTGATCCAAGAACAGTCTATTCTGTTCCCCAGGAATGAATACTTTGAGTACCACTGAATGTCTTAATATAAAGTTATACACTTTCTTCCATAAGATTGTTTTCACTGTGTTGAATTCCTTCCTCCTCTTTAAAAGTTTGAAGCTTATGCCCAGGTAAAAAAATATTTTTTGTCCCTTATATTCCAACGGCTTATTGGCTTATTCTCTAACCTTCTTTCTTGCCTGCTCCAGTATGTTTTCTCTTGTCATATATCTTAGAAATTTTACCACTATGGATCTCGGTTTTTGATGTGGTGGCAGTTTTGGTACTAGCGCTCTATGTGCCCTTTCGATTTCTATTTTTTCATGTGAGTCTGTTATTCCCAGCACCTTCGAGATCCATCCTTTTATAAATTCCTTCATATCTGTCCTTTCTTTGCCTTCTTTCAGGCCCACTATTTTTATGTTGTTCCAACCAACCAATTTTCCCCTGCAACCGCTGCAACAGTGTCTGCCTGTCCCACATCGGACTTGTCAGCCACAATCGAGCCTGCAGATGACGTGGACATTTACCCCCTCCATAAATCTTCGTCCGCGAAGCTAAGCCAAAGAAGAAGTTTTCCAATATGTCAATTTTTTGTGACAATAAATCTTGTTTCTCTTTAATTTTTTTTCGCTCTCTTCCAACTTCCCTCAAATCATTTATCTCCATTTCTACAGCAGCTTCTCGTTCCTCCACATTTTCTACTCTTTTCCCTATTTCAGTCATGACCAACACTAAGCTTTGCATTCTGTCTTCAGCTCTTTTCATTTTTCTTTTGATTGAACTAAATTCTAATGATAGCCATTCTTTTAATGACCTAATTTGTTCTTCAAAAAAGGCTTTATCTAAACTTTATCCTTCTATTTTACCTTCTTCTTTCCTTTGAAATTCTTGGTCTTCTTCCTCCTCTTCTTCTGTGTCTGTATCTATGTCTCTGTCATTTTCTTCTCTTCTCTGTATCTTTGTATCTTCATCCTTCTCTGGTGAGCTGCTTCTGTATCCTTGCTGGGCCTCCAGCTTGCTGGGCCCCCTGCTGCAGGCCAACCCGCTGCTAGGACCCCTGCTGCAGGCCCACCCGCTGCTGGGCCCCCTGCCGCAGGTCGTTCCCCTGCCGGTCGCCCCATTGCTGCTCATCCGCTTCCCGTCCTTCGTTCTCTTTCTCACTATTCTTCTTTTCTTCTTTCTTTACTTCCCCCAGCCGAACGCCCCGATACTGGCCGCTCCGCAGCTGGCCGCTCCGCAGCTGGCCGCTCCCCAGCTGGCCGCTCCCCAGCTGGCCGCTCCCCAGCTGGCCGCTCCCCAGCTGGCCGCTCCCCAGCTGGCCGCTCCTCAGCTGAGTCCCCCTCCCGTCGGCATTGACCTTTTCTTTTACTTGCGCACTGCGCACCTCTTCTTGGCTCTGAGAGCCATTTTTGAAGTCCGCCAGTCGGGAAGACACCGCACCTTTGGGGACTCACCAACATCGGAGATCGGCCGCTCCTCTCCAAGGTGGCTTTCTGCTCTGACATGCATGTAAAGCCGCCTTCTTTCTTCAGTGATTTTCCTTCTTCCCTTTTTTCTGTTAATCCTACTTTTTCTCTTTTGGGTGCCATCTTCTGTCTCTGTAACTTTATCTTTCTCTTCCAGTATTTTATGTTTATTGAGCTCTGTTTTCTCACATTTATTTTTTCTTTACTCTGGAGAGGGCTGTTTCCACCCGACTAGCCACTACTCCATCACGTGACTCCTCCCAGAGTGCATTTGTTTATGCTGCCTTGTTAAGCCAATCACAATAGAATTATATGCAACACCACGTTTGTTCCTGTAAAAGAACCAACACCTAAGTCTCATTACTAGTGTTTACGTTACACTAGCTGATAACTTTTTTTGCATATTATGGAAGATAATTGACAGTATTTGCCATTACTTGAAATGAAATGGCTAAATTTTAAATAGCCAAAACTGTGTTGCTTAGTAGTGTGCTTACCAGCATCACTCCACTGGTCAGTGGGATGGTTGGTAAAGGATTATTGGGGCAGTAAGCTTTCAGATTTATTATCAGAGTACATACATGACATCACATACAACCCTGAGATTCCTTTTTCCTGTGGGCATGGCAGAATTGTCACTAACTGGTAGTGCTCAGTGGCAATTCCAGGCTTGGCGGAGTCTTACACAGCAAGTATAGCTCAAAGCCTATATTTTACGTGGGAATTCTGGGGGTCATCTTCTACAACCAGCTGCTTTGTATCCTGCCATATCTATGTTATTTTGTTTTTGAATATTTTGAATTCCAAATGAAAGACCAAAGGAATTATGCTACAATGCCATTTTCTCTTCTGCAGTTTGTGCAGGGAATTTTTAAAGCGCTATGTCATCCTTGTGTGGTTTCTACTGAGTGTTGAAAAGTCACAATAATGTTATCTTTTGTATTATGAATTCAATGTGAATTAACTTTATGCTCGTACCTAGATGAAGAGTTCAGGTCAGAAACCTTAGTTATGTATCTTTGCCTCCTGTGGGCACTGTGGGATTTGTTGAGTTTCTCCAGCATTTTTGTGTATTTACTACAATCACCACATTTGCAGACTTTCTTGTTTCACTTCATACAATTGCATTGGAATTTTAAGTGCTTGTATAAAATTTTTTCAACAACTGAATTCTTAACAGTGTAGAGCAGGGGTGAAAAACTCAAATTCACGGAGGGCCAAAATTAATAACTTGGACTAAGTCGAGGGCCGAACTAAATAATTATTGAAAATTTTCAACAACATCTGCATGTTTTCTCTTCTTTCAACATATGTAATGTTAAACTTTTTCTTATTAAAATAAATGTTTAATAATAGTTTTGGATAAACTCTTTCATTGTCATTGCCATTGGCCCATTTCCTTTAGTGTTCTGAAACCGTGCACATGACGAGTCAATGAGGGATGATTAAAGCAGTGGTCTTCAAACTTTTTCTTTCCACCCACAGACCACCTTAAGCAATCCCTTACTAATCACAGAGCACCAATGGCACAGGGACGCGAGTGGAAAGAAAAAGGTTGAGAACTGTTGTATTGTGGTAACTCCACATCTGATTAGGTTAATTGTTAGGGAAGTGGTCAGAGAAGGACCCCCCCCCCCACCCCAAGAAAGGCTTAAATCACAGGAACAAAATAAGCTTCCGTCTCACTGCTCCCAATCTTACACACAGTCCTGATGTGGAATGTGGGGTCGCAGCTCCACGTTCACCTGAGTTCAGGTGCTGTCTGTGTGGAGTTTGTACGCTCTCCCCTTGTCTTGGACCAACAGGTCGGTCGCCTGACGAAGGCACCTGAACCCCCCGTTGAAACGCCGGCGTCCGGGGCGGTGGAGGAATTGGCTGAGAAGAGCGTGTTGCTCCCACCCCCCTTCCATGGTTGGAGAGGGATTAAACTGCGATCTCACAGCGCCGGGCTCGTCTCCAACAAAAGGAGCGGGAGGCAGGGTCCGCCGCGCACGGAGCGAGGGGGAAGGCATCGCCAACGAGACGTTCGGTCCGGCGTCGCCGCTGAAGCGCAGACCCAGCGAGGATGGTCCCCAACTCCAGCCGTGTCTGTGTGTCCGGGAGCCGGGCGGGCTGAGTGCGGCGCTCCGATCCCCGGGATTCGGGACTCTGAGATCCCTCCACACCTCCGGCGTCTTCATTTTCACCTTCAGTGTGCATGCGCTATACTGGCGCTGCGGCCAGCGGGCCAACTCTAATATATATTTAATATGATCTTGCGGGCCAAATATAATTATATCGCGGGCCAAATTTGGCCCGCGGGCCAGAGTTTGACATGTGTGCTGTAGAGGAACAGATATTTAGGGGTTCAAGTCTACATATCCTCAAAGATGCCGTGTAAGTTGATTAGATGGTTAAGGAGTATGGGGTGCTAGCCTTCAGTAGTCAGCAGATTGTGTTCAAGAGCTGTGAAAAAATGTTGCAGCTCTATAAACTTTGGTTAGACCACACTTGGAGTATTGTGTTCAGTTTGATCACCTCATTACAGGAAGCAGGTAGATACTTTAGAGAGGGGGCAAAGAAGATTTACCAGGATGTTGTTTTAAAAAAAAAAGCATTATAACATAATGCTGAAGAACCTCAGCAGATCAAACTGTACATTTTATAGCAAAATAATGATACAAAACAACATTTTGTGTTTTTACTTCAACATGGTTTCTGCATACTTTCATGTTTTACCTTTTTCAGGATGTTGCCTGGATTGGAGAACATGTTTCATGAAGCAAGGTTGACAGAGTTAGGGCATTTCTCTTTGAAGAAACAAAGGATAAGAGGGGACTTAAAAGAGGTATATATGATTATGAGGGAATGGGTTAGGGTGGACAGCCAGCACCTTTTTCCTGGGTGAGAACAGTAAATTCCAGAGAAGATCTGTTTAAGACCATAAGATATATCTGCAAAAATAAGCCATTCAGCCTGTCAAGTCTGCCCCACCATTTAATCATGAGGTGACCCATTTTCCCCCTGTCTTGCCTTCTCCCCTTAATCTTTGATGCCCTGGCTAATCAAGGTTTTTGAGAAGGTAACAAAGGAAATTCATGAGGGTAGGGTGGTAGATGTGGTCTACATGAATTTGACAAGGTCCCCGTGAGAGACTCATTGAGTAAGTCATGAGGCATGGTATCCATGGAACCTTGTCTATGTGGATAAAAAAATTTGGCATGCATGTAGAAAGCAGAGAGTAGTAGTGCAAGGAAAGTATCCTTCCTGGAGGTCGGTAATTAGTGGTGTTCTGCAAGGATCTGTTCTGCGACCCCTGCTCTTTGTGATCTTTATAAATAACCAAGATGAAGAGGCGGAAGGATGGGTCAGAAACTGTGCAGATGATATAAAGGTTGAAGGAGTTGTGGATAGAGCTGAAGGTTATCATAAGTTACAAAAGGAATATAGACAAGATGCAGAGTTGGGCAGAAAAGTGGCAGATGGTGTTCAATCTGGATAAGTGTGAGGTGATGCATTTTGGAAGGACAAACCAGAAAGCTGAGTACGGGCTTAATGGTCGGTGACTTAGGAGTGTGGATGCCCTTGGGGTCCAAAATTATACATCCCTCAAAGTCAATAGGATGCAGGTTGATAGGGTAGTTAAGAAGGTCTATGAGATGTTGGGCTTCATTAATAGGGAGAATGAGGTCAAGAAGATATGTTACAACCTCTACAAATCTCTGGTGATACCACACTCAAAATATTGTGAACAGTTCTGGTCACCTCATTATAGGCAGGATTTGGAGGCTATGGAGAGGGTGCAGAGATTTACCAGGATGCTGCCTGGATTGGTAAATGTCTTGTGAGGCAAGGATAGCAGAGCTGGGACTTTTCTCTGGAATGTAGAAGGATGAGAGGAGACTTAATAGAGATCTGCAAGATTATGAGAGGCATAGATAGGGTGGATAGCCAGCACCAAGGAACATGTGTGCAAAATAAAGGGAGGGAAGTTTAGGGGAGATATATGGAGTAAGTTTTTTTTACACAGAGTTGTGGGTGCCTGGAATGCCTTGCCAGGGATGGTGGTAGAAACTGAAACATTAGGGGCATTTAAGAGACTCTTAGACAGGCACATGGATGAAAGAAAAATAGAGGATTATGAGGTAGGGAGGGTTTAGTATTTTTTTAAGGAATATATGAGTCGGCAAAAGATTCAAGCCGAAGAGCCTGTACTGTGCTATAATTGTCTATGTACCGGGTTTATTACCCAATACTAGATCCACTATGGCCTCTCTTTTAGTTGGCTGGACCGCATAATGTATCGTGCATCCTTCTTGGACACATCTGACAAATTGTGCACCTCTCTCTCTTGCAGAAATGAAGTGCCAAGTCAATATTTGGGAAATTGATGTCTCCCATAACAACAGTTATGTAATTTCAGCACCATTCCAAAATCTCCCTATTTATCTGTTCCTCAGTGCTCTGAGAGCTATTTGGGAGCCTATTCACTACTCCCAAAACTGTGATAGCTCCCTTCCTATTTCTGACTTCCACCCACACCAACTCAGTAGACACTCTCTCCACAACGTCCTCCCTTTCTTCAGGTGTGATATTAATCCTGACCACTAATGTTTACACCCACCCCACCCCCCCCCCCCACTTTCTTTTACCTACCATCCTATTCCTTTTAAAATATCTAAACCGTGTGTAGAGCGCGTGGAAAGAATCAAAGGCTTGTTGATCCAAACCAAGGCTTTTATTAAGTAGAAGACTGGAGCTTATCACATGTAGGTCGACCAGTCCAGAATGACCTGGTCTGGCTAGGAGAAACCCTTTAAGACCTGCCAGTAGGCATGGCTACGCTCTCAGCCAATCACAGTCATCCTACCCGACAATCTGTACATATACACATTGTTGATAGAATCTGTACTATCACACCCTGGTACCTGCATCAGCCAATCCTATCCTTGCATCAGCCAAGTCACTGTAATGGCTGTAATGTCGTGATTTCACATACTGATCCATGCTCTAAGTTCATCTCCTTTATTCCTTATACTCCTTGCATTGAAATAACCACATTTCAAACCCTCCAACTGACTACATTTATGTTTCATTCTCTGCCCATACTTCCTCACAAACCCAGAACTCATTGCTTCATTCTTTCCACCTTCTGTCCTATTTTCTGCCCTCACATTCTGGTTCCCATCCCCTTGCCAAACTAGTTTAATCTCTCCCCAACAGCTTTAGCAAACTTGCCCTCCAGGATATTGGTCCCTCTCCAGTTCAAGTATAGCACGTCCTTTTCGTACAGGTCATACCTTCCATAGAAGAGATCCAAATGATGCATAAATCTGAATCCCTGCCCCTTGCACCAACTCTTCAGTCACGCATTCATCTGTTGCAACTTCCTTCCTACTTTCTCTGGCGTGTGGCACAGGCAGCAATCCCAAGATTACCAGCCTCGAGGTATTACTTTTCAGCTTCCTTCCTAACTCCCTATCTTCCCTCTTTAGGACCTCATCACTACTCTTATCTATGACATTGGTCCTATTACAAGCCCAGAGGACTCCAAAAACCAGCAAAAACAGAGATTCACCAAGACAATGGTTACTTAAACAAAAATGTTTTTAATTTTCTTCATGCATAATAATAAGATCAACATTTAATTTATTACTATTAACTTAACCTCATTCTAATTCTAAGAGCATGTGTATGTGTTCTGGAAAGTTCTTTGTTTCACTTTCTAATCGTTCACTTTTCATTTCTCCAAGTTCACAGGTATAAGGCAATATTCCATATTGTGCACAGAATGTAACTTTTATTATCTTCACTAGGTTCTGGTCCTTTAACTTAAATAGAGATATTCATTGTTTTTTGGACACACACACAAACTGATCTCCTTCAACAGCCACTTGAGTTTCTTGCCAAAGAAATGACCTCCCCCTCATGGGTTTTCTTCTAGGTTACCACAAAGAGTTCCTTCTTTTTCCTCTATTTCAAGAGTAACACAATAACTAGTCATAGCCTCTTGTAAGTGACTACAAGAGTTTAAAATAGGCTGAACTCAAAACCCATCTTGAAATGGGGTCTTGCAGCAGGTCTACAAAACTTGCAGTCCTCAACACCAACTGCTGCAGTAAACTCTCTCTCCCCCCCCCCCCAAAAAAAAAGAATGGCATGTTTTTTTCTCTCTGTTTACAAAACCACATGAACCCTCCTAGAACAGCAGACTTCAACCAGAAATTTGGTTCACTGGCATGAGTTTAGCCACAAAAAATTAATCCGTTTCTGACCCTGGACATCCATACAAACATGCTGATCCTTTAAAGACAATAGTCCATTTCAATTCTACAACATCAGTCCAATTAACACCTACTTGTGAAGTCTTCACAGGACTTTTCATGGTTTCTGTAAAGTCAATGGCAGATATGAAGGCTCCACCTGCACAGGTTTTTGCATTCCAAATGAGATGTTTGTTTGTGAAATGTAACTGAGATATCTGTTTGTGAAGTGTGACCTAAATTGAACCTTTTTAAGATATATTTTATCATAATTTTATTAACCTATTCTGTAACAGTACCAACGTGGACCACGACATCAGCCTGCTCACTCTTCCGGTTTAGAATGCTGTGAACCTGATCTGAGAAGTCCCTGACCCTGGCACCTGGGAGGCAACATACCATCCGGTAGTTTCGATCTTGTTCACAGAATCTCCTATCTATTCCACAAACTATTGAATGCCCAAACACCTCTTCTTCCCACCCCCCACCCCCCCTTCCATTCTTAACTAAAGGGCAATGCTCTGTGCCAGAGACCTGACATCCCTGATAGATGGTTTTCCATTCCAACAATATATAAAAGATTATACTTATTGTTGAGGGGAAAGGCCACAGGGATGCTCTGCACTGTCTTCCTATTCCTTTTCCCTCTCCTAACAGTCACCTATTTACCTGACTCTTGCCCTTTGGGCATGACTATTTCCTTGTAACTTCTGTCTATCACCCCTCTGCCTCCCGAATGATTTAGAGTTCATCCAACTTCAGCTCCATTTCTTCCAAAAATGTGGCTTCCCCTCCACCACCATCAACTTAGCCCTCACCCGCATCTCCTTCATTTCCCACTCATCTGCCCTGGCCCCTCTGCCCCCATTCACAACAAACACAGGATTCCCCTTGTCCTCACTTATCACCCTACCAGCTTCCATATTTAACACATTATATCTCTATAATATCCGCCATTTACAACATAATACCACCACCAGACACATCTTCCCATCACGTCCACTCACCCTTTTCTATTAATCACCCACTTGACACCTTCCCCTGTGGCTGCAGGAAGTGCCATGTTTGCACCTACATTTCCTCCCTCACCACCATTTGGGGCCCCAAACAATCCTTTCAAGTGAAGCAACACTTAGTTTGTGTATGCGCAGAAGTCATCTACTGCATCTGGTTCTCCTGTTGTGGCCTTCTCTACATTGGAGAGACTGGTCACAGATTGGGAGATCACGTTGCTGTGCACCTTCGCTCTGTCTGCATCAGTGACAGGGATCTCCCAGGGGCCAAACATTTCAATTCTGCACCCAATTCCCATGCTGGCATGGCTTCGAGTACTGTCCTACCTTTAAATTTGAGGAGCAACATTTAATTTTCTGTCTGGGCAATCTCCAACCAGCTGCCATTTACATAGACATTTCAGGTTTCTGCTAGCCTATTCTCCATTCTCCCTCCCTTCCTATTCACTTTATCTTCTTTCCTCCAGCTCTCTACCCCCTTCCCTCTCCATTCACAGAGCCATCCCCCCTTCCCTTTTGGCTGGTGTGGCCTCCCTCCCTTGTCCACCTGTTACCAGTGGCCTGTGGGCCTGTGCTCCTCCCCACCCCCACTCCCCCTCCACTATTTTGTTCAGGCACCCGCCCAGATTTTGTCATTCCTTGATAAAGGGCTCAAGCCCAATATATTGGATATGTATCTTTATCTTCACTACATAAAGTACCCTGTCTAACTTGCTGAGTTTCTCTAGTATTGTGTTTCCACTCTAATCAGTAGAAGTTACAATTTATAATGTAAGGAAGTGTTTTAGTTCATACCTGGAAAGTCATAGAAGTACCAAACATAATTTTTAAAAATGTTGAGAGCACTCAGCAACATTTATTTTTGATGTCTAGTACCCAGCTGTTATCATTTTCATCCAATTTTGTTCCTATTGTTTTTATTAAATTAGTAGATGGGTTTTAACTTGGTCCTTGATGCTTTTTTCATAATACAGTGAATATCTCAATACTGACGGTTCCTTTTGCATGTATAATTTTGCTTCCTGTGTAGTATTGGACAGTGTTAGATCTGATGAATAAATCTTCTTCTAGTTAGGTTAAATAAATTTCCTGTTTTTGCAAGTTGAGGTTCTATTGCAAAATGCAAGTAATTGAGCAATTTAATATGCTAAATCTATTAATATTGCCTGTTTTAAATGCGTGTGAGTGTGTGTTTGCGCGCCCATGCGCAATGAACATATAATATTATAAATTTATAGTTTTTTTGGTTGAGATATTGTGCTCCTGTCTGTATGCTTTACAGTATGCGTAGAGCGCTTTGTTTGAAAGAATGGGAGACTTATTTAGTTTGAATTTCATGGGAACTTGTGATTTATTTTCCAGCTGTGAGGAAATGGGCTAGGGTCTTCCTTCTGTCCATTTCATAACTGAAAGGGGATCAAAAGACAATAGAAAAGGAAGCTTCAGTCTTTAAATTTGACTCCATAAATTAAATTTGACATTTTACTCTCCTGTCTTTTAAAATAAAATCATGAATTACAATATCTAGTACATATAAGTTACATTATCTGCATTCTTGCTTGTAAAAAATGATTTTACTTTCATGGTAATTTTCTGTTCCTGAATATTCTACTGTATATTCAGTCCTGACATCAGATGACTTTGGAGCAAATCTTCAAGCCAAAAATGAAGAAAACTTACTTAACTCACACAAACCCATAATGTCCTTAAGCATTTTAAACTCAAGATATGTACTTTTGAACAGTTGTCGCATTTGCAGTAGAGAAAAATCTACAACTATTTTCACAACAAATGCTTCTTTAAAAATGTCTGCTCTCTGCCATTCATCTGTTCTGCATTGTTTTAAAGTGGAGGTAGTGACTGTGGGGAGGAAATGTGATGCAATGAATTCCAGATATTTATTGTCAGAGTACATATGCACAGATGGCAGTCTCTTCAATCTGAGGCGCCTGCAAGCTGACACCAAGACACAAGAGCAACTTGTCCGTGAACTACTCTTTGCAGACGATGCCGCTTTAGTTGCCCATTCAGAGCCAGCTCTTCAGCACTTGACGTCCTGTTTTGCGGAAACTGCCAAAATGTTTGGCCTAGAAGTCAGCCTGAAGAAAACTGAGGTCCTCCATCAGCCAGCTCCCCACCATGACTACCAGCTCCCCCCACATCTCCATCGGGCACACAAAACTCAAAACGTTCAACCAGTTTACCTATCTCGGCTGCACCATTTCATCGGATGCAAGGATCGACAACGAGATAGACAACAGACTCACCAAGGCAAATAGCGCCTTTGGAAGATTACACAAAAGAGTCTGGAAAAACAACCAACTGAAATACAGAGCCGTTGTCATACCCACACTCCTGTTCGGCTCCAAATCATGGGTCCTTTAACAGCATCACCTATGGCTCCTAGAATGCTTCCACTAGCATTGTCTCCGCTCCATCCTCAACATTCATTGGAGCGCTTTCATCTTCAACATCGAAGTACTCGAGATGGCAGAGGCCGACAGCATCGAATCCACGCTGCTGAAGATCAAACTGCGCTGGGTAGGTCACGTCTCCAGAATGGAGGACCATCGCCTTCCCAAGATCGTGTTCTATGGTGAGCTCTCCACTGGCCACCGAGACAGAGGTGCACCAAAGAAGAGGTACAAGGACTGCCTAAAGAAAGCTCTTGGTGCCTGCCACATTGACCACCGCCAGTGGGCTGATATCGCCTCAAACCGTGCATCTTGGCGCCTCACAGTTCGACGGGCAGCAACCTCCTTTGAAGAAAACCGCAGAGCCCACCTCACTGTCAAAAGACAAAAGAGGAAAAACCCAACACCCAACCCCAACCAACCAATTTTCCCTTGCAACCGCTGCAACCATGTCTGCCTGTCCCGCATCGGACTTGTCAGCCACAAACGAGCCTGCAGCTGACGTGGACATTACCCCTCCATAAATCTTTGTCCGCGAAGCCAAGCCAAAGAAGAGAAGAACATACATACATACAATCCTGTGATCCTTGTTCCTGCATATCTTCTACTTGAGTACACAGTACTCAAGAAAAAAAATCAATATACAAAAGAGAGAAATGTACACTGCGCAATACAGGAAAAAAAATATTCAGAAATAAATAGTGTGCAAAGTAAGAGCCTTGAAATTAGTCTCTGATTAAGTTTGTTATTTAGGAATCTGATGGTGGAGAAGTAGCAACTGTTCCTGAACCTGGTGGTACAAGTCTTGTCACACCTTTACATCTTTCCTGATGGCAGCAGTGAGAATAGAGCATGTCCTGGGTGGTGGGGATCCTTGATGATTGCTGCTGCTCTCTTGACAGCAGTGTTCCATGCAGGTTTTGGCAGTGATGAGGAGAGTTTTGCCTGTGATGTACTGGGCTGTGTCCACCGCCTTTTGCAGGACTTTCCACTCCGAGGCATTGATGCCCCCATACCAGGCCATGATATAGCTGGTCAGCACACTTTTACTACACATTGGTAAAAGTTTGTAAGGTTTTTGATGCCATACCAAACTTCTGCAAACTCCTTAGAAAGTAAAGGCACTGACATGATTTTTTCACGATGACATTGAGTCTTCTAAAACAGTTATTTCGAGAATTTTAAATTCGCTCACCCTCTCCACCTCTGATTTCCCCACAATCAGCTCCTTGGTTTTAGTGACATTGTGTGAGGTAGTTGTTAGTATACCATTCAGCCAGGTTTTCAATCCCATCCTGTATACTGACTCAGTGCCCCTTTTTAGACAGTCCACTGTTGTGTTATCGTCAGCAAACCTAAATGACTTTATTGTCATACCGAGCCACACAGAAGATGTAAAGTAAGTAGAACGAGGGACTAAGTACATAGCCCTATGGTGCTCTAGTGCTGATGGAGATTGTGGAAATGTTCTTGCCAGTGCACACTGATTGGAACCTGGGGTAGAGGATATTCAGGATCAATTACACACTGGGGTCTTGAGGCCCAGGTCTTGGAGTTTGCAGATCAATTTTATCGAGGGGTGATGGTGTCAAATGCTGAACTGTAGTCAATAAAGAACATCCTGATTTACGCATCTTTGCTGTCCAGGTGTTCCATGTTTTGTGCTGAGCCAGTGAGATGGCACGTGATGTAGATCTGTTGCTGCGGTAGGCAAATTAGAACGGATCCATGTCCCTGCTCAGACAGGAACTGATATGCTTCACCACCAGCTTCTCAAAACACTTCATCACTATTGATGTGAGCGCTATTAAGGTTACCACACTCTTGGACACCAGAGGCCTGTTTGAAAAAGGTGGGTATCATGCCCTGTCCAAGTGAGATGTTGAACCTATCCATGAATATGCTGCCGAAGGTTGTAAACGTGGCCAGTGTCTTCATGGGCATTGGTCTTCCCTCTATTAATGACCTGTTTAAAGATGAGGCCTCAAAAAAGCAGCATCTGTCATCAAGGTCCTTCACAACCCAGGTCATTCTCTTTTCTAATTGCTACCATCTGAAAAGAAATACAGGAGCCTGAAGACATACTCAACATTACAAAAATAGCTTCTTCCCCATCGCCTTCAAATTTCAGAACGGACAATGAACCTATGGACACTGCCTCACCTTTTTTCAGTACTTTTTTTAAAAATCTTGTATTTATGTAATTACTGCTGCCACAAAATAACAAATTTCATTACGATAAACCTGATTTTGATTCTAAAATCATTGACCAGTTGGTCATCACAGGTTTTTAGTACTTGGCTGGATACTTTCACCTAATTTATCTTGAATAATAAGTTTATTTTAAATATGACTCCAATCATGAGCAGGTTTTTTTTTATTTTTAAGCCAAAAGGCACTATTTCACATTCATAAGGACCCAATTAACAATAAATGTCATACATTTGAGAGCTTGTAATGTGGTAAGTGATGAAGAGATCGAAAGGAATCTGTATTTTTCTGATTGAAACTATATGAGCCCCTAAAAATTTGAGTCTTGATGAAGGGTTCCACCCTAAAAAATCTACAATTCTTCTCCTCCCACTGATGCTCCCACTGATTTCCTCCTGCAAGTTGTTCCTTGCTGTAGAATCGAACATCCACAGTCTCTTATCTAAATCCCAAGCCTGATGTTGAATTAATCTTTTGATCACCGTTTCAATGAAGGAATATGCAAGTCTTTGCAGATGCACAGTTCAGTTCTATAAGAAAGAAATCTTCCAACACAATAGCATGTTTGATCCAAGATATTACAGGTATATAGAAACAAAAGGACATGGACTAGCATTTCCCAACAATTCTAAGAGTACTAAAGATATGTGTCTGTGTAATATTGTCCATATTTCTCAAAACAGCAAAACTTTCTAAAAAGATTTAGACGTACATGATAACAGGCCAGTTTGGCCCACAAAATTGGGTCTATTTACACCCAATTAATCTACACCCCTGGTACATTTTGAACGGTGGGAGGAAACCAAAGCCCATGGGGAAAACCCACACAGACACAGAGAGAATGTACAAACTCCTTACAGATAGTGAGGAAATCGAACGCCGGTTGTGATCGCTGGTGCTGCAAAGGTGTTATGCTAACTGCTATGCCAACCATGTATTAAGCATTTAGAACTGTCATAGCACTATAGTTCTAGGCATTAAAAAGAATGTGTGCCCATCACTGGAATATCACCAAGACAAAATTAAAATTATATTCTAAAACCAAAAAACAATTTTAATTGAAAGATAACTGAGTTCCTTTGTTTTGCTTGTTACCACAAGGTGAATGGAATGTTGTAAACCAGGCAATTGCAAACTGAAAGTGCAAGAAAGGGAATGCGTGCATGCTTTTAATTAAAATCCTACAATTGCGGGGTCTGTGTCCAAGATGGCAGCAGCTGTGCTCAGCAGCTGTGATCAACAGTAGCTACAAGGATTGCAGACTCCAGAGGAGCAGTGGTCTGGCACAGAGCACCAAAAACAGGAAGAACACATCCTGTTGAAAAGGAGATGCATAGGCGATTACCCCACAGGATGGTGACCACGGTAGCAAACCAGCAAGGGGCTCGCAGCTGAAGAACCCACACAGGCTGCAAGCTACTGGTGACTTGTAGCCAAAGGACCCACACGGGCTATTGGAAATCAGATATTGGAACCAGGATTCAAGAGAGCGCTGAGGGCAAGAAGTACTTCCAAAGAGCCTCAGGCACTGAAGGCTTCCTAA
The DNA here is from genome assembly GCF_036971445.1 of Narcine bancroftii. NCBI lineage: Eukaryota > Metazoa > Chordata > Chondrichthyes > Torpediniformes > Narcinidae > Narcine > Narcine bancroftii. Next base: position 80,788,897 of record NC_091473.1, read on the forward strand.
TCATAATGGAGGTTTGGATCTGGAGCTCAGGCTTTCAGTGAATCATTCGCTGGAGGCGAATCCATGGACACACAGTATCTCTGAAAGGACTCTCTTTTGCTTCTCTTTCTCTTTCTGTAAGGGGCTTTGGCAATAATAATGATGACTCTGTCTGCCTTATGCCAGATAAAATAAAATTTAATGTAATATCATATTTTCTATATTATTACATGACAATAAAGCATGGTCAGCTTAGTCCTGGAGAAGGCTTTCAACCAGATATCCCACATGTACATGATGGATGTGCTCTCCAAAATGGGTTTTGGGGAGGGAATCTGGAATTGGAGTAAACAGCTCCCTGCAGACATCTGTGATGTAGCCATATCAATGGGTGGGAAACAGGCAGTTTCCCCATCAAGTCTAGATTTAGGCAAGGCTGCGCTCTGTCTCTGGTCTTATTTGTGTGCTGCTTAAAGCTCTTTGCCGAATCCATCAGGAAGGACGGGCATAAGAGGAGTGATGTTGCCAGGTAGTGGAGGCACTCAGGTCAAGGCCTTCCTGTATATGGACAATGTCGCTGTCTTCTGTTTGGATAAATGATCAGTCTGGAGACTGACCGGCTAATGCGGGCCTGTTCCCAGACTGTTTTGCGTTCTAGGTTGCACGTTAATATTTGGTTGATTTTTTTTTTAATTGGATAATGACATTATTTCACAATAGTAATAATTTTCTCATTCAAGGTTAAAATGGTGTACATTCAACTAATTATGGTTTTCATCCCTGACAGTGTTGTTCCACTTTTAAAGCAATCTATTGGGATTTTAATGCAGCGCACACCTCCTTCGTTGGATCACGTATTGCCCCAGTGCTACCAGCGGGTGCGTACAATAAATGTTGTATGTATTAAATCATAAAAAACACTTGGAGTACACTTAATATTCCACTAAATTAGAATTTTCCTTCATCTTTATTTAGGTTCAACACTTGCAAGGAGTTTACAGTATAATTGATCCCCACTTCTGGACTTTGTGCAGTGAAGTTTACATTGGCACAATAAAGCTTCTGGTAGCTCCTGACACAGATGCACGATGGATACTGAGCCAAACACACAACATTTTCACTCAGGTATGTCAAGGAAAGTTTATTTCTATCAAAAATATTTTTCTCTACCTACATTGCAAGGTTCATAATTGCCATTTACCTTTTTAAAAACTGCAACTGAACTGAAAGCAATTGCCCATTAAAACCTTAAGCATTTTGGAGGTGCGCCTTGCTGGCATTATATTATTTGTGTGCGTGTGTGTTCAAGTTTGTGATAGTGCAGCGTTCTGTATTTGATGCTAGGAAAATACGAGATGATGAGTATTATTTGGATTTGATACATTACTAATGTCAAGGTATATAAATGAACGTGACACCAACTTAATATCTTTGGAACCAGCCATTTTACTTAGACTAGGGCTTCCTGCAAAATAATAGCTTTTTTTTTGTCCTAATATTTTTTGCAGGTTTTGAAACATATTCAATCTGGAAGCAGGGTATTTAGCAACTATTAAGTTTGAGAACTGCCTAAATAGGCACAGTATGTAACAGTGGAAAATAAATAATTGTTGATTTCTCCTTTTCTGATTGGTGCAGAAGTTCCATTGGTGTATGGGGTTGGGAGGAGAGATGGGGGAAAGGAAGAGGAAGATTCTGTGATCCCATTCTAGCATAAGTACTTTCCACCATCAATCTATCATTCAGATTAAAGAGAGAATCTACTGGATTTACTGTTTTGAAAAATTCAAACACAATCCACTTTATCTACATTCCTTCTCCCTGCCCTGAAGTCAGGCACAATCTCCTAGAGGAATTCAATGGGTCAAGTAGCAAAGAAAAGGAATGATTGATGTTTCGAGCTCAAACTCTGATTCAGATTTCAGATTTATTGTCAGAGTACATACACAACATCACATACAACCCTGAGATTCTTTTTCGGCAAGACATTTATTCGAAGTGCAAAAAAAATCTGTATACGAAATACACACTTAATCAAATAAAGAACTATATACAGATAACAAAAGTAAACAAACTGTGGAATACAGAGAAAAAAGAATCAATAAAGTGCAAAAGTAAGAGTCCTTAAATGAGTCCCTGATTGAGTTTGTTGCTGAGGAGTCTGTCAGTGGAGGGGGAGCAGCTGTTTCTGAACCTGGTGGTGCGAGTCTTGTGGCACATATACCTCTTTCTTGAGGGTAACAGTAAGAACAGAGCATGTGCTGGGTGGTGTGGATCCTTGATGATTGCTGCTCTCTGATGGCAGTGTTCACTGTAATGTTTTCGATGGTGGGGAGGGTTTTGCCTGTGAGGTCTTGGGCTATGTCACTGCATTTGGAGAGATTTGCGCTCAAGGATATTGGTGTCCCCATACCAGACAATGATGCATCCGGTCAGCACACTTTCCTCCACACCTCTGTAGAAATTTCCTAGGGTTTCTCCTCAAACTCCTGAGGAAGAAGAGGCACTGACATCTAATGATGTCATTCATGTGTTGCATCCAGGAAAGATCCTCTGAGATAGTTATTTCCAAGAACTTAAATTTGCTAGCACTCTCCATCTCTGATTCCCCAATGATCACGGGATTGTACACCTCTGGCTTTCTCTTCCTGAAGTAAAAAATCAGCTCCTTGATTTTGGTGACATTAAGTGCAAGGTTGTAGTTGGTGCACCATTCAGCCAAGTTTTCAATCTCCCTCCGTATGTTAAATTATCACTTCTCTTTATACATCCCACGACTGTGATATCATCAGTAAATTTGTAGATGGTCTTATTGTCATATCGAGCCACTCAGTCCTAAGTGTGAAGCAAGTAGAACAGGGGGCTAAGAACGCAGCCCTGTGGTGCTCTGGTACTGATGGAGATTGTGAAGGAGATTGTGAAGGAGATGTTCTTAGCAATCCTCACTGATTGTGGTTTGGTGGTGAGGAAATCCATGATCCAATTACACAGTGGAGTGTTGAGGTCCAGGTGTCAGAGTGTGCTGTTCAAAAAAAAACTCTTCATTAGGACTGAGGATTGTTAGAACAGAAGCAGTGCAAAGTAGTCAGGGTGGGAGGGGTGAGACATGAGTCCCACCGGGGATTGGTGAACCAAGAGGCATGAGACATGACGGATAGGGCTGGCTGAGGTCAGACAAATGGAGAGGGAGGCAAGATCATCATTCACTCCACTCTGATTCACTCATCTTCTACCTGACCCATTTGTTTTTCTTGCCTCCTAAATCCTTTGTTTATCATCTGAAAGTCCTTTTCCTCTGACTGTCATGTCTCACACCTACTTGGTTTTCCTATCCTGTCTGGGTCCACCATCTCACCCTGTCCTCTTTCTACTGCTTCTGTTCTAATGTTCTTTAGTTCTGATGAAGAATTTTGGTTTGAAATATCAACCATTCCTTTTCTCTCACAGGCAGTTTGACCTGCTGAACTCTTCCAGCTGATTGAATTTGGCTTCGGATTTTAGCTTCTGTATTCTCCTATGTAACTCATTTTCTGGATCTTTTTCTGGGGTTTTGGCATATCCTGGCAAAGGAAATGTAATCAATTTGTTATTGACCTTTGACAAAAAAGACTGCAGGTGCAGAAATCAAAAACAAAAAACAATCTAGTGGAGGAATTCGACATTCATAGGCGTAAAAGAATGTTTAATGTTTTGAGCTAGAAACAAGCATGGAGGGTTACGTATGAAACTCAAGGAGTGCAATGTGGGATTCTTGTAATCTTCTCAAAGGATAAACGCTTGCACTTCATTAGATAGGGACCTTCTATTCTTGACCTTGAAGGATGCTCCACTCAAACTTTGACTTCAGTATTTTTGTAAATTTGACTAAGTTACATTTTAGTAGCCTGATCAGCACCAATAGAAAACCATATGGGAACTTGATAGTAATTTTTTTAACAGGCCATTTGAGGCTATGTTAGTCCTCCGAGAAATAATCCTATTGCTTTTTTGCACATCAACTCTCCTTTTTTGCTATTGATATACACCAAGTAGACAGTTAGCCTATCGCACACCTTTGTGATGTGGGAGTAAAGTGGAGCATTTAGAGAGCCTACAAATTCCCCATTAACAAGACCATACAGATTAAAGCCAAGTCCCTGGGCTTATGAGGCAATGGGCATGAACTGCTCCTCAGGTATTGTTTTTTTTTATATAACATGGTGAAACATTTATGTGAATTTAATTCCTTCTTTCCTGGACTCTGAAGATACTTTCTAATGGAAAAGGTGGCTCCAGCCTCCTCCTTTTGTCAGCCGGAGGGTTTGTGCATTACCAACTGATTTTATGGCCTCGTCCACTTGATATATTCTCTGATGGTCTTGATGTCACTTGAGTCTACTGGGTTAAAAGTTGCTCAGACAAATGTGCAGATGATGTTGGAAATATTTTTGAAGTAATGATACAAAGCCAATCATGTATTAGAATATATTGAGTATGATCATCTTTATTTCTGATGTTTGGTATTAATCATATTTTGTATTATTTAATTAAAGGATATCAGAATTGTTGCTGCAGGGGTCCAATATATTCCTTCTTTAATGAATGGATAAACTATTTAACCCTTCTTGATTTGCAGGCAGGCGTAAGGCAGCTTTACGTCCAGATTGATTATGCAGCAATGTGAAGACACCTGAATTGTGTTGATCTAAACTCTTGATGCCGGTATCTGGGAATAGATTTAACTGCTAGTTGGTCTCTGGATTTGAAACATCTCCAGCATGCAGTGAATACGAATGTGGAAAGAACATTGTTTGTTTGCAATAGTAAAAGGTCTTAAGGAAAGTGAAATAACTCACATGGTCACTACCTGATCGATCTGGAACTGTCACTTGTGTCTGGACCTAAAGTGTCTTATTTCATCTTGACTGTCAAGAAATTAAAACAGTGATATTGTTATATTGTACAATGAGCAACATTGTGTTTATTATCCTGTGTCAACTTCTACAGATGTGTTCCCACATTTCAAGTCTGTCCTTGTTCATTTAAATATTGTCATCCTGGCTGTCATTCTACATTCACCATTTTTCTAATATGTTGTTTGTTCGTATTCAATTTCTGAAGTGCCTTTTTATGGTGGCCAAGAGCAGTCAGTGGGTACTGAACCCATCAGAGCAACATTTATGACCATTGACCAGTAATGTATGTGATGGTTCTTATAGGTTTTAATCATTTTTTTTAGGGAGAGGGAGGAGGTTAGAGAACTTACCTTTTTTGTAGTAGCACACTGCTATACTGTTGAATAGAGTAGAACTTTGAGAGAGGTGACTGCTTGAGTTCTCCTTGGAATGGCCTGGATGAAATTGAATAGTTCAGTAGAGAATCCAATCAGAAGGAAATAGCCAAATACAAGAAAACAGAATGTTTGTACATTTTTAGCAGTAATTCCTTTTTTTAAAAAAATGTATGTGGACCCTCGCTTTCACACTGGTTTGTTTGCATCTGTTCTCAAAGCGAAATGGACAAAATCCATTTTAAATGCTCAAGTGAACAATATTAATTGCTTATAAAAATGCAAAGTAGTGGGGACGCTGGAAATCTAAAATAGAGAAGTTCTGGAAATACTCAACATGTAAAACAAATATCTGGGGAGAAACATATTTAGTACTTAAATCAATTAAGTTTTGTTAGACTTTGTCAAAAACTAGTGCCTAATCTGCTGCCTATTTCCAAATCTTTCTTGCAATTATGTATACATTTCTTACTCTATAAGAAAAATAATCAATTTATAAATAGAACAGGGAATTAATCCTAGCAGATTCAAGTATGACACTGATAGCTTGCAAGAAAGAATAAGCCTGTTGTGAATTAATTAATTTATATTTTTTTAATTAATGCCTGTGCTGGTTCCATTAGATATCAGTTTAACTTTTTTCACATCAAAGTAGTGACTGGACAACTTGAAATGTTGTCACTAAATTGTTAACATTAATAAGATTAGAAGGAAAATGTAATTCTGATTGAACCTATCATTGTGTTCATTAAGTTGCAAGATTTAACTAATAATCAATTCCCTGTGGTATATTAGTCAGTCACAATGACTATATGTCATTGGTTCGGGAGAAATCAAATTCTACCAGTGTCTCTAATAGGGTTGGGAGAAAAGCAAAAGACAATAGTGTTGTTTGAGAAAAACAAATAAGATTTTATTTTGTTTTGGATGTTTGAATGGTGAACAATTATAAATTATTGGAGTTCATATAGTAATTCAACTGTTAATTAAATCAGTTGCAAGGAAAAAATGAATATAATGTATTTTGCTATGAATTCTGGACTGCATTGTCTAAAGTAAATGTGTGAAGCTTGGAAACCTTTTTTTACACTAAAGCTGTAATCAGACTCTGTGAAGGATCAAATGAAGGTACTGCCTAGGCTTTCCCTTAACTTTCTAAAACCATTAAGTGGTTTTCTCAAGTTCAGGTCATTCCAGTTCTATATCGCTCAGTTTACATGCTAGAAAAGCATGTTAAATTTACTGCATTTGTGGATGACGTGTTAATAACTCACGCAGGATAAGTTTATCTGATAAACTGCAGTAAATACAAGTGTCTAAGAAGTATTTTGATGATGGTAGAAAATTGTTGATCTTCACTCTGAATGGAACAGTTATTCTATAGGCTGGGAACATTTTCAACATTGAATCAAAGGATTCTGTACCAATCCTGTCCCCTTACCCAGGAATTAATGACCCATAGTGAGAGGCAAAAGGAGGAATAACATTCTATGGTTAAATATGATTGTCAGAGATGTAGGTTTTTTCAAAGCCACTAAACTGAGACTTCTGAGATCCCACATGCAAGTCAAGAATAGTTTGATAGTTATTCTGGTTGATATAAATATCAAGGATCTCTCAAGGAGATTCTTTAAGACATTGACTACAGTATTTTTAATATTTTAAAATGTTTGTAAACACCACCAAAGCAATATGAAGTTATGTATTAGTATGATACAATAAAGTCTCTACAGTAAATTCTCATCAAACAGCTTGTCTAAGTTGCCAAAATATGCACAATAAATATTTTGACAAATACAGTAGTTTATTCTAGTTTGTGAAATTGTTGATTTTTTGTTTGCAGAAAAAAACAACTCTTTTGAATGTAATGTAATGAAACATTATTCCTTATGATTTTTTCAAAACTGAGAAGCATGGAGGAAGAAGGAGATTATAGTGTACATATCCAAAAAATCCTGAAAATAGAGGGAGAGGTAATGTTAAGGCATCATATTCTTCCCTTTAGAAGAACACAGAAGTCATGTTTCAGTTGTATAAGACCACAGCTCCAGAACTGAAACGTTCTAATCTGGGCATGTACAGAAAAGACTGGCATGAATCTTACCAGGACTGGAGAATCTTAGCAAAGGTGGACAGGCTGCCATTGTTTTATTCAAAAAAGAGGTGACTGAAGGGATATTGAACTAAAACCAGGTGCCTAGGGTAAATAGAAAGGAGGTATTTCTTCGAGACCACAAAGTGGAGCTATGGATTTAAAGTAATTTTTGGGGGTGATTAGATGGGGAAATTAGAAATTTATCCAGGCAGATATCTGAAACGCAATCCCTGAAACGGTGGTGCAGGCAGAAAACTTCCCATAATTTAAAAAATGTTGGATGTGCACTTAAAATCCCAAAACCTAGAAGAGTAAAGATTTATATAAATGTTTCCATTGTGACGCTGCTGCAAAACAACAAATTTCATGGCGTGTTCATGACAATAAATTCTTATTTTGAAGCTGGAAAGTGGGATGAAGCAGGATAATGCTATTTCAGCACCAATTGAAGGGCAAATGGCCTCCTTTATTGCTACAAATATTTATAAATTTTCCTTCTCAGTGTAGGTATTATGATGAACTTAGATGAATAATTTTGATTGTGTGGAAGGAACCAGAATTTTAATATAACATCAGATTATAACTAAAGTAAATCACAAAATTCTGTAGACACTGCAGTTGAAGTAAAAACACAAAAATGTGGCAGAGCCAAGAGATACAGAACTGGCGTTTCAGGCTTGAGCTATTATTATCTATTATTAATATTTTATTAATCTAATAATTTGATACAAAGTAAGCTTGGAAAATCTTTCCGATTTATTGTCAGAGTACATTCATGACATCACATACAACTCTGAAATTCTTTTTCCTGTAGGTGAGGCAGAATTACCACTAATTGGTAGTGCAAAAAAACTGTACACAACATACACATATATATGAAGAATTGTAAACCAATAACAAGTGTAAACAAACTGTCTCTTGCAATACAGAGAGAATAAAAAAATGAAGTGCACAAGTAAGAGTCTTGAAATGAGTCCCTGATTGAGTGTTGTTGAGGAGACTGATGGGGGAGGGGTAGCATCTGTTCCTGAACCTGGTGGTTTGAGTCTTGTGGCACCTAGACCACACATGTCAAACTTTGGCCCGCAAGATCATATAAAAAATGTATTAAAGGTGGCCCGCTGGCCGCCGCGCCTGTATAGCGCATGCACAGTAACCGCTGAGTCCCAGGGTGAGAGAGAGAGAGAGAAAAATCCTGGTCCTTGAAAAGTAGTGGTGGGTGGTTTTATAAATATGCTGTCATGTCCCCCCGCGGCCTGGCCGGTGTCAGGGGAAGCCAAGGCCGCTTCCCAGCGCCCTGAACCCCAGTGGCACAGTGTTTCTTGGAGCTGCAGATGGAGTCGGGATGCCGGAGGGAAGATTGGGGCTCCCCGCCAGGTGATGGGGCGCCGGCCGCCCTGCGCCTTCCCACCGGACCAGCGGCGGGTGCCCGGAGTACACGTGGAGAACGAGGCTGGTCGGACAGGTAGGGTGGAACCCCTCCGCCAATCTCGGGAGTGACGTGGGCTGGATCGGGATTAGCCGCGCTCACCTGCTCCTCCACCACTGACCGGGATCCCAGCGCGGTCCTGAGCGCGGAGACTGCCCTGGAAAGGTCCTGGGACACCGGCACGGAAAGAAGAGCAGGGTCCGTAGAACATTACAGATCAGAAACAGGCCCTTCGGCCCTTTGACTCTACCTCATGAAAACCCAACACTGGAGAAACTCAGCGGGTTAAACCGTATCCTTTATCCAGCAGAGAGGTACCTGACAATGTTTGGCCCTTGATCCCCCTCATCAATGTATGAGCGAAAGTCTGTGGTTCTTGTAAAAACACCAGAAGGGAGAAACTCAGCAGGTCAAAGGGGGTCCGGGAGAAACTCAGCAGGTCAAAGGGGGGTCTGAGATAAACTCAGCAGGTCAAGGGGGAGGGGTCCGGGAGAAACTCAGCAGGTCAAGGGGAGGGGGTCCGGGAGAAACTCAACAGGTCAAGGGGGGTCTGGCAGAAACTCAGCAGGTCAAGGGGGGTCCGGGAGAAACTCAGCAGGTCAAGGGGGGTCCGGCAGAAACTCAGGGGGGGCCTGACCTCGCCAGGACTGTTGCCCACTCCCCCTCCCTGCCGCAGGCCGACCCACGACTCACGGTGACAGGGCCGCTGATCCGCCGAGATGCCGCCCTGCAGCGAGAGCCGATGCCCCCGCACTGTCGTCCAACCCGATCGCCCGCAAACCCCGCCCTCCCACACACAGGCCTGAGTAAGTATTATGAACTTTAATCTCAGGATAAAACGATCTTCCAATAGTTTCATGTCACAGTGATAAATATATTCCTGGTTAAAAATGGTCCTGCACTTGGATACAAGCTCATTAGGCATAAAACTTGAAAAGTGTGTAAATCAAAGGATATCTGTACCAATGGAAAAAGGGCATGGCAAATAACCCTGCTAGAGTTCATGCCCACAATCAGTCACCCATTTAATTGTTTCAGGAATCATATTATTCTCCCACATTCTCAATAGCCCTCAGATTTTACTATTCGACAGCACGCTAGCAACATTTGACAAATCCTCTATAGAGAAATATTATTTATTGAATATTTTATTTCTCATTTGTTAATGCTTCTGGAAAGAGTTTATCCAAAACTATTATTAAACATTTATTTTAATAAGAAAAAGTTTAACATTACATATGTTGAAAGAAGAGAAAACATGCAGATGTTGTTGAAAATTTTCAATAAATATTTAGTTTGGCCCTCGACTTAGTCCAAGTTTTTAATTTTGGCCCTCCGTGAATTTGAGTTTGACACCCCTGACCTAGACCTCTTTTCTGATGATAGCAGTGAGAATAGAGCGTGTGCTGGGTGGTTGTTTCCTTGATCATTGGTGCTGATCTCCAACATGTAGATGTTCTCGAAGGTGGGGAGGGTTTTGCCTGTGATATCCTGAACTGTGTCCACTCCCTTTTGGAGGGCTTTATGATCATGGGTCCTCATGCCAGACCATGATGCAGCTTGTCAGCAGACTTTCCACCACCCCTCAGTAGAAATTTAGCAGGGTTTCTGATGTCACACCAAACCTCCGCAAACTCCTGAGGAAGTAGAGTCGCTGATGTGCTTTCTTCATGATGCCATTGGTGTGTTGATTCCAGAAAAGATCCTCTGAGATAGTGATTCTCAAGAACTTAAATTTGCTCACCCTCTCCATCTCTGATCCCCAATGATCACTGGATTGACTACCTCTGGCTTTCCCTTCCTTAAGTCAACAATCAGATCCTTGGATGACATTGAGAGCAAGGTTGTTGTTGGTGAGTCTTCCAGTTAAGATCATCTAATATTATTCATATTATTCTCAGTGCAAAAAAAAGTGAAATTATTCCTAGACATACAACACCAAACTATTTCAACAGCTAACCAACTAGGCTCTTTCCAATTCAAACATTTTGGAAAATTCAACAGCTAAATTGACTATAGGAGTAAATTCAATATCATGGAATTTGTAAAGCTTAAAAATACATTTGTCAGAATTTCTGCTATAGTGGTGAAAAAGTACCCTTGTTCTGATAGAATCTTCTTGAGGTAGTCCGTTAGGTCATTTCGAGTTAGATCCAAATGCAATATAGTGTGGAAAAGGACATAACCCTCACAAATGTGCACTGTATGGGTGACACCTTCACCAGAGTACATAACAATACCTGTGGTGCACCCAGAAGCATACAAGGACACCACTACCTGGATGGCAAGGTATATGGCTGGGCTGTCGATCTGAGTCTTTGTTGGCTTTGGGGTTCAGTGGATTTTGTGAGCAGGACAGGGTGTTCTGGAGCAACATGGAGCTTATTGTAGCCTGATTTTTTTTTCCCTGTCATCCCAATTGGTAACAATTCCATGCTCGATTAGGTATTTCAAGGTCTCTGAACCTCACCATCTATATAGCAGTACTCCTAGCCCAGTGGTTCTCAGCCTTTTCTTTCCACTTACACACCACTTTAAGTAATCCCTATGCCATCGGTGCTCTGTGGTTAATAAGGGATTCCTTAAGTGGGATGTGGGTGAAAAGAAAATGTTTGAAAACCACAGTTTTAATTGTACCTAATGACTCGTTATGTGCACGGTTTCATAACTCCAAAGGTAAGAATAACTTCTTTTACTCTGAACCTCACCATCTATATAGCGGTACTCCTAGCCCAGTGATTCTCAACCTTCCCTTCCCATTCACACATCACCTTAAGCAATCCCTCACTAATCAGAGAGCACTAATGGCATAAGGATTACTTAAAGTGGTATGTGAGTGGGAAGAAAAAGGTTGAGAACCAACGTCCTTGCCCATGCCAACCATAACACCCTGATGTCTGTGCATCCAACAATGGAGATAGAAGCACATTCCTGAATCACTGTTTAGAACAAATGCCGCAATCTCTTCATCTGTCATCAGGGCCTCAGAGGACTTTCATTAGGAGGTACAAAGTTTCTTTTGGGCCCCCTTCCCTTCTCCATTAGTAATCCTGTTTTTATCCAATATGGTTTTATGCCATGAATGGTAGCCTGTAAGGCCAAAAATGGTATAGAAGATGAGTGAAGGGTGGAATGGAACGCTCTGTTGATTTTCTGCATTTGAGGCCTTATGCTCTTATACTCCTAAATAAACATAAATAAAATAGAAGGATCAAAGAGAAGAAGGCACATTTGTTTTGAACATCTTTGTTTATGCTACACGACAGATAAGGAGTAAGAATTCACATTGAAACATTCTTTTATATTGCAATGCAGATCAGAACATCAGAAAACATAATTATTAGTAAAAAGAAAAAAGGGAGATAGGCTTAGTGTTTACTTTAAAAAAAGTTTTCCTGGCTTTTTTCTTTGTGAAAAAGTTTGAATCACAGCATGAAAATTAATTATTCTGGCAATGTATGATTCAATACTTAGCCTGGCCAAATCCACAAGATGTTCCTGAGACACTGTAGACCTTAAATCATTCTTAATCAGCTTGATTTTGCTAAATGACCTGCAGAATCTGTTGCTGGAACTGTTGATAGTATTCTTAAGCTAACATAGCATTTTGAAACAGGTCACCAAATCTGTTGAATAGATCTAATGGCTTTAACTGCATTTACAAAATTTGCTTCATGTTCTCAGGGTAAATGTTGCATTTCTTTTCAAAACTCATTACCGTTCAGCAAGATATTGCTCTGATAAAGATAAAGCTTTTCTCTTGACATCACTTTCAGACATGGTGAGATATTTCCACAAGAAATCAAATTTTTCTGCCCACTGAAGCGGACAGTTAATCCTGCTGGCTCACCCATCCATCAGGACCATGGTCTGGCTGGTTGCCGGCAAATATTTGTGGCATGGATTGGGGAAACAGGTCAGAGGGTAGGCGAAGCCGTGCACGCAATGCCAAACAACTAAGGTACAGCAGCACACCAAGACCCCACCTCAGCACTTTGAACCTATGGAACGAAGGTTCGACCACATCCACATGGACACAGTGGGACCCTTGCCGGTATCCCAGGGTTTCACTATCTGTTCACGATGGTCAACCACTTCACCAGGTGGCCAGAAGCAGTTCCATTGGCAGACATATTCACAACCTCATGTGCCAGTGCCCTCATCTTGTCCTTTCTATTCTGGCCTACCTTAAAAGTCCACATCACATTCGACAGAGGAGCCCAGTTCACCTCCAGTCTGTGGTCTGACCTTGCCAGCCTGTGTGGTGCCCAGCTGCATCACACAACAGCCTACGACCCACAGTCCAATGGGTTGGTGGAGTGCTTCCACAGACACCTCAAAACGGTGCTCATGACCAGACTCCAAGGACCCATCTGGGTAGACAAGCTACTGTGGGTGACGTTGGGTATCCGCATAGCACTCAAGGAGAACTTCAACACCTCTTTGACCGAATTTGTCTATGGAGCTCCACTGGTGGTCCCGGGGGATTCATACCATCCTCAAGTGGACAGCAGGACGCCTCTGCAGCATTATTCAGCAGGCTAAGGGAGAGAGTTGGCAACCTGGCCACGATTCCACCTTCCGGGCACGGACACGCAAGGACCAACATGCCCAAAGACCTGCAGGACTGTGAGTATGTTTCATTTGCAGGGGTCCACATCATCCACCACTGCAGAGGCTATATGAGGGTCTGGTCCAGGTCATCCGCAACAACAGGGCCATGTTTGAACTGGAGAAGTGAACTTGCCTGTGGCAAAATAGGATTAATGGGATCAGAGGTGGAGAAGGTGAGCAAATTTAAGTTCTTGGGAATTTACTATCTCGGAGAATCTTTCCTGGACCCAATACACTAATCGCATCATGAAGAAAGCATATTAGCATCTCTGCTTCCTTTGGAGTTTGTGGTTTGGTATGACATCAGAAACCCTGGCAAGTTTCTATAGATGTTTGCTGGCAAGTGCTGACCGGCTGCATCATGGTCTGTATGGGGACAGCAAAACCCCCAACTTTTAACCCCTGCAAAAGGTAGTGGACATAGACCAGGGCATCACAGGGAAAACCCTCCCCACCATCGAAAACATCTACAGGGAACACTGCCATCGGAGAGTAGCAGCAATCGAGGATCCACACCACCCAGCACACGCTCTGTTCTCACTGCTACCACTCAGGAGAGTGGTATAGGTGCCACAAGACTCATATCACCAGGTTCAGGAACAGCTGGTATCCCTCCACATTCAGACTATTGAACAATAAACTCAATCAGGACTCATTTAAGGAGTCTTGCATTTCATTTATCCCCTCTCTGTATTGCAGTTTACATTTCTTTATTTGTTTACATGTGTGCATTGTGTACAGGTTTGTTGCAGCACCAATAAGTGGTAATTCAGCCTCGCCTGCAGGAAAAAGAATCTCCAGGTTGTATATGATGTCTGACAATAAATCTGGTATGAATGCTGCAAAAACTCCATGACTTTTTTTTAAATTTAAGATCCTGAAATTACACATTATGTTCCTTGTATCCTCCTGTACTTCACTGTACCTTCTGTAGAATAATTTAGTGGGTGCAGATTGTGCAGTCACTCGGTGGATCTCCAGCTGCCACACTTTATTCAATACATTTTCATTGTCATTTAAAAATTGTTGTTTGATGAAGCCAAGAAGCAATTATCTATTGTTATTGAATGCTGCAGTGAAATTACAATTAAACAGGATGATGTTAAGGATGATGTTACTGCCTGTTTATATTCCCAGGGAAGTAGCTGGCACACCACCATTACTTAGTGTCAGAGTGGATGGTGATATGACTCAGAGGGTGTGTATCTCACTGGTTAGAGATACCTAGTTTATCAAAAGTATCTCTCAGCTTTTATCTGACTCATCATTAAAATCAATATATTGGGCAATTATGACCATTCATGCTGAGTTTTGAATGACCAAATAAAGCAGTCAAAATATTAGAGCTACAGTCCAATTATCAAATAAACAGTAGTCTTTGCAATTTTGTAGCAAGTGATCTTTATCTGCTTTTCATGTTTTTGTTATTTTTCTTGGTTTCCTGCTGATTTTATCAAGTATATCTTGCATCATAGTCTGAAAATAATTGAATGATTTTTAAGAGAAAAGGCAAATAAAAAAACGGAGGCGAGAAATTAAGAATAATATTTTGGAGAGCATAATGGGCTACCAACGTTACATAGGACTGGTCATGTTATCCTCTGTGAGAATCTAGAGAATGTACATTAATCACATTCAGAAAATCCTCCAACCTATTTAAAATTTATCCTTTTTATTTAATTTACCCTAAGCATAGGTCAGGGGATTTCCCCTTAGTGCTGTTATAATTGCATTTGTTGGAATATTATTTGAATTTTATTTGGATGGCATTTCAAACAATTCTCCATTACTACTTAAAGATTGGGTAATCATATATTCTATACTGAGCTCCTCGTTGCTACAGAAGAGCACCTTGTTCTGCTCATAAGATCCACTGAACTTGTATTTACCTCCTTTCAGAAAATGTTGCCACTTACAATGCAATTATATAAATGCACTGTTCAGCCATCCACATTCCTCCTCCTTTACGTTCACTTTCAAGAACGAGGTATTTTAAATATAATGCAAAGTAGATCAAATTGCAATCCCTTCAAAGAACACCATTAACTTGATGTGCTATAACTGGTTAATAATGTTCCAGCTGTGGCCACTGATAGACTGAAGACTTTATTCACAAAGCACTGTACTTTGACATGTCTGGTCGCTCCAGGGAGAGGCCACATTTAATGGTGGTTGACTTGAAGACAACTGAAAAGCTAAAATGGCAGATAGCGCCAATGAGAGGGGGGTGCAGGAGGTACATCGTGCCCAGTGTCCAAAAGGGGGCCCTGCACTCCTGGGCAAATGAGTGGGGAAAATTCAGGTAAACCTAGGGAGATGGAGACCTGAATGATTCAGGTCTCCATCTCCTTGGATCTGCCTGATCTCACTTTCCCTCTTTCTCTAACAGCAGCAGCCTGCTCCCTGGATCCTGGCCCAACTGGCAGTCACATGAGTGGTGGGCCCAGAATGTTACCACAGCTAATGCGCAGGCGCCTACTGCTGGTGTGAAAAACAGTGGTTGCAGTGTTTCAGTCATGGACTCGTCGTTGATTGGAGTAGCACTGTGTCTGTGTGGCAACAGAGTGGACTTTTAAAGTAGGCCAGAATAGAAGGGAGAGGAAGAGGGCCAGAAAAGGGGGAAGGATGGGGTTGGGGGGAATCCAGTGGTGAACCATTGCCCTGTTCTGAGGTTGGGGGCAGGAGGAGTGCGATCTCACACAGAAGGCGCCACGTGGCAAGCACTATTGGTGGGGGGGGGGGGGGGTGGTTGGGTGGCTGTCCAGCCGACCAGTGGCAGGTGCATCTCATAGACCCCAACCAGCATGATTCCCAACGAGACCCTGACCAGCGTGGTTCTCAGAGAAGGAACGCTGATTGCAAAAATACTTAATGAGCAGTTCATTTTTTTTTTGTTTATTTCTCTGATTGTAAGCAAAATATTGTCCTAACATGATGGGTTGGTTATGCCACCAAGTAACCTTAAAAGGAATAAAGAATTAAAGGTTTTGAAAATAAAAGGTTTTGCCTAGAGTGCAAAATAGCTCTGCCTTATGTAAATTTTTCTGGTCTGGATACCTTGCTGAGAACTCGCTCCAGCAGTGCGGACAACCATGTGGTTTGTGTCTGTGGTTGTTCTAACTGTGTATCATTGATTGATTAAAAAATACTTTTTATTAGAATTTGGTACTTGGGTTTTTTTACCTGTGTAAAATTTCGGGCAGATCAATCCCTTCTCCCCCACCCCCCAAACCAAAGAGTCCCCATACACCTAAGGGGAGTGGAGTGGCCAGACGTCCGGTTTTAGGCCAGAGAGTCTGGCTTTTGAGCCCTCTGTTCTCTGTCCAGTGCCACCTCAAGCCAGTCATTAATTTGTCCTCCATTTTGGAGGTGCAGGCCCTACACCCCAAATGGAACACAAATTAAGGGGCCGAAAAGACGCTTACCTTTTAATTCTGGCCTGCGCAGCCATGTTTCTTCTCGCGTGCATACACGAGTGCTGGATTGAGCATGCGTGATGAGGGGAAGTGTGATGGTGCATAATGAATGAGGAGCGTGACACTGCCACAAGAACTAATCTGCAGGTGTTGGTGAGAATCTGATAAGGAAGATACAGACCTCACACACAGATCTTTTCAAAATTATTCCATTTCAACAAATCTCTGCAGTCCATGTTAGTGCCGATATGTTTTCATTGTTCAGAGGAACAAAAGAAGAGTTGTTCATGTGGTCACCACAGAGCTTTTTCTTCT
Source organism: Narcine bancroftii (assembly GCF_036971445.1). Taxonomy (NCBI): domain Eukaryota; kingdom Metazoa; phylum Chordata; class Chondrichthyes; order Torpediniformes; family Narcinidae; genus Narcine; species Narcine bancroftii. The sequence goes on from NC_091473.1 coordinate 80,806,014, forward strand.
TGCTTGATACAAAATAATTGACTGTAGCCACATGCCACTCAAAAGAAGACGCGTAGTGTAGTCAGGATAAGCTCTGAGCTTTATTAGGGCTCAGGCCCGACTTTTATACTTGCACTGTCGTGGCCCCCCTTGGCTGATGCCACAACATGTATAACAAAAGCGAGTTTCCTGCATTCAGATACTTTCCTGCATAACAATGCCCTTATTCCCTGTATGTTGTCCCTGTCTGTTGGCTGTACAGCAAGGCCAGCGCCATTTAAACTGCCTTTGCCGTTCACGTGTCAGTTGGCTAGTTGGGGCCAATGCTGCTGCGCATGCGGCTGTCCTTTGGTTATGCTCACCGCCCAGAGCATCGGCTTGATCGCCATGGTGGCAGGCCACCATATGACCACCCCTCCCCACCAAGAGCCAGCGGTAGTGTCCTTGGTGTCCAGAAGCAAAGTCTCTGCAGCCTTCGGTGGCCTGCCTCTTCGGCATGGTGCTGGTGTCTCGACCGGGCACCGGGCCAGGTGTGCCAGCTTCAGCCTGTCTGTGGTGAGGGCCTGTATTTCTCTAAACCTTATCAATCCATGCACTTGCCTAAATGTCTTTTAAATGATACAGTTGTAGTTGCTATCATTTCCTCTGGCAGCTCATTCCATGTACCCACCCACTACCCTCAGTATGGGAGTGGCTTTCAGGTCTCTCAAATCTTTCTTCTCTCACCTTAAATATCTGCTCCTCAGTTTTAGATTCCGATACTCTGAAAAAACTATGACCATTCACCTTTTAAATAAACCAAAGATGTGAATGTGTGAATCTGTTCTGAAAAAATTGCATTTTACAAGTACCGTATATTTCAATGTACAAGTTGAGTTGTGAAACCCCAAAAATCTCTCAAAAAAATGAGGGTCGACCTCTTCACTGGATATACTTTTGAGACCTTAAATTCAGCTCAAGATCCAATCTGCGCTGATCTGACGTATGTCGACCCTTAAAAAACCAAAAAAAAACTCGACTAACAAATTTTCATTGAGATTTTTATTGGAAACAACAACACAATTAGAACCCTTCAAAATCACTCTCTGTATCATCGTCTGAAGCAAAGATGGTGGCTAGCACATCCTTACTGTCACTGTTTAAACAGTCATTGTATGTGTCCCAGTCTGTATCTGATGATGCGGTTTCAGCTTCAACATCAGTGTCCCACAATAAATCATCTTCCATGCCATCAATTGCGCAAGAAGTACCACACTTTTTAAATTATTTTAATTAGTCTCTTCTTTAACCTTGTCCCATGCCTTGAACATGAAGTTACACAGCACGGGGAAGAGTCACGTGATGGAGTAGTGGCCGGTAGGGGAATTCCAGCCCTCTCCAGAAAAGTAAAAAAAAGGTAGAGAAAAAACAAAGTCACTAACACAGAAACCATAACAAATTGAAAGTGAAAGTGTGGAGAAAATGGCAGCAAAATAAGAAAAACCAAAAACAACAGGAAGAAAAGAAGGAGGAAGGACGTCGGAAGAGGAAGATGAAGGCCTTACCGGTACGAGGAAGCCCGCCATGGAGAGAGAAGCCCGCTCCCTGAGGTCAGTGGAAACCCCGAACTCAAGACTACAAAGTTGGCTCACGGAGCCAAACAAAAGTGCACAACTGCTCATGCGTGAATCCTCGCGCATGTACAATGCACAAGACAAAAACAACACTGACGGGAGGAGGGACCAGCTGAGGAGTAAATCTCCATAGCCGAAACAGACAAGTATAACACGACAGCAAGACTTTCAACAGGAAAACATAGAAAATAACGGGAAGAGAATAAAAATAGGAAATCAAAGAAACAACAGATGACCAAGTCAGAGGAAGAAGACCAACACCAAGACACTTATAATAAAAATAAGAAGAACAAAAATACCCAACAAACTAAACTAAACAACCCAACAAGAAAACCAGAAGAGACAGAGGTAAAGGACACAGATCCTGGAGTAGACTCAGAAGAAGAGGAGGGAGAACACAGAGAAATGGAAGATGAAGGGAAGGGCAAGTACATGGATATTTTTTTTAATATATGGAAACAGTAAAAGAATGGCAGACACAAGAATTCAGTGAAATAAAAAGAAGAATAAAAAGTACAGAAGAAAAAGTGAATAGATTAGAGATGATCATGGCAGAAATAGGAAAGAGTAGAGAAGGTGGAAGAACGAGAAACAGCCATAGAAATGGAGGTAGATGACTTAAAAAAGAAATTAGAAGAATTTGATACAAAAGTTAAAGAAACACAGGAGCTGTTAGCTCAGAAGATAGATATAATGGAAAATTATAATTCCCGACAAGGGACAAAGGGCAAATCAGAAAGGGGAGGGACTATTGGGGTTAAAGGAATTTTAAATATGAGAATAGTGGAAATATTTTATGTTTTAGAAATGTTGTCTTATAATGTGTTCAAAAAAAGAAAGCAGAAATGGATAAGAAGGGAAGGTGGTGATGAGGAAACAGAAAGGAAAGATAAACAAAGTATGAAATGACTATGTTGAACTATATGACTTTAAATATTAATGGACTTTAAATATTTCTTTTTGTTCTTGTTACATCTCTTCATCTCTCTGTCTGTTTGTAGTTGTTCTGCAAATTTTCGTGCTTCTTCCGGATCCGAGAATAGTTTGCTTTGCTGCCCCAGGATAACTATTTTAAGTACCGCTGGGTATTTTAACATAAATTTATAACCTTTTTTCCATAGGGTCGTTTTTGCTGCATTAAACTCCTTCCTCTTCTTCAGGAGTTCAAAACTTATATCTGGATAGAAAAAACTTTTTTGACCCTTGTATTCCAGTGGTTTTTTGTCTTCTCTTATTTTTTTCATTGCCTTCTCCAATATATTTTATCTTGTTGTATATCTTAGGAATTTTACTAGAATGGATCATGGTTTTTGTTGTGGTTGTGGTTTAGGGGCTAATGTTCTGTGTGCCCTTTCTATTTCCATTTCTTCCTGTAATTCTGGCCTTCCTAGGACCCTGGGGATCCATTCTTTTATAAATTCTTTCATATTTTTGCCTTCTTCATCTTCCTTAAGGCCCACTATCTTTATATTTTTCTTCTATTATAATTTTCCATTATATCTATCTTCTGAGCTAACAGCTCCTGTGTTTCTTTAACTTTTGTATCAAATTCTTCTAATTATATAATATAATATAATATATATATATAATATAATATAATAAATAGAGTATAAGTAAGAACTAAGAAGGGAAAGAAAGGGAAGAAAGGAAGTAAGGAGGGAATTAAGAGAGTGACCTTTGTTATATATGAAGATTAAAATCTTTTCTGGGGGGGGCTGGGTGGGGAAGAATAACAGTCACTGCGAAATCAGTTGATGCTTGCGAGCGGATTCGCAAATCCAAATGGAGAGAGGAGATGTGGTTTCCCGACAAGGGACAAAGGGCAAATCAGAAAGGGGAGGGACTATTGGGGTTAAAGGAATTTTAGATATGAGAATAGTGGAAATATTTTATGTTTTAGAAATGTTGTCTTATAATGTGTTCAAAAAAAGAAAGCAGAAATGGATAAGAAGGGAAGGTGGTGATGAGGAAACAGAAAGGAAAGATAAACAAAGTATGAAATGACTATGTTGAACTATATGACTTTAAATATTAATGGAATACATAACCAAATCAAAAGGAAGAAACTGTTAAATTTACTGAAAAAAGAAAAAATTGATATAGCATTCGTACAAGAAACACATCTAACTAAAGTGGAACACAAGAAATTAAAGAGAGATTGGATAGGACATGTAACAGCACCATCATATAATTCAAAAGCCAGAGGAGTAGCTATATTAATCAATAAAAATGTACCAATCAAAATATAAGAGGAAATAATAGATCCAGCAGTGAGATATGTAATGATAAAATGTCAGATATATTCAGAATTATGGAATTTACTCAATGTATACTCACCTAATGAAGAAGATCAAAAATTTATGCAAGATATCTTTTTGAAGATAGCAGATATGCAAGGGAACAGACTAATAGGAGGGGATTTTAACCTTAATTTGGACTCAAACATGGATAAAACTGGGAAAAAAAACTAACAGAAAGAACAAAGTAACCAAATTTACAATTAAATTGATGCAAGTAATGCAACTTTTGGATATATGGAGGAAACAACACCCAAAGGAAAAGGAATATTCATATTATTCGGGTAGACACAAAACATACTCAAGGATAGACCTATTCCTGTTATCAGCCCACATTCAAGGGAGAGTTAGGAAAATGGAATATAAAGCTAGACTATTATCGGATCACTCACCCCTGTTATTGGCAATAGAGATAGAGGACATCCCACCAAGAATGTATAGATGGAGATTAAACTCCATGCTACTTAAAAGACAGGATTTTAGAGAATTCATTGAACGACAAATTAAAATGTACTTTGAAATAAATACGGAATCAGTGAAAGATAAGTTTATACTATGGGACGCAATGAAAGCGTTCATCAGAGGGCAAATAATAAGTTATGTAACTAAGATGAAGAAGGACTACAATCGGGAAACAGAACAGTTGGAAAGGGAAATAACAAATATAGAAAAAGAATTAGCAATAAAGGAAGATACAACTAAAAGAAGAGAATTGGCAGGCAAAAAAATAAAATATGAAACACTACAAACATATAAGGTGGAGAAGAACATAATGAAGACAAAACAGAAATATTATGAGCTAGGAGAAAAAACGCACAAAATCCTAGCGTGACAGCTTAAGACAGAACAAACTAAAAGAATGGTATTGGCATTAAGGAAAAAGAACAAACAAATTACATATAATCCAATGGAGATCAATGAAAACTTCAGGGAATTCTATGAACAACTATATCAAACTGAAAACGAAGGGAAAGAAGACAAAATAGATGAATTTCTAACTAAAATTGAACTACCGAAATTACAAACAGAGGAGCAAAATAAATTAATAAAACCATTTGAAAGAGAAGAATTACAGGAGATATTAAAAAAACTACTGAACAATAAAACACCAGGAGAGGATGGATACCCAATAGAATTCTATAAAACATTTAAAGACTTATTAATTCCTCCCCTCCAGCAAGTAATCAACCAGATTGATAAAACACAAAACATACCAAATTCATGTAAAACAGCAATAATTACAGTAATACGAAAGACAGGGAAAGATCCACTAGCACCAGCATCATATAGACCAATATCTCTACTTAACATAGATTATAAGATAATAGCTAAACTATTAGCAAACAGATTGGCCGACTATGTACCAAAAATAGTAAATCTAGACCAAACTGGATTTATTAAAAAAAGACGAACAACGGACAATATCTGTAAATTTATTAACTTAATTCATGCAGTAGAAGGAAATAAAACTCCAACAGTAGCAGTTGCTTTAGACGCAGAGAAGACCTTTGACAGAGTAGAATGGAATTATTTATTCAAAGTACTACAAAAATTCAGCCTACCAGAGAAATATATTAATTGGATTAAAGCATTAGAAAAGGGGCCATTGGCGAAAGTGACAGTAGATGGATATATATCAAAACAATTTAATGTAAGCAGATCAACAAGGCAGGGATGTCCACTATCTCCCTCACTGTTTGCGTTAGCTATAGAACCACTAGCAGAACTGATAAGAACAGAAAATAAAATAAGAGGGATAAAAATAAAAGAGAAGGAATATAAAATCAGTCTATTTGCAGATGACGTTATAATATACTTAACAGAACCAGAAATATCAATAAAAGAATTACATAGGAAATTGAAGGAATATGGAGAAGTATCGGGGTACAAGATCAACGCAAATAAAAGTGAAGCAATGCCAATGAATAATGCGGATTTCACAAAGTTTAAGAAAGAATCACCATTTAGATGGCAAACACAAGCAATGCGATACCTAGGTATACAACTAAATAAAAATCTTGGCCATCTATATAAACTAAATTATCATTCATTAATGAAAAAATTACAAGATGACTTAGAACATTGGAAAGACTTACCACTAACACTGATAGGAAGGATAAACTGTATTAAAATGAACATTTTCCCAAGGATACAATACCTATTTCAGTCATTACCAATTCACCTAACAGAGAAATTCTTCAAGGCGCTAAAGAAAATAATAAGGAAATTCTTATGGAAAGGGGGGAAACTGAGGATAGCACTAGATAAATTAACAGAATGGTACAAACAAGGAGGCTTACAACTACCAAACTTTAAGAATTATTATAGAGCCGCACAATTAAGATACCTATCAGATTTTTATCAAACAAGGTAAAAACCAGATTGGACCAGATTAGAACTAGATAAAATAGGGGAGAAGATACCTGAACATATACTATATAAATGGGATATGAAAAATTGGTGCAATGTAGGAATTCACCGATATTGCATCATCTGCTCAACATTTGGAAGAAGATTCACGTAGAAAGCAATAAAACAAATTACCAACTACCAAAACTAATATTGATGCAAAATCAACTAATCCCTTTCACAATAGATAACCTTTCCTTCAGAGAATGGGAGAGAAAAGGGATCAAAAAAATAGAAAATTGTTTTTCGGGAAATAAATTATTATCCTTTGAACAAATGAAGGATAAATATAATATAACTCACGGTACAATGTTTGCATACCACCAACTGAAAACCTACTTGAAGGACAAATTGGGAAACAGTCTGAGGTTACCAGAAGGAAGCAATTTTGAATATGTGATTACAGACACAATGATAATTAAAAAAATTATAACAAACATGTACATCAAACTGCAAGAAAAGGAGAATGAGGAAACAAACAGTAAACCTAAACAAAAATGGGAACAAGATCTAAACATAAAGATAAAGAATGAAACATGGGAAAAGCTATGCTCCAGAACTATGAGAAATACAATAAACATGAGGTTACACATGATACAATATAACTGGATACACAGGCTATACATCACACCTCAAAAGTTAAAGAAATGGGACCCAACAGCTTCAGACAGATGTTTTCGCTGTAAAAAGGAAACGGGAACAACAATTCATGCAATTTGGACATATGAGAAAGTGAAAAAATTTTGGGAAGATCTAAACCAGATATTAAATAAAATCACAAAAAGCAATATACCAAATAACCCAGAGATCTTCCTCCTAAGTAATATAAGAAATAAAGAATTTGGACTCGATTTGGATGGAGCACAAAAAAGATTTGTTATGATAGCCCTAGCTGTAGCAAAAAAATGTATTATGTCAACCTGGAAATTAGAAGACAACTTGAGAATACAACAATGGTACATAGAAATGAATAAACGTATTCCATTAGAAAAAATAATATATAATTTAAGAAATAACATCACAATATTCGTACAAACATGGGAGCCATACATGAAACACAATAGAGAAATCCTACCATGGACTTCCACCACCTAAAATGACAGAAGGAGAAGATAAGGAAAAGAACTGACTCAGTAAAATTTCTTGTTTATTTTTATTGACTGACAACATTGTTTAATGGGTTTAATGTATCTTATAGATTGAACTTCAAATAAATGGGGAAGAAGGTGAGGGAGGGAGGGAAGGGAGGGGGGGAAAAGGGGGAGAAAATGACACTGTATATATTCAAGAGAAAAAATGTCTGTATGTATCTTGGTCAATATGGTTTATAGTGCGAAAAATTTAAAAAATTTTTTAAAAGTTATCCAGCATATCAAGTGATGCAGCATGCATTGCCCCGCCTTTTGTAAATGACTTTTCTGCACTTGATATTGATGTATTCCATTCCTCGTGCAAATAGTCTTTGAATGGCTTGTTCAAGCAGATATCAAGAGGTTGCAATATAGAAATCAAACCACCCAGGATAACTGCCATGTAAGTATTATGTGGTGCTAATCCATTTTTAGTGTTCTAAGTTAAGTGGTTAAGAAAAATATTCCAGTCCAGCAAACACCATTCCTTGCATATCCATAGTTTTTCCACCATTTTCATCTATCCATTCTTTTTCACGAAAATTTACAAAAATACCTGCAGGGAATTTCATTGTTGGTTTCATTTTGTGTTTGAAGATTACCATGGGTTTTAACTTTGTCCCATAATACAATAAACTTGGCCCTTTCGTGGCCTGTACAGTTTTAACATCTTTCCATTCCACAGTTTCACCTTATAGAAACATAGAAGAGTAGGTCATTCGGCCCTTTGAGCCTGCTCCACCATTCAATGAGATCATGGCTGATCTTAAAGTTCAGTACCACGTCCCCGCCTTCTATCCATAACTCCTAATTCCCTTATACTGAAGAAATATATCTAATTCCCTCTTAAATATATTCAATGAACCTGCCTCTACTGCTCTCTGTGGCAATGAATTCCACAGATTCACCACCCTCTGGGTAAAGAAATTCCTCCTCATCTCAGTTCTAAATGGTTTGCCTATTATCCTCGAACCATGGCCCCAGGTTCTGGACTCCCCCACCATTGGAAACATCCCTTCCGTATCTATTCTGTCCAGTCCTGCCAGAATTTTATATGTCTCTATGAGATCCCCTCTCAATCTTCTAAACTCCAGGGAGTACAATCCCAATTTGCGCAATCTTTCCTCATAAGTCATTCCTGCCATTCCAGGTATCAGCCTGGTGAATCGCCTCTGCACTCCCTCCATTGCAAGAACATCCTTCCTTAGATAAGGTGACCAAAACTGCACACAATACTCCAGGTGGGGTCTCACCAAGGCCCTGTACAGCTGCAGTAAGGTATACTCAAACCTATACTCAAACCCTCTTGATATGAAGGCCAACATACCATTTGCCTTTTAAACCGCCCGCTCTACCTGCATGCTCGCCTTCAGTGACTGGTGCACAAGAACCCCTAGGTCTCTCTGCACTTCCCCCATCTCCCAATCTATTGCCATTTAAATAGTAATCTGCCCTCTGGTTTGTGTTACCAAAGTGGATAACCTCACATTTATCCACATTGTAGTGCATTTGCCATGTATCTGCCCAGTCCCCCAATTTATCCAAATCACACTGGAGCTTCCTGACCCCCTCTTCAGTGCACACAACCCCTCCTAGCTTAGTGTCGTCTGCAAATTTGGATACATTACATCCAATCCCCTCATCCAGATCATTAATGTAAATTGTGAACAGCTGGGGTCCCAGTATAGATCCCTGTGGCAACCCACTGGTTTCTGCCTGCCACTTAGAAAACGAGCCATTTATCCCAACTCTCTGTCTTCTATCTGCCAGCCAGTTCTCAATCCATATCAATACCTTGCCTCCAATCCCATGAACCTTGATTTTGCATGCCAGTCGTTTATGTGGGACCTTATCGAAGACCTTTTGGAAATCCAGGTACACCACATCCACTGGCTCTCCCCCATCTATTTTACCTGTCATCATCTCAAAGAATTCCAATAGATTTGTCAAGCACCATTTACCTTTTGTAAATCCATGTTGACTCTGTCCGATCCCTTCTCTGCTAGTCATATGCTCCGCATATGATGGTTTCCATCATTTTGCCCACTACTGATGTAAGGCTCACCGGCTTATAATTCCCTGCTTTTTCTCTACCCCCCTTTTTAAATAGTGGGGTAACATTAGCTACCCTCCAATCCATGGGTACTGATCCTGAGTCTATTGAGTTCTGGAAAATAATTCTTAAAGCATCTGCTATCTGAATATCCACTTCTTTAAGTACCCTAGGATGTAGATTATCAGGCCCTTGGGATTTATCGGCCTTCAATCCCTTCAATTTCCCCAAGACCATGTCCTTAGAGATACTGATTTCTTGCATTAGTCTTGCATTAGTCTCTATGTTTCCCAACATCCTTGGGAGGTTATTTGTATCCTCTCTTGTGAAAACAGAACTAAAGTAAGAATTTAATTGGTCTGCCATTTCCTTATTCCCCATTATATATTCCCCTAATTCTGACTACAAGGGACCAACTCTGGATTTCACCAATCTTTCCCTCTTGACATATCTATAAAAGCTTCTAAAGAACAGGCAGTCATTATGCATCTTTTCTAAGCTTATCATGATTTTGTAGACCTCAAAAAGATCCTCTATCATTAACCCAGACAATAACTTGCAAAGACAGGAATTCAACTGAGTGCACCCACCACGCCCCAGTATGCCACAGACTCACACCAATTCAAGCTTGCCCACAGGTGTGATTCTGACTTGGAGGCATTTAGTCAATCTGCTTCACAAGGAGAGGAAGAGGTAACATCAAAGGATCAAAAAGTAACATCACTATGATAGCTTGGCTGTCTTTAAAAATATCACAAATAATCTTTATTTCTTTCATTCTTGCATACAAATGCCAGGTCTTCAGCTGCACAGCTCCACTACATCAGACAATTTCTCATCAACCCTCATCATACTCACTTGCTCCACAAAATCCTCCACAAATTACTGCTCTTCTGCAACACTCTCTGCTTGCTGTAGGTAATATAACCACTCCTTGTGTCTGATTGACATCTCTCAGGTGTGATGAAGAATACCATTATCTGAAACATCCACAGATGATGAGTCTTTCCGCATTTTCCATGTTTTTTTTTTCTTATTATTCCTATATGCTCAAGTCTCATCTGCCAAGCAAATCCTACCACCTTACCACTAAAACTCTTTACATCAGTCTTGGAGCTTAACGTACTGATAACTGTTCCCATTAAGCCATCGACTCAGCCTATGACAGGCATTCCCTTGACTCTATACATGCCTTCTCTATCTTTCCTCCTCCTGAAAAATTAGTTGCATCTCATTCCCATAAGGGTCACTGCCTCAAAACGTTGATTTCCAAAGATGCTACTCAACCTACTGAGTTTTCCCAACATTTTCTGGGTTTTTCAAAAAATCTTTACTGTCAGTGTATTACTGCAATAAGCTAGAAAGATTAATTGGCTCCATCTCAGATTCAAGGTGTTCACTTAATTGAAAGCTAAACAGGAAGAATGAATGCCTAACTACCTGATTCATATCAATTTCAGGAATGCCTCTGGAGAAGTAATGGCAAATGCTTTCTGAACATGAATAGGAAAGTAGCATTTAGTCTAAAAATTCTGAACATCATTCATTTAGCTTTGGAGGGAAAAATAAAACACAATCTGCTGGTGGAATTCAGCAAGTCCGGCAGAATCAGTGCGAGGAAAATATTGGTGATATTTCAGGTAAGAATCTTCATCAATTCTTTATCTCCAACTGCTGCGTGACCCATTGAGTTCCTCCAGAAAATTGTTTGTTGCTTCAGATACCAGTATCTGTAGACTCTTGTCTCCAGTTTAATTTAACACTATGTGGCTTTTTGGTAAATCGTAATGCTTTCTCCCAGCAAGCCTACTCCCTCAAAGAGCAGCTTGGGTCATGCTGTTGTTGCAGTAATATCATGAATTGAAACAAAAATATTACAATGACTAGATAAACACAGTCACTAAAAATAACCAGAAAATGTACACACTATTTTGATCCCGTCAAGGCTTGTGGATTGTCAGAGAGGTATCTCCTGTCTAAACTGGGCTATGGCAAAATGTAAACAATTAACCAGATATATGAAAGTAGAATTAAGCACTGTTTATGGTACTTACACACTATTATTTAAATCTTAAGGGAATTTTTGTAAGTGCACTTTGTTAAAATAGTGGCAGTGGTTCACAAAACAATGCTTGTGTGCATGAGATACAAAAGATGTCTTTGTATATTTCAAAAATAGACAAACATACCAGAAACACAAAAATGTCCATGGCTTTCTTTACATTCACAGTGGTGGTTGTTTTATACCATTAGCACATTGTGTTCAGAGCAGGACAGAGATCCTAGGACTTACAGACTTCACATGTTTGAGAGATTTCTTCCCCAGAAAGCCTTTACATTGCATCAGGCTTCAGTGCATCCCCTGCCACACAGCTTTAAATGTCCCCTTTGGCATCATTCACCGATGGACTTCTCATTTGAACAAGTTTTCTTGTTTTTTTTTGTTCCTTCTTTTCTTCAAATTCCAAGAAGTTTCAAGCAAACCAAAGTGTGCCTTTCTCCAGTAAAGCTAGATATTTATCTTGTTATGCATCCTGAACCACAACAGCATGAAGACAGTCAATTTTCTAATTTTAAATAACCTCTACCTCTATCTGATTCAACTGTTTCAATTTATTCTTTACCTATAGCAGTGGTTCTCAACCTTTTTCTTTCCACTCACATACCACTTGAAGTATTCCCTATGCCATAGGTGCTCTGTGATTAGTAAGGGATTGCTTAAGGTGGTATGTGGGTGGAAAGAAAGAGTTTGAAAACCACTGCTTTAATCATACCTAACTGACTCGTTATGTGCACGGTTTCATAACTCCAAAGAAAATGGACCAAAGACAATTTTTTTTCTCAAGCAAAATATCTCAGTAACAATGGATCTCAGCCTTCCCTTCCCACTCATACCACCTTAAGCAATCTCTTACTAATCACAGAGCTCCGATGACATAGGGATTACTTTAAATGGTATGTAAGTGGAAAGAAAAAAGGTTGAGAACCACTGATCTATGGCTTTAGTTATTTTGTCTCTAACTTTTCTTTCCCCATCCCCTTCCTAATGAGCTCTTCCACCTCTCTCTTCACCTCTCACACCTTCTGTCCTATACCTAATATCTCTGAGTCACTCCCCAGCTTCTTTCCCCTTTATGTGTGTACTTTCTTAGTCTTGGAGGGTTCAGACCTGAAACATTGACCACTTCTATTCTTAAATTCTGTCTGACCTGCTGACTTCCTCCAGCAATTCTTTGTTCAAGATTTCAGCATCTGCAGCTTGTTTCTTCACCTCATGAAGTTCCAGTGAAGTACTTTATAAGTGTTGACACTGTTCTAATATTGCAGTTTAATACAAAAAAAAGGAGGGAAATAAAAATATCCCAGGTTCAGTGACTATTAGTGAATTACCAGTAGCTCTTTAAACAAAGGGAAGATTAAGCTGTATGAAATAGTTCAGTAAAATTTTTTTTTTAAATGCTTGACAAAATTAAAGGTATACAAAATTATGTGAAAGTCAAGGCTAAAAACACCTTCAGCAACAACTGGAACAAAAAGTGCAGAAAAGCACCAGTAGGGCAGTTTTGAAACTCAAAATGGAAATGTTGGTCAATCACTGCAGTTTCACCAAAGCAGAAAATAAAATGAAACCAAATGATTATTAAGGCCATCAGAACTTTTGCCAGAACTGCATGAATTTCAATTACCTATTAACACAAACCCATCCCTCATTTTCAGTCACATTTCTTTCTAGTAATCATCATTGTTTTTCTCTAAACAATATCCTACTTAAGCTAACTTGCAAATCCATAGCTACATATGGCAATGGGTTACTTTGTCTAAATATCCACTTACATTTTCAAGCCTGGACAGTGAATAATGGCAGCCTATCCCAGACACTTCAGTTTTGTTTAGATTGATCCTCTCTTATCGAGGTAGCAGAGTTGGTTGTGTCTCAATTAGGATGATGGAAGAAAACCGTGTTTGAACCTTATGCCATTCACCACAGAGTCACTCACAAAGTCCCACAGAACCCTAATAAATCACGCTCAGTTTATTATCATAAAGAACATCTTTTTTTAAATCCATGAGCCAATGCTATTTATTTTATATATTTATCAGAATAAGCAGAAATATTTATAGAAGGGGCTACACTTAAATCAAGAACGTATTTTTCTAATGTCAGTTTCAACTTGCACTTTTTTCTAACAAAGTTATATTCACTATTGCCTTCACCATATTTATCAATCATTTAATACTGTGTAAATTGCAATAAAATTGTCTCAGTAATTCAGAAATAGATTACTTCAGATTTAATATGGTACTTTGTACAGTATACAATTATAAATTTACTGCAATACAAGTATTATATAGATTGTTGGCCTTGGAATCTATCAGTTTAGATATGGGTCTGCAAAATACAAAAACAAAAATATGCTAAATTGGTTAAAAATTAACCAGAAAATTATGTTCAGTTACAGACATTACACTTTTGAGAGGATGATAATGATAAAGTAGATTAATATCAAATTACAATAAAGAAGGTACATATGAACTCATGATGTTAAATGGAAAGAAAAAAGACATATGCTCCTAATCTAAAAATCAAACCCCACTCTATGAGGATTATTGGCCAAGTTAAAGAGTCCACTACTGATAGTAATATTTATGGGGTCATAAGAAAAATGAGACCAAAAATAATTGATCTGCAAGTTTGAAAGTAATTGAGAAAAGGACCCTGAGGGGAAAGAAAGTGAAGATCCATTGCAATAGTAGTGGGTCAACATCACATTCCCCACTAACTCACTCGGAACACCATACCATCCCTTACTATAAACTTATCAATATACTTTTTAATCCATTAATCTTATCCAGTATATAAGATCACACCCAGTATAGGTCAAACCTTCCTCCCCTTTTTAGCCCTCTTGAAACATAATGTATTTTTAGTTACAGCAAAACCTCTCCATTATCTAATAAATTCAAGTGTCTACAACCATTGGCTGATCTTTAGAAGGCAACTCCTTTCTCTTTTTAAACAAATCAAAACTTATATCTGGATTTAAAAAAAATCTTATTTCCATTATAAATCAAAGGTGACTGTCTTGCTTTAGCTTGTTCCGCTGCCAGCTCTAATAACTTTTACTTCATATTGAAGAAATCTGACAAGTATTAGATGGGACCTTTGTTCAGGCTGAGCCTTAGGTCTCAATGTGATATGTTCTTAATTAATAATGGCATCAAAGACTGTTGGGAGAAATCAGGAGGATTGGGTTGAGACTAAAAATACATTAGCCATGATTCAAATGGTGGAGCTGACTTGATGGGCTGAATGGCCTAATTCTGCTCCTATGGTCTTATCTATGCCCCTCCATAAGATCATCACTTTGCCTCCTACCCTCCAGGAACAATACTTCTGCCTATTCAAACTCTCCTTAGAACTTAAGCCTTCCTATCCAGTAGCATTATTTTGAATCTTTTCTGCACCCTTTCCAGCTTCATGACATCTTTGCTATAGATTGGCACCCAGAACTGCACACAATACTCCGAGTGTGATCACACGAACATCTCGTACAGTTGCAACATGACATTCAAAATCTTGCCCATCTTGGCAAACAAGCCAATTGCCTTCTTCACAACCCCGTCTACACATGTCACTCCTGATCTGGTACTGATCCTTGTTGCTCTCCATTGGTTAAACTCAATATGAAAATGATCATTTATCTATCTTCATTCCCCTTTCTGTTATCCAATCCTTCATCCATGCTAATATGTTACTGCATTGCTTTTAATTTGCATAGTAATCTCTATGTGGTACCTTATTGAATGCTTAACAGAAGTGTAAATAAAATTCATCTTTAATGCACTCTGCTTGTTACTTCCACAAAGAACGCTTGTAAATTTGGCAAATAAACTTTTCCATTTGTAGAGCAAAAATATTTACAGATGATGGAAATCTGGAATAAAAACAGAAAATGCTGAAAATATTTTGCAAGTCAGTCAGGATCTGCAGGAAGAGAAACAGAGTTCATGTTTCAGAGCAAGAATGATTGATTTGCATTGACTATAGCCTTCCCCTGATTGAAGAAACTCTACTTCCTGATATATTTTACAAAAATCACCCCAGGGATGAGAGGACTAACATACGAGGAAGGGTTGACTGCTCTGGCCCTATATTTGTTGGAGTTTAGAAGGATGTCAGGGGGAATCTCATTGAAACATTCCAAATGTTGAAAGGGCTGGTTAGAGTGGATGTGGAGAAAAGGTTTTCAGTAATGGGAAAGTCTAGGACCACAGGGGACAGTTTCAGAATAGAGATGAGGAGAAATTACTTCAGTCAGAGTATTGTGAATCTGTGAATTCATTGCCACATATAGCTGTGTGGCCAAGTCACTAGGTATATTTAACACAGACATTGAATTCTTGATTAACAAGAATGCCATAGATTATAAGAAGGGGTTGAAAAAAAACACACATCAGTTACCATTTGAAAGGCAGAGCAGACTCAATGGGCGGAATGGGCTAATTATTATCCTCTTTTTCATGGTCTGGACTGCTCATGAGAAGAGGTTGTTTCCTTCTGCAGAGCACAGAGTCCCAAAACTTACTTGCACTGATGCCAAGAACTTCCAGATTTTAAATCAGCAAAATCTAGGTCCATTAATCTAACATTTAAGATCAGTAAAATCAGTAGGTTAAACAAAAAGGATTCCTCCAATCAGAAACTAAAAAAACATAAAATGCTGGAAATAGTTTGGAGGTCAGGCAGCATTGGTGGAAAGTGAAACAGATGTAATGTTTTAGCTTCATGACCTTCCATCAGGTCAGAACTGCTATTACAATTGACGCAAATTTCTGCTAAGCCATGAAAGCACCTCAAATTTTAATATACCGCTTAACAGACAATATTTCATTCCTTTTGTTTGGTTTGGTTTGATTACCCTGCATTCCTATCTAATAATTGAGATTCTTATCCAAGGAAGTGAGAAGTCAATCTTTTCCCACAAATTATAAAAGAAAAATATATTTTCAAACCATCTGATCTAGGAATGCCTTTGGGAAAACACAGCATCTCAGAGGATGCAAAACAAATTAAGGGAAAAGGAACAAAGGCTGCATTTGATCTCAAGCCCTGAAACTCAAACTGAAATCAGTCCAGCATCCAACCATATTTGCACAAATAAACTACACGTGCCTCCAATAAATTACTCGGTAGGCTTTAAATATATTTGAGTATATTTTTCTAATGTTGATTGCAAATTTATCTTTTTGCCATCTTAAAATAATATTCAATGTTGCTTTTGGCATGAAATAATCTTCTGGGTCCTACAATAGTTATCATTTAATGCTGAATATATTGTAATAAAGTTCCCCATTATTTAATAAATGCAGCCCATCAGATTTGAGACATTTTTCAAGTTCAAATTTCAAGTTTATAATCATCTGATTGTTCAAGTACAACCCAATGAAACAATGTTCTCCAGTCCTTAATGCAAAAACATGCAAACACACATCCAGATACAACACAGAAGACCCTTTTACACTGCCCTTGAAAGACAATAATTAACCACCTTTTTAACCACTTCACTTACCTGTGTGAACACGATGAACACTGTATAAGGGGGTTGTCATTTTTATCCTGGTATCAGAGCTGATGCCTTTCACATCGGCTCCAGTGTAAAAGGCTTACCTGCCGTCCCAGGACACCAATGCTATAATACTGCAGGTCCTGCCTCCTTTTGTACCAGGATGTCAGTCCCTATGTAAAAGGTCGCACCGAACCGGCTTTCTTGGTTCAGTGTCAACGCTCCGATCTGATATAGCTTTAAACATGTCGTTGACATACCAATTTAGTGGGATCTCTGAGTAAAAAGGGTATTATACAAATGATACGTATACAATATGTATATGCATCTATAAAAGTAAATAAACTTTGTTTAATAAATACCGTAGTTGTGTCTTGGAAAGTTTGCATGAGCAGTCCATTTAGTCATTCAGCTCTCTCAGCATCCATGGGAAGAAACTGCTTCACAGCCTGGTGGTGCTAGCTCCAATACTCCTGTATTTTCCCAACAGGAGTAGCTAAAAGATGCTGTGTGTGGGGTGGTAGAGGTTCTCAACAATCTTGCAAGCGCTCTTCAAACAATGATCCCCAAAGACCATGTCCAATGGGAGGAGGGAGACCCCAGTGATCTTCTCTGCTGGTCCAGTGGATTGACCTCTGATCCATTGCTCTTTTGCAACCGAACAACACTGATGCTCTCGATTGAGCTTCTATAGAAAGTTGAAATAATGGTGGCTGGTAGCCTTGCCCACCTCAGTCTTCTCAGGGAGTGCAGTTGCACCTTTCTAAAAAGTGAGGAGATATGTGTCCAGGATAGGTCACTTCCTAAGTGGATTCAGAGAAACTTGGTGCTTTCTACTCTCTCCATTACCAAGCTATGAATGTGTAATGGAGGGTGGTTGTCCCTGGTCTTCTTGTAGTCCACAATCATCTCCTTTGTCTTGTCGACACTGAGAATCAGGTTGTTATTCTCACACCATATCAAGAGATTTTCCACCTCTTATCTGTAGTGCAACTCTTCAATGTCACTGATGAGGTCAATTATGTCATTGGTGACTCTATTGAAGCTGGATGTGGCGTTGCAGGCATAGATCAGTAGTGTGAACCTCAGGATTATTGCCTGTGCCATGTGCTAGTGAGGGCAAGAATTGTGAGACCAGGCACATAAATGTGCAGCTGAGAAACTGATGCAGGAGCAGGGCTTCAGATTCTTGGATCATTGAGATCTCTTTGGGGAAGTTCCGACCTATTTAAAAAGGATGAGCAACACCTAAACCCAAAGGGGTTGAATACCCTGGCAGGCAGGTTTAATACAGTTGTTAGGAAGGGATTAAATTAATTTGGCAGGGGGATGGGTACCAGAGTGTTAGGGCTGAAGAAGGGGGGAATACAGCAGTAAAGTGAAGATGGCGTGCAGCAAGGATGACAAGCAAGCAATGAGACTAAATTATAGCTGGAGGGATGACAGACACAGTACATTTAAAAACTGGTCTGAAGGTATTATACAGGTTGTACCTTTTTAATCCAGCAATGTGGGGACCTGACCATTGCTGGACCACAGAAAATGCTGGTAAACAGAAATGAACCCCTAAGGTAGAACAAAGCTTAAAACAGGAAATTATACTGTACTGTGGGGTTAGCAGAGTGCAACACCTTTACAGTGCCAGCAATCAGGACCAGGGTTCAAGTCCAACGCTGTCTGTAAGGGGTTTGCTCAGGTATGCACTGCTTAACGTCCATGATATGTTGTGAAATTGGGCATTATGCGATGTGTGAACACCATATTATACATTTAGCAAAGCTAGATGGGATACTGTAGTGTAACTGTAAACTTTTTATTTGTAAGTAAGGATCAGTGTAGGGACTGATACAGCGTTGTGGAGCGAGTGCAGGGCAGTGGAATCAGTCTGGGGAGTGATACAGCGCTGTGGGGCAGTTGGATCAGTTTGAGTATACAGTATGTAATTTCCTATAGCTAGCGATTGCTTTTTCTAAATTGCTGTGGACTTGCTCGTGATAACTCAATAATTATGGGTCCATGAACGTATATGCAGTTGGATTTTGCCTGAATGGATGTTAAGTGGAACACACCTAAACGTGCCAGACCATGGGGGTTGCTGGTCCACAGAGCAATGGATAAGAGAGATATAACTTGTATTTAAATGCACACAGCATTAGAAATGGATGGATGATCTTGCTGTATAGCTACAGATTGGAGGGTACAATTTTGTGGCCATTACTGAGTCATTGCTAAAGGATGACTGTCATTGGGAGCTAAATGTCCAGGGATATACAGTGTACATATCACAAGGATGGGCAGGGAGGTAGAGGGGGCAGAATGGCTCTGCCAATGGCTCATTGGAAAGAAGGGACATGGGATGTAGAGGTGAAGAAAGGGGGAAAACAGCAGTAAAGTGAAGATAGTGTGCAGCAAGGATAACAAGCAGCGACGAGACTAAATTACAGCCGGAGGGATGACAGACACAGTACATTTAAAAACTGGTCTGAAGGTATTATACAGGTTGTATCTCTTTAAACCAGTGACGTTGGGACCTGACCATTGCCGGACTACAGAAAATGCTGGAAAACAGGGGATTCCCTTAGGGGTCAATTTCTATGTAAACTCTCCACAGCCCCGTGTCAGTCCCCACACTGATCCCTACTTACAAATAAAAAGTTTACAGCTACACTACAGTATCCCATATAGCTTTTCTAAGTGTATAATATGGTGTTCACACATCGAATAATGCCCAATTTCACAACATATCATGGACGTAAAGCAATACATACCTGAAGAAACTCATTACAGATAGCGCAGGACATGAACCCTGGTCCTGATCACTGGCACTGTAAAGGCATTGCGCTATGCTAACCGTGCCACCCCACAGTACAGTATAATTTCCTGTTTTAAGCTTTGTTCTACCTTTGAGTTAAGGAATAGTATAGATAAAAGGATACTAATGGCAGTTATATTTCTTCTTTGGCTTGGCTTCGCGGACGAAGATTTATGGAGGGGTAATGTCCACGTCAGCTGCAGGCTCGTTTGTGGCTGACAAGTCCGATGCGGGACAGGCAGACACGGTTGCAGCGGTTGCAAGGGAAAATTGGTTGGTTGGGTTTGGGTGTTGGGTTTTTCCTCCTTTGTCTTTTGTCAGTGAGGTGGGCTCTGCGGTCTTTTTCAAAGGAGGTTGCTGCCCGCCGAACTGTGAGGAGCCAAGATGCACGGTTTGCGACGATATCAGCCCACTGGCAGTGGTCAATATGGCAGGCACCAAGAGATTTCTTTAGGCAGTCCTTGTACCTCTTCTTTGGTGCACCTCTGTCTCGGTGGCCAGTGGAGAGCTCGCCATATAACACGATCTTGGGAAGGCAATGGTCCTCCATTCTGGAGACGTGACCTACCCAGTGCAGTTTGATCTTCAGCAGCATGGATTCGATGCTGTCAGCCTCTGCCATCTCGAGTACTTCGATGTTGGAGATGAAGTCGCTCCAATGAATGTTGAGGATGGAGCGGAGACAATGCTGTTGGAAGCGTTCTAGGAGCTGTAGGTAATGCCAGTAGAGGACCCATGATTCAGAGCCGAACAGGAGTGTGGGTATGACAACGGCTCTGTATACGCTAATCTTTGTGAGGTTTTTCAGTTGGTTGTTTTTCCAGACTCTTTTGTGTAGTCTTCCAAAGGCGCTATTTGCCTTGGCGAGTCTGTTGTCTATCTCGTTGTCGATCCTTGCATCTGATGAAATGGTGCAGCCAAGATAGGTAAACTGGTTGACCGTTTTGAGTTTTGTGTGCCCGATGGAGATGTGGGGGGGCTGGTAGTCATGGTGGGGAGTAGTGTCACCGAAAATGTTCTCCCAGAATCACAGTGCATCTTTCGTGCAAATGGAGGAACTACTGACATGGTCTTTGCCCTCAGACAGCTCCAAGAAAAGTGCAGAGAACAAAACAAAGGACTCTACATCACCTTTGTTGACCTCACCAAAGCCTTCGACACCGTGAGTAGGAAAGGGCTTTGGCAAATACTAGAGCGCCTCGGATGTAATTTGTTGATGAGCCCACCAGGGGATCAGCTGTTCTGGATTGGGCACTGTGTAATGAACCAGAGGTGAGTAGAGGCAGCAATCACAGTATGATTTTTTTTGGAATATTTTATTTAAGAATTAAAAAAACATTCATATATATATATATATATATATATATATATATGCATAGTCAATAAAACCACAAGTAGTACAAATGTTGTAGAAAGAAAAAAGACTTAAATCCCTCCCATACTCCTTCCCCACCCACCAACCCTACCCTAAGTATAAAAGAAAATAAAAAAATAAGCTCGGAGAATGCCAAAAATAAATATAATTCTCAACACAAACAATGATGGAGTTAAGAGTTATCAACAGGATGGGCTTTCAAGAAACCCTCACGCTTTCAAACCAACATAGTGTAAATATGGGCTCCATATTTAAAATAAAAGATATTTATTATGTAAATTATGTTATTTTCTCAAGTGGAATACAAGAATGCAATTCAGCATGCCATCTCTCCATTCCTAAATCCTTATTGTGACAGATTATAGATATGTTTTTGGGAGATAAATTGGGGAAGGTTTTTTAGTGTAGATCACATACAAATACTTTAAAACAAATTTTTCTAACACCTTAATAAATAATTCCATTCTTATCTATCAAAGGCTTTCTCAGCATCTTAAGTTACTGCTATTGCTAAATTACCTTTCTTTTGAGATTTATGTCATAAACTAATCAATCTGGCAACATTATCAGCAGAATTAATTTTTTAACAAACCAACTTGATCCATGTGAATTAAATTTGAATAATATATAGCCATTCTATTTTCTAAAATTTTAGTTATAATTTTATAATCAGCATTTAATAAAGATATTGGCCTATATTATTCAGTTTTCAACAAATCTCTACCTTTCTTAAGTATCACAGTTATAATTGCATTTGAAAAAGATTCTGGTAGAAAATGTGTTTCCATTGCCTGTTTCAACACCTCCATAAAAGGTATTAATAAATCTTTAAATTTCTTTTAAAATTTAAGTGGAAAACCATCCTCCTCAGTGACTTACTACTTTGCAACAAATTAAAAGCCTCAATAATTTCTTTTACTGTAAATGGAGCATCTAAATCTTTCTGGTCTTGACAATCCAAGGCAGGTAAACTAATCTTAGACAAAAATGTATCAATTTTAACTTCATCAATGTCAAACGGAGATCTATACAAATTAAAACAATATTCTTTAAAATAATTATTTATTTCTTGAGGTTTATAAGAATTTTCTTAGAATTCTTTTTAATAACATTAATTGTTCTAGAAGTTTGTTCTGCATTCAGTTTGCAAGCCAAAACCAATTCATAATACTTTTGTTTAGTTTTCTCGATTATTTTTTCAGTTCTATAAGTCTATATTTAATTATAATAAAATTTCTTGATCACAATATGATTGAGTTCACTTTGTAATTTGAAAAGGAGAAGATAAATTCCAATGGTTGCTATTTCAGTGGAGTAAGGAAATTACAGTCACATTTGGCCAGTCAATTGAAAAAAGCACACTAATGGGGAAGACAGCAGATCAGCAATGGATTGAGTTACTGTGAGAAATGAGGAAAGTGCAGGACAGGCCCATATGAAAAAGAAAATTTGTGATTGGAAAATGAGACAATTGTGGCTGATGAGGGAAGTTAAAGCCAAAGTAAAAGTAAAAGTGATGGGATACAAGGAAGCAAAAATTAGTGGGAAGAGAGAGGACTGGAGAAGACAACTATGAAGGTGATTAGGAAGGAAAAGTTGAATTATGAAAGGAGGTTAGCAAATAATATCAAAGAGGATACTAAAAGCTGTTTTAAATATATAAAGAGTAGACATAGGACCAATAGAAAAATAACACTGGAGAAATTGTAATGGGAGACAAGGAGATGGCAGAGGAACTGAATAAATATTTTGGATTAGACTTCACTATGGAAGACATTAGTAGCATACCAAACTCTCATGGCTCTTCTGGAAGAGAAGTGAATGCATTCAAAATTATCGGAGAGAAGCTATTGGGAAGCTCAATGGTCTAAGGTCAAATAAGACTGCCACACCACTCAGGTTCTGAAGGGGGTAGCTGTAGAGATTGTGAAGACACAATGACCTTCCAGGAATCAATGGAGACTGGCATGGTTGCAGTGGACTGGAGGATCGTGACTGTCACTCTGCTATTTAAGAAGGGAGCAAAGCAGCAGAAAGGAAATTATAGACCTATTAGCCTGATGTCTGTGGTTGGTAAGCTGTTGAAGGATGAGGTTACAGAATACCTGGAGGTGCATGAAAAAAATAGGCCCAAGTCAGCATGCAGTAATGTGAAAATCATGCCTGACAATCCTATTGCAATTTTTTTTTTTTTAAAAGGGATCTCAAGTAGGAGAGATGCGAGATACAGTGGATGATGTGTATTTCGACAAGGTGCCACACAACACTGCTAAACAAGATGAGACCCCTTTGAATTACAGGAAGGATACCTCCATGGGGAGAACATTAGCCGAATGGCAGAAAGTAGAGTAGGCTACTGGTTACTAGTGGTGTTCTGCAGGGTTGGTGTTGGGGCTGTTTCTTTTTACATTGTACATAAGTGATTTGGGTTATGGAATAGATGGCTTTGTGACTAAATTTGCAGATGACACCAAAATAGATGGTAGGGCAGGTGGTGCTGAGGATATCGAAAGGCTGCAGAGAGACTTGGATAGATTGCTGTAATGTGATATTATGAGAATGAGCAGAGGTGGCAGATGAAATAAAATGTTGCAAAGTGTACAGTCATACACTTTGGGAGAAGAAATAGATGGGCAGACTATTATTTAGATGGGGAGAAAATTCATAATTCTGAGGTGAAAAGGGACTTAATGCAGGATATCCTAAAGGTGAGTTGGTGGTAAAGAAGGCAAATGCAACATTGGTATTCATTTCTAGGGATGTAACTTTGAGACTGTAGAAAGCATTGGCGAGTCCTCTCCTGGAGTAGACTCTACAGTTTTGAGCGCATTATTTAAGAAAAGACGGGCTAGCATTGGAGAGTGTTCAGAGAAGATTTTCTAGAATGATACCAGGAATAAAAGGGTTAACACACGAAGAATGATTGTCGGCTCTTGGATGGAAGGATGATGGGGATCTCAGAGACATTTCAAATGCTGAAAGGTCTGGACAGAGTAGATGCAGCAAGGCTGTTTCCCATGTTATGGTGATTCCAGGACAAGAGAGAATAACTTCAGAATAAAAGGACATCACTTTGATGCGGAAAACTTTCTTTTGTCAGAGGGTCGCAAGTCTGGGGAACTTGTTGCCATAGGTGGTTGTGGAAGTGAGGTCATTGAGTGTATTAAGGCAGAGATTGACAGGTATTTGATTAGTCAGGGTATAAAAGGTTATAGGTAGAAAGCCAGGGAGTGGGACTGATTGGGGGGATGGATCAGCATATGAATAGAATGGCAGAGCAGACTCAATAGGTCGACTTCTGCACCTATATCTTGTGAACAGGAGTGGACTGAGCACTCAGGCCTGAGGTACACCAGTACTCATCATGATGGTGCTCGACATTCTGCTGCTGACCTTTACAGACTGTGGTCTTTCTGTTAGAAAGTTGAGTTCCAGTGAGGACCGCTTCTCCACCAGCCTCTGGAAAATGATCTGTTAAATGACAAGCTGACCAATGAACAGCAGTCTGACGTATGATACATTGTTCTCCAGATTGGTCAGGATGGAGGGTCAAGGTTGTAGCATCATCACTGGAATGGCTCCACCTGCAGACAAATTGAAATAGGTCCAGTGTCTCTTGAAGGTGCTTAAATCATTTCATAACAGCGGAGGTTAGTGCCTCGAGGAGAAAGTTGTTGTGGCCCGTTTCTGTCACCCTCTTTAGTACCAGGCTGATTAGGTGGCTATCTTGAAACCCGCAGGAATGATAGGCTCCTGAAGATGCTCATAAGCACCTCTGTCAAATTGGGCTGCACAATCCTTCAGTACACAACCAGGTATGTTGCCTGGTCCTCCTACCTGTGTGAGTTCCTCCTACCTTGTGTGAGTTCACCTTGGACAGGGTTATCCTCACCTTGGATGCAGCTAAGCAGGGGGCCCATTCATCGGGGGGGGGGGGGGGAAACGACAGAGCTTTCTTCAGCATCAACCTGTTCTTTTCAACAAACTGAGGATAGAAAATGTTCAGTCTGTCCAAAAGGGAGGCGCTATTGTCATCGATTCACAAGGTTGTCTTGAAGCCCTAGTTTTGAACCCTTGCCATCTGCTCTTTATTATTGATCTGGTTGATGATGTGGTAGATTGGATCAGCAGGTTTGCTGATGACACAAAGATTGGAGGTGTTGTGGAGAGCAAGGAAGGCTTTTAAAGCTTGCAGATAGATCTGGACCAACTGGAAAAATGGGCCAGAAAATGGCAGATGGAATTTAATGCAGAAAAGTGTGAGGTGTTGCATTTTGGAAGGACAAACCAAGGTAGACAATAAACAGTAAATGGTAAGGCACTGAGGGGTGCAGAGGAACAAAGGGATCTGGAAATACAGATAGATAATTCCCTTAAGGTGGCATCACGCGTAGACAGGATTGTAAAGAAAGCTTTTGGTATCTTGGCCTTCATAAATCAAAGTATTATCTATAGGAATTGGGATTTTATGGAGAGGTTGAATAAGACATTGGTGAGACCAAATTTGGAGTATTGTGTGCAGTTCTGGTCACCTAACTACAGAAAGGATATCAGTAAGATTGAAAGAGTGCAGAGAAGATTTACTAGGATGTTGCCGGGTGTCCAGGAGCTGAGTTACCAGGAAAGATTAAACAGGTTAGAGTAAATGCAAGTAGGCTCTTTCCACTTTGAGTAGGAGAGATAAATATGAGAGGACATGGCTTTAGGGTGAAAGGTTTAAGGGGAACTTCTTCACTCAGAGAATGGAGGGAATGTGGAACAAGCTGCCATCTGACATGGTAAATGTGGCTCACTCTTAAATTTTAAGAATAAATTGCATATATACATGGATAGGAGGGGACTGGAGGGTTATGGAATAGGTGCAGGTCAATGGGACAAGCGGAATAATATTTTGGCACAGGCTAGGAGGGCTGAATGGCCTGTTTTCTGTGCTGTAGTGTTATATAGTACGTGAACATTGATGGTGTCAATGTTTCTCTATAAACTTCTCTGCTCATCTCATTCCACACCAAGGGTCAACATCCTTTAGATAATAGTGTATCACATTAAATACTCCTAGACCATCCTGTGCATCACAGGAGTTTTTATTTTTCAAGTCACATGAAAAAATTTACCCATTTGTTAATTTCAATGCAAGTGTCTGTTTCTTGAGAATTATGTCCTAAAATATAAATAACATGCTGTCCTGTGATCAATTTTGTCAATTTTTATTTCATTGACCATGTTATTTATTATTAGACAAAACTAGTTTAAAAAAAACTACAAAACTGTGGTGAATCTGTGTCATGCTGTCAATCTCTCACTATGCTTAGTCTACACTATTGGCATTGGACGTGTATTATCTCTACCCCCAAGGGCACTCCCCATGACTATAAATGTGTGTGCACTCATTATTATTCATTATTGTACTACTGAGTTTCTACTAATAAAAGCCATGATACGTTTTTAACTACACTGCATTTGATCTCTTCATTATTTGGCACATCAATATCAGTTATTGAAACCCAGGGATTCTTTTAGTTAACTATCCAATTTATCAATACAAGTTCACGTTTATTGTCACGTGCCAAGGCAGCGAAAATGATGTTTTTCTAAAAAAAAAATCAGAAAACAAAAACAAAAAATGCCAACATCTGTTAAAAGAGGAACTGAGCTAAAATTTCAGGCAGAAGGTTTTGACTTGAATGTTTATCTTTCTGTTTTCCCATCTGACCTCATGAATATTTCCTATATATTTTTTGCTTTTATTTCAAATTTCCAAGTTGTGCAGCAACTCGGATTTTCATTCAGCATACTTTCTGTCCTATCTGCCTTCAGCAAATTTGGTAGAAATGAGCTTGGTGCTTTGTCCTAATTATTTATGCAAATGGTAAAACACTGAGGCTTCAGCACTGACTTTTGAGACTCAGCAATACTTAAATCTCACCAACCAGATTAAAAACTGATCTATGTCCACTAGTTCTTAATAACCAGTGAATTTTCTATCCATGAAGACTGCAGATGCTGGAATAAGGAACAGCTCAGCAATTCAAGCAGCCCCTTTAGGTTGTGACTGCATCAGGACTAAGAGGTTAGAAGACAGATTGCCAGTGTGCAGCTGCACAAGGGTGGGACAGAGGCAGTAGTTGAAACCAGCTGAGGGAAGGGGAGAGGGAACAGGAAAGGTGAAAATATGGACAATTAAGTGAATGGGTGGGGGAGAATAACAATAGGGGCATGGTTTATTTGAAATTGGAAACTTTTTCCTCTTCCTCCTCATTCCTTATGCAGGGTCTCAGCTCAAAACATCAACATACACCTTTTTCCACCACGGATGGTGTTTGATCCACCAAGTTCTTGCAGCATGATTTATTTGTTCCAATTTGTTATCCATTGCATGATAGGCTTTCATTTTCCACAATAACCTTTGATGTGGAACTTTCAAAATCATAGCATATCCCTTGGTCCCTCTTTATCCACAATATATACTACTTCTCAAAGGGAGATACCAGTGAACAATTTTTCTTCACCCAAGCATCTGATTACCTAGAATTTTTCTAATGCTTTGCTGCCATCATTATATTAACTTCTGATAATTTTTCCTTCGACATATGTAAAGTTAACTGGCCTGTGGCGTTCTGCTTTCTGACTTCTTCCTTTTTGAATAAAGGACATACATTTGTTTTTTTTTTCCAATTTAATAAAACCTTGTCAAAATCTAGGAAATTTTGGAAAATTAAAACCGATTCATCAGCTATTTCACTAGCCTATGAAAGTCAGTAACTGCTGATGCAAGAAATCTGAAAGCAACATGCAATTCTGGAAACATACAGCAAGTCAGCTGGCATCTGTGAAAAGAGAAAGAGTGTTCAAAGACAAGAAAATTTGTCAGAACTGGGTTGACAAAGGGTCTTTGTCCTGCAATGTTAACTTGGTTTCTCTTTCCACAGATGCTTAAAATTTAAAATTTAATTTTTTTTTAAATTAAAAAATATATTTTTAATTTGACATACAGAACAGTATGCTCTTTCCGCCCACAACCCTGTGCCATCCAATTACATCTAATTGACCTGCACCAGCAGTATCTTTTGATAGGAGGGAGGAAACTGGAGCCCACGGTGAAAACCCAGATACGTGGAGAACATTCAAACTCCTTACAGACAGCGCAGGTTCGAACCCCATTTCCAATTGCTGGCGCTGTAACAGTGTTGCGCTGTGACGCTAACCATGCTGCCCCTTGTTGGCTGACCTGCTGAGTGTTTCCAGCATTTTCTGTTTTCATCTTTCTGTTTGTTTCTTTTAATATCTATCAGGATGCAGAGACATACCAGGCAACAGCTCCAAATATTTGTTCAGTACCTACCACTGAGCTGGTTGTTAAATTGTTCCTGAGTTCCTCCCTCTCCTCCAGTTCCTGAACTCCAGTTCCTCATTCTGGGATATTATTCCCTAGAATGAAGAAATAGCCAAGATTACAGACACAGTGGGCAGCATGGTTGGTGTAGCGGTTAGTGCAGCGCCTTTACAGCACCAGCAATTGAACCCTGGTCCCGAATCCCGTGTTGATGGTAAGGAGTTTTACATTTTCCCTGTGTCTGCATGGCCCCCGGGGGCTCTGGTTTTCTCCCATGTACTGGGAGGAAATTTAAATGGTCAATAAATACAACATGCAAAATTAAATGAAAAACATCAACACTCACAATACTATTTACAGAAGGAAAGATACATAGTACATTGTTAATTATGTATTTGTAAATATTATGGGCAAAAAGAAAATAAACTGGAATCAAATACTTTAGATTTAAACCTTGGCAGATATTTTGAATAAATTCTCTAGATTACTCTTCAATAAGCTGGACGAATGAAAGGTAGAAAACACGTCAGAAATCAATTCTAAATATGACATGCTCTCAGACAAACAGAATCATATGTGATGCACCCTAGAACCCTAAAGGAAAGAGTCTCTAAGCATTGATTTTTTTTTCTGGCTAATTTCCACTGCCATTTCCATCCACATTTTCTTATGAGAGTATTTACGGAGAACAATTTTTCATATATTTTATCTTCTCCATTATTTCACTTGTGGTAATTTTTAATGTGCAAGGTCAGCCTTCAAAATTTGTGTTCCTTCAGTTTTTGGATCTGGAGCCTCCCAATTGATTAGGACCAGTGCATAAGTTGTAATGATTTAATGACAATACCCATCTCAAGTTAGGATACGGACTCCCGGGGGAATGGGTGGTCCAATGTCTCACGGGGGGTCAACTCTTGGGGTGAGGACCCAGGCAGCTCAGACTCCAGGATTGTGCTCCTGTGTAGTGTAGGCTGGTCGTTGGCGGGCAGAGCCGTTTCAGGGTCTCCAGCCCTTGCCAGGTCTCGGATCAGTACAGTTTTCTCATGACCATCAGGGTACCTCACGAATGCGTATTGGGGGTTGGCGTGAATGAGGTGCACCGCTTCCACCAGTGGATCCATCTTATGGCCCCTGACGTGCATCCATAGCAGGACCGGCCCTGGAGTTGTCAACCAAGAAGGGATGGAGGAACCATTCGCCAATCTCCTAGGGAAAGCAAAGAGGTGTTCATGTGGGGTGGTGTTAGTAGCGGTGCACAGCAGCGATCAGATGGCGCGGAGTGCCTCGGCAGAACGTTCTGCCAGCAGGACACCGGCATGTTTTTGGACCCAAGGGCCAGGAGCACCGCCTTCCAGATGGTGGCATTCTCCCTTTCCACCTGGCCATTACCCCTGGGGTTATAGCTGGTCGTCCTGCTGGTGGCTATGTCTCTGGCCAGGAAGTACTGTCGCAGTTCCTCACTCATGAACGAGGACCTCCGATTGCCCTGAATATAGTTGGGGTACCTGAAAAGGGTGGAGATGCTGCGCAGCGCCTTTATAACCATCGTTGAGGTCATATCCGGGCGGGGAATAGCAAAGGGGAACCTGGAGAACTCATCCACCACTGTCAGGAAGTAGGCATTCCTATTTGAGGTTGGAAGGGGGCCCTTGAAATCGACACTGAGTTGTTCGAAGGGGCATATGTCCTTAATGGGATGTGCCTTTTCTGGCTGGTAGAACTGCGGCTTGCATTCTGCACAGATCTGGCAGCGCCTGGTCATGGACCAGACGTCCTCTATGGAGTTTTGATGAAGTGGTACAGCCTCGTGACTCCAGGGTGGCACAGATTGTCATGCAGAGCCTGGAGACGGTTGAGATGCACACTGGCACATATCCCCCAGGATAAGGCATCTGGGGGATTGTTAAGTTTACTCGGCCGATACAAGATATCGTAATTATAGGTGGATAACTCGATCCTCCACCTAAGAATCTTGTCATTTTTTATTTTATCCTGCTGCTTCATATTGAACATGAAGGCCACTGCCCTCTGGTCTGTCAGCAGGGTAAACCTTTTACCGGCCAGGTAACGTCGCCAGTGGTGCACCGCCTCAACAATTGCTTGAGCCTCCTTCTCGACAGAGGAGTGTCGTATTCTGGACCATGCAGGGGTGCAGGAAAAAACATTACTGGCCTGCCTGCCTGGTTAAGTGTGGTGGCCAGTGTGAAGTCAGAGGCATCGCTCTCCACCTGGAATAGGATGGATTAATCCACGGCATGCATCATGGCCTTTGCGATGTCTCCTTGGATCTGGTGAAAAGCAGCCTGGGCTTCCACCGATAATGGGAAAGTTGTGGACTTAATCAGGGGGTGGGCTTTATTGGGATAATTTGGCATCCATTGTGCATAATAGGAAAATAGCTCCAGGCATCTCTTCAGTGCCTTTAGGGTATTTGGGACTGGGAGCTCCATTAGTGGTCGCATGAGGTCAGCATCCGGGGCAATGACACCATGTGCTACGACGCAACCGAGAAGGGCCAGGCGATCTGTATTGAACATGCACTTGTCCTTTTTTGTACATCAAGTTGAGGGACTTAGCCATACATCAGAACTTGGCAAGGTTAGCATCGTGGTCCTGCTGGTCGTGGCCGCAGATGGTGACATTGCCGAGATATGGGAACGTTGCTGTCAGCTTGTGCTCCTCCACCATGTGATCCATAACTCTCTGAAAAGCAGAAACACCATTAGTAACTTCAAAAGGCACCCGCAGGAAGTGAAACAGTTTGCCGTCAGCCTCGCATCCAGTGTAGATTCGGTTGCTCAGGTAGAGGGGGAGTTGATGGTAAGCCGACGAGGTCAATAGTCGAAAAAGCTCTATATATTACACGACCTTGTTCACCAAATTGACTATCCGGGGTAGAGGGTACACGTCCAACTGGGTGAAGCGGTTGATGGTTTGACTATAGTCAATCACCATCCGGGGCTTGCCTGCCCCTCTGACCATGAGGACTTGCGAACTCCAGGGGCTGGAGCTTGGGCCTATGATCCCCTCCGCCAAGAGTCTCTGAACCTCAGCCCAGATGAACTCCATATCTTCAGTGCTATAGCACCTACTCTTGGTGACGATTGGTTTACAGTCCGGGGTGAGGTTTGCAAATAATGACGGAGTGGCCACCCGCAGGGTGGTGAGGCTGCAGGACAGTGCCAGAGACTGGGTGGTTGGTTGGGGAATGGAGTCAGAAATCTGGGGGTTGTGAACGGTAAGCGGCGGTTGGGGGCCCCCGAACACCATCGTCACACTCCTGAACTGACTCTGGAAGTCGAGGCCCAGGAGGATCGGCGCACAGACCTGGGGCATGATCCATAATACGAAATCATTGTAACACTCCCCGCCCCCCCCCCCCCCCCCCCACCACCATCAGACATGTTACACTACCCCGGATACAAGTCTGTTCATCCTTCACTGCCATCGATACTGATCCGGTCATAGGCCAGGTGGGAAGGAGAGTCTGCGGACCACCTCGGGATGGATAAAACTTTTAGTGCTGCTGCTGTCGAATCGTCTTGCACCCATTCACCTCAATCTGTATCATGGAGCTCGTGATCGGGTGAGGGCTGGCTTGGTTCAGGGTGACTGACGCCAGGACAGGTATCTCCAAGTCGTCGTCGGTGGGGAGGACCAATGCCCAAGATGGCAACCTCCATGTTGACGATGCTGCCATCGTCGGGGAAGAAGGCGGAAGTGGTGTCGAGAGCGGAAATGAAGTCATCGATGAGGTAGGCTGCGGCGTAGAGGATGGGGGCGGTAGTGAGTAAGATGCTGCCTCCTTACCGCACATGTGGTCAGTACTGGAAGTTCCTTGGTCGCACACGCCGTGCTGCTTCTGGACCTACAAACCTTTTGATAGTAGCCCTTCTTCCCGCAGTCCAAGCATGTGGCTCCTTTCGCGTCTCGAGTGCCTAGCCTGTCCGCAAGTTGTATCTGGACGATGCCAGCATCACCACAGCTGTGGTCGGGTCAGTCGCCCCCAATGCTGATTCCCAGGATGACTGCCCTTATGGCGGTACGTACGTGGTAGGCCTGCTTCTGCCTGCGATCGACTCCGCGTGGCGCTGGGCGAATCTAAAGTTCTGATTAGTCGGCTCGCTCTTTTTAGTGGGAGTTGATCCTCCTCAAGGAGATGTTGTCGGATATAATCTGACCTCAACACTGACATACAGGCGACCCGGACCAGATCTTCCACGCACTGGGCCTTCTATACCGGGACCATGGTGTTCCCTCAGCAGTCTTTTCCCAGTGTGACTAGAGATAGATTAAACTCTTCAGCAGATTCACCAGGCTGCTGTTTTCTGATGCAACCAGGTAACGGGAATAAACTTCATTCATCTGGGCTTGTATAGAGCCCATAGTTCAGCCATCGCCTTGATGAAGGTCTTGCTGCTTCTGATAACCTGGAAAGCCCTCTGGCCGACTCTTGCCTGTAGGACCTTCAGCTTCTTCTTGTCCGAATCGACGACTTCAGCAGCGATCTCGAGGAAGTTATTGAAGCAGTTCATCCACTGTTCAGAGTTCAGATGCACCTGGGACTTTGGAATCTACCTCTAGCCGATCGGGGCGCAGCACCTTCTCCGATTCCGGAGACTTTAAAAAAATTGTGTGTAATAAATTGTTGGGCTCTACCAGTTGCCCCAATAATTACAGAGACAAAGACTGAGGGGAACCATAGGCTTTATTAAACACAAGACTGCTGGCCTGGGTCCAAGCTAGGGAAGGAAGAGGTGGTTCCACCTTTATGGCCTGGGTCACAGGAGAGGAGTCTAAGAGAGGATGTCATCAGGAGGGTGGGCCAGCCCATACCTTTACTGGTCATTATATACAAAACCATATCATTACAGTCACTGAATTTTAGGAAGGATATAAACAGATTAGAGAGAGTGCAGAGGAGGTTTACAAGAATGTTGCCTGGGTTTGACTTACAGGGAAAGGTTGAGCAGGCTGGGACTTTATTCCCTAGAGCATAGAAGATTGAGGGGTGAATTGACAGAGGTATTCAAAATTATAAGGGGGACAGATAGAGACAACGTGAACAGTCTTTTTCCATTGGAGTGGGGGAGATTCCATCAAGAGGACATGGATTGAGATTGAAGGGGGAAAAGTTTTAGGGAAACATGAGGGGAAATTTCTTCATTCAGAGATGGTGGGAGTGTGGAATGAGCTTCCGGCTGAAGTGGTAGATGCGGGTTCGATTTTAATATTTAAGGAAAAGTTGGATAGGTATATGGGCCAGGTGCAGGTCAATGAGACTAGTTGGGAGGTGTTCAGCATGGACTAAAAGGGCCGAACTGCCCTGTTTCTGTGCTGTAATTGTTATATGTGGTGGTGCACAAGTGACAACAGGAGTTAAGGGGGAGTTGATGGGTATGTGAATAAATTTTAGGGCTACATGAAAATTGTTGATGTGGTATTTGATGGGGTTGCTTGCAGGGAACTGATATGAGCCAAATTGCCTTCTCTACATCATAAGAAGGTAAATGTTCATTATATTGTAATCACTTGGATTGAATAATATGGATTATATGATTAAATAGATGAATAATTAATAGCTTGGGAAATATTTCCTGTTGGATGTTTACCAGCAGTTCCTCAGATTTAAAACAGTACAGCACAGGAACAGGCCAATCAACCCACAATGCACCAAACATGATGCCAAATGAAAGTAAATATCTTTGTGCAGATGAAATGGACATTGCCCAAAAGACTAGTTTACTCCTTTATCTACATCTAATGGCTTCAAAAAGATATACATTGAGAGTAATTGGACTGCAAAATCAACAATGTGAGATTTTGCCTTTGAAGGGTGATAAAGGATAATATTATGGTAATAGTCTTTCCGTATGCTAAAATTGGAACATAAATATAACTCGCTCTAACCTCAACAATCAAACTCCATTATGACATTTGTTTCGTCATGATGACTGACCTCCAGTTTTTTAAAATTACCATCCAATGATCTCTGAATTCCAACGAAGTCCTGTCCTGCACATCCCTTCCACTTCCTCATCACAGGCATCTCGAAGCATTACTGCCGAGGAGTTATTCACACAACCTGCTTTGCTCTTCACACAACCTGCTTTGCTCTTCACACAACCTGCTTTGCTCTTCACACAACCTGCTTTGCTCTTCACACAACCTGCTTTGCTCTTCACACAACCTGCTTTGCTCTTCACACAACCTGCTTTGCTCTTCACACAACCTGCTTTGCTCTTCACACAACTGAATTTGTGTCAGCAAACCCCAATCAGGTGTATGTGCTTAAACTTGAAAGAGCAAAGGTTGACTTATCCTGTAAGTATTAAATCATACAGCAACAGAGAAGATCATTTGGACTATAAGGTTACTTCAAAACTTGTTCATTACACTCCTTATTTTACCCATATCCATAAAAATGTCTCTTTTCCAATATGGACACACATAAGCTTGTAATAAAACTTTTCAAATGGTGACAAGGGGCAGAAATCCAACCAAGGAATGCTGCCATCAATGGAAGGAACAGGAAAAGTAGTGGTCATTTAGCAATCTCTCTTTAAACTTGCTTGATCCCAAGGGAGACTTATTAGCTACTTTAATCTAGAAAAATGATCAACGATACTATACACAAAAAAAATCCAGATAAACATTCAGGAGGCGAGTCTGCAATTGTGATGACAAGAAACCATTGATATTTGAGAAACTGACTCTTTATCAGTTCTCTAATCAGACACTCAACCTTTTCCCTCGATTTCTGAATGAACATTAAACTTAACAATAAATACTTGAAATTCAATTTTTATTTTGTTTTGCTATGAGTAATATGTTGATCCATCGAGTGTAGCAAGTTTATTAAAACATGAATTGTCCACAGCAAAAAGTTTCAGCATTTCAATTTCCATAGGATGCATGTGGCCTGTAATGATCAGGGAATGCAAAGGCCCACCTAGATCCTCCTTTATCATTTGCTGTAGAGTTGCAGCAGTAATCTTTTGGTCTTTGGAACCCACTCTGGCTAGTCCGACACACAGAGTCTCTTCAGTTAGTGCTAGAATAGAGAGAATAGCGTCAGACACCTGCCTGGACACGTGAAAACATTCAGCATTCTCACCTTGGGTGCTGATTTTAATCTAATGTACACAATATACATTTTATATTTGTGCCAACAACATTTACCATTTTCCCCTCGAAATGCTGATTTAATTCCTTTGTGTGTTTGTATGAATGAACCAAGCATTTTCCTTATTAAGTTAGAATCTCGTGCTGTAATATGATGTAATCAGGAGTGTGACTTTCTTTTTACTAGAAAAAATGTACATCAAGCCAAAGTGTTAACAGACCTGGTGTCCCTTTCCAATAAGGACGAGTGCAGGAAAAGACTCCAGTCTCAAATCCCATCAAAAATTACTAAAAACCTTCTCAGTTGTCAGTACTTGTTCCTTCTTTCTCCATAGTTGGTTTTAGTTGTTGGATTAGGAAATAATAATGATGAGTTTATTGTCATATTCATTGTGCATGTGTTATACATAAAAAAACATTTATGACCAACTAATTAAGGACATTGTTATTTGACAACAATTTGTGATAAAAAATGTTGCAATGATGTTTGTTTGAAGGATAAGTAACGGCCAGTGTAGCAAGAAAACTCCACCATTTTTCTTGCATAATGCCAAGGATTTTTACTTCTACCTGATAGAGAAGACAAGGTCTAGGTTTGGAACCAAATGGTCAAGTTTATTGTCATCTGATTATACAAGAACAGCCCGATGAAACAGCATTCTTTGGTCCTTGGTACAAAACACACAAAAGACATCCAGACAAAAGTTACATACAGACAAACAATACATATGCAGGACAAGTATTCATATACACCAGTGGTTTTCAAATTGCCCCCTAAACTCCACCTTAAGCAATCCCTGTGCCATCGGTGCTCTGTGATTAGTAAGGGATTGCTTAAGGTGGTAGGCGAGTGGGAACGAAAGGATGAAAGGCCTGCTCTAGGCCAATTGTTACTAAAATATTTTGGTTGAGAAAAATTAACATTGGCACATTTCCTTTGGAGTAATGAAACCATGCACATAATGATTCAATTAGGTACGATTAAAACAATGGTTTTCAAACTCTTTCTTTCCACATACATATCAGCTTAAGCAAGCCCTTACTAATCAGAGCATCTATGGCATAGCGATTGCATCGGGTAGGAGGGCAGTTTGAAAAACCACTGATCTATAAAAATAAATAGACAAATAGAGACAATAAATGAATAAATAAATATAGACATCATATACTGGAATCTGCATTTCAGATTTATTGTCAGAGTATATACACGACATCACATACAACCCTGAGATTTCTTTTTCCTGCAAGCACGGCAGAACTACCACTAATTGGTAGTGCAAAAAGTAAACTGTTCATAGCGTAAACATGTAAACAAATAAAAGAATTGTAAATAGAATAAACATAAACAAACTTACTGTGGAATAGAGAGAACAAAGAAAATCAATAAAGTGCACAAGTCAGAGTCCTTAAATGTGTCTCTGATTTTGTTGTGGAGGATTCTGATGGTGGAGGGGTAGCAGCATGTATTGGAATTTGGAACAAAAATCAGAATGCTGGAAGAATTCAACAGGACAAGCAACATCTGTAGAGGCAGAAGTTCCAAGATGATACTTCACATCGAGATACTGCATCAGAGCTATGGGTAATTTCTCACCCGAAAGATGATACCATCAATGGTATTGTTTTCCCTCGCTGCTTGGATTATGGATCTGCCAGTAGTTTCCTGCACACATGCCAACAAGTTCAGGATTCTAGCTTGGATGTGGAATTCCTAAATTTGCTGGCTCTTCTTCATTGCTAATTTACTAAATGTGCTCCAACATTGCAGTCCTCAAAGTTGTGGCAGTTTCTCAACACAGATGCAGGTGAATCTGGTTATGACTCCAAACAAATAGAGGTTAAAAGTGGAAGGGAAGATAATTTACATTTCTTTGCATTAATATAGTGTCCTAAAAAGTATGTTAGATTTGTTATTTAAAAAAAATACAATTCTTTATTATAACTGATCACTTTGAATATTTTGAACAATTCTGTATGTCACATGTTCCCCTTCATTTAATAACATACATGTGTTTAAACATATAAACAATGCATTGACATGTAGATTGGATTCCAAAAAGGTACGTTCAGATTATTTTCATAACGTAGTGGCAAGCATAGCCAATTCACAACTGGCAGGAAATCCTGGGCCATTGTGCCTCAGGAGTGAAGTTTGAACCCATGACCTCTATGACAGGCAAACTGAAAATATGCTCTTGTTTTTCTGCTTCATAATTAAAATCTGCTGCTGAAGGATATGTTTTGGCAAAGTGTAAAGAACAGGAAGGAATCCCTGTAAAATTTGAGTATTTCATTTTAATTGAGCAGTTTTGTGAATAATGCAGCAAAAAAAAAAATCAGTTTTGCAAGATAAAACAAGGAGAAATTCATGAAATGTGGAGTTTGTTGAGATTGCATGATCTTTAATTACTGCAACTGCTCAGTCGGTTTCAGCTAAAGGTTGCATTTTGGGTCAACAATGCAAAATTAGTCACTTATTTGAAATCAGTTTCACTAAAGAGGCTTAATGTGTCAATCTACCAACATCTGTGATCATTGCATGGGTCTCTACATAAAACTTATCAAGATTACTGTAAAGAAAGATAATATTATAGATAGATAATATAGTAAACCCCTGGTATTTGGCATCTAAGGGGATTAGTAATGCCAGATGAGTTCATTTTCTGGTTGCTTGAGATCGTGTGTTGTGTGATCGGCGAACCAATGGGGAAGTATTTACATGTATTTTTTACCTATTTTTTTTTCTCAGGTTTTTTTTTGCCGGTTGCTTGATAACAGGGGTTTTACTGTATCCAGTTATCCTAATACAAAATGAATAGGGGCAGATGAAAAATCAGCTGTGCAGATAAATGTAAATTGTTCATGTAATGTGTACACAACATAGTTTTTGTTCAAAGAAGCACTAGATAAATTGATGTACATCAACTCAATCAGATATATCACTTGCTAATTGGATATAATGAAATAAAAGAATGAGATCACAAATTACAACCTTAAGGATGTTCATATGGAAATACCAGTCATTAATGTTTACAATTCTTTTTTTTAAATATTTTATTTTTCACACTATGAACAATATTGACCAAAATACACATAAACCTTTCCCTCTTGAAGGTGGATCCGGAATAATCTCTGTTATAAACATAATTACTCACCTAGCTCCTCTCCTTTACCTCTTCGATTTTCAATGATCTCCAACAGTTGTTCAACGGCTTCATTTACTGACATGAACCTAGGAGGCTCATAGATCTTCTTTCCCCTAAATTAAAAAAAAAATTCACCTGTACTTTTCATCATAAAGATATCTCTTTCATTCCTCTCTAAAAATGAAAATTGAAAATAAATAATCAATCATACTTTATATAACACAAAACAGGCCCTTCAGCCTAACTTGTACATGCAGACCAAGTTGGCATTCTTGGCTAGTCCTATTTCCTTGCATTTGGCCCATACCCTTCTAAGCCCTTTCCATTCACATATTTGTCCAGATGTCTGTTTAACTTTGTAAATATACCCACTTTCATAGCTTTCTCTTGCAGCTTCTTTCAGATATGGACAACCCCCTGTAGAAAAGTTTCCCTTTGGGTTCCATTTTCAATCCCTCCCTTCTCACTTTAAATCTACATCCTATTGAAAATCCTTCAAAAGGATGAACCCTCGCAAGGCGACAGGCCCTGATGGCATACCTATCAGGGTACTGAAAATCTGTGCCAACCAACTAGCTGGAGTGTCTACGGACATTTTCAATCTCTCACTGCTGCACTTGGAGGTTCCCACCTGCTTCAAAAGAGCACCAATCATACCGGTGCACAAGCAAAGCAGAGTGAGCTGCCTCAATGACTAACGGCCAGTAGCACTCACATCTACTGGGATGAAATGCTTTGAGAGGTTGGTCACGGCCAGAATCAACGTACCCAAGACCTGGCCCCACTGTTGTGGCCTCCTCTACATCAGAGACTGGATGCAGACTGGGAGATCGCTTTGTTGAGTACCTCAGCTCTGTCTGCCCCAATAACTTGGATCTCCCATTTTCCAGTGGCCACCCATTTCAATCCTCCACCCTATTCCCTTGCTAACATGAGTGTCATGGTCTCATGCACTGCCAGACAAATTGGAGGATTTTACAACACCTCATCTTCCAAATGGGCACCATCCAATCAGACTGCATTAATATCGAATTCTCTGGCTTGCATTAGACTCCCCTTCACTTCTTCCCCTCACTTCTTCCCCTCTCTGTCTTTCCATTCCTGCTCCTTTCACACAAAAATGATAACTTCTGACCTCATCCCTTATCATATCCAATTAATACATTTTGTTGGTCTGGATTCCTCCCCCAGCCATCATTGCTTGAATTCTTAGACTCTGAGATTTTCTGCTTCTGTCTTATTCTGCTTATTCCTTGAAAAAGGGCTCAGGCCCGAAAGGTCAGCAATTTGGACGCTGAAAAAAATCGGCTGAGTTCCTACAGTATTCTGTTGTGTTTTTACTACTGCAATTTGCCTATCACCACAATCATTCCACAATAATGTAATCTCACTGGCTCTCCACTAAGCCCTGGATCACTTAGGCAACAGTAACACATACATCAGGCTGCTTTACATTGATTACAGCTCAGCTTTCAACACCATCATCCCCCTCAGAACTGGTCAACAAGCTCCAAAATCAGTCAGTAACAATATCTCCTCCTTAATGACAATCAACACAGGCAGACCTCAAGGATATGTGCTTAGCCCACTGCCTTTCTCTCTATGTGTCTAGGCACAATACAAATGCCATTTAAAAATGCCAATGACACTACGGTCGTTAGCAGAATCACAGACAGCAATGAGGAAGTGTACTGTAGTGAGATAGATCAGCTAGTTGGATACTGTCACAACAACCTTGCTCTCAATGTTAGCAAGGAACTGATTAAGGACTTCAGGAAGGCAAATCAGGAGAACATAATCCAGTCCTCAATTAGAGGTCAGCAGTGGAAAGGGTAAAGAACCTAAAATTCATGAGTGTCAACATCTCTGAAGGTCTACCCTCGAGTCTTCATTTCGATGCAATCACGTAAACTTGCCAGCAGCTTTACTTCATTAAGAGTTTGTGGAGATGTGGTATGCCAAAGACTTGCAAATTTCTATAGATGTACAGTGGAGGGTATTCTGACAGGTTGCATCACTGTTTGGTATGCAGGTACCAATGCACAGGACAGGAGGAGGCCACAGAGCATTGTGAACTCAGCCAGCTCCATCATAGGCATTAGTCTTCACTCCATTAAGGATGGCTTCAAGAAGCGGTGTCTCAAGAAAGGAGCCTCTATCATCAAGTCCCGCACCACCCAGGCCATGCCTCCTTCTCACTGGTACCATCAGGATGAAGGTAAAGAAGCTTGAAGACAAACACTCAACAAATCAAAAACAGCTTCTTCCCCTCCATTATCAGATTTCTGAATGGACAATGAATCCAGCCACTTTTTCTCTATTTTTTTTTAACTAACATTTATTTTTAAACGTAATTTATAGCAACTTTTGCACCTGCAATATTGCCACAAAACAACAAATTTAGTGACATGTTCATGACAATAAATTCAGATAGTTCCAGAATAGTCAAACCGGAACAATAACTATTGGCATTCATTTTATCAACCTCTTCCCCTTAGCCTCCTACACTCCAGGGAATTTTAAAAAACCTATCCAGTCTCTCCCTATAATTCAAGCTCTCCAATCCAAGTGAATCTCCTCTGTACCACTTCCAACTTAGATATCTCTTCTATAGCTGGGCAAACAGAAATGCATACAGTACTCCATATGTGGTCTCACCAACGTCTTCCTTGTACAATTGAATTACAATGGACCAACCTCTGTACTTGCACAATGAAGGCAAGTATACCAAATGCCTTCTTTACCACCCTGTCCACACAAATCACCAGGTGTCTTGTCAACATCAAAATCAAAGAGCATCTTGCTTGATTTTTTTTGAATTGGATTAATGCAAAGAAATACTCCAAGGCAGTGAACAGGTGAGTTAACAAACAGAATTTGAAAGTTGGACAGGTAAACAATGGAATTCCAGGTATTGAGGTCTGGGCAGGTGAAGGAACTCCTACCAAAGGTGAGGTGATGAAGATATCTGAATTGAAAAATTCTATCCATCACAGAGGATTATGTGGCTGGAAGATATGGGAGGGGAGGACATACAGGGGCTTGAAATCATGCCTGAGAATTTCAAAACTGAAGCACTGTTTCAGTGGGAGGCAATGCAAATCAGAAAGCTCAGATACAAATGGTACTTGGTGCAATTGTACTGGATTTTAATTTTGCCTTTAACATTTTTTTTTTTAAATAATTTTCCCCCAA
Organism: Narcine bancroftii; assembly: GCF_036971445.1. NCBI lineage: Eukaryota > Metazoa > Chordata > Chondrichthyes > Torpediniformes > Narcinidae > Narcine > Narcine bancroftii. The sequence goes on from NC_091473.1 coordinate 80,848,046, forward strand.
AACTTGCATATCCTTTGAGGCTTTAATAGGGTTATATTAATGGCACAAAATTAGGAATTGAGAGAATAACATCATAACAAAAAAAACATTACTGCCAAACAAAGAAATCTGTTGAAAACACCTCTAAAGCAATAAATTAAAGACACCAATGTATCCACCCTATTTATGCTAAAAATTACCCACATAATAACTTCCAGTTAGCTAGCTGGGGAAAAGCATGATAATGAGAGTAACTCATAAGCCAAAAAGGTCCTGGATTCAATTCTTGGTCTGTGCTGAATTGGCCAATTGCAGCTGGGTGGGGTTACTGGCTAAAGAAGACTGAGGAAACTAATAAACAGGTGTGATTAAGATAGAATATGATTACCTCAATACTATTGCTTAGATAAACAGCCTCTTAGGCAAGGTCAAGAGATTTATTAGTATACATGGAACCATAAATCACATTTAATTATTCCCCAAAGATGAAGGCAAATAGTAAACAATATTTACAGCCAAGTGGGATATAGTAAAATATTGTTATATGAGGGAACTAAATATTTATCAGTTACTCTTTATTTTACATTAACCAGTAGTAGTGAAATATTTCTAATAAGATGATTGCTTCTGTCCTTTATTATTGTTACCACTTACTAAATTGAAACAGCATTCTTTGTTTTGAAGAACTGGATTCAAAATCACAATATTAACAGGATTGCCATTCAAAATAAACACAATTAAAAATGCATTTCAAACACTTTCCACTGGATGTGTTCCAATTTGTCTGGAGTTTGATAATGGGAATGTGAAACCATAAAGTTGACTTCAATGAAGTTTACTGCTACTGGGCATTATTTGTCTGCCTTCTGACATCAACACCACATAACCAATTTCCCCTGCATCAATGAAGATATTGAGTTTGGAGAAATGCTTTCTTGAAACAGTTTCCAATGATCATCTTTAATAACCTGTATATTACATTATGGACACAATGTAGAAGTTTAACCATTCCAAGAAAGAACAGGGAAAGACTAGAATCCATAAAATAGGAAATCCAATTGCAACCTTTCTTCATTAACCTGGCTTCCAGCTTTACATTTGTTAGTAAACATCTCAAACCATCTGTCCAGGTCTACCCATTATCAAGACAACCAAGAAAGTGCATCAGTGCCTCTACTCCCTCAGAAATCAGAGGAAACTTGGTATGTCACCTACATCCTGCAACAATTTCTTCAGGTGCACTATTGAAAGTATTCTGTTTGAGTGTATCACTGTGTTGTATGCGAACTGCTCACCAGAAATTGCGGAGTTGTGAATGCAGCTCAGAACATCATACAAACTTCCCTCCACTCCATCTACACTTCCTGCTGCCTTGGAAAGGCAGTCAACATATTAAAAGATTGCACAATCTCTTCCCCCTCTTCACCATCAGGAGGAAGATTCACGTGTGAGATGGCAAAAAGCAGATTCAAAGACAGTTTCTTGTTATCAGGCTCTTGAATGAACTTACACAAGTAAATAATGTTGCCTTTGCTTTATACCAACTGATCTCTCTATAACTGCATTGGTTTTAATGCTATACAAGTTGACAAGCAGTCCAATTTTTCTCAGTGTACAGAGTATATGACAACAAACTTAATCTTTCCAGAGCAAAAGATCTTCTAATGAAGTTTCACACCCACATTTTATCAGTTTTATATTTGGTACTTCAGTAAAATTGGCAGCCAAAACACAAGAAAATGGTTAGAAAAACAGGTAACTGTTTTTGCATTGTCTCAGGGACTAAGAGGAGCAGGAATTACCTGCAAGGAACATCACCTCAGCTTGTATGTAGATCACCTTGTAATCAGACACTAAACCCCTAGCCTCAATGCCCAACCACCTGCTCCTGACTGGAGTCCAGAGCCATGGATCTATCTCCTAACATCCACTAAACTCCCAATCTGGTAGTTTGCAGCAAGAAAATCAATTTAAAAAATGCACGACTCCTGACGCAAAATTTTACTAGTACCTTCCTGGATTCCTACGTTATTGGAGTGTTAAATGTACCCCAGTTTTTTTTCATGCATTATATAAACCACAAGAAATTTGGTACATGTAGTCTTTCCACCTTGGATGAGAAGATCAAAACAATCTGCTCTGTAAAGAAAGGAACAACTTGCCTCATTAGATTTTCGAGTGATTGTTCCTTTACTTTGATATCTGCAAAAATAAAGACAAAGGAAAGCTTATTTACAAAAATCTTATCTATCCAGATCTGCTCCATATACATGAGAAAAAAATTAAATTCTCCATAAATGTCAACAGTTCTAGACATCAGGCACTCAATTGGCATTATAAATTTAATTCTCATTATTTGAGAGAAATGGTTAACATTACTTGGTTTAAAAAAAATGACCTGTTCACCTTTGAAATACCAATGAATCCCTTGCCTTCCCTCAGCTAAATCAAGTTCCAAACTGCAGGTAAAATTAGGTATCAAGATGCATATAGATATCTAAAGTAAACTTTAGATAATAGCAGCAAATCGCGTCACAGATTAAAATTGAAATTTGTCTGTTCAGCAAATTATTTATAGAAAACATTTTTAAAACACAAGTGATTATTGTTTATGTGTTTGAATATTAATGTACACATGTTTTGGTTCAATCATACTTATTATACATTGAGTAAATGGTTCTTTTTACTTTCAGTGCAAGGAACAGTCTGAATACAATTGTGCTAGTTTCCTGAAGTCCCTTCTTTCAAACCATTTCCATTTATTCCCCGCCAATTTTAATCCCCTTCTCCACCCACCCCCACGCATTCTCATCCCATTCTCGTTCCTCCTCTTCCACCCACATTCTTCATCACTTTCCTTAAGAGCCTTTCCCCATTAGGTCTCATTAAAATACCATTATCTTCACCTTCGCTTCACATTAGATTCCACCACTGGCAATGCTTGTCACTAGTTACCGCCCAGCTCCACCCTGTATAACACTTCTTCCACCAAACCCTTATTTTCCTCATCTCTCTCTCTGCCTAGCACCTACCAATCAACTGCCCGTCTTTCATCATTCACTTCACCTTAGTTCACCAATCTCCACAGTCCCCTCTCCAACCCAGTCCACATTATGTAGCTCTCTCTCCTCTGCAGTCTCAAACATAAAGGGTTCGAGCCATCTACAGCATTCTGAGAAAAACTCATCATGTCACAGTTTTTTCAATGATTGACTACTTTTGTGAATGGACAGGTTTTTTTCCCCTCAGGGTAGGGGTATCTGAAATTAGGGGACATCAGTTTAAGATGAGGGTGAAAAGATTTAAAAGAGACCAGAGGAGCAACTTTTTCCACACAGTGGATAATGGGGATGTGGAACAGTCTGCCAGAACAAGTGCTAAAGGTGGGTACAATAGCAATGTTTAAAAGCCATTTGGACAGGTAAGAGGATAGGGAAGGTTGTGGAGGGATATGGTCCAAATGCATACAAATGGGACTAGACAACTTGGTCAGCATGGACAAGTTTACCAAAGGGTCTGTTTCCATGCTGTACAACTGTGACTCGAACTACTTCATATAAAAGCTCTAAATCTCCAGTTATACTTGGTTGTTAAATATAACATCTCTGGTAAATGAACATCATCAATCTTCTGAAAATCCAAATATTTACTCTAGTTACCAACAAGTATGTAGGCAGAAAGTAAAAGGAAGGAATGTCACCCACCAAGTAAACATAATGTGTGAACTCCAGTCTGTCGATTCCTTTTGATTTTGTCATAGAAGCTTTCAGGTTTCCATGTCTCTGTCCAGAACACAATGGACACAGTTTCGCCAAAATTGTATAACTAGGTTAAAATAAAATTGACCAAAATTTTACATGGATACATTACGATCATGACATTGACAAACAAAAGCTTTACATTTAACAGAGTAAAAGACAAATTGCATGAAGACACCAATGCATGTACTTATAGATGAAGAAATAGAAGTTTGTTGATACATCATCTGAAGAATAGAAATTGAGTAACTCAAGAAACCCAGGGAAACCTTTTTCCATCAAAAGGAAACAAACCTATTGAACAAAACTGTTTCAAGTACTAGGATGACATTCATGTCTGCTAGGGTCCTGCAATCTTTGTTGAGCTTACTACCATTGAAAAAATCTCTGGACTAGGGAAGAGTTTTTCAGCAAAAAAAGGCATAGACAGAATTTTCCATCTCATCCAACAGGTGGTGATGAGGGAGACTACAGGATCTGGGCAGTCTTCTATAAATGGATACTTCCAGTAAGCAGCAGTGGTTCACACTCAAACTTTCTAGACATTTTTGTTTATTTTACCAACCCACCAACTCCCACAACTACACTTCTTCACACCCAGTCCCCTGTAAAAATTCTATTCATTTCTTTCAATTTCTCCATAACTGTTCTCAAGATTAGGTCTTCCAGCCCAGATCACTTGAAATGCCTTCCTTCTTCCAAAAAAATGGCTTTTGTGACAACCACCATCAATTCAACCCTTACGCGCATCTCCTCCGTTTCCTACTCACTTGCTCTGGTCCCCTCTGCCCCAGACACAAAAAAACCCCAGAATATCCCTTGTCCACACCTTTCACCCTACCAGCCTCTGCATCCAACCCATTATCCTCCATAATTTCTGCCACCCAAAATAGGATCCCACCCATTGACATGTCTTTCCCTCTTTGCCTTCCATAGGGACCACTCCCTCACCGACTCCCTCATATATTCATCACCTCTTGGCACTTCCTCTGCAGTTGCAGGAAGTGCCACACTTGCATCAACACTTCCTCCCTCACCACCATTCAAGGCCCTAAACAGTTTTTCCAAGTGTCTGTGGGTGTCATCTACTGGATCCAGTGCTCTCATTGTGTCCTTCATCACTGAGCACCTTTGCTCTGTTCACATCAGTGGCAGGGATCTCCCAGTGGCCAACCATTTTAATTCAGACACGTTTGTCCATGGCCTCATGTACTATCAAAACAAGACCACCTGTTAATTTAAAGGAGCAATACCTAATTTTCAATCCCAGCATTAATGTTGATTTTGTTCTGGTTTCTGCTAGCCTCTTTCTTCTCTCTCATTCTTCCTCTCTCTTCTCCATCCCTCTGTCTTCTTTCCTCCAGCTCTCTACCCCTTCCCCCTCCATTCACAGAGCCATCCCCCTTCCCCTTGTTTGCTGGTGTGCCCTCCCTCCTTTACCTTTGTACCTATTATCTCCTCCCTGTGTGTGTGCACTCCTCCCCCCACCCACCATTTTGTACAACTGTCTGCCCACATTTTGTCCATACCTTGATGAAGGGCTCAAGCCTGAAACGTTGGCAATGTATCTATCTTTGCTGGAGTTCCTTCAGCATTGTTTTTACCCTCAAGTCTCAAAATTGTGCATTTTTCAAAAAACTGATATTGTTGCTGAGTGTGTAATGAATAGCGAAGATTTACGCCACAACATATAGTTTAATGCTCACATAGAATAGCTTCAGGACATGACAATAAATTGCATAGTGTTTTACCCAATGCAAAATACTATGCTGCTAGACTGGAAATAAAATCAATGAGACAAAACAAATGTATTAGTTATTTTAGCAAACTCTGCAATCTGAAACTAAACCATTTTAGAATTCACATCTGCAGCAGACTAGAACAAGAACCAGACCATTGCATCTTTTAAAATTAAAAGACCATCAATATAAATAAAACGACAGAAGTATTCAATGATAATTACAATCAATACCTTCCTGAATTTAATTTTGCATAATGTTTGTCTAATTGCTCTTTCAATGATAATGACCTTACTAAGATGCTCTTGAACCATGGCATGTGCTTGAATATAAATATGTAGTTTGGTGTTGTTCCAGATCCAAAGTTTCCACTTTTTTGTTAGCATGCCTAATCTCAAATAAGGCAATTCTAGCGGTCGGGCGCAAGAGGGAGGGAAAGAGCAGAGCCATTGACAAATCAGCTATGTGCTTTTGTTTCTAATCATTTTCCAATTATTTCTTTTGCTAAATAGATGGATATTGGGAGAATATGCATCAGAAATGTGCATCAGAAACATCCTTTCTGATGTATATTAAAATGTAGATAATGTAAAGGTGCCAGAAGCCAAGAAATGTTATTTCACTGAGAGTCAATACTCCTTGAGAAGGAAAGAAGGAAAAGAGCAAAAAAAATCACTGTTCATTCAGATTTTCTAAAATTATAATACATTTGGTTGCTCTCCAGTCACAGGATATTGCTTTAACCATCATTACCCCATTGGAGCAAGTCAGCTGTATAAAGGATGTTGTACAACTTTTGTAATCAAAAATACACAACTTTGTAGAAGTTTCAAGATGCTCCCCCATGCTTCAGTGAACACAAAATGCAAATTTTTTATCTGAAGCAGGTCTTAAAAATATTTTTAAAAATGAATGATGTTCATTTTCAGACTACAAAATACATCGACAAAAATTGACTTAAAATTTTAGGAAGCAAACTGTATTAAAAAGGGCCTTTTGACCCCTTGTTCTTACTCTGCTATCAATAAAATATTTTATTTCTACATCACTTTTTTGCACTAGCCCCATGTTGGCACCCCAATACCATGGAATAGTGCAACAAATACTGCTGCTGCCTAACAATTTCAGCTTCCAGATTCAATACTGACCTCCAATCCTGTTTGGATAGAGTTGCATGGTTCTCCCAATGACAATGTGGGTTCACCTCAAGTGCACCAGTTCATTCCTATGGCCCAAGGACATGCTGGTTGGAAGGTTAATTGGCAGCTGTGAACTTTATAATTAGGTGGATGGTAGCAGAATTAGGCTGGAGTTGACAAGCATGCAATAGAGAAAAGAATTACAAGGATATACATGAGAGAGAACATTGAAATAAGTAGGAGAATAGGACTGATGGTACTCTAAAGCTAACATGGACTCAGTGGGCCGAATGACTTTATCCCCCTCATATCCAAAATAAATTAGCAATTTTTTCTTAAAAATACTCAGGCCCTCTTTAAATGGAGAGATCACAATACAAAGGAACAGAAGCAGGCCACTAGGCCCATCAAGTCTGTTCCGTAAATCTACACTAAGCTACTCTACACTTTTGTGTGAAGAAATATTTTAAATCTCAGTCCTGAACTGATAACCTTTTATCTTGAGTTTGTGACCCTGGCTCTAGAGCCAGCTGCCAGCACGAGTATCATCCTTCTGTTATATCTGCAAGAACTTTGTATGTTTCAGTGAGAAAGCTTCCAGCCCAGATGGTACACCTGGCACGTTATTAAAGTCTATGCAAACCAACTGGCTGGTGTCTTTGTAGATATTATCAACCTCTTGCTATAACAGTCACCCACCTGATTCACAAAGGCATCTGTCATACCAGTGCCCAAGAAGATTATTGGTCAGTGGAATTAATGTCTACCATGAACTGCTTTGAGGATGATTATGGAGTGCATCAACTCCCATCTCAGGAAGGGCCTGGACCCACTTCAACTTGCCTATTGTCATTACAGATCAACGGCAGATGTTATCTCGCTGGCCCTCCACTCAGCACTCAATTACCTGTACCACAAGAGACAGCTATGTCAGCATTCAACAATATCATACCAGCAAAACATGATAAAACTAAGGGATCTGGAACTCTAACCCTCAGCAAAAGGATCCTTGACATCCTCAACAGCAGATCCCAATCAATGTGGATTGGCAACATCACCTGCTCCTTTCTGACAATACAGGGGCACCTCAAGGCTGTGAGCTTGGTCCCCTGCTCTATTTCCTGTACACTTACGATTGTGTAGCCAATTTTGGTTCCAATCCCATCTAAAAATTCGCTAACACCACCACCATTATTTGGTGAAAAACACGAAACGATGAGTCAGAATATAGGATGGAGATCGAGAATCTGGTTGAGTGGTACTAGACAACAATTTTGTTCTCAACATAAACAAGACCATAAACTGGCGCTCCACACAAGTTTGTACATTCTCCCTTTGACTTTGTGGGTTTCTTCGAGGTGCTCCATTTCCCCTCATGTTTCAAAGGAATAAGAAGCTGAGGGACCACACACCTGTCTGTATTAATGGGAGAGAGGTGCAGCGGATTGGTACTTTCAAGTCCCTGGGAGTTCACATATCAGAGGACCTCTTCTGTACCCAGCACATGGAGGCAAAATAATGAAGCCAAACCAACGCCTCTACTTTCTTAGAAGTTTTAAGAGTTGTGGCATGCCACTGAATACTCCAGCAAGCATTCTGTAGAAAGTATACTGACTGCTTGCGAAGCAGTCTGCTTTTTAAAAAAATGTTTTACTGCCCAGAAACACAAGGCTGAAGAGTGTAGCAAAACATAGCCAAGCCTATCACAGGCTCCAACCTCCCATCCATTGAAGACATCTAAGTGAGACTCCATTTCAAGAAGGGAGCCAATATCATAAATGACCCTCATCACGATCTATTCTCATTCCTGTCTTCGGGGAGAAGGTTCAGTAGCCTGAAGCACCTCTAAGTTTAAGAGTTTATTTTAAAACAATGGCAATTAGGAACATCCTCATCTCATAAATTACTCTGGCACCACAAAAAGATCCTGCTGCATTATTAAAAAGCAACATTTATTTTTCTTGCAATAACTGTAACTATGAATATTTATTATTAATTTTTCATCTTTATTATCAATTTCCTTATGGTAATTTAGATTTTTTAAAAACAAAGTATCACTTTGGCAGCAGCAAGTCAGACTTTCAGTGCTAATGTATATTGTACTCTTGTGTATGACAATAAATCCATTGACATCAAGATAATTTCTCATCCTTACAATGTCAAAGGTGGATGGGCCAAATATTAATTTCTCCTTGAAAGATACCTTCCCATTCCATGGCAAACTTGTACTCCTTGTACCAAATATATGCTTCCCTAGGCAAGGGCAGCTGAAAATTGAACAATATGCTTCATCTGCTTTAGCACTCAAAACCTCCTCCAATGAAGGTCAATATATTATTTCCTATACCTGCATGTCTACTTTCAGTTAGGGGTGTACAAGGACACCAACATCTTTCATTCTTACACCTCCCACAAAAATGCAAGGCACATGACATCACATTTTTGCACATTATAATGCACTTATTAAGTCCTCTTCCATTCCCTTAGGGCACACATGTCAAACTCTGGCCCGCGGGCCAAATTTGGCCCGCGATATAATTATATTTGGCCCGCAAGATCATTTCAAAAATGTATTAGAGGTGGCCCGCCCTGCAACGAGAGCCGATGCTGTTTTTTGGTAATGTCACCCCCACCATCCTCCCCCTTCATTGCACATCCTTCCCCATTGTAACACGAGAAATTGTAACATGAGAAGTCTGTCGATGTCATCAGCCGGCAAGCCAGTTGGAAGGCTTCCCGCACAACCAGTCACTTCTCCCACCTGTCGAGCGGTGCGGCGGATGGGCGAGCGCCTGTGATTTCCTGTCGGCGCCACGGACATGGCAGGCTGCGCATGTCCCCCGGGCAGCGCGAGCCCCGGGCAGCGCGAGCCCCGGGCAGCGCGAGCCCCGGGCAGCGCGAGCCCCGCGCGACTGGCACCGGACGGCCCTTCCACAGCACGAGCGCACTTCTCCCGGTCGCCACGGCCTTCAGCGCTTGCACCCGTGCAGACCCCAGGAACGGCTGGTTCAGCCCTGCACATGAAGAGAGAGATGGTGGCTGTCCGCAAAGGCTGATCGGCAGCGTGCTGGGCCTGAGTGGGTGGGTAAGCAGGGGTGGGCAGAGGGTGTAGGTGAGAAGTAATGGGCAGGGGAAGTTATGGTGGTGCGAGGGGCAGTTAGAGGCAGGGATGAGTAGAAGGAGGGGTGGATAGGGAAGAGGTAAAAGGGGAGGGGCAGGGCGAGTAGGGGAGGGGTGATTAGAGGGTGAGAGACGGGTAGAAGGAGGAACAGGTTGAGGGGCGAGGCAGTAGAGGGGCGAGTATAGGATGGGGTGGGTAGAGGCAGAGCGAGTGGAGTGAGGGGTGAGTAGAGGTTGGGTAAAGGACTGGTCAGGTAGAGGGATGGTGGGTCGAGGGTGAATAGAGGCCTAGAGCCTGAGGAGTGAGCAGGAAATGCTGAGTCCTGATGCAGGCCAAAATGGACACAGCCTGTGAATGCTGACTACATCTCCACAGGGACCAAATATATTTCCCTCAGGTCAAGCAAAGGGTGAACTTGAGCTACATACTCCTGACCTGTAACATTATCCTCCTAAAGTTATATCCTAAAGTTTAACATTACATATGTTGAAAGAAGAGAAAACATGCAGATGTTGTTGAAAATTTTCAATAAATATTTAGTTCGGCCCTCGACTTAGTCCAAGTTTTTAATTTTGGCCCTCTGTGAATTTGAGTTTGACACCCCTGCCTTAGGGTGTATACATCTCCTAAAGCCGTTCTGCATCTTCCTCACAATGTACCATGCCATCCAGCATATCAGAAAACTTGGATACGTTACTCTACATCCTGTTCTCCAGTTCTTTGATGTGACTGTGAACATCAGAGATTCCAGCATCGAACCTTGCAAGATTCTACTCGTCATGAGTCCCAATATGATAATGACCTACTATTCCTGTTGTTTTCCACCCAACTTCTCTAGCAACAACAATTATTACACCCAATTACATCTGCTTAAATTCTTGGGTGGCACATTATTGGAAGGCCTTCTGAATGTAAAACCATACATATCTACAGGTTAGCGGTTCAGCTGGCTACAATTTCAAATAACTCAAACAGATTTGTTAGACAATTTCCATTTCATAAATCTACATCGACCCTGCCCAAGAATTTTATTATTTTCAAAATGCACTTCTATCACTTTCTTAATTCCAGATATTTTACTACTGATGGATCAGCTAACTAATCCATAATTCTCCATTTTCTGTCTTGACTTTTTGACCTTGTGGAATTACATTTGCTACCTCTTAATCTGTGAGAACAGTTCTAAAAATTAATAGAATTTTGGAACACGACATGTAATTTATCCACCTTCTCCCAGCTAACATCTTCAAATACTTGGAAATAAGTCTATCAGGTGATGAGGACATACCAGTTTTACTCCATAAATTTTCATCAAAACTATTACTTTTAATAATGCTCATTTCTTTCAATCCATTTACTCTGGATCTGCTTTTCTCAAATACTTCCAGCAGCTTTGGTGTGTCTTCTTGCAGGAAGAGAAACACACACTATTTCTCTGTTATCATTTCTTCTCTTGCTCTGTGAGATCTACTTTAATTATGGCAAATCTTCTCCAAAAAAGAAAAGATGGAATAATATAGTATCTTCAACTGCCCACACTATCACCCCCCCCCCAAAAAAAAAAACACACTAGAACTCAGATTTTAATTTTAAGTAAGAAGGTTAACACAGGAATTAAGAGGCTGGAAGAACATTTCTAAACATTTATACCCAAAATTTGTGTATACATTCTCCAAATTCACAAAAATATAGGTTATTTATTTCACAAATTATATGTAATTTTCTCTAGAGATACAGCTTTCGATTTCTGCATTCCAATTTCCCATATCTAAATAAGAGTCTGATTTCCAAGTCACTGTAATACATTTCCTCGCCACAGCCAATGCTATTTTACAAATTTCATTTGATATATTGACGCTTATTTTGGGTCTTGTTCCTTCTATGTTTCCCAATAGAAATAAATCTGGCTTTAATGGAAATGGTGTACCTGGAATTTGTTCCAAAAAGTTTTGTAAGTCCCCCCAGAAAAGTTTTACCTTAGGACATGACCAAGTTGAATGCAAAAAAGTGCCTATCTCATCACCACCCCAAATGCATTGATCTGATAATCATTCTACTCATTTTCTGTGGTGTTAAATATAGCTGATGTAAAAAAATTATATTGACCTTGTCTATATCTTACATTAATAGTGTTTATGATGTTATCCTGACCATCCTTGCTCATTAATTGTAATATTCAGATCCAATTCCCATTTCTGTCTGGATTTATGCACTCCCTGTTTAATAGTTCATTTTTGCAATAAAAGATATATTGCAGAAATAATTTTTTTGGTATTTCCTATCCTAATAAGTTTCCACCTTGGATAATCATATTTCTGGACCTAATTTGTCCTTTGAATATGCTGTCAATTGGAAATAACAGAACAAAATGTTACTAGGTATTCCCTTTTTCAATTTCTTGATCAACTTTGCTGAATTCCAAAATTTTATCATTGCACAGCTTTACTAGTTATTTGAGGAACTTTGTAAACCTTTTCCTTTGATCTAATTTTTTAAAAATTCTCTGGTTAGACCTGCACTATTTTCTTTTGTTTCAAATGAATATTCATTTATTGCAATATATGCATTATTTAATTAAATATCTGTACTTGCCAAGTACCTGTTCTTGAAACAATGGCAATAAAGTTGAATCTAATTACTGATATACCTTTTAATATGGTTTCTCAATCTGTCATAATAAATTCATGCCTCATACTCCATAATTTGCTTAGATTTAAGAGCTCGTGTTCAAATTAAACTAAATGGTTTTAACTCTTTCTAATTGACTGCAGATGATATACTTACTGAACCTTGTAGAGAAACTCAATTATAAACTTCTCTCTTTCTGCAGCAGAATGATCAATTGTTTATTTGAATACACTTATTTGCCATCAGTCTTCGTAGAAAAAGGCAATGGAAGACCAGGCAGAGAGAAACTGGTCAAAGGTGTTGAAAGAAATTGGCATGAATATTTGATATGGTGTCCATTTGTAGAAAATGATGGTACATGATCTCTTTAATAAGATTGTAAAATTGTGAGAGTGCAGAGAAAATTTACTAGGATGTTGCCAGGACTTGAGGAACTAAGTTACAGGGAAAGATTAAACAGGTTAGGACTTTATTCCCTGGAGCACTAAAGAATGAGGGGAGATTTGATAGAGGTCTACAAAGTTATGAGGGGTTTAGATAGAGTAAATGCAAACAGGCTTTTTCCACTGAGGTTAGGTGAGATACAAACCATGGGACACAGGGTAAGGGTAAAAGGGAACGTTAGGGGGAATTTCTTCATGCAGAGAGTGGTGGGAGTGTGGAATGAGCTGCCAACTGAAGTGGTAAATGCAGCCTCACTTTTAACATTTGAGAAAAATTTGGATAGGTACATGAACAAGAGGGGTATGGAAGGTACAGGTCAGTGGGATTAGATAGAATAATAGTTTGACACAGACCAGAAGGATCAAAGGGCCTGTTTCTGTGCTGTATGTAGTATTCTATGGTTTCTATAATATTTGTATGTGACATTTATTGAGGAAAAATGTCTAAAAGGCTTCAGGAGAGTAATTTTTAAACCATGTAAACACGCAAGTACATTTTGAGAAAGTTACTTAAAGAATTAACCTTCAGCTAGGGAGAAAATTCAATAATTTAAAGCTAAACAGCCAAAGGCAATCCTGGCAATGGTGAATAAATTCAGCCCTACCAAAACTAGTTGGTGTGTGGTGGGGGTCAAGATCTTAGATGCTTATATGATAAAACACATTGTATCCTTCAATTGTCTGTGATTAGTGCCATGGGAAATCCAGTATTGTGCAGCTCATATGGAATCACAACACAGGAAGTTACCAAATGCTTAGATCAGGAGTTCCATCCGACAAGGAAAAAAACAAGAATTTTAAAAAAACCCAGAAATAACAGTATGGTTTTACATATTTGTTAATTACAAATTCAACCTACTCTGCAGGCTTCATCTGGTTCTACAAATTTTGCTTTGAAATGCCTTCCCTAACCTTAATTTTATTGGCGAAATTTGTTTGACAATATTCAAAGCTGTAATGGAGGTTCGTTCTTCTGCTTCAAATTTTAATCAATTGCAACATACAAACTGCCAAAAAAACCTAACTTTGCTGCCAAACAGAATGTTGTGCCTTAAACTTTCAGCACTCCGCTTGTTAGAAGGGAAATCCAATCAGATTCCCACTCTTGATTACTGTAGAAAATCTTTAGTAGATCCATGTCAATGTTGGGCAGAACTCTGTATGTTTCTGACATATATAGCAACTGTAACTAAACAAGGAGTGTATAGTAAAGATGGATTGAGCTAAATAAAAATTAGGAGGACAAAGAATGTGCATAAACATGTCAGACTAGTGTTTGTTTATTTGAAATCTACTTTCTGCAATTTCCTTCATCACTCTAGTAATACAACTCTAACCCCAATCTTAGGCAGATAATTTGTCCCAGGAGTTGTTGTGGGTTCTGACTATTCTCTACAGAATTGATTGAAGTGGCACCAATACTAAGTATTCAAAGCTAGATATGGGTTACTTCTGAAAGAAACTATATCAAATCCAAATACTAAAAATCAGCTAGACCTCTGAAAATGGAGGGTAACAAAAATTTAATAATTTTCATGAATTTTTCACTAAAATTTAAGCTTTTTAAGCTTTTCAGCACGAATACAAGTTGCCTCAAAAGACAACACTAACCCTCAACATAAATATTCTCAGTTGAGCTTCTACTCTATAGTATTTATCTATCAAACAAAATATTATCACAGAAGTGAAACTGGAAGTGATACTCTGAACCTCAGTATGGAAGGAAAGAATCTCCAGCACTCTCAACCCTGTTTAATTGTAGCATTACATCAAGTATTGAGAGAGTCTCCCAAACATTTGTTGTTTTAATAAACTGTAGCACCTACAGGAAAAGACAAATCCAATGTTCTAGTACATTAGCAAGTTGGGGGAAGAATAGAAAAGGCTCAAGATAAATCACTAAACAACAATTAAGAGACTCATTTGGGTTTTAAAACTCTAGATTACAGGAGGTAAGACAGTCTCTAGCAAGCACATTATTCTTCATATTTGTTGGGACAAAAGGGCCAGCATGTAGGACAAAATATTTGAAATATTGGGAAATGCCAATTTGTTCAATTAAACTCATCTCATTTGTAGAAGTTGCTGAAACCATTTCAAATCCAAATACTAAAAATCATCTACCTTTCAAATACAAAGGACCACTCACAGCAATTTCTATGAACATTTCCACAGATTTTACATTTAATCAGTTTCCAGTGGGGATTCAGATCATTTCTAATACTGGACCCATTTAAAGATGGGACTGTTTATCATCTGTTGAAGACTGAAGTTAATATTAAATATAAACTTCAATAAGTTAATGTCGACAAACAAAATTGACAGTGCTACCGCAGGTGTAGACCTGGGGAGAGTGGTGAACAGAGACACATGGAGCCTACAGCCCAGTCCTACTGGCGTTGGCTTCTGTTAAAGCACCATGGGTCTGGCCTAAAGTTGGCGATGCCCATGTTCAGCAATGGCCTTGGGTGGTTGGGGAGACGGGGGTTGGGGCTCAAGACTCTGGGGGAGTAGTGCACCAGTAACAGAGAGAAGCAGAAGAGTCCATCCTAAGAGCGGTGACCACTGTGATGGACCAGCGAAGGGTAGGACACACAAAGATTAGCGTATACAGAGCCGCTGTCATACCCACACTCCTGTTCGGCTCCGAATCATGGGTCCTCTACCGGCATCACCTACGGCTCCTAGAACACTTCCACCAGCGTTGTCTCCGCTCCATCCTCAACATTCATTGGAGCAACTTCATCCCTAACGTCAAAGTACTCGAGATGGCAGAGGCCGACAGCATCGAATCCACACTGCTGAAGATCCAACTGCGCTGGGTAGGTCACGTCTCCAGAATGGAGGACCATCGCCTTCCCAAGATTGTGTTCTATGGCGAGCTCTCCACTGGCCACCGTGACAGAGGTGCACCAAAGAAGAGGTACAAGGACTGCCTAAAGAAATCTCTTGGTGCCTGCCACATTGACCACCGCCAGTGGGCTGATATCGCCTCAAACCGTGCATCTTGGCGCCTCACAGTTCAGCGGGCAGCAACCTCCTTTGAAGAAGACCGCAGAGCCCACCTCACTGACAAAAGACAAAGGAGGAAAAACCCAACACCCAACCCCAACCAACCAATTATCCCCTGCAACCGCTGCCACCGTGTCTGCCTGTCCTGCATCGGACTTGTCAGCCACAAACGAGCCTGCAGCTGACGTGGACATTACCCCTCCATAAATCTTCGTCCGCGAAGCCAAGCCAAAGAGAGAGGACACACACGGGGCGCAAGCTGCGGTGACTTGAGGTCAAAGGATTTGCACCAGAATGTGGGCTACTGGAGACTGGCTTATGTGAATCAAGTATTGGAGCCAGGATTCAAGAGGATGCTGAGGGCAAGGAGGGCTTCTGAAGTGCCCTGGGCATTGAAGGCTTCCTCATCAGCAGCGCTGAAGGCAAATCCACAGACACTCAATGACTATGGGGAGACACTCTTTTGTTTCTCTTTCTCTGACTGCAAAGGGCATCAGGCAACATGAATAATGAATCTTTATCTTATGGCAAACTAAAGGCAATTTCATGTATTACTACAATTCATGTTTTATACATTACATGTAAATAGTATCTGATCTCTGCTGGTAACTTAGTTCACTTTTAACACGGATTGAAGCATGCATATCTTTTAAATCAGATTTTCTGTCTTAAATTAAACATCAATATAATTAGATTACCATCTGAAATTAATTAACCAGAAAAAATTAAATGCTTCAAGATAATTTAAAAAAATTCTAGCACTGCTCATCATATAAGGGGCGGCATAGTTAATGTAGCAGTTAGCACAACATTTTTACAGTGCCAATGACCCAGGTTTGAATCCGGTGCTCTCTGTAAGGAGTTTGTATTTTCTCCCAGTGCCTGCATGCTCTGGTTTGGTCTCACCCTTCAAAATGCACGGGGGTTGTATGTTAATTGGTATGTTAGGGGGCTTGGGCTCGTAGGCTGAAGGGGCCTGTTACTGTGCTGTATATCTAAATTTAAATATGTTGAACTCTGATGTAACCTCAGCATATATTCTTAATTTTGGGTTAGAACCATAGAACACTACAGCACAGAAAATAGGCCATTCAGCCCTTCTAGTTTGTGCCAACCATTATTCCGCTTGTCTAATTGACCTGCTCCTATTCCTTAACCCTCCAGACCTCTCCCATCCATGTATCTATCCAATTTATTCTTAAAACTTAAGATTGAGCCCGCATTCATATCAGATGGAAGCCCATTCCGCACTCCTACCACTCTGAGTGAAGAACTTTCCCCTAATGCTCCCCCTAAATCTTTCCCCTTTTAGCTTAAAATTATTTATCTCCCCCAAATCGGTGGAAAAAGCCAACTTGCATCCACTGTCAATACCTCTCATAATCCTCTATCAAATCTCCCCTCATTCCTCTATGCTCAAAGGAATAAAGTCCTAACCTCTTTAATCTTTCTCTGTAACTCAATTCCTGAAGACACGACAATAGCCTAGTAAATCTTCTTTGCACTTTTTCAAACTTACTGATGTCCTTCCAGAAGTTAGGTGACAAGAACTGCACACAATCTTCTAAATTTGGCCTCACCAGTGTCTTAAATAACTTCAACATAACATCCCAACTCCTATACTCAATACTTTGATTTATAAAGGCTAAGATGCCAAAAGCTTTCAGTAAAATCAGTAAAATCCTGTCGACCTGCGACACCACCTTCAGAGAACAATCCATCTGTATTCCCAGATCTTTTTGCTCCTCTGTACTCCTCGGTATCTTTCCATTTACTGTGTATGTCCTACCTTGGTTTGCCCTTCCAAAATGCAACTTGTCTACATTAAACTCCATATGCCAATTTTTGGCCCATTCTCCCAGTTGGTCCAGATCCCTCTGCAAACTGAAAATCCTCCTTGATCTTGATTTCATTTGCCTGCACTTCCTGATGAGGGCAAGACTATAGGCCTCCACATTGAGAACATTTTATAGGAGCACAATAGAGAGATTGATGAATAGCATTTTTTAAACCATGGGCCTCTTGTAAATAAAATGGAATAAATCCCAGAATATTTATACATATTTAGTTAATAATTATATACATAAAAATATAAAATAACGTGCATGTATTATGGGTGCACCATGATTCAGAGAAAAGCTGTTATGTCTGATTGTGCTTGTACAGTCAGATGATAATAAACTTGAATCTCAAGATCTACACAAAAATAAGTGGGCCAACTACTTTCTGGGGTCTTGAATCTCTTGCTCCATAAACTTGGTGATGAAACACTTTCATTAAATCACTTTATCTACAAATGAATGGTTGACTGATCAATACACAGGAATTTGATGACTTCGTAGTGAATTATTAGCAAATAAAATTGGATTATTTTGTTAGGAGTTTGGAGTTCCTCCACCAATAATAAAGAAAAAACAGGGCAACATATTAAAATAAAATGCTGATATATTCAGCAGATCTGACAGCATCTGTGGCAAAGAAAACAGTTAACATTTCAGATTGAAGATATCTCTATCTGTTTTTACTTCAGATTTCCAGCACTGCAGTCTATTGCTTTTCAAGGCAGCTCAACATTCTGGGTTACTGGGTCTTTAACACGAGAAGCAAATGCAAAAAGTGAAGGTGAATTAAAGGATTATCAAACGAGGTCATTTGTTGAACTAGAATGTAAAAGTGACAATTACATTACCAATTATCAACTACAAAGTGCAGTACGTAAAAGTGCTGAAGAAACTCAGCCCTTTTCCACGCCAACGTCTTTTACTTTCTATGGAATTTTGTGTACTGCAATAGACCCCAGCAGCTGTAGATTTTCTTGTTTATATCGACTACATAGTGTGGCCTGAGGGAAATAGAAGATCAAATCCATAAGCAAAACAAAACACATACGACAGTGTAAGTAAGGGATTTAAATTTGCAATATGGTCAAAAACCAGAAAGTGTGGATCTGAATAAACTGGTTGAAGATTAGCAGCAATACAAGGAAAATCTTTTTCACTGAAAATGTGGCATGGATGTACAACTGCCTGAAAGGATAATAGAGGTAAAACAAATGTCTACATTTAGATTTAAAACACAATGCTGGAGAAACTCAGCAGTCCAAACAGCATACTT
This sequence comes from Narcine bancroftii, assembly GCF_036971445.1. Lineage (NCBI taxonomy): Eukaryota > Metazoa > Chordata > Chondrichthyes > Torpediniformes > Narcinidae > Narcine > Narcine bancroftii. Next base: position 80,866,979 of record NC_091473.1, read on the forward strand.
TATATAGCAAAGATACAGTGTTTCTACATTTAGAGGACTGAGGTGTACACTTGACATACAGGGATATGGATCTAATGCCATTCAGTGAAATCAGGCAGCGTTAATTTTTTTACAACCACATGGGCATGAAGGGGCGAATGTTTCCTACATCATGAAGTTTCTATGACCTGGTGAGCTTAAGCTGCCTTTTCAAGTCCTTGAATGCAAAATCTTGCCTGCCATTCAGCGTAATGCTGCATGGCTATGAATAATGCATTTTAAAAGATAATACCAAGACTTGGTCTGATTTTTCAGTTAGATACAAAAGATCCTGCACAGTGTATTGAGTTACCTCTCAATCAATATCAAAGAAATACCTGGTCAATTTTCTCTCTCCTAATTGTAGAACTACCACTCTTCATAAACTCGACTGCTTCACATAACACATTCAGCAATTGGCTGCAAATCATTTAAGGAAACACTGGGCACTACATAAAAGCAAATTGTTTATTCCTCTCATTGCTCTCAACTTAGAGGGAGTAATAGTCGTGTTTCAATGAGCTACTACAAGTACTTACTTCAAACAATATTTTTGGCTCTCCACTATAATCTACGAATATGTTTTTGAAACAAAGTACATATATATTTCAATGCAAAACTATACTACTATAAACACAGTTCAACACTGAGGGCTCGATATTACTAATTATGGAAATGGAAGTATCACCCAGCTTCACTAAAACTACCACAAGAAGATTATTTCCATCAAAACTAAAATTACAATTCCGACAGATACGATCCAGGATCTTCCACATCTCAACGTCCATCATCTGAAGAATGCCCTCATTATAGAAAATATCAGGTTGATAGAGAAAAAACCCCACAGGGATCAGTGTTGAAACCCCTTTTATTTATGATATGTAGTATATAAATGATTTGGATGAAAAAGTAGGAGGGTGGATTAGTAAATTTGCCAATGACACAATGATTGGTGGAGTTGTGAACAGTGTAGAGGACAAATCAAATAATATAACAGGATATAGATTAATTACAGACTGGGGCAGATGATGGCAAATATAGAGTAATCTGGACAAGTACAAGGTGTTGCATTTTTGGAGGTCAAATGTTACAGAAATGTCCACAGTTAATGGCAGAATGTCTGGTCTGCCTTTCCGTGCAGCAGAATGCAATATTGAGATAATTGTTTCTGAAAGCATTGTAAATCAATAACAAGCAGTGCATCTTGGTCAGGGCTCATCATGGTATCACTGTAGGAAACCCAGTTTATGTCGTGTGTTGTCATTATTATATTTATATATCCACTACTATACGGAAATTTAAATTGTCATGCTTTAGAGAAGACTGACAGGTATCCAATCATATTTATTAGACCATGGTCCTGGGTCTAATAGTTACCCAACAGATTTTGTTCCCAAAGATTTTCCACTATATTCCAGTAAATTACTAAAACTACATTGCTCTCCAACATTTAAAGGCATATTCATTTTTCATATTGAAAATTATTAGAACACAGTTTTCTTTTTAGCCAATGCCTTCGTTAATGTAACATGTCAAACTGATCTGCCCAGGTACACTTACTAAGATACATAGCAAAGTTGCAGAAGAGCTGTGTTTTTTTAAATAAAGGAATCTAGATGATGCTCTTCTGGAAAATAGTATTTTGAATTCAAAGGATGTGAAGCAGCCAAAATTCTCAGTCTTGGTTACCATTTGATTACAAATGGAGATGCCTGTTGGGCTTTCAAGTCATCACAAGTTACAACACAAGGATGAAGGGCTATCTGATATTCTTCCCCATTACATGTTGAACGAAGAGAACTTGCTTCAAGCTTTGTCAAGTGGATATTGCTTATATACATCTAGAAAATAGCCTACTTTTCTCTGACTTTATCCTTCTGCAAGAATAATTTCAATCACAAATTCACTTCCTTTTTACAGAATGCAAATTACTTCTGTCAATTGGGTACTCTTATTTCACCGCACGTGGAATCAGAGATGGCCAAGATATCAATTATTAACTGATGTTAAAGTGGTGGTAAGCTTTTAGAGAATAAAAATCCAGACGTTTCACTGTAATGTAGCAAATAATTTTGTATGTTACACACATCAGTAAAGAAAAAAGAGATTAAAAACACACAAGATTTTCTTTGTGATGAATTGAGGGAGGGCAAGGAAAAAAAACTCATTTATGGAGAAAATCCAACTTGTAACAGGTATTTTGTTTTTGCAAATAAATATGATAAAGCAGTTTGATTAGTGATAGAAATAATTCAGAACATCAAACAAATGGCTACAGGTTTTCAAACAACGAAGCACAGTGGGACTAGTGGAATGATGTTTTGGCAGAGACTTAAGGCCCGAATAGCCTGTTCTCTGTGCTGTAGTTCTATTTAAAAATAATTTACCTGCAGACCGCAGCATCCAATCGTGTTTAATATGGAAGCATTGTGTACAACGCAATACTGAATTCCTGCTTTTACTGCTCGCAAAACTAGATCACTGTGTGTTGTTGCCCTGCAAGAAAACATTGAATACATTGCTAAATAAAAGCACAAACTGACACTGAACTTAGCTTATAGACTATTTAATTCCTTTAATCAATCTTTTGCCAAAAATCTACTGTTTCCAATTTGTACTGACTGGTCTTCCAATGAGAAAGTCAAGGTACCAGTTGCAGGGTGGAGTTGGGGGTGGGGGGAGGAGTGCAGAGGTCTGGAGGTTGTTACTTCTTGACATATTGCATAGGCATAAAGGAATCTTGAATTCCCCATTGAGCCAGATGCCAAACCATCAGGATTTCCAAATTGTTGGATGGCAGATTATCAGAGTTTTACCGTATTTAGCAATTCTTTTAAAATGAATATTGTGTTAGGTGTGGTTTCTGGCACTCTTGTATTAATAACTGTAAATAGGTGCACCCTTGTTTTCATTCCTAAATCTGTTCTTCATAAAATTCATCCATTGCTCTTTGTTCTTGTATATTCTAAAGTACTGCTTTAAGTAATTTATCACTTCCCTACTAACAAATGTTCTATATATTTCTGTATGGTATCTTTGTGGGAAATAGTTCTTAGCAATCAGGAGATGCAGGACTATTGGTTCAGGTTTTGTCTATTGCAAGTTTAACTAGTTTTCTAAAGACATAACTTAAACATTTTCTCTGAAGCTTGGAAATACAATTGATGTATTATGGTAGTAGGGGAACAAACCTGATAGTGTGCTTTAAATGTCAGATAAGCAAAAGTAAGTGAATTAAAATTTATTTGCTTATTTGTAAAAGTATGAATGGATTGTGCATGGTGATCAGATTTTAAAAATTTCTGGGGATAAATCTGATAAAGAATATTAATCAACTGCATAATTTGTTGCGTGTGTGTTAAAATTGTAATATTGTATTTAATTTTGGTGAGGAGATATCAGAACCAAGTTACTAATAAATGAAAGAGTTGTGAGTGCTGTTATTTTGTATGAATGAAGTGCAGTTATCTATTGAGCACCTGTTCAGGATGTGATTGTAGACCCAATTATAGAAATTAAATTACAATGTTTTACACTGGATGTTTCATAAATTGTGACTAACAGGTGTGCGGTATTAGATTGCGAGTAGCCTATTTTTGAATGACACAAGATTACAGTGCCAGTGATTGGGACCAGGTTTCAAATCCTGTACTGCCTGCAAGGAGTTTGAAAGTTTTCTCCATGTCTGCATGGGTTTCCTCCCACCATTCGAAACATAGTGGTTGTAGTTTAATTGGTTGGCATGGGCTTCTGGTCCAAAATAATCTTTAAATTGTAAAAAAATTAAAATTTATATTGAAACAGTAACTGTCATTTTCATGAACATCTAATCCTAATGGCATAACAGATTTCCAGCTTGTGTATAGTGACAATTGGAAGATTTCTAAAATAAAAGGAAGAAGATAATGGTCTAATTTAAAGTTGGAATAGTTCACTTTTAATTAGAAACCTGATTATCAACACTGGAACTCGCCAAGGACGCATGCTTAGCTCACTGCTCTACTTGTTATACACCCATGACTGTGGCCAGGCACAATTCCAATGCCATCCACAAGTTTGCCGATGACATCACCATTGTTAGTAGAATCACAAACGGCAAAGAAGAAATGAACAGCTCGTTGAATGGTGTAACGACAACAACCTTGCACTTAACAAAAGCAAAACAAAGGTGATGACTGTGGACTTCAGGAGGAAGTCAGGGGAACACAACCCAGTCCTCGGCGAGGGTTCAGTAGTGGAGAGGGTTGAGAACTTCAAATTCCTGGGTATCAACACCTCCGAGGATCTGTCCTGGAATCTGCATGTTGATCCAATCACAAAGAAGGCTCGCCAGCAGCTGTACTTTGTGAGGTGTCTGAGGAGATACAGTATGTCACTGAAGACTCTCGTAAACTTCTATAGGTGTACCACGGAGAGCATTCTGGCTGGTTGCATCACTGGAGGTGTCAACTCTCAGGACAAGAATAAACTTCAGAGGGTTGTTAACTTGGCCTGTGACATCATAGGCTCCATCGAGGACATCTACTTGAGGTGGCGTTTTAAAATAGCAGCCTGTATCCTCAAAGACCCCACCAGCCAGGCCATACCCTCTTCATTCTGCTATTATTGGGGAAAAAGGTACAGGAGTCTAAAGATGAGCACTCAATGGCACAAGGACAGCTTCTTCCCCACTGCCATCAGATTCCTGAATAATCAATGAACCAAAAACATTGCCTTACTATTATTTTTAATAGTAATGTTGTAAAATGGTTATAACATGCATGTTGTTGGCTGAAAGGGGGGGGGGGTGGTTTCCTTTTTTCTTTTTCTTTTTACCATATATATATATATAGTTCATGCTTAGTTTATTCTTATATATGTTACTTATTATCTGTATTTTGAACAAATAAATAAAGTTTAAAAAAACATGCATGTTTGCACTCTGATGTTGTGCAAAACACCAAATTTCATGACTTGTTCATGACAATAAATTCTGATTCTGAATAGTACAAAAAATGTATTACACAAAATTGCCTTCTGCCTGTCCTAATAATTCTTGTGCTCCTTTAACACTCAATGAGTCCCATGCTCCCCAACCAATCACCAAAGCCTGTTCCCCATACTCTATTTCCACAAACTAAGATCCCCGGTCCCATGATCCCTGTCCACTCATAAGGCTCCCTTCCAACAATGAAGCTGAGGAAAAGTTATTATAAAGAAAGTGAATTAAAAATGTTTGAATACTAATAGAAATAATATCGAATAGGCGGAAAAAAAAATCAGCTAGTTTAGCTAAGCATATTATTTTACTGTAGGGGAGATTATTTTGTAATGTTGAAATCTGATCTGAACAAGCTTCTTGAAATGGAAAACATGTGACCAACAGACCAATCCATTCCTGAACATGAAATGATCACTACTTCATTTCATTTTTCTCTCTGCTATCCATGATTACCGTACTCCATTGAACAGATAGCTCCTCTTATTTCAGAGGATGTTCAGAACTGCTCCCAAATGACTAATGGAAATAAGAAATACTGATAATTCTGTTTTTTAAAAAATGATTAAATATGCAACTAATTTCCCTATTTTTTGATTAATTCCTGACATACAGTTAATGACTTACCCAAAAGGATCACCAACCACAAGAAAGGCAACATCATTATCGGCAGCATCCCTTAAAATTTCATCAGCATCTTGTTCAACCATCTCTCTTTCTGCAATGATCAGTTCACGGCCATAAAACTCCTCCTAAAAATAAAAGAGCATTATTAAATTTAGCTCTGATTTCCTCATTCAGATGGCTCAATACACAATGGTAAGTGAAAAGGCCCATGCTTAGGCATCAGTCTAGACTCTTATTTTGTTTGTCAAAGAACCAACCTATTTCACGGAAACAATAACTCAAATGCAAAGCACGAAAATCTGAAGACACCGTGGTTAACACTGCAGTTAACTGGTAACTCAAATGCCCCCAGTTGATAAAGGGGTTTTTTTTCCCCACCAAAACCTCAAAGTCAGGATTTATTGTCCTGAAAATCATAGAGCAAACATTCAAATTATAAAACCATCTTATGACATTACTATTTCAAATAAAATAAAAATAACAATCATAATAAAAGAAAGGCAGTGCCTTTGGTTCATTGATTATTCAAGAATCTGATGGCAGCAGGGAAGAAGCTGTCCTTGTTCTGCTGAGTGCTCGTCTTTAGGCTCCTGTACCTTTTCCCCCCAATGGTAGCAGAGTGGGGGGGGGGGGGGTGTCTTTGAGGATAAAAGCTGCCTTTTTAAGACACCACCTCTTGTAGATGTCCTTGATGGAGTGAAGTCTGGTGCCTGTGATGTTATAGGACGAGTTAACAACTGTTGAGTTTATTCTTTTCCTGAGAGATGGCACCTCCTTGCCAGGCAGTGATGCAACCAGCCAGAATGCTCTCCACAGTACACCTGTAGAAGTTTACAAGAGTCTCCAGTGACATACTGAATCGCCTCAGACACCTCACAAAGAACAGCTGCTGGTGAGCCTTCTTCGTGATTGCATCAACAAGGAGGCACCAAGACAGATCCTCAGAGATGTTGACACCCAGGAGTTTGAAGTTCTTGACCCTCTCCACTACTGAGCCCTCGTTCCCCTGACTTCCTCCTGAAGTCCACAATCATCTCCTTGGTTTTGCTGATGTTAAGCGCAAGTTGTTGTTGTTACACCATCCAACGAGCTGATCTATCTCCTTCCTGTCCACTTACTCATTGTCGTTTATGATTCTCCTGTGGTGTCATTGACAAACTTTTAGATGGCATTGGAATTGTACCTGTGTTGATGATCACTGAGATGTTGTTTCCAATTCGTACCGACTGTGGTCTTCCAATGAGAAAGTAGAGGACCCAGTTGCAGAGTGGGGTACAGAGGCCGAGAGTTTGTAGCTTTCTTGACCAGCACTGAGGGTATAATGGTATTGAAGGCCGAGCTGTAGTCAATGAAGAGCAGCTGTATGTATGAATTTGTTGATTTCGAGGTGATCCAGAGCCGAGTGAAGAGCCAGTGATATTGTATCTGCTGTGGAGCGATTGTGACGATAGGCCAATTGCAGTGGGTCCAGAATTTTACTTAAGTACTTGGTAATTCTGGCCATACCAGCCTCTCAAAGCATTTAATCAGAGTAGAACTTAGTGCTACTGGGCAATAGTCGTTGAGGCAGCCCATGATACTTTTTTTGGGTACTAGGATGATTGATGCCCTTTTGAAGCCAGTGGGAACCTCTGACTGCCACAATGAGAGGTTAAAAACATCCATGAACACTCTGGCTAGTTGGATGGCAGATATTTTCAGTACCCTGCCAGGTACACCATCAGGTCCTGATGCCTTGCAAGGATTCACCTCTTGAATGATACTTTGGCATTGCCCCCAGAGAAAGAAATTATAGGGTCCTCAACCTTTTCAGGGATTCTAGTATGCATTGTTTGGTTCTTCTCAAAGCTCATTGGGTAGTGAGACATCGCAGCCATCTATAGTGCTTGTCTTCGCTTTGTAGGCTTTAATGGCCTGCACTCCTTGCCATAGCTGGTGTGTATCTGTCTCTAGTGTCCTCCAGAAATGCCACACTGCTTCAGAGATGGCCTCCCGTGGGTCATAGCTGGACTTGTAAAGATCTCAATCACTGGCCTTAAATGCCTTTGTTCTTGCCCTCAGCAGGTTGCAAATTCTGTGATTCATCCAGGGCTTCTGGTTGAGGAACATCACTATTTGCGCGTGGGCACACTCTCATCCACGCAGGTCTTGAACTCGGTGACAATATTGCATATTCATTCAAGTCTGTGGATGAGTTCTTGAATATGTTCCAGCGCACTGATTCAAAGCTGTCCTCCTGCAGACACTCCTCCACCTCCCACGACCATACTTTCGCCGTCTTCACCACTGGTACCATGGCCTTCTGTCTCTGCTTGTACACTGGGGGTAGAAGAACAGTCATGTGATCAAACATTCTGAAGTGTGGTCGTGGTTTAGCTCAGTATGCATTTTTCATGGTAGTGCACCAGTGGTTGAGTGTGTTGGTTCCCCTGGTCTCGCATGTGATGTGTTGGTGGTTGTTTGTCAGAAACTTCTTCAGGATGGCCTGATTGAAGTCTCCCACATTGGAATGTGCTGTCTCATGGCTGTTTATCACAGTACTCAGTCCCTCCAGTGCCATCCTGATATTAGCCTGGGGTGGGGGTGCGGCCAGGATGATGGTGGTGAACTCCCTCGGCAGGTGGAGTGGGCAACATTTGATCGGCAGATGTTCCAGGTCAGGGAGCAGGACTGGGACATGACAATCACATCTGTAAACCACGATGAATTGATGATGACACTAATGCCACCTCCCCTGCAGTGCCATGTCCTGAATGTCCGCGTTAGCCATGTTTTCATAAAGCAGATCACGCAGCACTCCCGGTTGTTTCCCTGATGCTGAACTATGGCTTGGAGTTCATCAAGTTTGTTCTCCAAGGGGGCGTGGTCCTGCTAAGGGGCTGTGCAAAAGTGCAAAACTAGGGTTTCAGAGGTCAAGGGAAAGATGGAAGGTGGACTTGAGTGTAGTGATTTCAGAAGCTGGTCAGATTGGTGTAAAGACAGCATGACCAATTAAAATGCAAGATATGGATTGGTTCAGTATATATTTTTTTATATCTTACCCCACAAAAGTTACACAGATCAAAAGCCAAAATATCAGAGATGTGTTTCAGATGTGAGATTGAGAAAGGAACTTTTCTACATGCCCCTTGGTCGTGCATGAAGGTGAGGTCATTTTGGCAAGAAATCGCAGAAAAATTAACCAGGATAACGGGAGTGGACTTCACGGGCAACCTGGAGCTATATCTACTAGGTAATTTCATGGAAATGAGCAACACATTGACGAAATCTAATTTATAAAAATAGCACTGGCAGTAGTGAAAAAGTGTTTCGTGATCACTTGGAAGTCAGATTCCTCTCTACTTATAGCACGATGGGCTGTAGAAATGAACAGCTGAAAACCTATGGAAAAAAAATCATACAACTTAAAGAACACGTATGACACTTGTTCATAAAAGTAACTATTATACATGTAGTTTCCCCAATTGTACTCTATATACAATATTTAAAATGTAAGTAAGCTCTGACAGTGAACGTATCTGTATGTGTATGGTTGGGGGGGAGAATGGGAGGGACTGTTTTCTTTTTGTTTGCTGTGTTTGTAAGAAAAAGTTTAATATATTGTATATTTAAAATGTTACCATGTATATTTTTGGAAAAAACAATCAAAAATAAAATATTCAGAAAAGTTTGTTCTCCGAGGACTATATGTTGGCCAGGAGGATGGTAAGAAGTGCAAACCTCAGGTCCCCACATCTCAGGTTGACCCGTAGCTCCCCCCCCCCCCCCACCCAACCCCAACATCCACATGGTTGGGTCTTCTTTTCCTGGATCATGGGTCTGCTGCTGGAGCGGTTGTTGTACCTGCTGGAGCGGTTGTTGTACCTGCTGGAGCGGTTGTTGTACCTGCTGGAGCGGTTGTTGTACCTGCTGGAGCGGTTGTTGTACCTGCTGGAGCGGTTGTTGTACCTGCTGGAGCGGTTGTTGTACCTGCTGGAGCGGTTGTTGTACCTGCTGGAGCGGTTGTTGTACCTGCTGGAGCGGTTGTTGTACCTGCTGGAGCGGTTGTTGTACCTGCTGGAGCGGTTGTTGTACCTGCTGGAGCGGTTGTTGTACCTGCTGGAGCGGTTGTTGTACCTGCTGGAGCGGTTGTTGTACCTGCTGGAGCGGTTGTTGTACCTGCTGGAGCGGTTGTTGTACCTGCTGGAGCGGTTGTTGTACCTGCTGGAGCGGTTGTTGTACCTGCTGGAGCGGTTGTTGTACCTGCTGGAGCGGTTGTTGTACCTGCTGGAGCGGTTGTTGTACCTGCTGGAGCGGTTGTTGTACCTGCTGGAGCGGTTGTTGTACCTGCTGGAGCGGTTGTTGTACCTGCTGGAGCGGTTGTTGTACCTGCTGGAGCGGTTGTTGTACCTGCTGGAGCGGTTGTTGTACCTGCTGGAGCGGTTGTTGTACCTGCTGGAGCGGTTGTTGTACCTGCTGGAGCGGTTGTTGTACCTGCTGGAGCGGTTGTTGTACCTGCTGGAGCGGTTGTTGTACCTGCTGGAGCGGTTGTTGTACCTGCTGGAGCGGTTGTTGTACCTGCTGGAGCGGTTGTTGTACCTGCTGGAGCGGTTGTTGTACCTGCTGGAGCGGTTGTTGTACCTGCTGGAGCGGTTGTTGTACCTGCTGGAGCGGTTGTTGTACCTGCTGGAGCGGTTGTTGTACCTGCTGGAGCGGTTGTTGTACCTGCTGGAGCGGTTGTTGTACCTGCTGGAGCGGTTGTTGTACCTGCTGGAGCGGTTGTTGTACCTGCTGGAGCGGTTGTTGTACCTGCTGGAGCGGTTGTTGTACCTGCTGGAGCGGTTGTTGTACCTGCTGGAGCGGTTGTTGTACCTGCTGGAGCGGTTGTTGTACCTGCTGGAGCGGTTGTTGTACCTGCTGGAGCGGTTGTTGTACCTGCTGGAGCGGTTGTTGTACCTGCTGGAGCGGTTGTTGTACCTGCTGGAGCGGTTGTTGTACCTGCTGGAGCGGTTGTTGTACCTGCTGGAGCGGTTGTTGTACCTGCTGGAGCGGTTGTTGTACCTGCTGGAGCGGTTGTTGTACCTGCTGGAGCGGTTGTTGTACCTGCTGGAGCGGTTGTTGTACCTGCTGGAGCGGTTGTTGTACCTGCTGGAGCGGTTGTTGTACCTGCTGGAGCGGTTGTTGTACCTGCTGGAGCGGTTGTTGTACCTGCTGGAGCGGTTGTTGTACCTGCTGGAGCGGTTGTTGTACCTGCTGGAGCGGTTGTTGTACCTGCTGGAGCGGTTGTTGTACCTGCTGGAGCGGTTGTTGTACCTGCTGGAGCGGTTGTTGTACCTGCTGGAGCGGTTGTTGTACCTGCTGGAGCGGTTGTTGTACCTGCTGGAGCGGTTGTTGTACCTGCTGGAGCGGTTGTTGTACCTGCTGGAGCGGTTGTTGTACCTGCTGGAGCGGTTGTTGTACCTGCTGGAGCGGTTGTTGTACCTGCTGGAGCGGTTGTTGTACCTGCTGGAGCGGTTGTTGTACCTGCTGGAGCGGTTGTTGTACCTGCTGGAGCGGTTGTTGTACCTGCTGGAGCGGTTGTTGTACCTGCTGGAGCGGTTGTTGTACCTGCTGGAGCGGTTGTTGTACCTGCTGGAGCGGTTGTTGTACCTGCTGGAGCGGTTGTTGTACCTGCTGGAGCGGTTGTTGTACCTGCTGGAGCGGTTGTTGTACCTGCTGGAGCGGTTGTTGTATCTGCTGGAGCGGTTGTTGTACCTGCTGGAGCGGTTGTTGTACCTGCTGGAGCGGTTGTTGTACCTGCTGGAGCGGTTGTTGTACCTGCTGGAGCGGTTTAAAACTCCCGCAAGTTAGACTTGTGTGAGCTGTTTAAAGGTCCCTCTGCCAAACGGAGATTTCTGATTCTAGCAACTCTGCCAATTCTAAGCAATCTTAGAACCTCCATGCTGTCAGATAACTTTGATTTTATGTTTCTCATTTTATTTATTTTTTGTTTGATTTTTAGGAGTTCTGAACAGGAATATTTGATTATTTCTGTCAGAGCTGCTCGCAAAGAGTCGCTGCTGTAAGGTGCCATTTCCTTAAAATGCAGCTTGGATGTTACATTGAGAAAAGGAAACAGGAATTCTGATCTGGCAGAGACGGATGCGAATTGAAACTTCAATCAACCTATTTTACACTAGTAAGATAACATTGGGATAATAGAAACAATTTTTAAAAAAATCACATTTAACCTGGCTACTGAAACTTAGCAAGGAAATCAAATTAAATCCCTTTACAATTTAATGGTGCAGGATTTGCTTACATATCTGAGCTGCATATAAAGCTTGAAAAGATAATTTATACTAAGTGGTTGTTTCCAAAGTAGGTAGGGCAATAGATATTTAGCAAAGCACTTGACAAGGAAGGCTGAAGCAGAAGATTAAATATCATGGGATCCACAGTGAGTTAGCAAATTGGATCCAAACTGGCTTGGCCACGGAAATCAGAATTTAGTAGAAAGGTGCTTTTATGATTGCAGGTCTGTGATCAGTAGGTGTTGAGCAAGGATTCGTGCTGAAATTTCTGTTGTTTGTAACACATGTTAAAGTTTGGATGAAAATGTAGGTGACCTGATTAGTTAGCTTGCAGGTGACACAAACTGGTGGAGCTGTGAACAACGAGAAAGGTTGTCAAAGGATTCAGTAGTTTATAGATCAGTTGGAAAATCTGACGGTGAAGTGGCAGATTATGTTTAATCCAGACATGTGTGAGATGATGCATTTTGGAGAGGTCAAATAAAAAAAAAAGTATAAATTGTTGGACCTTCAGGAGCATTGATGTATAGAATGATATAGCTCCATGAAAGTTGCTTGTGAGGTAAAGAAGCATACTTGCCTTGATTAGACATGACAAGTTAAGAATATTGTAATTTTGAAAACTTTGAGGAGTACTCTATAGGAAGGATGTAGAGGCTTTGGAGAGGGTGCAGAGATCCAGGATTACTTTCTCTGAAGGGTCAAAGGCTGAGATAGAAGTGTATAAAAGTATTAGAGATATAGGAAAGGCAGATTCTCAGTCTTTTTCATTGGGTGTAAATGACAAACAGTAGAGGGCATAGTTTTTTTTAAAAAATCCATAGGGTGGTAGGTGCCTGGAACATAGTCAGGAGAGGCGACAGAAGCAGATATAATAGCAATGCTTAAGAGGCATTTAGACAGATGTGTGAATAAGCAGAGTATAGAAGGATATGATTGTGTGCAGGCAGATGGGATTAGTTTAGATTGGCATCATGGTCAGCATAGACATGGTGGACCAAAAGGTCTGTTTGTGTACTGTACTGTTCTACGTTCTATTTTCTATAACAAAGCCTGGCAAATGTTCGACAAGATACCTGACCTTTCAAAACAAAAATGACAAAGGTAGTCTTGTAGTTATTTCTTTAAAAAAAATACTTGAATTGTCTGGCATTTTAAACAATTTAAAGAAAACAACATTCTAAAGCTATTAAATAATATAATACATTCCCAGTTAATAGTAACAGATTTTTTAAAAATTGGTTTAATTTCATAGTCATATCAACAGTATAATTATTCTCTCAAAGAAATAATGCACGCATTGCCTAGAAAGGAATTGCACTAAAAACACTTTGTCACCCTTTATATTCAAAGCAACAAGTTTTTTTAAAATATAACAATGCTAAAGTTAAGAGCAATTGCAATATTAAAGGTGAAATTTTTTTTTAAATCCTTGAAATTGAGACAAAATATTAACAAATGCAGCATCAAAGTCGAAAAGAATTGATCTTTGCATCAGCTAGTTACATTTCACACAAAGACAGTTGAATTTTTGGGTGACCATTGACAACAGTCTCAGGACACCACTGCACAAGTACCTAAAGGAAAAATATTAATCTATTAATCTAAATAATATTCAATGCTTTAACAATAATCCTTCAATAAAAGATCCAAAACATGTACAGAGGATGTTCTTTCCCTTTCTGGCAGCCATTGATCTTAGCTCTCCCTAACTGCTTGATCATGGGTCCACCATAGGCCATTAATGTGACGTTTGCTGTATCCAATACAGTGTCTTTTGGATACCCTTTTATTATGTTCTCTGGGAACATCTGGCAGTAGAGTCTGAGTGGAAGGTCATTGCTTTGTGATCCAGTATCCAGCTTCACCTTTAGGTTAAATATCGTAGTCTTGTTTTGGATTGTCCTCTGTATTTGGATCCTTGTGTGCAACTCACTTCCTTCTTTCATGTCACCCGACATCTTGTGAGGGTGTATGGATTCTGTCCAGTATCTGAGTGTTGGAATCCTCATTGTTATTTCCTTTTATGTGGTGGATCTTTTCCTTGTCTTTTTTTCCCCCCCACTGGTATTACTGTTTTCTTCATACCAGATTTGCACATCTTCGCGCAGTAGTTTGCTTTACCACAGGCTCTACATTCAAATGCAGGGCATTTGTTTTGTTTGTTGAAGGGGTGTTGTTTGCCACACTTCCTGCAGGTATTAGGGGGGTTTGCACTTTTCTGATTGTGTTCTATATAACAGCAACCCTTCCTTCTCTTTGCTCTGAGTGGGTCTGCATAGATAGAGATTTCATTTGTGTCCTCGTGGCTTCAAAGGCTCTGGCTGTGTCTATTAGTTTCAACCAGCTTCAAGCTATCCTTCCCTATAAAAGACTTTTGCACCTCAGGATGGACACTCCCTCATATTAGTTGTTCAATTAATCTTTCCTCCACATCTTAAATCTGAATTTTGCAGCAACAATTTTTAGTTTAGTGAGGAAGTTATCAACAGTTTCATCAGTCTCTTGAATTAAGCCTCGAAATTCATAGTGTTTAATTCTGTGATTAGACTTGGGTTCAAGGTAAGAAGCAAACTTTGTAAATGTCTGCTCTGGATCATTTTTCTCCACCTCTGCTATTAAATGTCAAGGCCTTGCTTCCCTGTCCAGAGACGTACATAATTGATCTTCTCTTCTCCTCTGCTGTTGCATTTTAAAAAATAGCTTGTAAATGCTAAATTGCACTTCTGCTGAAACTTTTTAAAACAATTCAACAATGTCTTCAGCCTCCCTGGTCCATCACTGGGTGAACTGCTGTTGCTCCAGCCATTTTTTTCAGTAATATTTTTTCACTTCTTCCCCTTCGTATTTCAGTGACTTACAATCAATTGTATGGCTTTATTCTTGTTCTTTTATACCACTGCCACCATGTTATGTCTCTGTGTTACTTGGGAGGCTTCTTAAATAACTTAGAGATGCAAGATTCAAATAACAAAAGAGATTTTACTTACTGATGTCTTCCACCATCTCAGGAAACTGTTCTCATGCACAGATATACATTTGCTCATCAGTGATGCACTATAGTTACTACAGTGAGAAGGGTGTATTCTTAAAGTTACAAAATAGTACACATTATCCTGACTATATAACACTTCCTATTGTGAATACCAACAAGAAATATACATTCAGGACCTAACTCATGTCTATTGGCTCCACAGCCATGAATTAAGACTTTGGTCCCCAAGGGAACTTTCTTTTTCCTTTACCTCTTGCTGGCTCGAGTATGCTCTTGTAAAGTTTTATATATCTCTTCAATCCTACTTTCCAAGGTCATTTCATAGCTCTTTTACCTTCCTAATTTTTTTTCTCTTCCCTATCACCTATAAACTTCAAGTAATTAATTTTATACCATTTTCTTTTTACCTGATGTACATTTCCTTTTCCCTAATTAACCCTTCAATATTCTTTGTTAACCAAGGTTCCCACAACTTATCATCTTTGGCTTTTACCTTATATAAGCATGCTGAATCTGAATTCCTATCATCTTATTTTAAAACATCTTCCTCTTTTCAAATGTTTTTCCCCTGTAGTAGGTGGTCTCAGTTTTGAAATTCACCTTCACCAGTTTTGAGTCCAATCTCAAGAACCTTTGTCACTAGCTTTAAGCTAGTGTTCCCAAAAGATTCATTTATTTGCAAATCAGCTATTGTCACAATCACTCCACAGCAGATGCAATATCGCTGCCTCTTCACTGAGCTCTGGACCACCTTGAAAACACCAATTCAAACATACGGCTGCTCTTCATTGACGACAGCTTAATGACTAAATGACAACTTGATGAATAATGACTAAACCATTATTCCCTCAGTGCTGGTCAAGAAGCTACAAACTTTAGGCCTCTGTACTCCACTCTGCAACTGGATCCTTGACTTTCTCACTGGAAGACCACAGTCAGAACAAATTGGAAACAACATATCCTCCTCACTGATTGTCAACACAGGCGCACCCCAAGGATGTGTGCTTAGCCTACTGCTCTTCTCATGACTATGTGGCCAGGCACAATTCCAAAGTTCACCGATGACATCACGGTTGTCAGCAGAATCACAAACAACAATGAGGAAGCGAACAGGAGGGAGAGAGATCAGCTCGTTGAATGGTATAACAACAACCACCTTCCGCTCAACATCAGTAAAACTAAGGAGATAATTGTGGACTTCAGGAGGAAATCAGGGGAGCATGACCCAGTCTTCATCGAAGGCTCAGTAGTGGAGATGCAATCACAAAGGCGGCTCGCCAGTGGCTATACTTTGTGAGGTGTCTGAGAAGATTTAGTATGTCACCAAAGACTTGTGTACACTAAAGGTGTACCCCAGAGAGCACTCTGGGTGGTTGCATCACTGTCTGCAATGGAGGCACCAACTCTTAGTACAAGAATAAACACCAGAGGGTTTTTAACTCAGCCTGTGACATCACAGGCAAACAGACTTCACTTCATCAAGGACATCTACGAGGCAGTGTCTTAAAAAGCAGCCTCTATCCTCAAAGACTCCCACCACCCAGGCTTTGCTCTCTTTACTCTGCTACCATCGGGAAAAAGGTACAGAAGCCTAAAGAGGAGCTCTCAGCAGCACAAGGACAGCTTCTTCCCCACTGCCATCAGATTCCTGAATAATTAGACACTGCCTTATTTTTCATGCAGCACTCTTTTTAGTGGTTAGAATGTGAATGTTTGCACTATGATGCTGTCACAAAACACCAAATTTCATGAATTGCTCATGATAATAAATTCTGAATTACATACACTTTATATCACTTGCCTATGCTTATTCCCCAAATAAAATCAAAGCCCCCTCCCTGATCACCTGTACATCAGTTTTTTAAAACCTCTTAGATGCAGTTTACAGATTCCACTCCAAGTCTCCTGCACAAAAGCAGTCCCAATCCACACTGAAAAAAATTACTCCAAACCATGCTTCTGAAAACTGCTTATCAAAGTCCTCCATTCCTATTTGATTGGTATCAAGCAAGTCTTTTGCAACTACGTTCTTAATTACTTTAAAGTGCAATAGACACTTTGGAACACTTGAGAATGGATGACCAACAGCAATATCCATGTACTTTTATCCAAATTAACTGAATTAATTCACTCAGCACAGATACTATAAAGATTAAAAGAAAGCCTTTGCTGTTCAGATAAACGTTGATAACGGTGCATGTCTTCCCACTTTACCACATCAAACGTTAGAAACAGAAAGACGCTGCAGTCCGTGTAAAACCCCCGGTTGTTCGTTACTTTTCTGTTTTACAAGAAGATAATCTTTATAATTTCGTTTCTGGGAGGGAAAGTGGGGGGGGGGGGGGGTGATGTGATGGATGCCTCTGTAGCTCCACATACCAAGACATCCTTGCCTACACACAGGAGCGACGTGTAAGCCTCCAGGTAGACCCGGCTGCATCGTCTTACGATCTCCAGTCCTTTCACCGTGATGTCCTGAGCATCTCCCAACCCCAAGCCGATCAAAAACAACATGCCACCGCGCTCACTGCACTGTGGCCGCTTAAAAGAATAGCCCTCGAGTCTCCCTCTCCCCACCCACCTACCCACCTCCACCTCAGTCGCTCTGCTCAGCCAAAGGGGCGAATTACGGCAGGGCCGCAGTACACCCGGCCGCCGCTTCGCGTCGTTTTGCGACATCGTGAGGACGAGGGAGAAGGTCAAAGGGCTATGTGATTTTAAAATAAGTAGAAATTTAGGGAATGAGTGAAATAGATGGTCTTAAGATTCCAACTGTGGAGCTGGCGAATGGGTTGAAAATCCCTATATTGGGTCTTGGTGAGTTGCTTGTGTCTGTGACTTTTGAGTGCTGACTGACTCAATGAATTGCTCACGGTGTGACCTGCGTGCAGACACCAAACTATTCAGGTTGGATCTAATTATCTAAATGGGGTAATATTATTTAGGCCGTATTAAATATTTGCTGCTTCTCTGTCTGTGAAATATCACCTGATAATAATCATGCAGTATTTTCCCCACTGGGTTCTTTTAAAAAAAACTGGGTCATGCCATTTGATGTGTGGTTTACAACCCCACCCTAACCACATTCTTCGTTATTCAGTGGCGATTTTAAGAAAACAAATAAACTGTATTTTGTCTGAAAAGATCCAGGAACGTGCATTTGAAAGAAACGTTAAATGTAGTCCTCATCATCAAATAAAATTTGATAGTGTGTCTTGAGAGGTGGGTTGGGGGTGGGGTGGGGTAGGATATTGGGGCAGATAACTAAAAGCTTGTTCAATTCTTTTGATTTTGAAAGGTTCTTAAAAGTAAATAGTGAGGCAGTGTATTTTAGAAATGAAACTCAGAGGTAGAGGCCTTGTCTGCAGAGGGGACTTGTTAGGATAGTACTTGAAAATGCTAGAGCACACATGTCAAACTCTGGCCCTTGGCCCGCGATATAATTATATTTGGCCCGCAAGATCATATCAAAAATGTATTAGAGGTGGCCTGCTGGCTGCCGCGCCAGCATAGCGCATGCACAGTAACCGCTGTGTCCCAGGGTGAGAGAGAGAGAGAAAAATCCTGGTCCTTGAAAAGTAGTGGTGGGTGGTTTTATAAACACGCTGTCGTGTCCCCCCGCCCACCCCCCCACCGCAGTGCAGCCTGGCCGGTGTCAGGGGAAGCCAAGGCCGCTTCGCAGCGCCCGGAACCCCAGTGGCACAGCACTTCTTGGAGCTGCAGATGGAGTCGGGACGCCGGAGGGAAGATTGGGGCTCCCCGCCGGGCGATGGGGGCGCCGGCCGCCCTGCGCCTTCCCACCGGACCAGCGGCGGGTGCCCGGAGTACACGTGGAGAACGAGGCTGGTCGGGCAGGTAGGGTGGGAACCCCCCGCCAATCTCGGGAGTGGCGTGGGCTGGATAGGGATTAGCCGCGCTCACCTGCTCCTCCACCGCTGACCGGGATCCCAGCGCAGTCCTGAGCGCGGAGACTGCCCTGGAAAGGTCCTGGGACACCGGCACGGAAAGAAGAGAAGGGTCCGTAGAACATTACAGATCAGAAACAGGCCCTTCGGCCCTTTGACTCTACCTCGTGAAAACCCAACACTGGAGAAACTCAGCGGGTTAAACCATATTCTTTATCCAGCAGAGAGGTACCTGACAATGTTTGGCCCTTGATCCCCCTCATCAATGTATGAGCGAAAGTCTGTGGTTCTCGTAAAAACACCCGAAGGGAGAAACTCAGCAGGTCAAAGGGGGATCCAGGAGAAACTCAGGAGGTCAAAGGGGGGTTCAAGAGAAACTCAGCAGGTCAAGGGGGAGGGGTCCGGGAGCAACTCAGAAGGTCAAGGGGAGGGGGTCCGGGAGAAACTCAGCAGTCAAGGGGGGTCCGGGAGAAACTCAGCAGTTCAAGGGAGGTCCGAGAGAAACTCAGCAGGTCAAGGGGGGTCCGGGAGAAACTCAGCAGGTCAAGGGGGGTCCGGCAGAAACTCAGCAGGTCAAGGGGGGTCCGGGAGAAACTCAGCAGGTCAAGGGGGGTCTGGCAGAAACTCAGGGGAGGCCTGACCTCGCCAGGACCGTGGCCCACTCCCCCTCCCTGCCGCAGGCCGACCCGCGACTCATGGTGACGGGGCCGCTGATCTGCCGAGATGCCGCCCTGCAGTGAGAGCCGATGCCCCCGCACTTTCGTTGTCCAACCCGATCGCCCGCAAACCCCGCCCTCCCGCACACAGGCCTGAGTAAGGATTATGAACTTTAATCTCAGGATAAAACGATCTTCCAATAGTTTCATGTCACAGTGATAAATATATTCCTGGTTAAAAATGGTCCTGCACCTGGATACAAGCTCATTAGGCATAAAACTTGAAAAGTGTGTAAATCAAAGGATATCTGTACCAATGGAAAAAGGGCATGGCAAATAAACCTGCTAGAGTTCATGCCCACAATCAGTCACCCATTTAATTGTTTCAGGAATCATTATTCTCCCACATTCTCAATAGCCCTCAGATTTTACTATTCGACAGCACGCTAGCAACATTTGAAAAATCCTCTATAGAGAAATATTATTTATTGAATATTTTATTTCTCATTTGTTAATGCTTCTGGAAAGAGTTTATCCAAAACTATTATTAAACATTTATTTTAATAAGAAAAAGTTTAACATTACATATGTTGAAAGAAGAGAAAACATGCAGATGTTGTTGAAAATTTTCAATAAATATTTAGTTCGGCCCTTGACTTAGTCCAAGTTTTTAATTTTGGCCCTCCGTGAATTTGAGTTTGACACCCCTGTGCTAGAGGAACTTGGCAGTAGGTAGTCAAAGTAATGGGCAGTTGATGTTTCAGTCCTAAAGTTCCTAAAGGGCAGAATTGTGGATATTTTGAAGGATTGCTGAAGTATAGAAGATAAATGAAAAGGGGCGGGATGAGAACATGAAGGAATTTGTCAATCAGATGTGTTGACTGAACTAGAATCCAGTCAACATTGAGTTGGTGGATGAAATTAATCTGCTATGTCTTTTTACCCTTGTCATTTCTAAGATCAACCCACAATAATTCCCTATCTTCTGATCCTATGTTGTTCCTTACCAACAGAGCCACACCACCCCTCCTCTGCTTACCTACCTATCCTTTCAATACAGTGTGTATGTATCCTTGGGCATTCAGCTCCCAATGACATCCATCCTTAGGTACGACTTTGTGATTTGCTTCTTCATTTTGGTTTCCACCTGCCCCGCAGTAGGCGAGGCAGAATTATCATTTATTGGTAGTGCTAAAAAAACCCTGACTTATCATATACATGTAAACACATAAAGAATGTAACAAAATGAAATACAGAGAGAACAAAAAGTGCAAAAGAGTCCTCAAATGAGTCCTTGTTGTTGAGGAGTCTGATGGTGGAGGGATAGCAGCTGTTCCTGAACCTGATGATTTGAGTCTTGTGACACATTACTTCTTTCTTGGTGACAGCAGTGAGAACAGAGCATGTGCTGGGTGGTGTGTATCCTTGAAGATTGCTGCTGCTCTTTAACATAGAGGTTCTTGATGGAGGGGAGGGTTTTGCCTGTGACGTCCTACACTGTGTCCACTACCTTTCTGCTCAGGGGTATTGCTGTCCCCATACCAGACCATGATGCAGCTGGTCAGCACGTTTTCCACCACACATCTGTATAATTTGCCACAGTTTCCGATGTCGTACCAAACCTCCACAAACTCCTGAGGCTGATGTGCTTTCTTCATGATGACATTTGTGTGTGGAGTCCAGAAAGGATCCTCCGAGATGGTGACTCCCTCTCCAACTCTGATTTTCCCCAATATTCACTGGATTGTACACTTCTGGTTTTCCCTTTCTGAAGTGTGTTCTTGGATTTGATGTGAGGTTGTAATTGGTGCACCATTCAGCCAAGTTTTCACTCTCCCTCCTGTGTGCTAACTCATCCCCTTCCTTTATTCCACTACCATGGTATTGTCAGCAAATTTGTTGATGGTGTTCTAATCTTGGTTTCTTGGTTCTTGATCCTCCAAAATATTCATTATGGAATTTAAACTGGAGGTCGGGGAGGGGGTGCATTTTGCAAAGTCTGTGTGTGTGTGTGTGTGTGTGTGTGTGTGTGTGTGTGTGTGTGTGTGTGTGTGTGTGTGTGTGTGTGTGTGTGTGTGTGTGTGTGTGTGTGTGTGTGTGTGTGTGTGTGTGTGTGTGTGTGTGTGTGTGTGATATCTATCTATCTATCTATCTCTTGTAATCATAACCATGGCCACCCTACTTGACAGTGGAGCATTGAGTCCCAGGTCTTGGAGTTAGCTGATGGGTTTTGAGGGGATGAAGAACATCCTGATGTGTGCATCCTTGCAGGACTTCTATTCCACTTCTGTCTATGTCATTCTTCGAAGTACTCGAGATGGCAGAGGTCGACAGCATCGAGTCCACACTGCTAAAGATCCTGCTGCGCTGGGTGGGTCACGTCTCCAGAATGGAGGACCATCGCCTTCCCAAGATCGTGTTATATGGGGAGCTCTCCACTGGCCACCGTGACAGAGGTGCACCAAAGAAAAGGTACAAGGACTGCCTAAAGAAATCTCTTGGTGCCTGCCACATTGACCACCGCCAGTGGGCTGATATCGCCTCAAACCGTGCATCTTGGCGCCTCACAGTTCGGCGGGCAGCAACCTCCTTTGAAGAAGACCGCAGAGCCCACCTCACTGACAAAAGGCAAAGGAGGAAAAACCCAACACCCAACCCCAACCAACCAATTTTCCCTTGCAACCGTGTCTGCCTGTCCCGCATCGGACTTGTCAGCCACAAACGAGCCTGCAGCTGACGTGGACATTTACCCCCTCCATAAATCTTCGTCCGCGAAGCCAAGCCAAAGAAGAATGTAAGAACAGGGGATAGCAAATTAAAACTTAGGTGTGTAGGAATTTTATCTTGCAGAGGGGGAGTAATCCATGGAGTCAAGAAGATTATAGTGGCATTGGAGGTATTTAAAGAGTATGTTGATAAAATTCTAAATAAATTTATTTATTTTATCGATACAGCCTGGAGGAAAGCCTTTCTGGCTCATGAAATCAATGCACCACAGTTAAACCCAATTAACCTACTAATCCTGTACATTTTTGGAGTAAAGATAAAAGAATTGAGGGCTGTGTTGATCTGGTACAGAGAGGAGCAGATCAGCTATGATCATATTGAGTGATGAGGCAGGCTTGAGAAGTCAGATGGCCTACACATTGTTTTTGTGTGCTCTTGTGAATCTTTTGCACATGGGTGTAATATGCAGTCAATGTGATATGAAGTAATGTGCTGAGGCTGTGACCACTACGTTTTGCAGGGCTTTCCACTCATGGTATTACTAATTACTTTAAATTTCACTTGAAAAACATGTGACACACACACTTGTAATGTTGAGGAATGTGCTCAAAGAGGAAGTAATGGAAACTGATTGGGGGGAGGTGTGTGACATATTATGTTGTGTTTGTATTGTATATAGATATGATTTTGGGAAATATATTGGGGCAGGTTTTTTAGTGTAGATCACATACAAACACTTTAAAACCAATCTTATTTAAAATACTGGAGCTCTGCTCATGCTAGACAGGCTGGCTCCAAGGGCCTTTGCAAAAGCTTTGGAGAATGCCCAAGAGACTTCACTAATGGATTGTTGTTTACATAAAGGCAACAGATGAAAGAACTCATTGGAGCCACAAGCTGTCTGAAGTGCTCTCTCTCTCTCTCTCTCTCTCTCCCCTCTCTTTATAGTCGTTCAGTTTTCAGTCAGCAGCAGCAGCAGGGACTGGAACAGGACAACCTGGCAAGCTTGTGGAAAACCCCATTTGGAAGACAGGTTGTGAGTGCTTAGTCTTTTTCTTTGGCTTGGCTTCGCGGACGAAGATTTATGTAAATAAATAAAAAAATAAAAAAATCTCGGGCCTGTGCAAAGGAGCTTTTAGGTGGAGTGCAGTGCGCGCAGTACTGGCCCCACCCTTTACACCCATGGTTCGTGTGCCGTGGCCAAGCAAGCTGGGACGTGGCAGCGAGGCCCTTGGGTCGTAGGTTTTATATCGGAGTGGCCTTCTCCTATGCAGGTTTCTTACCCGGGCTGGAGGGGTCTGTCTCCCCTCTTAGGTCGGTCCATACTGCCCGGACCAGGGCCGAGGCCGCCGCTGCTCTCCCTGTGCCTTGACTGGGGCCGCCGCCTCCAACTCTCTGCCCGGACCGGAGCCTCTGCCTGCCTCACTCGACCGAGGCCGGGGCCGCCGCCTCCCCCTTGCTCCTGCCCGGATTGGGGCCGCTGCCGCCTACCCTCAGCCCGGACCGGGGCTGGGACCGCTGCTGCTCTCCCTGTGCCCTTCAGCCTGTTCAAAGCCCTTGTGGTTCATGCAAGAGGAGAGGACTGGCTGCCTAATGTTTTTCTTGAAAAAAGAGAAACAAAAAGGAACTCTGTGGTGACCTGAAAGAAAGAGGTTATCATCTGGAAAACCCAGATGGGGAAAGTTTCTTCGGCAAGACGCTGAAGTGGCTGGTTACGAGGAATCACTTGTGGGTGTCCAGCAAACAACAAATCTCTCTCTGAAAACCAACAAGAACCTTCCTGAGTGGTAACCATTTACCTTTCAAGCACCAAAGCCTGGTGAACTTCATAAATGTTCAATTCTGTGCACAGTATAAGAATTGCCTGCAACCAGTGAATTTGGAGGAATGAGAAGTGAGATTGGACTGTGAATCAAATAACTTTTCTGAACTTACACACACATTACATACACGTATGCTTAGAATTAGAAGGGGATTAAGTTAGGTTAGTTTACTAGTGATAAGTTAAAGTGTGATCCTGTTTTCATGTTTAAAGATGATTAAAAGCAACTTTTGTTTAAGTAACCATTTGTCTTGGTGAATATCTATTACTGCTGAGTTTATGGGTCCTCTGAGCTTGTAACGTTGGGAGTGGGGGCGCTCAGAAATTATACTTGGGCTAAAGATATGAACACAGTGAAGGTACAGGATTTGTTTTTGAGAAATGTCATGTAGATCAGCCTGAGTAAGAGCTGCACATTAGCTCTCACCTCCAAAAATCTCCAGGGAGACTGTGTCTGCCATAGATCTGCTTGGTCAGTCAGCAAACTGAAGTGGGTCAAGGCTGGCTGGTAGGCAAGAGTTGATGTGAAACATGACTAGTTTCTCAGCATATTCTCAATTCTCCTTTGATTCTTTTAGGGGGTAGTTTACAGAAGTCAATTAATGCTTCAGTAAAAACACAATGCTTGAGAAACACAGCAGGTCAAACATTGTATTTTGTATAGCAAAGATGAAAATACATAACCAACATTTCAGACTTGAGCCCTTCATCAAGGTATCATCAGCATGACTTTAGGATGAAGGATGAAACCAGAACATCAAGTAGAAACTCAGAGAGGCATGGGAGATATAGAAACTCCAGTCAGATAAGACCTGAGGTCAGAGTTAAATCTGGGTCCCTGGAGCTAAGCATTAAGTGCTTTGGCATCTGGCCATGCACCCAGCTGGCATCGACCCTTTTTTCTCTCATTCTATTGCATGGGCTCAACTGTTACCAGTTCTTTTCATGAAATTTCATTCTGGTTATTTCACAGATCACGAATGCTGATATTCTTTACCTCTCTATATTTCTTTCACCTGTAATATTCAAACTTTTACATTTAAAGCTTGATGTCAATGCTTGATTTTCCTTGCACATGTCTCTTTTGAGATGTTGCTGACCTACACCATTATTTCACAATCAAATGCTGTCCATTTTTCAATTTGTTTTTCTTCCAAATTATTGTGTAAGTATTTGCTAGGAGTTTTTCACAAATAGTTCCGGGGGTGGGGGGGGGGAATCAGAATTGAATCTTTCATCCTGTCTACCTCTTGGCATCATGAACCCTTTATAAAATTGTTTTAAGAAGGTGAGAACACATATTCTCCAGTCTTTATTACAATGACCAATGGTTTAGGAGATTCAAAGTATCTGTGCATTTGGCTGGAAAGCATTAGCCCCGCCTACTGAATGGAATTTTGGTTTGATCAACTACTTGAAATGGGTGCTTTATCTAGCCTTAAAGAAGGAAGAGACTTGTGTAATTAATGTGTGTGTTGAGTATCCTGGTGGAGTTTAAAGCATAGATAACTGGGTGAAAATATAGCTGGCTGCAAAACAAAAAGCAGAAACAGTTGTGATAAATTTTATTTTTGTGCAAATAGTGAAAATAGAAACGGGCAATTTTATCACTTCCCTTTACAAACACCTATTATGCGTGTTTATAAATCTCATAAACTTCAGAAAGCATTTGTATTGCTACATAAAGTGGAAGAATCAAATTCTGAAAACTATCCTTCATTATCTGCAATGAAACAGAACATTGTAACATTTCCTTTGTGTGGTTGTTATTTTACTTGATTCCTCCTTGGCATGGTTATATACTGATAGTTGCGAGCTCACTTGGAGAAGTTTCTTTTTGCTTTGTTAACATTGTCTTACAAAACGTCGAGTTGTATCTGTTAGCTGCTGTCTGTCAAGCTGTTTTTAGAGGGTACATTTTGCAGAAGAAAATAGCAACTAAACTGAGCCAACATGAAAGCCTTTTTGTTCTTGGTGAACGTTGTGAATTGCTTTCAAAAGCTTTGCATTCTTTTCGTTCCATTTTGAATTGGTCACAGCTACACTGACCTCTGGTTCCTATCAGTAAATTGGATAGGCTTTTGTTCAATACTCTAGTGTGATACTTTGAGCAGACAAAGCAAAGTCTGAAATAAAGAACAGTTTGTGGGTCCAACATTTTTGTACAATCTTTCAGGAAGCATTTCAGCAGTTTTTTTCCCCAGAGAACTGTGTCTTGAAACTGTATGAAATATACAAATAATTAGGAGTTTGTCTTCAAATTTCCTCTGTGGTGGAAGATATATATTTTTTAAAAAGCATGTGAATTAAAATAATGGTTTAATAGTTGAATCAATGCTCAAAAAAATGTTTGGGAACTCCTTTTTGTGTAACTTTAATCCTTGAGCACTGGACCTTTCATAAGCACCTGCTGGTAGCATTAAATGCTGCTTAACATTTGCAATTAAAAATTGTTGACAGAAATTCATAGAAGTACTCTACCACATTTACACCCCATAACAGTTAGGATTCAGTCACAAGATATTTTTCAGAGTGAAAAGGTTTGTTGAACCCGATTAATGGGGCATAACATATGCCAGAAATGAGGCATTTTTTTCACAGCTGGAGTTCTTTATTGAAGAAGTCCACAATTCCTTATATAAAATAAATGGTTTCTAAGGAAGCTGTGTGGGACATAGCATCTGAAAACCATTTGTTTGGTAATGGGAAATGTTTCAGACAACGGTGGGAAAGAATCAGCTAAAAAGGGAGAATTCGTGAGTTGGCAGCAAATTCGCAGTGGCTTTTGCCTGTGTGTGTGGGGGGGTGGGGGTGGGGTGTGTGGTGGCTGGGTGTGTGGGTGTGTGTGTGTGTCTCTGTGGGTGTGTGGGTGTGTGTGTCTCTGTGTGTGTGGGTGGGTGGGTGTGTGTGTGTGTCTCTGTGTGTGGGTGGGTGTGTGGGGGTGTGTGTGTGTGTCTCTGTGTGGGTGGGTGGGTGGATGGGTGGGTGGGTGTGTGTGTCTCTGTGTGTGGGTGGGTGTGTGGGTGTGTGTGTGTGTCTCTGTGTGGGTGTGTGGGTGGGGGTGGGTGTGTGTGTGTGTCTCTGTGTGTGGGTGGGTGTGTGTGTGTGTGTCTCTGTGTGTGTGTGGGTGTGTGTGTGTCTCTGTGTGGGTGTGGGTGTGTGGGTGGGTGGGTGTGTGTGTGTGTCTCTGTGTGTGGGTGGGTGGGTGGGTGTGTCTCTGTGGGTGGGTGGGTGTGGGTGTGTGTGTGTGTGTGTCTCTGTGGGTGGGTGGGTGGGTGGGTGTGTGTGTGTGTGTGTGTGTTCCACAATGCCTTTTTAAATTGACTGCATTAAATGCGCATTCATTAATTGCCCTAACAACTAGACCACTGTGTTGTCTATAAAGGCATTCCACTCTTCCACTCCAACTGTGTAATCAAACTTCAAAAAATTTTACATCCTCCTATATTATGTGAACCTAAACCACTACATATTGTACAGATAATTATTGAGGATTTGTTTGCATTGATCATTTAGTGAATCTTGGAAACAGTGGTTTTCAAACTTTTTCTCTCCACTCACATTTTTCTTTTTTTCTTTGGCTTGGCTTCGCGGTCGAAGATTTATGGAGGGGGTAAAAGTCCACGTCAGCTGCAGGCTCGATTGTGGCTGACAAGTCCGATGCGGGACAGGCAGACACGGTTGCAGCGGAAAATTGGTTGGTTGGGGTTGGGTGTTGGGTTTTTTCTCCTTTGTCTTTTGTCAGTGAGGTGGGCTCTGCGGTCTTCTTCAAAGGAGGTTGCTGCCCGCCGAACTGTGAGGCGCCAAGATGCACGGTTTGAGGCGAGATCAGCCCACTGGCGGTGGTCAATGGGGCAGGCACCAAGAGATTTCTTTAGGCAGTCCTTGTACCTCTTCTTTGGTGCACCTCTGTCACGGTGGCCAGTGGAGAGCTCGCCATATAACATGATCTTGGCCTCGGTCAAGTGAGGCAGGCGGAGGCCCCGGTCCGGGCAGAAAGTTGGAGGCGGCGGCCCCGGTCCGGGCACAGGGAAAGCAGCGGCGGCCCTGGCCCCGGTCCGGGCAGAGGGTAGGCGGCGGCGGCCCCAATCCACTCACATACCACCTTAAGTAATTCCGATGTTGTAGGTGCTCTGTGATTAGTAAAGGATTACTTAAGATGGTATGTGAGTGGGGAAAAAGACTGAGAACCAGTGCACTAGGTCCAATTGTTACTGAAATGTTTTGCTTGAGAAAATATTACAAAACTGCACATAATGAGTCAATTAGAAACAATGGTTTTCAAACTTTTTCTGTCCCTTCACATAGTAATCCCTTACTAATCACAGAGCACCTATGGCATAGGGATTACATAAAGTGGTATGTGAATGTAAATGGTTATATGGTTAAGGGACAGAAAAAGTTTGAAAACCACTGAAATAAAAGATCAAAGTTGATTCACTAGTAGGTGAACAAAAATAGATTAGGAGTGATAAGCAAAAACTTGCTCTGAGGGTTGTTTTATGATTTTTTTTAAAAAACTAGAACTGAAGGAAGAGTTATGAAAAAGAAATAGAAAGAGGTAGTAATTGACTTAAAGCAAGGTTGTGCACATTGTCATTGTTAAGAATTAAAGCAACATGTTTTTCAGGACCACCTATTAGAACAAATAGAGATGGAAACCATGTACATGGCTGCACAGACATTATGGATATGAATGAAGATTTGAATTAAACCAATTGGAAGGATTAGGGCTCAGTGCAGGTCAATGAAAGTGATGGTAACGGACAGTTACTCCGGTAGCTCTAGGGAGCAGACACGTTTACTGGTGGTCAATTTGAGAACAACTGAAAAGCTAAAATGGCAGATGGTAAGATTGCTGAACTTGTCATAGACAATGGTTCAGATATGTACAAAGCTGGTTTTGGTGGAGGCGATGCTCCGTGTCCTGTTTTCCCCTCCATTGTTGGGTGCCCAAGACATCAGGGTGTTACGGTAGGCATGGGCCAGAAGGACAGCTAAGTAGATGACGAGGTCAGAGTAAAACAAGTATTCTTACCTTGAAATATCCCATTGAGTATGGAATTGTTACCAACTGGGATGACATGGAAAAGATTTGGCATCACACATTCTACAATGAGCTCAGTGTTGCTCCAGAGGAACACCTGTCCTGCTCACAGAAGCTCCATTGAACCCCAAGACCTTCAACACCCCAGCCATGTATATTGCCATCCAGGCTGTCTTTTTCCTATTTAACTCTGGGCGTACCACTGGTATTCCTATGGACTCTGGTGATGGTGTCACCCATGCAGTGACCATTTATGAGGGTTATGCAATTCTGTGTCTGGATCTGGCTGGTTGTGACCTGACAGACTACCTCATGAAGATTCTAACAGAGCGAGGGTACTCTTTCACCACCACAGCAGAAAGGGAAATTGTCCATGACATCAAAGAAAAACTGTGCTATGTAACCCTGGACTTGGAACAAGAAATGGCCCCTGCTGCTTCCTCCTCTTCCCTGGAGAAGAGCTACGAGGTGCTGGATGCTCAGGTCATCACCATTGGCAATGAGAGATTTAGATGTCCTGAGGCCCTCTTCCAGCCATCTTTCTTGGGTATGGAATCATGTGGCATTCATAAAACTACTTTCTTCTCTAGCATTCAATGTGATGTTGACATCTGTAAAGATCTTTATGCTAATACAGTATTGTCTGGTGGTACAACTATGTACCCTGGCATTGCTGACAGAATGTAGAAAGAAATCACAGAATTTGTTCCCAGTACCATGAAAATCAAGATCATTGCTCCACCTGAATGTAAATACTCTGTCTGGATCGGAGGTTCTATCCTGGCCTCTCTATCCACCTTGCAGCAGATGTGGATCAGCAAGCAAGAATATGATGAGTCTGGCCCATCCATTGAGCGCCGCAAATGCTTCTAAATGAACTGCAAGCAAACGTATAGCATTTGCTGTATAATTTTGAAGAGGAATTTTTTTTTTTGACCAGGCAAATTACACCTCGTGCTAGTCTCATGAAACTGGAAGTAAGAGCCTACTTGTAAAGAAATCTACAACCCCTTCACAAAGCTAGTATGAAGTGTTTTATAAGGAGCATTGTTGGATTGTTGAATAGTCACTTTCTGTCTTGCTGCCATTTCTTTTACTTTGCAGGGTTTGAAACATTGCATTTCAGGCCGTACAACCCTGCTATTCCCACAACTTCTCAGCAGGTTCATGGGGCTGAAATTTTTGCAAAAAAAAAGTACATTTACACCTGTAAATTTATGCATCTGAGTTAATTTATGTAAAATTTCTTTTTGTATGTTGCTTTGAAGTCATTTGAATGTTGATTATTGTATTGCCCAATTGACACTTCATTTTTGAGGGGAAATGCAAGTAAAAAGAATTAGAAAAGCCTGGAAAATAAAAAGTGAGGGTAATGGTAAAGCGAGGGTAAGCATGTTTGTATGAGGCTTTCATCTTTGAAGGACTGAAAGCAACAAATTAAAGTTCAGATTTAATGTCAGTACATAGATCGCTAAACCTGAAATTCCTTTTCCAGCGAGCCTGGCACAATTTCTACTTATCAGTAGTGCATAAGAAACCATACTCAAGAAAAGATGAGTATTTTCGAAAAAAATGTAAAGAAGAAGGAGTGCAATACAGAAAATATTCAATCCATCTTTTAGTGATAAGAATCAAGTATGAAAATATTTAAATGTGAAATTTTGGATCACACGATTTCTTTTTCTTTTTGTGTTCTATTGTTTATTTATTTTTCTTCTTTCTTTTATTTCTTGCTATAAGTTATAGGCGTGGGGAAGGTAGGAGGAAGGGGAAAAAAATAGAAATGCCACTATGTATATTTTAATGATGAATATTTGTACATATTGTTAACATGGTTCACGGTGAAGTATTAAATTAAAAATTATTTTAAAAATCAATAATGTGCATAGTTAGAGTCCTTTCATACATCAATGATTGAGTCTGTTGTTTAGGAGTTTCATGGCGGAGGGGTAGCAACTGTTCCTGAATCTTGTGGCATCTATACCTCTTTCCTGATGGCAGCAGTGAGAACAAAATATGGCCTGACTGGTGTAGATCCTTGACAATTGCCACTGCTTTCCTATAGCAGTGTTCCATGTATACTTCCTCTTTTTTTTAAAATAATTTTTTATTTTTCGCACTGTGAACCATATCAACCAAAATATATACAAACATTTCTCATTAAATATACACAGTGGCATTTTCTCCCTTTATTTCCCCCCTACCTTCCCTCCCCCCTTCGCATCTCCCTCCAAAACCAATAAGTATTCAACATATACAATAAAACCATTAAACGATGTCATCACAGAATGAAAAATAAACCAGAAAAATGTGTCATCTACTTTTACAGACTGAATCAAGTAGTTTTGTCTTATCATTTTAGGGGGTGGAGGTCTGAGGCAAGCCCTCTCTGTGATGGTTCCCAAATTTGTTCAAATAATGTGACTTTATTTTTTAAATTGTATGTTTTTTTTTTACAGTGGAATACATTTAATACATTTATTCATTTCCATGCACTATTGCTGTATTCTCAGACTCTTTTCCATTTTCCAAGTTGACATTATACATTTTTTTGCTACTGCTAAGGCTATAATAATAAATTTTTTTGCGCTTTATCCAATTTGAGGCCTAATTCCTTATTTCTTATATTTCTTAGATCTCTGGATTTTTTGGTATGTTATTTTTTGTGATTTTATTTAATATCTGATTTGGATCTTCCCAAAACATTTTCACTTTCTCACATGCCCAAATTGCATGTAATGTTGTTTCCATTTCCTTTTTACAGCGAAAACATCTGATGATGTTGGATCCCATTTGTTTAACTTTTGGAGTGTGATATATAACCTGTGTAACCAATTATACTGTATCATGTATCAAACTACAGGGGAATCACGTTGCTCTCCATTGCAGGCAAAATCTTCGCTAGGATTCTACTAAATAGAATAATACCTAGTGTCGCCGAGAATATTCTCCCAGAATCACAGTGCGGCTTTCGCGCAAACAGAGGAACCACTGACATGGTCTTTGCCCTCAGACAGCTCCAAGAAAAGTGCAGAGAACAAAACAAAGGACTCTACATCACCTTTGTTGACCTCACCAAAGCCTTCGACACCGTGAGCAGGAAAGGGCTTTGGCAAATACTAGAGCGCATCGGATGTCCCCCAAAGTTCCTCAACATGATTATCCAACTGCACGAAAACCAACAAGGTCGGGTCAGATACAGCAATGAGCTCTCCGAACCCTTCTCCATTAACAATGGCGTGAAGCAAGGCTGTGTTCTCGCACCAACCCTCTTTTCAATCTTCTTCAGCATGATGCTGAACCAAGCCATGAAAGACCCCAACAATGAAGACGCTGTTTACATCCGGTACCGCACGGATGGCAGTCTCTTCAATCTGAGGCACCTGCAAGCTCACACCAAGACACAAGAGAAACTTGTCCGTGAACTACTCTTTGCAGATGATGCCGCTTTAGTTGCCCATTCAGAGCCAGCTCTTCAGCGCTTGACGTCCTGCTTTGCGGAAACTGCCAAAATGTTTGGCCTGGAAGTCAGCCTGAAGAAAACTGAGGTCCTCCATCAGCCAGCTCCCCACCATGACTACCAGCCCCCCCACATCTCCATCGGGCACACAAAACTCAAAACGGTCAACCAGTTTACCTATCTCGGCTGCACCATTTCATCAGATGCAAGGATCGACAATGAGATAGACAACAGACTCGCCAAGGCAAATAGCGCCTTTGGAAGACTACACAAAAGAGTCTGGAAAAACAACCAACTGAAAAACCTCACAAAGATAAGCGTATACAGAGCCGTTGTCATACCCACACTCCTGTTCGGCTCCGAATCATGGGTCCTCTACTGGCACCACCTACGGCTCCTAGAACGCTTCAACCAGCGTTGTCTCCGCTCCATCCTCAACATCCATTGGAGCGCTTACACCCCTAACGTCGAAGTACTCGAGATGGCAGAGGTCGACAGCATCGAGTCCACGCTGCTGAAGATCCAGCTGCGCTGGATGGGTCACGTCTCCAGAATGGAGGACCATCGCCTTCCCAAGATCGTGTTATATGGCGAGCTCTCCACTGGCCACCGTGACAGAGGTGCACCAAAGAAAAGGTACAAGGGCTGCCTAAAGAAATCTCTTGATGCCTGCCACATTGACCACCGCCAGTGGGCTGATATCGCCTCAAACCGTGCATCTTGGCGCCTCACAGTTTGGCGGGCAGCAACCTCCTTTGAAGAAGACCGCAGAGCCCACCTCACTGACAAAAGGCAAAGGAGGAAAAACCCAACACCCAACCCCAACCAACCAATTTTCACTTGCAACCGCTGCAATCGTGTCTGCCTGTCCCGCATCGGACTTGTCAGCCACAAACAAGCCTGCAGCTGACGTGGACTTTTTACCCCCTCCATAAATCTTCGTCCGCGAAGCCAAGCCAAAGAAGAAACCAATTATACTGTATCATGCATAATCTTGTATTTATTATATTCTTAATTTCTTCATAGTTCCAGAACATAACTTTTCCCATGTTTCATTTTTTATGTTTAAATCCTTTTCCCACTTTTGTTTGGGTTTATAGCTTATTTCATCATTTTCCTTATCATGCAGCTCCTCGGCTGGGACTCTTTCCCCCCCCCCCCCCCCCCGCCCCACCCATCGGTGTTTTCCTTTACTTTAGATTGCGCACTTTTGTTTGGTTCAGAGAGCCATTTTTTCAGTCCTCCGGTCGGGGGGGTTGCGATTCCGTGGGGCCGTCACCAACCTCTGAGATCGGGCACTCTTCTCCACCACGGCTCCCTGTTCTTTCGTGCAGGTAAGGCCTTCTCTTTTCTTTTCCGGTGTCTTTTCTTTTTTCCCATTTTTACTTTTTCCTTCTTAGGTGCCATTTTCTTTCTCTTCTCTGCAACCTTATCTTTTATTTCTTATATTTTGTATTTATTGAACTTTGTCTTTTCTTAACTTCTTCTTTTCTGGAGAGGGTTGGTTTTATCCTACCAGCCACTACTCTATCACATGACTCCTCCTCATGTATATTTTCTCGAAGATGGAGAGAGTTTTGCCTGTGATGCGTCCATTACCATTTGCAAGACTTTCCGCTCAGAGGTTGCTTGCTAGATACTGGCGTATTTTGGCTGTTAGAGTATCTCAAGGCCAAACATGGTATCCATATATCGCTTGCTTTAGTCTTTCCTAACAGCTGTCCTTTTGATTTTAACCCTTCTTCTGCTGGGGGGAGACTGTGGTGAATGTCTGCCAAGCTGCCTGTACAGTTTTTGTAAGTTCACTACAAGCCATCGATATCTTTCAGTTCGTTGGATATCTCTGCAAATTTAAGGCTCTGGCAACTCTCTCATGGATGTAGTTGTCTGCACTCCCCAAGTCTATTAGACAATCAAGAGTCTCATCATTCACCTCCCCCTTCATAGTCGACCGTTCCAGTCCATAACATCCCCCAAGCTTTGGAGTCAATTGAGCTATCACCGTCACTTCTCAGTGTTTTGGCTAGAGTGACTGCCCGGTCGTAGGTATTTGTGCCCCCACGCAAGACCATGATTTAGCCGTCCAGCACACTTTCCACTGCACATCTGCAGAGGTTTGCCAAGGTTTATATGTCATACCAAACTTCCTCAAACTCCTGAGAAATTTGAGGCACTGACATGCTTTCCACATGATAACATTTGTGTGTTGAGTCCAGGAAAGGTCCTCTGAAATAGTGACTTGCAGGAATTAAAATTTGCTCATCCTCTCCACTTCGGATCCCCCATCGATCACTGGATCATACACCTCTCGCTGCCCCTGGCCACCCCCCCCCCCCCTCCCTTCCCCCACTCCCTGGTTTTGGTCCACAGCTCCCTGGTTTTGGTGATATTGAATGCAAGGATATTGATAGTACAGCATTCAGCCAAATTGAGTTGAATGCAATTAAAGTGGTCAAGGGATTTCATGGATAGATGAGGAATAGTTGTTGAGTCAGCTGTCATTGTGAGATTTTGGATAGTACTACAACTTTTCTAATTGAAACAACAATGAATCCTGTCATGAAATGTAGTGGTCAGAGTTCAGAAGCATGATGACAGAGCGATGAGAATCTTAAAGGGAATTCAGGATGGAGAGAGACAAAGTAGGAAGAGGAAGATAGAAATATAGCCATTGAATAAATAGATGGCAAAACAAAGTTGAGTCAAACATGGGTTGAAGGTACAGAAAAAAATGTTAGAATTTCAAAATTAAAGCCACTCTATCTGAATTATTTAGTGTAAACTTTGCTGTGCAATTTTTTTTACAGTATTCTGGGTGATAACTTTGCTCCACTTCATAACTGATTGCATAGTTCACATCCTCCACTGTTTTAGGAAGGGCATCGATGAGAACTTGTACACACTATCACATTCAAAACTGAGGTAGATAAATTTCAGATCATGGTAAAGGAATCAAAGGATAGTTCTGCAAAAAAAGTTACTGGGGTACATGATCAGTCATGATGTTGATGAATGATAGTCTGAAGAGTCAAATGGATTACTCTGCTTCTGTTTCCAATGTTCTCATGAGAATGATATACTTATTTTCCGTCTTTAGTGAAATGGGATATTTGTGAATACAGATGGTCCACTTCATGTTTCGGATGTAAAACTATTTTGCGACATTGGAATGCGCTTGTTATATGAGAAATACAGGTACACGATCCTTAATCCGGAACCCTTGGGGGACAGTGTGTTCCGAATTTTGGATTTTTCCAGATTTTGGAAAGCCCACCTGAATTGTGCTGCCGTATCCACCCCCACCCTCTTCCAGTCCCCCGGCCACCACCCCCAAACCGCAGGTCCCCACTTGCCAGATTTTGGAGCTTTCCGGATTTTAGATGTCCGGATAAAGGATCGTGTATCTATATGCAATTTATAGAATTTCCTGACTGAGCAATAATTCAATTCCGACCTGTTTATATTGTGGTAAGCTTTAAACAGACATGTCTGCATCTTGTCAAGAAATGAACATATGATATGTAACATAATGTTACTGATTTTATAAAGCAATGTAACGTCTAATTCTGAAGGTCAGCAAAACAAAAGCTGAGACAGGAAAGTCATTTCATGTTGAGTTATGTTGATTTAGCAGAACATTGGTGGCTTTTGTATGAGTTTCAAAAAGAAAGTAAATCAAATACCCTTTGGGATATATAAGATTTTTAAATTATACATGCCTAATTACTATGCATGAACTGTAACTATCATTATAGAGCTCATGAGGTTAATATGTGTAATTTTTTTTCCTCTGAAACAGCCCCTTCGCTGGTGTGTCCAGACCAACCATCTGCATTCTGACCATTTTATTCACCTGACATTCTCATCAACCCAATATCTTCTCCACCGACCCCCCCCCCCCCCCCCCCACCCCAACTAGCAATCTCTTATTCACACCACTTCTGGTAGTTTATGCCAGTCAATAAATCTCCTGGCCCCATGCACTTTTTGGATGTAGGAGGAAACCATTGCATTTGTAGGAAACACCCATGACCACATGGAGAACATATAAGCTTCTCACCCAACTCAGGATGTCAGGATTAAAACTCGGTCACTGGAGTTGAGAGGCAGGAGCTAACTGTACTAGCTGTGTCATTGCTACAAAATAGTTATGGAATACTGTAATTCTAGATTGAAATAATTTTAAAAATTATTTCTTTCAGTGTTTTTGTGATTCTAGATACATTTTCTTTTTCAGGCACTTCACATTATGGAGGCTATTCCCACTCTTCAGTTGTGTATGCTCTCAAAGAATGTGGCATTCATCACATCGATACTGCAAAAAGATATGGATGTGAATCGTATTTAAAGAAAGCAGTCCAAGAGAGTGGTGTAAATCGTGAGAGTCTCTGGATAACAACAAAACTTTGGCCTGGAGATTATGGCTATGGAACAACCAAGGGAGCATGCTTGGAATCCTGCAAAAAACTTGGCATGGATTATATTGGTATGAAAAAGACCCAAATGAGTTTAATTAAAAAAATAATTAGAAATACTGAACTTAATAAATTGTTTGGGTTAATTTGTAAGTATGGACCACATAATTTCCTTTATCATTTTGAGATTTACGTTTTGCTTTAGATTTTTAGTTATAGTCATTTTAGTTGCGCTGACTCCTCACCCTGATCTAACTGGATCCCTGTCCTGACTATTCT
Source organism: Narcine bancroftii (assembly GCF_036971445.1). NCBI lineage: Eukaryota > Metazoa > Chordata > Chondrichthyes > Torpediniformes > Narcinidae > Narcine > Narcine bancroftii. The sequence goes on from NC_091473.1 coordinate 80,904,180, forward strand.
TTTTCTTCCATGAATGCTGCTTGACCCAACAAGTTTCTCCAGCAGATTGCTTCTTGCTCCAGATTCTAGCATCTTCAGACTCTCCTGTTTCCATTCCCCTGCATCCAAATTTCCAACAAAGACATGCCACAGTGAACCTATATGGGCCAAGCTTCAAGTGTCATGGAACCATCAGATGACCACTTTTTAAGTCATCCATTTAAAAATGTAATATTTCAGTTTGCATGATTGACACATTAGATTTGTTAATTGAATTTCATTGCTAGTGACTCAACTCCAACAATGTAATTCAAAGGCATAAATATACCAGAAAAGAAAGACCAAGACGTAAACTTAAGATGGGACAGGCAATTCATTAAACCAAGATTTCAGCTGACTGCCTTAAATTTAAATGGTTATGATAATCAGAGACTATGTGTGTGGTGAAATGGTCACACAATTTACTTTACTTCATATTGAAGCTCCAATGTCACGTGAAGGCCAAGTTAATTAAAATCTAATTTATTTTGCAGTCTAGATGGGCCAGAAATGATGATTAAAATATTTTTTTAAATCTCTAAACATTAATAGGAATTATCCTAGTATTTAGATAATAAAGTTTCTCTTATATTTTCAGTGTTCTTACAGCCTATCATATAAATTTTTATCCTATGCCTTTAACAAATGAATGCTCTGCTTTAGTCAATTTAACAAAAAACATTCTGTAAAAAAAATATTTTCGTCTACTTGCAAGTGTTTATAAACTTTTCAAATGCTCTTCTGTTGTATTTTTGAAATTATTCAATTGAATTATTGCAATATTTTGGCCTCCACTTGCAAGAGAATATCAGAAACACGCATAAACATATCATTTACATAAGCACTCTTTTGAATGCTGTATCCAATTAATCCCACATGTAGTAACTCTCCCTACCACAATCATTAAGATAGTTGTGCAAAATTCCAGCATACTTTTGCACTGTTTGTTATTAAATCTTGCATTTTTGCAATTGTAATATATAGTAATTTTGCACCTTGTTCTGCACAATTCTACTGCCACAGAATGACTTTCTTGACACATCTTCATGACAATAAATCTGATTCTGATCTGTATATGATCCTTCGGACTCTTGGTCTTGGTGATGTTGAGAGCAAGATTTTTGTGGTACTTGTGGAGTCCTTCAATGTTGCCCATTCCACAGACACCAGACAGTCATAAAGCTGTTCTTCTGCCTACCCAGATCATCTTTGTACAGCCTTCACTACTGGTTCCGTGCTCTTCAGTTTCTGAGTGCAGCAAAGAGGAACTTTCCAAAGTGCAGGCATGGAATGGTAGTGCAGCAATGGTCAAGAGTGTTTTTCTTGAATTTACTAAGGAAGACTATATTCTACATAAGATTCTATCAAATCAGTTCATGAACTGTCATTTCACACCCAGTTATTTGTCATTGTCAGACTGTGGCACCTGTCAGTCTGAAAATTGTTGGATTGAGTCTGCTTTAGTCAATTTAACTAAGTGGGATTGAGTCCCACTTAAGATATATGATCCATACTTGTACCCAAGTGTTAAATTAAAGAAAGTGGTACTACTAGAAGGGTGAATTTATCAACTGAATGTCAGAGATTCTGTGTCAATAATGGATAGATGTGGAAGCTTTTCTGATTAGTGGTCATAATGAGAAACAGCATGGAAATGGGTCCTTCAGTCCACTGAGTCAGCACTGTCCCATCATGTACCCATTTCACTAATCCTCCTCAAACCCACTCTCCTCATATTAATTTAAGCCCCTATTCAATACCCAAAGTCTATCACTCATTTATGCACCATTTATAGTAGCCAAATTGCCTATTAACACACACATTTATGGGCAATGGGAGGAAGCCAGAGCTCTCAGAGAAAACCCACTCATCACAATGAGAATGTGTAAATTCACACAGACAGCACCTGAAATCAAGGTTGAACTGGGAATGCTGGAGCTTTGAGGCAGCCTCTCAACTAATTGAATTGCCTAGTGTTAATCTCTTCACTAACTATTTACCTGTTTGTGGAGTTTTGTAATCTATAAATTTGGTAGTGCATTTTCCTACCTTACATTTGTATTTACCAATGACTACCAGTCATGAATTATTTGTCTTCTGTACATCTTTTTGGGATATCTGAATCTGTGAAAGGTACCATGTTTTTGCTTTTAGTTAGTATGTGTTGAAATTTCTTGTGGATTTCACAATAATTTCCTTTACAATTCTATTGACCAACATAGTTCTTAATCTCTCTTCATTTAAAACACATAAAAATCTGAAACAAAATACATTGCAGAATAAACCTCAAATGAAAGAGAAACACACATTGACACTTTAGTTGACACTTTTCATAAAATGCTTCTGATGTTGCCCTGCCATTTTATTTCAAATGTTGGTTGATATGTTTGAAACTTCCATTATTTTCATTTCCATTTTTCAGTGCTTGTTTAACTGAAGATATCTATCCTGATTTGTATCCTAGAGGAATGAAATAACGTATTACATTTGTTTAACTTTATGCTATTTCATCAGTATAATTAATGAAAATTTTTTAAATTTATTGCTCATTCATAAAATATGCTAATATTATTGTTGCAACTGGCACATTTTTAAAAGCTGCTGCTAGCCCTTTTTAGCAAGTTTACATTTCATTAGGGAGGATGTGATGTCAGGAAGAAGTTTATAACTCAGAATCTATTAATTGTACGATTTGGCAATGAACAGTTGAACAAACAATACTGATGGAATTTGCTTGTAATCTTCATATAAAGGGCAAACTTTCAAAGTAGACCACTTGTATTGTTAAATAGGTGCCTGCCTATTTCCGTCTTTGCAAACTAATTGCTGCATGTAGGACATGGTATTGTTTAAGGTTTGTTAAACTCTCATCGGAGAAAGCTGGCAATTTGTATTGAGAAATGGCACTGATAAGGACACATTGAAAAGGAAATTGTGCAATAAATTCTATGCATTCTATCATTTTCTAAAAGTGATCTTTATTTTTGGTTGTAAACATGCAATATTTTTGGCATCAATACATTCGCATGTAGGAGGTCAAGAGGAAAGTGATTCAGCGTGTGTATGAGTAAGATAAAATAGTTACTTTCTATACAAGTTCACTCTCAATAACTTTTCCTTTGACTCATCCCAGTTTCTCAAGTCAAAGATGTAGCCATAGTTACCCACATGGGCCCCCAGCTTTGTCTGCCTTTTTGTTAAGTATGTGAAGCAATCGAGGCTGCAAACCTACACAGGCAAAGCTCCTCAAATCTTTCTTCCGCTACATTGGTGCTGCCTCATGCACCAATGATGAGCTCGTCAACTTTATCCATTTTGCTGCCAACTTCTACTCAGCCTCAAATTTACTTTGTCAATCTCCAGCAACATTCTCCCCTTTCTGTATCTCAGTCTTCATACTGGGAGATAAATTCTCAACATACATTTTCTACAAACCAACCAACTCCCACAGTTACCTTGACAACACATCACACCCCTCTCTTATCCCTATGTCTCCTTTCCTCCATCTTCCCTCCCCTGTCTCTCTCTTTCCCTATCCCTCTTTACTCTGCATTTCCAGAGCTACCCACCCCCTCCCCCAATCAATTCTCAGCTTTTCTCTCCTGCCATCCTATCCATGACCACCTATGGCTTCTTGGCTGTTGACCTGTGCTCCTCCCCTCCCCCTGCCCCTTCTTCCCTCCTTTCCTCACTTTTTTTTAAATTCAGACGTTTGCCTGCTTTTTTGCACATACCTTGCCAATGGGCTCAGGCCTGAAATGTTGGTTACATTATCTTTGCCTCCTATGGACACTGCGGGACCTCCCGAGTTTCTTCAGCATTTTTGTGTATTAACTACCTTCTGCACAAATTCTGTGCAGTAGAACCATTAAAACGCTACAGCACAGAAACAGGCCCCTGTTTGTCCAGAAAAAGTCAGAAAATTTTTAAAATTCTATGTCCTCTTATTTGAGGTGAGAAAATTATCCACTAACATGCTTTTAATGACAAAATGGGCCTTTTGTTGTTCAAAGTTCAAATCAACACATCACTTTGATGTGAGCTAAGTTTGGGTGTTGCAACTTGCTCATGTGACTGAATGAAAATGTAGATTGAGTAAAACAAAATCGTGCAAATCACTATTGCGCCATCAAATCCAGATGTTGCAGAGTTCCCTTTAAACAGAAAAGAGCCCTTTCAAGCTACTGTGCAAAATGGAGTTAATCTGGCAATTTGCCCAGTTAGCACCCCAGTTAGAAAGGGTCTGACCCGGTCAACCCCATTGGAATCCCTGACCTAGCTCAGAGGTAATCAGGGAACTCAGTTAAACTTACCTAGGTTGTGTCCACAGGCGATTTGAAAATGAAAATGGCCAACCTGCTTATTCCAGTGACATCAGAGCTTGTGTGCATGCATCACTGGGTAGCCAGAATCTGAACATCCGGTAGGTATGTGACGCATTATTGCAGGGGTGGGATCCCCCTTAAATTGCTGGGTTGGTGATTTAATGGGTCAATTTCCCCTTGCAATTTGAAAGGTGCTTCCAACACCTTTATCCCAATAATCACATCTGGGTCCCAGGAGGGCTACCCAGGTGCTGCAGTTTGAAAGAGGCTCGAGGTTCCTACCTGTGAGAATGGTAACATTTTATCCACCAGTGTTTCAGCCTCTACCTGATGATGCAGCTTCCAGCACCAGTTGTTAGCCATGCTTCTGAAAGGAGTTGTCTTATTGGGAATATGTCAGAAGCAGAATTTGGAAAAGGGTTATTTTAACTAGAATTCTTCTCTGCTTAAAGAGGAGAGAAATCTGATCTGGATAACGGGCACTTGATGAAGTAGATTTATTGTCACGCATACTGAGAGTCAGCAAAAATTTTTTTTTTGTATTCTTTTCAGCCATCATATGAAGGTTTCAAATTGTGAAGCCATGTGAAAGATATCTAAATTGATTTTGGGCCTAATGCTGAGGAAATGCTGTGCCAAAATCATGTGCTTCCCCAAATGGAAGAGAGAGTGATGTCTCCAGGTCACTTGTGTTTCCTACTGTTCTGTTCATTCAGACTGCTGTTGGCAGGATATTTGGCTGTTTGATTTTACTTGATGCAATATAGTTACAAGATACATGATACTGTACTTGTGGCTCCTCCGACAGATTCCTGAATAAAGGAGACTATTCCACAGTCCCCTCTCCGGTTCAGGGCAGTTGACCAGCATAGTCAGTTTTAAATAACTTCCAGTCTTTTGGAGTTATTGATGGGGCATCAATTTTATTAGCAATAAATTTTGACAATGGAGCCAAAGAAGTTGGAAATCGACCCTCAATCACTTGAAGCCTCCACCAACTTTAAACTCTGGCTGTGTTGTTTCGAAGTATTCCTGCAGGCATCATCTGCCATCGTCTGATCAGAAAACGACAAGCTGCAGGTACTATACGCCTAGGTCGGGCCCCTGGTATACACAATGATCTCAAGAGGTGATGGACATTCAGAAAGGCCAGTACCTGAAAAAGGTGAATGAAGTTTATGCAAGACACCTCCTGGCCACTCAAAAATAGTGACCCGGGGAATCGAGCACCAAGAACCTCTGGGCCCTACGAACACTCGGATGGGCCTGCAACTGATTGGAACCATGTATGTCACAGGCATCAGGTCCCATGACTGACTGTTAGAGCAAGGTGAGCTCAATTTGTAGAGGGCAGTTGAACTGGCGGGCATGCTGGAGGTGGCCCTCCAGAATATGGAAGCCTACTTGGTCAGCTTTACGCCTGTAGAAAGAGACTACTTGTTCTACTTATGATTCACATACAAGGATTATTTTGTTTTTAATGTCTGTCCAGTTAAAAAGTAGAGTGGTAAAAATGGAATATTTGCCAAGACTTCACCATTAACTTTAACTATTATAATAATGGAAAAACAAGAAAATGTATACAGATGGCATCTCAATGCCACACTGTTGAAAAGAAAGGTCTTTTGTGAGTTTATTAAGAGCCAGATAGAACTATTCTATGAAACTAATCTACTGATAATACCTTTTTAATATGGGATACACTTAAAGCTTATTTAAGAGGATAAATTATTTCTTATACAAAAAATATTAAGAGAGAATATGCTAAAGAACTAGATGGTCTAGACAAAGATAACAAAATTGGAAAAAGAATATCTGAGAACAGGGTCACAAGAAAAAATATAGACTTAGAGGGAAAAAAAGTGAAATATAGCACATTACAAATGTATAGAACGGAAAAAAATATAAATTAGGGTAACGGGCGCATAAAGTTTTATCTTAGCAGTTTAAGGCAGAGGAGTCTCTAGAATGATAATAAAAATGAAACCAAAAATCAATAAATAATACTTTTAGACAATATTATACAAAACTATATAAATCCAAAAAATTTGGGAAATGAAAATGAGATGGATAAATTTTTAACAAAAGTGGAACTTACAAAATTAGAAAATAGAGAACAAATTGATTTAGATGCCTCTTTCACAATGCAGTCTTAGCAACGTGCTTGTCGATTTCAGCATCAGGTGAAAGATTGCTGGTGATGGTGGAGCCCAGGTTTGTGAAGCTGTCAGTGACGTCAAGTTCTTCATCTCCAGTGCAGATTGTTGGTGGGGTTGCAACATCTTGCCCCATCACGTTGGTTTTTTTTTTTTTTTTTTTTTTTTTTTTTTCACACCATAAATCACAATAGCCATGATATACACTTTTTCTTTTCCACACATTTACAGTGACTTTTTCTCCCTCCCCCCTCCCTCCTCCCAAGCCACCCCCCCATCCCTCCCCCCTCTCATCCATTTTAGTTATACAATCTAGGTTGCATTAATTCAGTTAGACAATGTTGTCATTCAACAAAAATACACCAGAAATTCTACTGAGTCCATTTTTTTCTTCTCTTCTCCTTCCATCAACTTAGGTAATGTTTGTTCCCGGTAGGTTTTCGCTATTGTATTTAATGTAAGGCTCCCATACTTGTTCGAATATTTCAATATTATTTCTTAAACTATATGTTATTTTTTCTAATGGAATACATTTATTCATTTCTATATACCATTGTTGTATTTTCAAATTATCTTCCAATTTCCAGGTTGACATAATACATTTTTTTGCTACAGCTAGGGCTATCTTAACAAATCTTTTTTGTGCATCCTCCAAGTCAATTCCAAATTCTTTATTTTTTATGTTACTTAGGAGAAAGATCTCTGGATTCTTTGGTATATTGTTTTCTGTTATTTTATTTAATATCTGATTGAGATCATCCCAAAATTTTTCTACTCTCTCACATGTCCAGATTGCATGAATTGTTGTTCCCCTTTCTTTTTTACATCGAAAACATCTATCAGATACTGTTGGGTCCCATTTATTTAACTTTTGCGGTGTAATGTATAGTCTGTGTAACCAATTATATTGTATCATACGCAGCCTCGTATTTATTGTATTTCTCATCGTTCCAGAGCATAACTTCTCCCATGTTTCCTTTTTTATCTTTATATTTAAATCTTGTTCCCATTTTTGTTTAGTTTTACCATTTGTTTCCTCATTTTCCTTTTCTTGCAGTTTAATATACATATTTTTTATAAATCTTTTGATTAACATTGTATCTGTAATCACATATTCAAGGTTACTTCCCTCTGGTAAACTCAAGTTGCTTCCTAATTTATCTTTCAAGTAGGATCTCAGTTGGTAATATGCCAGCGCTGTATCTCCCGTTATATTGTACTTATCTCTCATTTGTTCAAAGGATAAGAATCTACTTCCTGAAAAACAATTTTCTATTCTTTTAATCCCTTTTTTTTCCCATTTTCTAAAGGCAAGGTTGTCTATTGTAAAAGGGAGTAGCTTATTTTGCGTCAATATTAGTTTTGGTATTTGGTAATTTATTTTATTTCTTTCTACATGTATCTTCTTCCATATATTGAGGAGATGGTGTAATACTGGAGAAGTTCTATGTTGTACCAATTTTTCGTCCCATTTATATAATATGTGTTCAGGTATCTTTTCCCCTATTTTATCTAATTCTAGTCTCGTCCAGTCTGGTTTTTCCCTTGTTTGATAAAAATCTGATAGGTACCTTAATTGTGCGGCTCTATAATAATTTTTGAAGTTTGGCAATTGTAAGCCTCCTTGTTTATACCATTCTGTTAATTTGTCTAGTGCTATCCTCGGTTTCCCCCCTCTCCATAAAAATCTCCTTATTATTTTCTTTAACTCTTTGAAGAATTTTTCTGTCAGTTGTATTGGCAATGCCTGAAATAAGTATAGTATCCTTGGAAAAATGTTCATTTTAATACAGTTTATCCTTCCTATCAGTGTTAGTGGTAGCTCTTTCCAATGCTCTAAATCGTCCTGTAGTTTTTTCATTAGTGGATTGTAATTGAGTTTATATAATTGGCCTAGATTTTTGTTTATTTGCACACCTAGGTATCTTATTGCCTGCGTTTGCCATCTGAATGGGGATTCCTCCTTAAATTTTGAGAAATCCGCGTTATTCATAGGCATTGCTTCACTTTTATTTACGTTTATCTTGTATCCCGACACTTCTCCATATTCCTTCAATTTCTTATATAGTTCTTTTATTGATAGTTCTGGTTCTGTTAAGTACACTATCACATCATCCGCAAACAGACTGATTTTATATTCCCTGTCTTTTATTTTTATTCCTTTTATATTATTATCTCTTCTTATCGATTCTGCTAGTGGTTCTATAGCTAGCGCAAACAATAATGGTGATAGTGGGCATCCCTGCCGCGTTGACCTGCTTAAGTTAAATTGCTTTGATACATGTCCATTTACTGTCACTTTCGCTAACGGTCCCTTATATAATGCTTTAATCCAATTAATATACTTCTCCGGTAAACTGAATTTTTGCAATACTTTGAACAAGTAATTCCATTCTACTCTGTCGAAGGCCTTCTCTGCGTCTAAAGCAACTGCTACTGCCGGTGCTTTATTTCCTTCTACTGCATGAATTAAGTTAATAAATTTACAAATATTGTCTGTTGTGCGTCTTTTTTTGATAAATCCAGTTTGGTCTAAATTTACCATTTTCGGTACCTGTTCTGCTAATCTGTTCGCTAATAGTTTAGCTATTATCTTATAATCTGTGTTTAGCAAAGATATTGGTCTATATGACGCTGGTGAGAGTGGATCTTTCCCTTGTTTTAGTATCACTGTAATTATTGCTGTTTTACATGAATCTGGTAAGTTTTGTGTCTCATCAATCTGGTTGATTACATCCAGGAGGGGCGGTATTATTAGGTCTTTAAATGTTTTGTAGAATTCTATTGGGAGTCCATCCTCTCCTGGTGTCTTATTATTTGGTAAATTTTTTATTATCTCTTGTATTTCTACTGTTCCAAATGGTTCTGTTAATTTATTTTGTTCCTCTATTTGTAGTTTTGGTAGTTCAATTTTAGTCAAAAATTCATCTATTTTCCCTTCTTTCCCTTCGTTTTCGGTTCGGTATAATTGTTCATAGAATTCTCTGAAGTTTTCCTTAATTTCTTTTGGATTATATGTAATTTGTTTGTCTTTTTTCCTTGTTGCCAATACCGTTTTCTTAGTTTGCTCTGTCTTAAGCTGCCATGCTAGGATTTTGTGTGTTTTTTCCCCTAGTTCATAATATTTCTGTTTTGTCTTCATTATATTCTTCTCCACCTTATATGTTTGTAATGTTTCATATTTTATTTTTTTATCCGCCAATTCTCTTCTTTTGGTTGTATCTTCCTTTATTGCTAATTTTTTTTCTATGTTTATTATTTCCCTTTCCAACTGCTCTGTTTCCTGATTATAGTCCTTCTTCATCTTGGTTGCATAACTTATTATTTGCCCTCTAATGAATGCTTTCATTGCGTCCCATAGTATAAACTTATCTTCCACTGATTCCGTATTTACTTCAAAGTACATTTTTAATTGTTTTTCAATAAATTCTCTAAAATCCTGTCTTTTAAGTAGCATGGGGTTTAATCTCCATCTATACATTCTTGGAGGGATGTCTTCTAGCTCTATTGCCAATAACAGGGGTGAGTGGTCCGATAATAGTCTAGCTTTATATTCCGTTTTCCTAACTCTCCCTTGTATGTGGGCTGATAACAGGAATAGGTCTATCCTTGAGTATGTTTTATGTCTAGTCGAGTAGTATGAGTATTCCTTTTCTTTTGGGTTTTGTTTCCTCCATATGTCCACAAGTTTCATTTCTTGCATTGATTTAATTATAAATTTGGTTACTTTGTTCTTCCTGTTAATTTTTTTCCCCGTTTTATCCATATTTGGATCCAAATTCAGATTGAAATCCCCTCCTATTAGTATGTTCCCTTGCGTATTAGCTACCTTCAAAAAGATATCTTGCATAAACTTTTGATCTTCTTCGTTAGGTGAATATATATTAAGTAGATTCCAAAGCTCTGAATATATCTGACATTTTATCATAACATATCTCCCTGCTGGATCTATTATTTCCTCTTCTATTTTAAATGGCACATTTTTGCTAATTAATATAGCCACTCCTCTTGCTTTTGAATTATACGATGCTGCTGTTACATGTCCTACCCAATCTCTCTTTAATTTCTTGTGCTCCAATTCAGTTAAATGTGTTTCTTGGACAAATGCTATATCTATTTTTTCCTTTTTCAGTAAATTTAGTAGTTTCTTCCTTTTAATTTGGTTATGTATTCCATTAATATTTAGAGTCATATAGTTCAGCGTAGCCATTTTATATTTTGTTTATCTTCTCTTTCTGTTTTTCCATCATTACCTTTCCTCCTTTTCCATTTCTGTTTTCTTATTTTCAACTCTTTACCAGACAACATTCCTACAACATCCAACATTTTCCTTATTCTCCTATTTCTATCTTCTTTATCCCCAATCTCCCCTTCCCCTCCTGAGTTGCCCTTTATCCCTTGTCGGACAACCACATCTCCCCTCTCCATTTGGATTTGCGAATCCACTCGCAAGCGTCAACTGATTTTGCAGTGACCGCTCTTTTCCCCCCACCCAGCCCCCCCCAGAAAAGATTTCGTTTTTTATATGTCACAAAGGTCACTCTTTTAGTTCCCTCCTTATTCTCTCTATTCCATTACCTTCCCTTATTAATTCTTGTCTATACTTTCTATGTTTTCCTCTAATTACAGATACTTTCACATATGCCCGTTGTCTCTATTCACTCTTATACCTCTTTACCCGCATACATATCAATCGTGGTCATTTTTACCCTCCTTACCCGTCTTCATCCCTCAGTCTATTTTTGTCTTTACCCACATACATATCAATCGTGATAATTTTTGCTCTCATTACCCGTCTTCATCCCTCAGTCTATTTTTGTAATTGTTCTGCAAATTTTCGTGCTTCTTCTGGATCCGAGAATAGTCTGTTTTGTTGTCCTGGAATAAATATTTTCAATACCGCAGGATGCTTCAGTGTAAATTTATATCCTTTCTTCCATAAAATCGCTTTTGCTGCATTGAACTCTTTTCTCTTCTTTAGGAGTTCAAAGCTTATATCTGGATAAATGAAGATTTTTTGCCCTTTATACTCCAGTGGTTTGTTGCCCTCTCTTACTTTTTCCATTGTCTTCTCCAGCACCTTTTCTCTTGTAGTATATCTTAGGAATTTTACTACAATAGATCTTGGTTTTTGTTGTGGTTGTGGTTTAGGGGCCAATGCTCTATGTGCCCTTTCTATTTCCATTTCTTGCTGTAGTTCTGGACATCCTAGGGCCTTAGGGATCCATTCTTTTATAAACTCCCTCATATTCTTGCCTTCTACATCTTCCTTAAGGCCCACTATCTTTATGTTATTTCTTCTGTTATAATTTTCCATTATATCTATTTTTTGGGCTAGTAATTCTTGTGTCTCTTTAGTTTTTTTATTAGATTCCTCCAATTTCTTTTTTAAGTCTTCTACCTCCATTTCTGCTGCTATTGCCCGTTCTTCCATCTTGTCCATTTTTTTCCCCATTTCTGTTAAGGTCATATCCATTTTATTTATTTTCTTTTCTGTGTTGTTTATTCTTCTTCTTAAATCATTGAATTCCTGTGTTTGCCATTCTTTAAATGACTCCATGTATCCTCTAACAAGAGCAAGTACCTCCTTTACCTTGCCTATCTTTTCTTCTTCTATTTCCCTGTACTCTTCCTCTTCCTCTTCTTCTTCCTCTAGGTTGACCATCTGTTGTTTCTTTGCTGCCCTTTCCTCCTCTTCTTTCTTGTTTCCATTGTCTTCTGTGGTGTCTTCTTGCTGCAGGTGTTCTGCAGCTGTCGTTGCCGGCTGTGGAGATCGACTCCCCAGCTGGTCCCCCCTCCCGTCGGTGTGTTTTTTTGTATGCGCATCGCGCATGCGCGACTCCTCGCGCATGCGCGGTTGCGCACTTTTACTCGGCTCTGTGAGCCATTGTTGTAGTTCTCTCCGCAGCGGGCCTCTTCGGACAGGTAAGGCCTTCACCTTTTTCCTCCGTTGTCTTCTCTTCCTCTCTTCTTTCCGTTGATTTTGATTTTTCTCCTTTTGTCTCCATCTTCTTTCCACCTTTATATTCACTTTTCTTTAACTTGTATTTCTGTGCCTTTGTATTTTCTCTCGTTTTTCCCGACTTTTCTGGAGAGGGCTGGAGTTCACCGTCCGGCCACTACTCCATCACGTGACTCCTCCACGTTGGTCCTTTTGATGCTGATCGTCAGCCTGAACTCCTGGCAGGCATTGAAGTTTTTGATCAACCTCTGTAGTTGCCCTTATGTGTGGGATATCAGTAGCTCTTGCTCTTCGCTTTCCAACGGGCCAGGTTAAAGAGCTTTCCATCGCTTCTTGTATCCAGATGCACTCTGACCTTGGAATCCTAAAATACATGCGATAGCAGCAGAGAGAAGAAGATGCCAAGTAGTTTTGGCGCCAAGACACAGCCCTGCTTCACTCCACTTAGAATCTTAAATGGGTCAGAGGTGGAACCATTGAAACTAATTGTATCTTTCATGTTGTCATGGAAGGAACCAATAATACTGAGCAGCTTTGGAGGGCAGTCGATCTTCCCAAGCAGCTAGAACAGTGCATGCTTGCTCACTAGGTCGAAGGCCTTGGTGAGATCTATGAAGGTGATGTACAGGGGCATCTGTTGTTCCCGGTGTTTCTTCTGGACTTAGCAGACTGCGAAGATCGTGTTAACTGTCGATCTCTTCATCCTGAAGTGCAATGAGATTCGGGGTAGATCCGATTAGCAAGGGTTTGCAGTCTGGTTAGGACCACTTGGGTAAAGACCTTTCCCATGGTACTTAACCTCCTGGGTGACCTGAGTGCAAGAGTCGGTGCAGACCATGAATTTTGGCCATCTGTTCTTGGACATCATGGCATGGGGAAGATGAACGAAGATGGGCAGAGACTCCTGCTACCACAACATGTGTGTCACCGACACCACCTTCCAGAACAAGGCATGCCACAAAGCATCATGTGACTGTGTTCTTCAGGGGTTGAAGAGATCACAGAAATTTCTGCACCAGAATCAACAAGGAATTAAACACCCAAGAGTCTGGCTATCAGGAAGAGACAGAAGCTGACGTGCCCATGGGCAGCAGTTGCCTCTACTTCCAGTCCTGGTTATTTCCCGGCTGCCATTTGTAGAAGTCGCAAGGTGGCTGACAGGACCAGAAGGCATCACCAAATTTCAGGTGCTTCCAACAAATACACCGCCCGTTGCCTCTACCACGTCCTCGACAGCATGATTCCAACCACGCCATTGGGATGAATTCCGTTGGGTACTCAAAGCCTGGTCCTGTGTAGTCAGTGCTGCCATTTACTGCTTCAACTCCGTTATCTTCAGTTGACAAAGTGCAGTAAACAATTGTTCCAGATCCATTTGCTCCTGCTGACTAAGGGGAGTAGCCAATGTTTCTACTTTCATTGCAGAAGTCGTAGACATAATGAGGTTAGCAGGATCCGCCAACTCATCGAGGGTGGATGACTAAAAGACACTCACCAAGCGTCCTGAACTTGACGAGGTAAACATTGGAGGAACCTCTGTTTCCCCATCCATAGAGTCTGTCCCAGCTAGCCTGCGCCATCTTCTCAGCATCTGTGATGGTTGCCTATCATCTAGGCTGTCATCAGCTAGCAACTCGGCATATAAGCCTCCCAAGACGGTTGGTTACGCTACAGATTTATCCCAGACTGCTATGGAAGAAATTGCAGAAGCTGTAATGTGACTTGAACATAAAATTGGATCCCAAATTGGCCTGGCTATAGAATTAAGGGGTGACATTAGAGGGTTGTTTTTGTTATTGGTGATCCAGAGGAAATGGTGCTGGGATCCTTATTGTAGATAATATGTGCGAATGATGTGGATGTAGGTGGCATGATCACTAAGTTTTGAGGAGACATAATTTAAATTAGATTCCATCTTTAGATTTGTCATCTCCTTCCCCTTTCATGATGTCCTTGGCTTGTCTTAAACTACAGGAGATGCAAAGGTGCACTTCTACCTCTTCCATTTTTAATATCCGCGGACTCCAGCAACTCTTCCAGATGAAGAACTGGTTCCCTTTATCTTAATGTATTGCATTTCCTGCTCACAATGCAGAAATGAAAGTTTGCATTCAGTCCTCAGTTTCAATTTGCCTGATATCATCCTTATACTCTGATCTGTCTCTTTAACATTTTGCACTATTCCACAAAAAAAATCTAGCTTAAATTCGAGAAACATTATCTCATTTTGCATTTTGGCATGTTGCAGCTCTGGAACTCAATATTGAAGTCAACAAACTAAGTCAAAACCAGTTGGTTCTTGTGTAGGGCAATTCATCCTTCTGTGGATCTGTCACCCATTGCATGCAGGGCCACATTTTCACTGATGCCATTCATTGAAAAAATTTAACAAACTGCATTACCAAAAAGCATTGGGGATAGCATCCTTCTCCATGGCAAAATAGTTTTCTGGCAAATTTTCCAATGCACCACTATTTTATCATGTACATATACCAGGCTCATTCAATGCCCAGATGTACAAAACTCATCTGTATCTCTGGTATAGAACTCAGGCACACTCTTAGCCTTGTAGTGGCCTGTATATTTGTCCCATATCCTAGCTGAAGACCATTCTCACATTATTTTATCATTTGCAGATTCCACCATTTAAGCCAGGGGTGTCAAACTCAAATTCACGGAGGGCCAAAATTAAAAACTTGGACTAAGTCGAGGGCCGAACTAAATATTTATTGAAAATTTTCAACAACATCTGCATGTTTTCTCTTCTTTCAACATATGTAATGTTAAACTTTAGGATATAACTTTAGGAGTATAATGTTACAGGTCAGGAGTAGGTAGCTCAAGTTCACCCTTTGCTTGACCTGAGGGAAACATATTTGGTCCCTGTGGAGATGTAGTCAGCATTCACAGGCTGTGTCCATTTTGGCCTGCATCAGGACTCAGCATTTCCTGCTCCCTCCTCAGGCTCTAGGCCTCTATTCACTCTCGACCCACCATCCCTCTACCTGACCAGTCCTTTACCCAACCTCTACTCACCCCTCACTCCACTTGCTCTGCCTTTACCCACCCCATCCTACACACGCCCCTCTATTGCCTCTCCCCTCAACCTGTTCCTCCCTCTACCCGTCTCTCACCCTCTAATCACCTCTCCCCTACACACCCTGCCCCTCCCCTTTTACCTCTTCCCTATCCACCCCTCCTTCTACTCATCCCTCCCTCTAACTGCCCCTCGCACCACCATAACTTCCCCTGCCCATTACTCCTCACCTACACCCTCTGCCCACCCCTGCTTACCCACCCACTCAGGCCCAGCGCGCTGCCGATCAGCCTTTGCGGACAGCCACCATCTCTCTCTTCACGTGCAGGGCCGAACCAGCTGTCCCTGGGGTCCGCGCGGGTGCAAGCACTGAAGGCCGTGGCGACCGGGTGAAGTGCGCTCGTGCTGTGGAAGGGCCGTCCGGTGCCAGCCGCGCGGGGCTCGCGCTGCCCGGGGGCCGTGCGCAGCCTACCATGCCCGTCGCGCCGACAGGAAATTACAGGCGCTCGCCCATCCGCCGCACCGCTCGACAGGTGGGAGAAGTGACTGGTTGTGCGGGGAGCCTTCCAACTGGCTTGCCGGCTGATGACATCGACAGACTTGTGTAACAATTTCTCGTGTTACAATGGGGAAGGATGTGCAATGAAGGGGGAGGATGGTGGGGGTGACATTACCAAAAAACAGCATCAGCTCTCGCTGCAGGGCGGGCCACCTCTAATACATTTTTTAAATGATCTTGCGGGCCAAATATAATTATTGGCCCGCGGGCCAGAGTTTGACGTGTGATTTAAGCTATCACAAATATTGCACGTCACTTTTTAGGATTTGTGCATGAAAGCAAATGACTGAACTTTCATCTTATCACATTCTGTTTGCATCTGTTGTTCACTTATAGGAAAAAGATTCAAGATTAGGATTGTTATGAAGTCCAGGGTTGATAACTAGGAATTGCTTCTTTACGACATCAGAGGCATCTAAATTTGAAGAGATTGAGGTTGACAGAAAATGTGATGTGACATGGGGGATCAAATCATTTCAGCTTTGTCATCGAGGGTGCAAATATAATTTTCTCTTTAGACTAAGGACATGCTTGTCCAGCACTTGTTAGCTCTTGCTGCATCTGATTTGTTCACCATGTTGCTCTGTAAGAGAGAATTGCATGATCTGGTTTTCATAGATGAATTTTAGTGCTTGTAAGTTGCAATATGCAAGTACATAGCTTCCACTACAGTAATATTAGTGTGTGGCAAAAATCAGTCAAGATTGTTTGTGAGTAATCTGGTACATAGCTTTAAATAGCCTGAGAGGTCATTGCTGGGATATGGAATTTGACAGTACATTCACTGACCTTCGCATTTAAACAAATGCTAGTTAATGGAGACAGTAGCTAGGGCAGTTGAATGCTCTGAATGCAGCATGTTGGAAATCTAGGACTGCACAATTGTCCCTGATGACAACACCTGCATCCAGCTGCAGCTCCTTGGAGATCTGGTGTTCATCCAGCACCAGTTTCCTTCGGGAGGCAGAGGCAGTGATAGAGAGGAGCTTCAGTGAAACCTAAAGGTCAGGAGGCAGGTAGCTGGGTGACTGTTTGGTGAGAGAAGCGGAATAGGCAGGCAACACCTGTGGCCATTCCCCTCAACAATAAGTATACCGTTTTGGATACTGTTGGGAGGGTCTATCTACTAGGGACAAGTTGTAGTGGTCATGTTTCTGGCACAGAGACTGGCCCTTCAGTTCAGATGGGAAGTGGGGGGGAGAAGAGGAGAGCTATGGTGATTATGGACTCATTGGTTAGGCAAACAGATTAGGTTGTTCTGGTTCTTGGCCTCCCAGGTGCCAGGGTCAGGGGCATCTCTGATTGAGTTCACAGCATTCTGGAGGGGGAGGGGGAGCAGCCAGATGTTATGGTCCATGTAGAGTCCAATGACAGTAAGGATGAGGGCCTGAATTTGGAATATAGTGAGTGAGAAAAGAAGTTTAAAAAGCAGGTCCTCAAGGGTGGTAATCTAGGGATTGCACCCTGTGTCACACACAAGAGAGAGTAGGAATAAGAAATTGTCGATTTCAACGCTAGGAGTATTAGGAATAAAGGAGATGAACTGAGAGAATGGATCAGAATGTGGTTAGAGGAAGGGCAGAATTAGCTGATGCATCTTTTAGGTGTTTTAAAAGGTAAGTGAGAGGTGGGGAAGTAGCACTACTGGTCAAGTTATAGAAGGGGAGGATGCTACAGAGGGTGTGTCTACTCTGAGATTGTGTAGGTGGAAGTCAGAAATAGGAAGGGACTAGGAGTAATCTGTAAGCCCCAAAACAGCCCTCAGGACACGGAGGAGCAGATAAACAGGTTGATCTTGGAATGCTGCAGGAAATATAGGGTTGTTGTTATGGGAGGCTTCAACTTCCCTAATATTGCAAGAGGGAGAGATGGGGCTGAATTTGTCAGGTGTGTTCAAGAAGGATTGCTGACTCAATATGTGGACCAGCCAATGAGAGGAGAAGCCATACTGGATCTAATTCTGGGTAATGAACCTGGTCAGGTGGCGGACCTCTCGGTAGAGGAGCATTTTGGTGAGAGTGACCACAGCTCCCTGAGGCTTAGCATAGCTATGGATAAGGATAAAAGCAGACAAAATGGGAAAGTGTTCAGTTGGGAAGGGCTAATTACAATGGGATGAGGCAGGAACAAGCAAGACTAAATTTCTAATGTGCCACACTGGTTTCGTCAACCACTGTTCCTTTTTCCCCACCATCTTTTCCCTGTCCCATTACAAACTTGCCCTGAATCAAGCATCTGGTCCTAAACTTCCTCCCATTTGTCCTGTGCTTTCACATCAGTAGTGTGCAAACTGTTGGAGAGGATTCTGAAGGATAGGATCTCTGAGCATTTGGAGAAGTACAGTCTACTCAAGGATAGTCAGCATGGCTTTCTGAAGTGAAGGTTGTACCTCACAAGCCTAAATGAGTTTTTTGAGGAGGTAACAAAAAACAATTGATGAGGGTAGGACAGTAGATGTGATCTACATGGATTTTAGTAAGGCATTTTACAAGGACAACTATAAGAGACTCGTTCAGAAAGTCATGAAGCATAGAATTCATGGAACCTTGGCTGTGTGGATAAAAAATTGGCTTGCATGTAGAAAACAGAGTAGTAGTGGAAAGAAAGTATTCAGTCTGGAGGTCAGTAGTAGTGGAGTTCCAGCAGGATCAGTTCTGGGACCTGTCTTTGTGATTTTTAGAAATGACCTAGATGAAGAGGCAGAAAGATGGGTCATCAAGTTTGCAGATGATACAAATGTTGGAGGAGTTGTGGCTGGTGCTAAAGGTTGTCATAAGTTACAAAAGTATATGTACAGAATGCAGAGTTGGATGGAAAAGTGGCAGATGGAGTTCAATCTGGATAAGTGTGAGGTGATACATTTTGGAAGGACAACCCCGAAGGCTGAGCACAAGGTTAATGGTCGATTACTTAGGAGTGTTGATGAACAGAGATACCTTGGGGTCCAAATCCATACATCCCTCAAAGTTGCCACGCAGGTTGATAGGATAGTTAAGAAGGCCTATGGGGTTGAGTTGCAAGAGTTGAGCGGTCATGCTGCAACTCCACAAATATCTGGTGAGATCACCAGATATTGTGTTCAGTTCTGGTCACCTCATTATAGGAAGTTTGCAAGCTATGGAGATGGTGCAGTGGAGATTTACCAGGATGTTGCCTGGATTGGAAAATAATCTTATGAGGCAAGGTTAGCAGAGCTGGGACTCTTTGTAGCATAGTAGGATGAGAGGAGACTTAATAGAGGTCTATAAGATTATGAGAGACGCAGATAGGGTTGACAGCCAGAGACTTTTTTTTCTCGGGCAAGAATAGCAAAACACCAGAGGACATGTCTACAAAGTGAAGGGAGGGAAGCTTAGGGGAAATATCAGGGGTAATTTTTTTTTTACAGAGAGTTGTGGGCCTGTAATGCCTTGCTAGGGATGGTGGTGGAGGCTGAAACATTAGGGGCATTTTAGACACTCTTAGACAGGCTCACAGATGGAAGAAAAATAGAGGGTTATGAGGTAGGGAGTGTTTAGTACTTTTTAAATGTTGTTTGGCACAACATCAAGGGCCCAAGGGCCTACACTGTACTATGTTCTGTATCGGGTCATTAAAATTTTGCTGTTTGCTCTTTGGTCTGCTGCAATTCTGTCTGGATAGTCTTCCAGTGCTGCCATTTGAGCAAAAGCCTTTAACTAAAGCCTCAGTGTGACTTTGGGAAACATTTCAGACAGTTTTTTTTCCCCATGTGACACTGTATTATTTTCAGATTCAGAATGAGACTGTAACAACATATATTCTTTAAGCAGTATATATGCTTGCATCACACAATGTTTTGCCCTTTAACCTGTCATTCACAATGAGCCTGGTGTTTGTGGCACACTAAATTCCTGTTAATTAGCACACACAGATATTCAGCACATGTCAGTATGCAACTTAACCCACTTTCGGCACAGAATTTGCATTGCCTTCATAAAGGTAGATATTGGATTGCAACCATTATATTCAAGACTGCCAAGATATTGTATTCCTGCTGTTTTTCCTCATGACAAAGTTTAGACTTTTCAGTATTATCTGGTGTATAATGTAGCCCCTGTACATTTTGAAATTGGCAAAGGTTATTCCTCTGTACAGTTGTAATTTTGGATACAATGCAGAATCTGGTTTCATTGTGAGAAGTAGCTTGCTTTGCCAGCTGAATTTTTAGAGAATATTTCATTTGTTATGTATTTTTAGTATTTATTGTTTGTATATTGGACATTGAACAGCAATTAATAGATTAATAGAAAGAAATGAATGCATAATATTTTGAGTAACAAAGCTGGAGTTGGAATACTGATAATGGCAGTAGAAAGATCAGTTACATTTTATAGTAAAAGTCCAATAACCCCCAGTGTCCTTGGGAATTTGGAGCTGAATGCAGCTTTGACAGATTGTTGGATGTTATTCATTTTAATGTCTCAAACCAGTTTAGATTTACCTTTTTTTTAAGATGTTACGTCGTAGTATTATAAATTATTTCAGTGAGCCCAGTAAGAGCATGCATGAAACAAAATCCAGTGAGTTTAAACAGTGCCAGAAAGAGGAACTAAATTTGCTTAATAAGGGGTTCTGACGAGGATCCCCATAGGTTTATAAGGAATGCTGGAAGCAGATCCTCCAAGTTAGTTTATATGGGGCAAGGGAATGGAGCCCTATTGTGTTTATGATTGCAAGAATTCGAGCTCCAAGAAGCCAAATCCTTAATGATTGGGATTTCTGAATAATATGATGTGAATTGAATACAAGAATAATTATTTTGCAAGTAAATAATGATTAATCATTGAATGATTTGTAATTTCAATGGAGCCATTCATTAAATTATTAATTTTCTGATATCTTTAAATATGGAAGATGTATTTGATTTATCCCATTTATCTTGTACTTGTAACAGAATTATGCACCTATTTTGCCTAGGACTTTGTTCAAAACAATCTGAAAACCTTCGGCTGTTCTATATATGGGCTTCAATTCATGATTATTCTGTGGATTGACAAATCGGTGTACATATTCCTGTTCCAGATCTTTACCTCATGCATTGGCCTGATGGAAATGTCCCAGGGAAGTCTAATCGTGAACTTCGAGCTGAAACATGGCAAGCGATAGAGGAATTGTATGATGAAGGTAAGCTGCAACTATTATATGGATCCTGTTGAAAAATTCCATTTGTTTTGTATTATCATTTATAATTTTTGAATCTTGAAAAATAGTATTTTAACATCTTAGGTTGGGTTATTTCCCATTTGATTTTCCTAAATTGCCCTTTTTGTTTTTGTTCTTTGTGGATAACAGCTGAGAGCTATGCAAGGTAGATTCAAAAATGGCAAAAGGTTAGTATTGGGCAATTGGATGAGCAAATCTTTTTTTGTTCATTCTAGGTCTATAAGAGCAGAGAGCAGACCATTTGAAATACCCTGTATAATGAGTTTCATATATATATATATATATATATATATATGTGTCAATTTATCTGAATTGAGCTGGATGCTTGTAATAAAAACACACTGAAATGCTGGAGGAACTCAGCCTGGACTTTCAGCATCCATAGGAGACAAAGATATAATACCTGAACCCTTCTTCAAGGAATATGAGGAATGAGCAAAAAACAGGAAATCTCAGAATATGGTTAGTGCTGGCTGGGGGGAGTCATCCAGAACAACAAAAGGTGATAATTGGATATGATGAGGGGAGACATGAGAGTTGATTATGTCTATTTGAAAGGAGACAGGGAAAAGGCAGAGACACAGAGCTGGAGGGAAGCAAAGAGGGGGAGGGAATGCTTTTTAATGAAAGCCAGAGAAGTTGATATTAATGCCATCTAGTTGGAGGGTGCCCAGTTGGAAGATGTGTTGTTCCTCCAATTTACGAATAGTCTTAGTCTGGCAGTGCACGAGACTACGGACAGACATGACAGCAAAGGAATGGGATAGGAATTAAAATGTGTGGCCACTGTGAGATCCATGCTATTGCAGTGGACAGAGCCACGGTGCTTTACAAAGCTTCAAGATAAAACCTTGGATTGTTGTAACTTCAACTACAAGGGTTAGCTCCAAGTATGTTGCATATTCAATGTTTGGTATTATATTGTTCTATAGGAATTCTATATTTGATTGTTGATGGTATCTGTTGAATCCTGTTTATAGGCTCTAACAATCTTTTACAATAACATGGAAAATATGACCTGGAGTAAGACATTCAGCCCTTCATAGAGGGCCAACTATGTTTGTGTTAAATAGTTTTGCTGAATCATTCAATTCAGTCATGACTGATTATCCATTTCAGTTCCTTGTTCTTACCTTCTCTCTATAGAACATTACAGCACATAAACAGGCCCTTCAGTCCTTCTAGTCTATGGCAAACCTTTTTTTTTGCCCTTCACACCTCTCCCATCCATGTACCTGTCCAAATATTTCTTGAATGTTAAAACTGGGTGTGGGGGGGGGTGGGGTCGGCGTGTGACATGTGATGACATGGGGTTAGAGTGGATCTCCTCAAAAAAGTTCAGAAAAAGTGATTTAAAAAAAAATAAAAGTTACTGAAAATACAAGAAATAACTGTCTAAAGATGTACAGAAGAGATCAACATATCACCAAAGAAAGATAGCTATTACTGTAATACAAGAAATGGAGCAAGAAAAAGAACAAAAAAAAGAAGAGAGGCCTACCTTAGAGTATTCTGGAGCTGTCCGCAAGGTAATATCCAAGGGAGTACGGCCAGAAGCTGGGGAGACCTTGGACACTGCTGTACAGGGTCTCCTCTGACACATAGTGAAGAAGTGACTCTGCGCATGCACGACTCCTCACACAAGCGCAGAGCTCCAGCAATCAAGAAGAAGACCTGGAAAAGCAAAGAAAAGACCAGAACAAGCTATTGTCAAGAAAAAAAGCAGAGAAAGGTGCAGAAGTTTCTTTATCTTCTGAGGAAATGAAACAATTTTTAGACTCTTTTCGTCAGTCTTTGGTGGTGTTAACTGATGAAGTGAGGAAGAATGGTGACAAGATTGAAAGATTAATGCAACAGGTTGATACAAGATTTGAAATAGTGGATGGAAAAATTAAAGGAAATGAATTTGAGGTTCAGAATATTAAAGACCAAATGAGGAAAGTACAAGCAGAAGCTACTGCTAAGAATGATCAATTAATGCAAAAAATAGACATTCTGGAAAATTTTAGTAGACGGAATAATATCAAGATTGTTCGGCTTATGAAGGTGAAGATATGAAAAAATTTCTGCAACAATGGATCAGGCTGAATTCCAAGGAGATTTGGAGATTGAATGAGCCCATCGGGCACTGAGACCTAAAGCTCAGCCAGTCCAAAGGTCCCGTCCAATACTTATCAGATTCCTTGGATATGAAGTAAGAGAGAAGATATTGGAGTTGGCAGCAAAGCAAACTAAAGAAAGATGATCACCTTTGATTTATAATGGAAATAAGATTTTCTTTTATCCAGACATAAGTTTTGATTTCTTAAAAAAGAGAAAACAGTTTAATCCAGTTAAAAATGTGCGATGAATAATGGCTATGCCTTTGTTTTGAGATACTCTGCTGTATTTGTCCTGGGTGGGAGAAATAGATTTTTTACAGAGCCTAATGAAGCAAAGGTATGTGCCGCTTCATTGCCTGACAAAGAACAACAGGTGGTTGGTGATACTTGAACTAATTATATAACTGAGAATTTTACTGTAACTGAAATTGCATTGTGTTTCGAGAGTTTAAATAGGGAGAAAGGTTTAACTTATAATGTAAGTGATCTAATATATTTTGATAAGATCTATGGATTATTAGACTTGTTGGAAGGGATGGTATGGCATATTGAGTGAGTTAGTGGGGTATATGAAGCTGAGCACTGCGGAATCAAGGACACGGATGTGATACTATTCGCATCCCATATTGATCAGGGGATTAGTGACATTTTTACATCACACGCCTCTGGGGGTTTTTCTTTACTTTCTTCTTCTTTCTTCCTTTTACTATCTTTTTTTTGTTCAAAGCCCTGAAATGATTGTTTAAGAACGTAGTACATTATGTAAGTAGTATTAAGGGTGAGTAAGGAGGGGGGGATGTTGGGTGGACATATGATCTAATATTGGTGTTTAATGGCAGGGAAATGGAAATGGAACTTTATTAGTATTAATATTCACAGAATTCCAAATCCAATAAAGCAAAAAGGTTATTAAGTTATATGAAAAAAATTAAAATGGATGTAGCTTTTCTACAAGAAACTCATTTAACTGAAATAGAACTTGTGAAGTTAAAGAGGGATTGAGTAGGAATGATTTTGTCTTCTTCATTTAATTCTTAAGACAGAGGCATAGCGATATTAATAAATAAGTTTACCAATTAAAATATTGGATACAACTATTGATAAAGTGGGAAGATAAGTAATGATAAATTGTCAAATCTATTCAGAATATTGGACACTAATGAATATATATGCACCGAATACAGATGATGGACAATTTATACAAGACATTTTTATGCAATTAGCCAATGCAAATGGGAAAATAATTATAGGGGGAGATTTTAATTTTACCTTTGACTTGAAGTTGGATAGATCAGGTGGAATTATGATTAAAAACAGGGTAGTTAAAACTACCTTTATGAACGAAATGAAACTTACTGATAGTTGGAGGAAGATGTAGCCTAGTACTATGGATTATTCATTTTTTCTTTTACCTTTGACTTGAAGTTGGATAGATCAGGTGGAATTATGATTAAAAACAGGGTAGTTAAAACTACCTTTATGAACGAAATGAAACTTACTGATAGTTGGAGGAAGATGTAGCCTAGTACTATGGATTATTCATTTTTTCTTTTAGACAGAAGACATATTCATGTATAGATATGTTTTTAATCTCTTCGCAGCTACAAGCAAGAGTTCAAAAGACTGAATACCAAGCAAGAATATTATTGGGCCATTCACGTTTAGTTATGTCAATTGCATTGGAAGAAGAGCAAAATATAGGTTAAAGATGGAGGTTTAATACTGCATTGTTAAAAAGGCAAGATTTTTGTGAATTTATAAGACAGCAGATCATTTTTTTTCTAGACACTAATGAGCACTCTATAACCAATAAATTTGTTATTTGAGACTCTATGAAGGCTTATTTAAGAGAGCAAATAATAAGTTTTACGGCTAAGATTTTTAAAAAAGAGTATATGTGCGAAGTTAACTGGAAAAAGAAATATTAAATTTGGAAAAAAAATTACACAATCAAGCGAATTATGAGAAATGAAGAATATTGGAATTTTAAAAAAAGAAATTTAATGAAATGCAAACATGTAAAGTAGAGAGAGATATAAGGTGAACTTGACAAAAATATTATGAGTTGGGGGATAGAGCCCATAAAGTTTTAGCGTAGCAATTTTTTTTTCTTGGAATATTTTATTTATAATTTTTCATACAGGCTTGTAGTCATATACTGCGACCTGCCAACGATGGCAGTTCACAATCTCTTATACATGTACATATATTCCTTTTCTCTATGACTATATATACACGCCCATGTCATTGCCCACCCCCATCTATAAAACTAAACAATTCATTTATAGTACAATGTCGATAACAATAACAAACACTAACATTAAGGAAGTTAATAAGAATACACATAATTTAAAAAAAATAAGAAAAGAAACAGGGACTATCACGGCTCAACGGACGGCTTCTGGGTCGGTGCTCATTCTTGACTTTCCTTGATCGGGATCAGTGCAGGAGAGAGGGAGTCGCAGCAGGGAATGGTAGAACAATCACTTCCATGCACCTATGTAGTGCATGTATGGCTGCCAAATCTTCCGAAAGGTGCTGTACTTGTTTCTCAGATTGTAAGTTATTTTCTCCAGGGGAACACAACTTTGCATTTCCTTGTTCCATCACTCGATACTAAGAATAGAGTCGGACTTCCAGCTCACCGCAATGCACTTCCTGGCCCCGATTAACACAAATTGGATTTGAAATTTGGACAGCTTCATTGTAAGCCTTATGCCCATTATATTCCCCAGCAGGAACACCTCTGGGTCCTGAGGGAACTGTTTACCTATAATTTTTTCCAGGACTTGGCCTAGATCCACCCAAAAGGGTCTCACCTTGGCACATAACCAGGTTGCATGTACAAACATCTTGTCTGCAACAACACACCTGAAGCATTTGTCTGGGAGTTCTGGCTTTGATCTATGGATTTTTGCGGCGTTATGAACAATTGGTGCAAAAAGTTATACTGGACCAGCCTGTACCTTGCATTAACGACCATGATCATACTTTCCTGGTACAGGTCGGACCAGCACCTCTCATCATTTGTAATACCCAAGTCCGACTCCTATCTGCCTCTCGACCTATGAAGGCCCGGGTTGGGTCCCTCTGACTGAAACATATAATATATTGCTGAAATAAATTTCTTGCCAATCCCTCTTTGAATCAGGGCCTCTATGCTACTCCAACGAGGTAGGACCATACCTGGACCTAATACGTCCCGTAGAAAAGACCTTATTTGAAGATAGCAGTGGAATGTTTTATTTGTTAAATCATATTTATTTTTAAGCTGTTCAAACGACATTAATTGCCCTTGTTCATACAGTCCTCTATACATCTGACTCCATTATGGAGCCAGATGTCCAGAATCTTGTACCCACTGTCAGTGGTATTAATTTATTTGGAGTCTAGGGCGTTTTTGGTGACAGCCCCATCTTAATATCCAAATACTGGTTGATTTTGGTCCAGATACTAATCACTTGTTTTAATATGGGGCTGCACTTCTTCCCGGTCAGCAATTTAACGTCCCATTTATAAATAAAATCCTTTGCTATCTTCTCGCTCACCAGGTGCAGATCAATTTGTGCCCAGGATGGTACATCTCCTCCCTAAAAAAGGGAGGCGATGTATCTCATTTGAGCCACCCAATAAATTTTTTTAAAAGTCTGGCAATCTCAATCTGCCTAGACTATAGTCCCATGTTAATTTTTCCATAGAGACCCTTGGTACCTTACCATTCCAAAGAAACCTCCTAACCATATGTGATAACTATTTGAAGAAACCCTGGGGCAACGGCACAGGCAATGATTGGAAAAGATATTGGAATCTTGGCAACACATTCATTTTGATACAGTTGACCCTCCCCACCAGAGTGATAGGCAGAGGAATCCACCTCTTTAAGTCCTCTTCAACTCTTCCCAGCAAGGGGGCATAATTTAACATATAAATTATTCAAGTCACTATCAATATTAACTCCTAGGTATTTAATCCCCTTCTGTGGCCACTTTAAACTACTAATTCCTTGAAATTGATTATAATTACCCTCAATGAGTGGCATCACCTCACTCTTATCCCAATTGATCTTATAGCCAGAAAGTCCCCCATAGTCCTCCAGTACCTCGTGCAGCCTAGGCAAGGAAGTCGCAGGGTCTGTCAAATATATCAGTACATTGTCAGTGAACAAGTTAATTTTGTGTTCCTCCTGGCCCACTCTATAACCTTTGATATATGGATCCTGCCAAATGGCTTCTGCCAACGGTTCCATAGCCATCACAAAGAGAGCCGGTGAGAGTGGACACCCTTGCCTACTAGATCTGGTAAGTGGGAAGGCTGGGGAGACCTGCCTTAGTGCCGGCAGCAACGCCGGTTTCTTGCAGTTTCCTCTTTTGTCAGGCAGGTCCGTTCCCCACGGGGGTTGCCGCTGCTGACCTGCACCCAACGCCGACTTCTCCTCGGGCCTCACACCCACCACGAGCGTGCCTAACTTTGCGATCCTGCTGTGGGAGGGGGGGCCCAGGCCTTTTCTTCTCTCCAGGGGCTTCCAGAGGGATTTCCCTCCATACCTGCTGGGCATTGACACTGAATTCGTCCAGGACCTGTTCTCGCTGTCTGGTGAGTTCCTCCTTTGTAGCTGCGGTTCCCATTTCAGGCCCTGGGGTGGCCCCGCCATTTTCCTCACCACAAAGAATTCCAGGCTTGCCCTCTCACCTCGGTACAGAAGTGACTTTTGCTTGCTGACTTGCTTTTTTTTGTCATGTTGCATTTAAAAATTCTTCTCGTGACCTTTTTTGGCATTTTGGACTGTCAGTTGAGATTTTGACCTTGTTTGTAATCAAAAATCCTGGGAGCTCTCGGAATCCACCTCCTCTTACTCTCCCCGCATCACGTGACTGCCTTTAGCATGGCAATTGAAGACAGAGCAATTATCAAGAACAATAACAGATACAAAAGAGGAATCTGGTCAACTTACTTAAAAAACACAGGAAATTAATGATGTTTTTATGAAGTTTTATATAAATTATATCAATCAGAATCTTTGAAAGATGGAGATAAAAATTGATGAATATTTATCCCAAGTACATTACCGGAATTAAATATTGAAGAAAAGAGCGAATTATCAAACTCTTTTAGTGAAACAGAAATATATATGTTGAGGTCTTTACTAAATAATAAGGCTCCAGGGAGAAGATGGTTTCTCTCCAGAGTTTTATAAAGAATTTAAAGAGTTACTGATCCCTTTAATTATGGGATTTTGGATCAAATGAATGATTCCTGTGATTTACTGGAGTCGTTTAAAACAGCAATAATAGTTATTCCAAAAAAAAGGAAGAATCCTTTGCTTCCATCTTCATATAGACCAATATCATTTTTAAATACAGATTATAAATTTTTGTCTAAATTATTAGCTAATAAATGAGCTAAATTTATAAATATAGTTCAAACAGGTTTTAAAAATAGATCAGCGGATAATATTGTTAAGTTTTTAAGTTTATTAAATGTAGCTCAAAGAAGAAAAATACCATCAGTAACTTTGGCTTTAGATGCAGAAAAGTAATTTAATAGATTAGAATGGGACTATTTATTTAAAGTATTGAAGGTTTTTGGAATTCCGATGAATTTTATAAATTGGATAAAAGGATTATAAATCACCTAAATGCTAAAGTAGTAACAAATAGACAAATATCTAAAGCTTTCTCATTGGAAAGATCAACTAGACAAGGTTGTCCATTATCACCTTTTTTATTTGCGTTGGCCATAGAGCCTTTAGCAGAGGTGATAAGAAGAGATAATGAGATTTAAGATTTAAGATAGAAGATAAAGCACATAAAATTAGTCTTTTTGCTGCAGATGATTTTCTATTATATCTTAAATGTATGATTGGTTTAATATCAGGTTATAAAGTAAATATTGATAAAAGTGAAGTGATGCTAATGATTCAGACTGATTATACTCAAATTAAGAAAGTGACAAGATTTAAATGGCAGAAGGAAGCAGTTAGATATTTAGAAATTAATATTGATAAGAATTTGAATAATTTATTTAAATTGAATGACTTACCTCTATTGAAGAAAATTAAAGAAGATTTTAAAAGATGGAAGAAGTTACCAATTTCTTTAATAGGAAAGATAAATTGTGTGAAGATGAATATTTTTCCTAGATTACAACATCTATTTCAATCATTATCAATTTCTGTACCAGCAAAAGTTTTTTAAAGATTTAAATAAAAAATGTAAGAAAATTTATTTGGCGAGATAAAATGTCCAGGATGGTGTTACAAAAATTAACATGGAAATATGATCGGGGGGGGGGGATGAAGAGTGCCCAATTTTTAAAATTATTATAAAGCAGCTCAACTTAGATTCTTAACGTCCTGTTATCAGCATGGTGAAAAGACAGCGTGGGTACAGATTGAAATGAGTAAATTAGGAGAAGATAATTCTGAACATATTTTGTATAAATGGCATGAAAAACTGTTGAAAGGCAAATTAGAAACCCCAAATTTGAAACATTTACTTAAAGTATGGAATGATATCCACATGGAAAGAGGAATGAAAAATTGTCAAATAGCCAAAATATATTACCCTCATTCCTTTTACAGTAAATAACTCATTTTTTGATACTTGGCATAACTGTGGAATAAAGGATTGGTTTTTTTTTTAACTTTTGACCAATTGAAAGACAAATATAATATTCCAAATATTACTATTTTTTCTTATTATCAACTTAAATCATATTTAAAAAGAAAGTTAGAATTGAATTTTAGATTACCTGAACAAAGTCAATTTAAATATTTCAAAACTGATACGTTTATTAAAAGATTTATTACTAACATGTAGTGGATCGTTCTGCACAAGTTAGCGGGCAGAATTGGCAGGGACAGGTGCGGGGTGGTAATGGCACTGGGGAGTCAGCATCGCTGCATAGAAGCAGGCTGCAGGTGGAAGCCGGGACTTCCGGGGAATCTGCCCATCAAGACTCTGGAAATGGTGGTGGGCAGCCAGAACTCAAGGGATGGGTTTTGGGAGCCCAGAAGGGCATTGGGATTGTTTAAATATCACATGGGTGTTTTGAGTAAAATTTTTCTGTCACTGGAGTTTATTGTGTGGACTTCAGTTATTGTGGCTCCTGTAGTTGGTAATTACAGATGCCAAATTGCAAGATGCTATTGTTATGAGCACAGAGGACCCCAAAACCCAGCAGCAATAGATATTCACCAAGACAAATGGTTAATAAAACAAAAGTTGCTTTTAATTATCTTTAAACATGAAAACAGGATCAAACTTTAACTTATTACTATTAGCTAACCTAATTTAACCCCCTTCTAATTCTAAGCGCATATGTATGTAATGTGTGTATAAGTTCAGAAAAGTTCTGATTCACAGTCCAATTTCATTTCTCATTCCTCCAAGTTTACTGGTTGCAGGCAATTCTTATACTGTCCACAGAATTTAACTTTTATGAAGTTCACCAGGCTTTGGTGCTTGAAAGGTAAATGGTTACAGCTCAGGAAGGTACTTGTTGGTTTTGAGAGAGAGATTTGTTGTTCGCTGGACACCCACAACTGATTCCATGTAATCAGCTACTTCAGTGTCCTGCTGAAGAAACTTGCCCTATCAGGGTTTTCCAGATGATAACTTCTTTCTTTCAGTCACCACAGAGTTCCTTTTTGTTTCCCTTATTTCAAGTGAAATATTAGGCAGCCAGTCCTCTCCTCTTGTATGGACCATAAGGGCTTTGACCAGGCTGAACTAAGCACTCACAACCCGACTTCCAAATTAGGTATTTCCACAAGCTTGCCAGCTTGTCCTGTTCTAGTCCGAGCTGCTTTTGCTGTCTGTAAAACAGTAGAACTGATCTCTCTCTCTCTCTCTCTCTCTCTCTCTCTCTCTCTCTCTCTCTCTCTCTGAGAAAAAGCCTGTTTTACTCTCTCTGCTTGCAAAACCATATGACCCTCTTAGAATAGCAAGTTCCACTCCAGACAGCCTGCGGCTTCGACAAGTTCTTTCATCTGTTGCTTTTTTGTAAACAACAATCCATTAGTGAAGTCTCTTGGGAACTCTCCAAAGCTTTTGCAAAGACTCTTGGAGCCAGCCTGTCTAGCATTAGCAGAGCTCCAGTATTTTAAATGAGATGTTTTAAAGTGTTTGTATGTGACCTACACTAAAAAAAACTTGCCCCATTTATTTTCCAAAAACATATCTATAATCTGTCACACTTTGCAGAACAAAAACCTATTTAAATCCAAATTAAGATGGGAAAGAGATTTAAATACACAAATTCAAGAAGAGGGATAGTCAAAATTATGTCATGAGAGTGTAACTAATACAATTAATTTCAGATATCAATGGTACAAATTCAATTTTTTACATCAATTATACTCCTCATAAATTATATGGACTTCATTCAAACTGCTCTGATCAATGTTTTAGATGTAATAAAGAGGTAGGAACTTTCTTGCATGCAATATGGCAGTGTGACAAAGTTGGAAATTTTGAGAAGATGAGTATTTTACTGAGACAAATCATGAATATACAAGTACCGAAAGATCCAAGAAAACTTTTGTTATGTGATTAAAAATAATCTGAAATTAGATGTTTACCAGAGGAAGTTTCAGTGCACCAGTAGCAAAGAAATGTATAGTAGTAACAAATTAGACAATAATGTAGGGTTGAATAGATGGCAAGTGGAATTACAAAATTGTATACCTTTAGGGAGAAAATATGTATTATTTACGGAATCAATCAGAAAAATTTTAAGATTTGGAAGCTATATATGGATCCCATTGGTATAAGTTCATCCACAGCACTCACCACTCCAGCTCCAACTCGCCCTAGCTAACTTACAGATTCAAGATAATATTTGTACATTTGAAATTTAATTAATTAATGATATATGATAAATTCAGGAAAGCTTTTTTTTCCCCTACTTTTTTGGGGAGGGTGGGAGGAGAAAATATGTATCATTTTGCAACATTTTATTACTTTGATAAGTATGTTATGTTTGTCATTGATGAAAATGAAAAATAAAATGTTAAAATTGAGCTCACATTCACCACTTCAGCTGGTAGCATGTTTCCCCTTGTATTCCCCCTAAACATTTCCCCTTTTACTCTTAACCCATGTCCTCTGGTTTGTATCTCACCTACCCTCAAGTCAAAAGGCTATCTACCTTTACTCTGTCTATCCCCTCATAATTTTAAATGCATCTATCAAATCTCCCTTCATTCTTCTACGCTCCAGGGAATAAAGACCTAACCTGTTTTCCCAGTATCCCAGTTTGTGAAGTCCAGGCAACATTCTAGTAAATCTTCTCTCCACGCTTTCTATCTTATTGATATATTTCCTGTAGTTGGGTGACCAAAACTGCACACAATGCTCCAATTTTTGCATCACAAATGTCTTCTACAACCTTACCATAACATCCCAATTCCTAAACTCAATACTTTGTTTTATGAAGGCCAATATGTCAAAAGCTCTCTTTACAACCCTATCCATCTTTAATGCCACTTTCTGAGAATTATGTATCTGTATTCGTAGATCCCAGCAATGAAAGACCCCAACAATGAAGACGCTGTTTACATCCGGTACCGCACGGATGGCAGTCTCTTCAATCTGAGGCGCCTGCAAGCTCACACCAAGACACAAGAGAAACTTGTCCGTGAACTACTCTTTGCAGATGATGCCGCTTTAGTTGCCCATTCAGAGCCAGCTCTTCAGCGCTTGACGTCCTGCTTTGCGGAAACTGCCAAAATGTTTGGCCTGGAAGTCAGCCTGAAGAAAACTGAGGTCCTCCATCAGCCAGCTCCCCACCATGACTACCAGCCCCCCCACATCTCCATCGGGCACACAAAACTCAAAACGGTCAACCAGTTTACCTATCTCGGCTGCACCATTTCATCAGATGCAAGGATCGACAATGAGATAGACAACAGACTCGCCAAGGCAAATAGCGCCTTTGGAAGACTACACAAAAGAGTCTGGAAAAACAACCAACTGAAAAACCTCACAAAGATAAGCGTATACAGAGCCGTTGTCATACCCACACTCCTGTTCGGCTCCGAATCATGGGTCCTCTACCGGCACCACCTACGGCTCCTAGAACGCTTCCACCAGCGTTGTCTCCGCTCCATCCTCAACATCCATTGGAGCGCTCACACCCCTAACGTCGAGGTACTCGAGATGGCAGAGGTCGACAGCATCGAGTCCACGCTGCTGAAGATCCAGCTGCGCTGGATGGGTCACGTCTCCAGAATGGAGGACCATCGCCTTCCCAAGATCGTATTATATGGCGAGCTCTCCACTGGCCACCGTGACAGAGGTGCACCAAAGAAAAGGTACAAGGACTGCCTAAAGAAATCTCTTGGTGCCTGCCACATTGACCACCGCCAGTGGGCTGATAACGCCTCAAACCGTGCATCTTGGCGCCTCACAGTTTGGCGGGCAGCAGCCTCCTTTGAAGAAGACCGCAGAGCCCACCTCACTGACAAAAGGCAAAGGAGGAAAAACCCAACACCCAACCCCAACCAACCAATTTTCCCTTGCAACCGCTGCAATCGTGTCTGCCTGTCCCGCATCGGACTGGTCAGCCACAAACGAGCCTGCAGCTGACGTGGACTTTTTACCCCCTCCATAAATCTTCGTCCGCGAAGCCAAGCCAAAGAAAAAAAGAAAAAGAAGATCCCAGCAGCGTGATCCCAGCTGCTGAAGATCCAGCTGCGCTGGATGGGTCACGTCTCCAGAATGGAGGACCATCGCCTTCCCAAGATCGTATTATATGGCGAGCTCTCCACTGGCCACCGTGACAGAGGTGCACCAAAGAAAAGGTACAAGGACTGCCTAAAGAAATCTCTTGGTGCCTGCCACATTGACCACCGCCAGTGGGCTGATAACGCCTCAAACCGTGCATCTTGGCGCCTCACAGTTTGGCGGGCAGCAGCCTCCTTTGAAGAAGACCGCAGAGCCCACCTCACTGACAAAAGGCAAAGGAGGAAAAACCCAACACCCAACCCCAACCAACCAATTTTCCCTTGCAACCGCTGCAATCGTGTCTGCCTGTCCCGCATCGGACTGGTCAGCCACAAACGAGCCTGCAGCTGACGTGGACTTTTTACCCCCTCCATAAATCTTCGTCCGCGAAGCCAAGCCAAAGAAAGATTCGTAGATCCCTCTGTTCTACCACACTCCTCAGTGCCCCACCATCTTTCCATGTATGTCCTTTCTTGGTTTGTCCTTCCAAAATGCAACACCTCACACTTGTCAGCATTAAATTCCATCTCCCATTTTCAGCCCATTTTTCCAGCTTTGAAACCCTTCTTCACTGTCCACAACACTTCTTAGTGTCATCTGCAAATTGCTGATCCAATACCATATTATCATCCAGATCATTGAAATAGATGATAAACAACAAAGAGGCACATCAATAATCACAGCCTCCAGTCTGAGAAGCAATCATCCACCACCACTCTCTGGCTTCTTCCATTCAATCATTGTTGAATCCAGTTCACTACTTCACCATGAATATCTAGCGTCTGAACCTTCCACTAGCCTCCCGTGTGAACCTTGTCAAAGACCGTACTAAAGTCCATGTAGACAACATCCACAGCCTTTCCTTCATCAACTTTCCTATTAACTTCCTCAAAAAATCTCTCCACGATTGGTTAAACATGACCTATCATGCACAAAGCCATGTTGATTATTCCTATCAGTTTTTTAGAACACCTTCCATTAATTTACCTACTACAGAAGTCAGGCTCACTGGCCTATAATTTCCAGGGTTACTTTTGGAGCCATGTAACGTGAGCCACCCTTCAATACCCATGGCTAAGGACATTTTAAATATTTCTGCCAGAGCACCTGGAATTTCTACACTAGCCTCCCTCAAGGTCCAAGGGGGATGTATTGTTAGGCCCTGGGGATTTATCCACCCTTATTTTTTAATGACAGAAACCACTTTCCCTTTTAATCTGTAAGGTTCCATGACCTCATGCTTGTTTTCCTTACTTCCCATAACTTGGTGCCCGTTTCCTGAGTGAATACTAATGGAAAGAAATTAAGATTTCCCCATCTCATTTGGTTCCATTCAAAGCCGACCACTAATCTTCAAGGGGACCAATTTTGTCCCTTATAATCCTTTTGCTTTTCATATCCCTTCGGATTTTCCTTCATATCGTCTACCAAAGCGAACTCGTAACCTTTCTAATTTCTTTCTTGAGGTTTTTCTTGTATTTTTTATACTCCTCCAGTACTTCATTTGCTCCATGTTGCCTAGACCTGCTGTACACCTCTCTGTTCTTTTGAACCAAATCCTCAATGTCCCTCAAATATCCAGGTTCCCTTTGCCTACTAACCTTACCCTTAATTCTGACAGGAACATACAAACTCTGTACTCTCAAAATTTCACCTTTGAAAATCCTCCACTTACCTCACACATCCTTACCCGAAACAACTTATCCCAATTCATGCATTCTAGATCCTTTCTCATTTTCTCAAAATTTGCCTTTCAAAAATTTAGAATTTCAACCCGAGGCCAAGACCTATCCTTCTCCATAATTAATTTGAAACTAACGGCATTACAATCCTGGACCCAAAATGTTCCCCTACACATTACTTCTGTCACCTGTCCTGTCTCAATCCCTTATAGGAGATCCAGTATAGCACTCTCTCTAGTCAGTACCTCTATATATTAATTTAGAACACTTTCCTGAACATATTTGACAAACTCCAAGCCATCTAGCCCTTTTACAGTAAGGGAGTCCCAGTCTATTTTTGGAAAATTAAAATCTCCTACTATCACAACTTTATGTTTCCTGTCTGCTATTTCTCTACAGATTTTATCCTCAAATTCTCATTGACTATAAGGCAGTCTTTGATACAACCCCATGAGTGTGGTCATATCTTTCCTGTTCATCAGCTCCACCCATACAGCCTCAGTAGACGAGCCCACTGGTCTGTCCTGGCTAAGCCCAGCTGATATTTTCCCTGATGAGCAATACCACTCCTCAACCTTTAATTTCACCCCACCCCCCACATTCTATCTCATCTAAAGCAACGGAAGCCTGGAAAATTAAGCTGCCAGTCCTGCCCTTCCTGCAACCAAGTTTCACTAATGTCATAATTCCACGTGCTATTCCACTCTCTCAGCTCATCTATCTTTCCTACAATACTGCTTGCATTCAAATAGATGCATCTGAGAACATTTCCACCATGTACAACCCATTGAATTCTAACAGTGCATGTAATTTTTAACATAATCTTTTCCCTCCTTCACTCCTCTGTAATGGAGGATTAAAACCATGTACCCAGATGCTTTTTGCTTATGTGGAACTGACGACACTGGGTCCACACGCAGGTCACCTTACTTTCAGAACTAGCAGATGTAATTAAACTCAGCCATGGGGGCTTATCTGAAGATACACTTTGAAATGGAATTCCACTGTTAGGCCCAGGGAAAGCAGTTGTCAAATTCAACACTCTGAAATTGACGAATTGGTCACAACCTGTCTTGCTCGAGAAGTTTTAATAAGTCTTTGTATCTACGAGATAAACCAGGAAATCATAACATCCTGGTTCCATAATAATTAATCTTCTAAATTGTAGAATATAATGTTCAGTTTTGATTTTGACTGACAAATATTAGAAGGAGTAAGCGCATGATTAATTGTTTTTGGGGTATATAAGCCTGTGGTCCTGCTGCTGAAGTTTAGACTCTCCGAGGGGTGGGAACACCCCTTGTCAAGAAGGAAGAACAGCCAGAGTCCGAGCAACGTCCCGGTCGGGGGAGGTGGAGAAGCTGCTACCAGCGCCCTGACAACCTACTACAAGTGTACAGTCGTTGCCTCGCTTCGGCAGTTGGGACCAGTCCAAGCATTGATAAGTATAGTTGGGAAGGGCTTGCATATTGTAGTGTGAAATCAGCTTTTGAATTAGTAATAAACATTTGTATAAACTGAACTGCTCTCGGTGTGTGTGTCTATTTTCTTTCGGTAGCTCAAACACTGTGACCAATCTAAAATGAACAAAATGAGAGGTATAAGTTTACCCAAGACAATTGGCGCTGCGAGCAGGGTTGGTCTCAAGATGTTTCGCCGAAAGAAAGAGGTGAGCCCTGAGCAGTTCTTGATTCCTGGATGGACTTCCAAAGACGATGGGTTTGGCATGTTGGCCAATACCCTGTCTTTGTTGGGACCACCCATTAGTTGGGATGAGAAGTTAGACCCATCAAGTGCACCTCTAGGAGAGCGGGTTGCCACTCTCCTTCGAGAAAGTAAATTTCCTGATAAAAAGGGAACGCTGACGAATGGTTTTTGGTTGCTGACCACAGCATTACGCCACTCCGTTCAGCGTGAAGCAGAATCAATTCAAAGAGAAGTAGAATCTCAGTGCAAAAGAAAGCAATTAGAGGAGGAGCTAGAAGTCCTGCGACAATGCTGAGCGAGATTGTTCGCACCAGTCAGGACAGAGCCAAAGAATGGGAAGATAAGCATGTCCAAATAATCTGCCATAATATTAAACTCCGGCAGCAGCTCTATGCAGATAAGGAAAGGCATGGAGTAGAACCCGATCCATATCGTATTCATGCCATGATAAGGAATGGTGACGATCCTGATGTAATTGAATGGGATGGGAATATCTGGAATGACAATGGTAATAATGCAGATACTCCTCTGCATGTGTCTATCATACTACCCTCTCCACCTGCTGTTCACGCCCGCCCTATAAGGCAGCAGATTTCCCAAACAGACAGAAGGGGGGGATGATGTAAGGGTAGAGATGGAAGGGATAGATACCCCGGTTTCCCATGTTGACCCAGGGGAAAATACCCAAACCCCTGCTTATGCTCTATGACCTCAACCTCCTCCCCTAGGCTCGGTGGAGGACCCTGTGGGCCAAAGTGGGAACAGGGGTCCGAAGGAGTCAATGATACGTGATTTCTCTGTAAAAGAGCTGGCTGCCATTGCAGATCGATTTAGGCAAAAGGCAGGAGAAACTCTGGCGGCCTGGCTCCTGTGTGTCTGGGAACAAGGAGGGGGTAATGTATTTTTAACTCCTGAGGAATTGTTGGGATTAGGAACATTGACTACTGATATCCGGGTCACTGCTGAGCTGCGGGGTAGAGGGAGAGAGATGGATTACTTACTTACTACTCTAGGGGATGCCCTGCTACGAGTATACCCATCACCAATAGATTGGGATTTACATTTGCAAAACAATTGGAGAACCCCAGAGGAGGGTATAGCATTAATTCGTCAACAGGCCCTGGTCTCTGCCTTGTATGCAGGGCGTTTGAGGCTGTGGGTACATGGGGGGAGCCCTGATGAAGAGATATTCACTGCCAGAATGCATATCAGATTGGTTCGTTCCGCCCAACCCACCACACGGGGATTGGTTCCATCCGTAACTAGTCCGCTAATTGGGCACCCAGTGTCTGAGGCGATGCATGCCTTATCTGGGCTTCGAGAATTAGAATTGGGAGGTAAAATCCATTCACGTACAACCCAGGTTAAATCAGACAAGCAGGATGAAAAGAGAGGGGCTGCTGCTAATAACGGACCGACAAGAAAGGACCTTTTTCTAACCTTGTTAAAGTTAGGCGTACCTAAAAGTGATATTGATGGGAAACCTACTGCAGTCCTTTATGCCCTTTATAAGAGAAAAGCAGGGGAACATCATCCCCAGCTGCTGAGTCCTCCTGGCCCAGTTGTGCCCTCTGCTCCCCCTGCTGCTTCTAGCGAGCAGGCTTCTCCTGCTCCAGTTACCGTGATGAGGTACAACAAATGGTTAACAAGGCTCTAATGGATAATAGTGGCATGTGGGCCTGGAAGCCCCCGAACCCTACTAAAGCATGAAGGTGTGGGCAGGGCTCCTGTGTCTACTCCATTGAGATACGGGGCGGATACACGGGGACCCACGGCCCTACATACTGTTAACAATCCATTGGGGTGGGGGTAATGACCACCAATATTTGGCCTTGGTCGATACGGGTGCGGAGCACTCGGTGATTCCGGGTAACCCCGACCTCTGTACTGGACCAACCTTTCGAATAGAGGGGTTGGGAGGAGCGGTCACCCTGGCAAAGGAAATAAAAGTCTGTGCCATGGTGGGTGATAGCCCTTCCCCTGTCTGGTTACATGCCCCGGTAGCTGCTACTAACGAGTGTATCCTGGGTATTAATATGTTGGCCGGTATGGCCCTTAATACTAGCCAAGGGGGATTTGAATTTGGAATTCGAACTATTACAAAAAAACGAGTAGTGGGTCAGGCTAAGTGGGATCCTGTGATGGTGCCAGCCCCCATGAAACCGGTGTGCATTCCACAATATCGTCTCCCTGGGGGGCAGGAAGAGATTACTGCCACCATCGATGCTCTGCAAGAAGAAGGGGTAGTGAGGCCCGCAACATCACCCTTTAATAGCCCTGTTTGGCCGGTCCAGAAGCCGGACAGCTCCTGGAGAATGACAGTTGATTATCGTTTTTTGAACAAACATGCCCCACCACTTGCTTCAGCAGTTCCGGACATTGTCACCCTTATTGAAAACATTGCTACTGGGAACTCGGGAACATGGTATGCTGTCATTGATCTCGCTAACGCCTTCTTCAGTATTCTTATAGCTGAGGAATCACAGGATCAGTTCGCCTTTACCTGGAAGGGGCGCCAGTATACCTTCACCCACCTTCCAGTATCGCCTTCCCTCTCAATTCACCATTATATTGATGATGTGGCCTCCTGGAGCCTCTGGCAGAAACAAGAGGGTCGCCGAGTCCCACTGGGATTCTGGTCACATACCATGCCCGAGGCTGCCCCACTCGTTATTCTGTTTTTGAACAACAGTTACTAGCCTGTTACTGGGCCCTGCTAGAGACTGAAAGAATGACAGGCGATGCAGATGTTCAATTGCGACCTGCACTTCCTATCATGAATTGGGTCCTGGCTAATGATGCTAATCTAAAGATCGGGAGTGCTCAGCAGTCTTCTATTG
Organism: Narcine bancroftii; assembly: GCF_036971445.1. Lineage (NCBI taxonomy): Eukaryota > Metazoa > Chordata > Chondrichthyes > Torpediniformes > Narcinidae > Narcine > Narcine bancroftii. The sequence continues at coordinate 80,944,479 of NC_091473.1, forward strand.
TTAAATGGAAGTGGTATATTCAGAGTCGTGCGAACAGAGGCCCTGAAGGGGTGGGCCGCGTACACGAACAGGTGGCTTACCATCCCAGGTCAGGAACTCACTTATCGGAGGAGGGGGATGGTGGCTCCAGTCATTATGCTGAGTTGAAGGCAGTCACTTTACCACTAGATCCCCATGATCACCCTCTTCGCCTGTTTACTGATTCCTGGGCTGTGGCTAATGGACTTGTGGTATGGATGCCTGATTTGCAAAAGAACAACTGGATGATACATGACCGCCCAGTATGGGGCAAAGAGTTGTGGCAGCTGTTGTGGGATGCTTCCCACCATCGTGAGATAACCGTTTATCACTTTGATGCCCATACCAATATGGCGACTAACGTGGCTCAACATAATGCAGTAGCAGATCAGCTTGCCACTATCAGCTGTGCTGATACCGTCCCCCTGGCTCGATGGGCATTTGGGGGAGAAGGGATCAGCTATGTGGGCCCGTACACATGCTTTATCCGTCCATCAGGATGATGTCCGCATGGTTATACGTACATGCCCAGAATGTCAGCTTGTGGAGTTCCATACCGTTCCACCTGGTCCGCATGGCCGAATAAAACAGGGTGCTCACTCAGCTGCGGTCTGGCAAATTGATTACATAGGCCCCATGCTAGACTGTATGGGTAAACATTACGTCCTAGTAATGGTTGACACTTTTACGGGCCTGGTTTTTACTTTTCCCACCAAGACAGCTGACCAAGCTAGCACTATCCAAGGACTAAACCATTTGATTTATTGTTATGATGTTCCAGAGGAGATTCACTCTGATAATGGCTCGCACTTCTCCGGGAAAGCAATCTGTGATTGGGCAAATGACAACGGTATTTTATGGGTTCACCATATACCTTATTACCCGCAGGCTGCCGGGTTAGTTGAACGAATGAACGGCTTACTGAAGGAACAAATTCATTTGTTAACATCACTGGGGACCCAGAAGGGGTGGTGCCATGTGCTGCAGCAGGCAGTCGACAATTTGAATCATCGCCCTTTAAAAGGAGGTACACCTTTCCACCGACTTCTTCACGCTCCTGAATTACAGCCTATTCCAGAGGAATAACAGTCATTGCCCCCGATTCCCGAACTAGAGAATGTTGGACAAAAGGTATGGGTGGCACCACCAGGTAGTGGCCCTCCTGTAAAAGGGGAAATAGTGACACCTGCCCAGGGTAACACTCGGTGGGTAGCTATTGAGGGACTGGATGATTTAGTCTGTTTAAACACTGAACGCTTATGGTATCGTGAGTGACGTGTCAGGCTTCTTTGTTCCAGGTTCTCCATTTTACACTCCTGGTGATCTGGCTTAACAGCTGCTTTGATGCCAGCAATTGGATTTGTAATGTCGAGGACGTTCTAAGGGAGTTCCCCGTGGGAAACACGGTCCGATGCATTACACCAAGGTCACCAGCCTCAAGTGCAGCTTATATAAATATGTTATTGTTCAGCAGGTTTCAAAATCTGTCCGTGAGCTCCAGTATCTGGGTATTGTGGCCAACAAGGATAATTTGAGCCTTGGTTGGAATCCTTTCTCATGGCTAACTGCTACATTTGGGGGAGTGGGCCACACTATCCTCCGTTGGTTGCTCGTGTCATTGCTTATCTTTGTAATTGTTGTTTTGATTTCTCTTTTTTCACTCCCTCTGTACTCAAATACTGGTTAGGCCTCGCAAATGACAGATTGTGACCAAGGGGTGGAATGTAATGGAGGATTAAAACCATGTACCCAGATGCTTTTTGCTTATGTGGAACTGACGACACTGGGTCCACATGCAGGTCACCTTACTTTCAGAACTAGCAGATGTAATTAAACTCAGCCATGGGGACTTATCTGAAGATACACTTTGAAATGGAATTCCACTGTGAGGCCCAGGGAAAGCAGTTGTCAAATGCAACACTCTGAAATTGACGAATTGGTCACAACCTGTCTTGCTCGAGAAGTTTTAATAAGTCTTTGTATCTACGAGATAAACCAGGAAATCATAACATCCTGGTTCCATAATAATTAATCTTCTAAATTGTAGAATATAATGTTCAGTTTTGATTTTGACTGACAAATATTAGGAGTAGGCGCATGATTAATTGTTTTTGGGGTATATAAGCCTGTGGTCCTGCTGCTGAAGTTTAGATTCTCCGAGGGGTGGGAACACCCCTTGTCAAGAAGGAAGAACAGCCAGAGTCCGAGCAACGTCCCGGTCGGGGGAGGTGGAGAAGCTGCTACCAGCGCCCTGACAACCTACTACAAGTGTACAGTCGTTGCCTCGCTTCGGCAGTTGGGACCAGTCCAAGCATTGATAAGTATAGTTGGGAAGGGCTTGCATATTGTAGTGTGAAATCAGCTTTTGAATTAGTAATAAACATTTGTATAAACTGAACTGCTCTCGGTGTGTGTGTCTATTTTCTTTCGGTAGCTCAAACACTGTGACCAATCTAAAATGAACAAAATGAGAGGTATAAGCTTACCCAAGACAATATGCATCTGAGAACATTTCCACCATGTACAACCCATTGAATTCTAACAGTGCATGTAATTTTTAACATAATCTTTTCCCTCCTTCACTCCTCTATCTGCTCTGGAACTCTGATTCCCATCCCCCTGCAAATCTAGTTTAAACCCACCAGAGCAGCACTAACAAATCTTCCCACAAGAATATTATTTCCCCTCTAGTTCAGATGCTGAACTAGATCCAACCTTCCCTGGAAGAGAGCCCAATGATCCAGAACACTGAAGCCCTCCCTCCTGTACCATCTGTTTAGCCACATGTTAAGCTGCATTATCCTCCTATTTCTAACATCACTAGCATGTGGCACAGGTAACAATCCTGAGATTACTACTCTGGAGGTCCTGTCCTTCAACCTAGTGCCTAACACCCTGAACTTTTCTTGTAGGACTTCCTCATCCTTCCTATCCAGGTTGTTGACCTATATGGACCACAACATCTAGCTGCTCACCCTCCCTCCTGGGAATGCTGTTAACTCAATATCTGATATCTCAGACCCTGGCATCAGTGAGGCAACATACTATCTGGAATACTTGATCTCTTCCACAGAACTTTTTATCTATCCCCCTAACAATAGAATCCCCTATCACTACAATTTGCCTCTTATTCTCCCTTCCCTTCTTAGCCACAGGACCAGAATTTGTGCCAGAGATGTGATCACCATTGCTTGTCCTTGATAGTTCATGATTCCACCTCCCCCCCCCCCCAACAGAATCTACAATGGGATACTTGATATTGAGAGGAATCGCCACATGGGTGCCCTGCACTGCCTGCCTTCCCCTTTCCCCCACCTGACTGTCACCCATCCGCCTTCCTCCTGCCTCCTAGGTGTGATAGTGTCTCTGTAACTACTGTTACCCCCTCTGCCTCCCAAATGATCCAGACTTCATCCAAATCCACCTCCAATTCCTTAACTAGACTTGTCAGGAGCTGCAGCTGGATGCAATTCTCACAGATGAAGTTGTCAGAGATACTGCTTGGCTTCCCTGATGACCCAATTTCTGCAAGTGGATCATTCCCCTGCCTTGGCTGCCATTCCCACTGTTTATGACTGGAGGAAAACTAATACATATCTAAAACTTGCCCTTACTTGTACCTACCTGTGGAATCCTTTTTGTTCCTCGAATAGCTGGCCCTTTCTTACTTCAAACCCTGTACCACCACCTCAACCTCTTCTTGCCGATGCCCTTTGAGCCAAATCCTTACCACTCTGACTCAGCCCACTCCCTCAATGACCACTCCACTATACAGTCCCTCAATTTTATAGTGATGTTTGGGTCACCTGACTGATTGCCCAATCAACTGCTCCTCAGTCTTCAATTGTTGAACTCCGTTTCACCTTAAGAAATATACACTGCTCTCCGAAATGTTTGAGACACTCTTTTTCCCTTTATTTGCCCCTGTGTTCCACAGCTTTAAATTTGTAATCAAACAATTCACATGTAATTAAAGTACACATTCCAGATTTTATTAAAGATATTTGTGTATATTTTGACCATCTAGAAATGAGAACACTTTTTATACATAATCCCCTCATTTCAGGGTGCCACAATTTTTGTGATATAGCAATGTATGCATATTAAGGTAGTCATGTTGAGTATTTTGTTGCATATCCCTTTGCTTGCAATGACTACTTGAAGTTTATGATTCATAGACATCTCCAGGTGCTGAGTATCTTCTCTGGTGATGGTCTGCCAGGCTTCTACTGATGCCATCTTCAGCTCCTGCTTCTTTTGGGGGCTTCTCTGCTTAAGTTTAATCTTAAATTAAAAGATTTAAAAATCTTTTAAAAGATTTCTTTTTAAAAGAAATTTAGTGCAGCAGATTTCACATAATTTGTATTTGATCATTTTGATTATTTTATTTGTTTAAGTGGCATTCACATTGTGCCTTTATCCTTATGGTGACTAAAGTCTGTCTTTACTGAGTTTAGTCTTGATTTGAAAAGGCAAAGTTGGCAGAACATGGAGCACCTTCTGCAGTGATCTGATTGGCATGTCAAGTGTACTGAGGATAAAATAAACATTTATTTATTTATATCAGCATTTATCCAATGGAAAATAAACCAAGGCACATTAGAACTAGAAATTGCAATGGACTTGAGCCCTTTGCTGAATAGTTCATAGTTCTTCAGGGTATCTGTAAAAGCACTGAGAGAAGGGGACAAAAACCTTTGCCAGGGAGGAGAGTTTGAGTTAAAGATGCTCTGCTTGGTTCTATTAGGGAAAGATTCTGTCTGATCAATTTAAATAACTTTTTTAAGAGATAAAAAATGTTGATGAGGGCAGTGCCGTTATACTGTGGTCTATATGGACATGGGATCCAAGGCAAGTACCAAATTGGATTCAAAGTTGGCGTGGTAATAGAAGTTGATAATGAAGGATTGATTTTGTAATTGGAAGCCTATGACATGGGGATCAATGCTGTAATTTGTATTGAGATCCTCATGTATAATAATGTTTGGATATGAATGTTGGAAGTATGATCAGTAAATCTGTCCAAAACACCTTGTTGATGCTATTGACTGACAGCAGGATAGCCATAGTCTTAAGGTAAGATGGAAATAACTAGTAAAAAATAGGCAGAGCAATAGCAGATGGAATTTAAATCTAATAAGTGCAAAGACATGTATTTTATAAAGACTATTAAGGGTAAGACAAACATAATACATACATGATAGGTCCCTTGGAAATCATGAAACCAAAGATCTCTAATGGGGTAAATAAGGATACCAGCCTTCATTAGCTGAGACGTAGAATATAAGAGCTGAGATATTATGTTACTGCTTCTAAAACATTGATTAAGCCACAGTTTAAGTAGTATATGTATTACTGGTCACCACACATTAGGAAGAACATGATTGCATTGAAGAAGGTGCAGAGGAGATTCACCAGAATGTTGCCACGGTGCCAAATTTTACTTGTGCAGAGTGAATGAAGAAGTTAAGTTTGTTTAACTTGGAGCGGAGGAAGCTGAGGGGCAACCTGACTGGTGAACATAATTAAGTGGGACAAAGACTGGGTATATAGGAGGAAACAATTGCGGAGATTGGGCCGGCACATCGCGCGGCAGCAGACGTGGACAGGGATCACTAAAGTGACTCCAGGACAACGAACCAGCGGGGGTAGAAGCTGGAGCAGCATCAGACCAACAGCCCTAAAATGGCATTGGTCAAGCTGCCCAGCTAACTCAGCAGAAACAGGCTGGGGAAGAAGGACGTTCATATGCATGGATGTTCCCAACCGCTATTGTTATTCATATGACTGACTCAGTCAATCAGCAAAAATGGCGGGAACTTGAACAGTATAAAAACAGCCTTTCCAGCTCTAATAAAGGCGTGAGCGGGCCATACTGTGTGTGTATGTTTCTTTGTAGCGGTTGGCTACAATTGGTGACCCCGACGGTTTAGAAGGAATCTAAACCTAGCAATGGAGAATGAAGCAACAGTCAGCGCAGTCGGCCTGAAGCTCCCGATCTTCTGGACAGTTCGACCCGGCGTGTGGCTTGAACAGCCAGAGGCTCAGTTCCAGATCCGGGGCATCATAGCAGAGACCACCCAGCACTACCATGAGGTCAGCGCCCTGGATCCACAGACTGCAGACAGAGTGGCCAACTTTATCCACAGGCCATCATCGGAAGGCACTTACACTGCCTTCAAAGAGCTATTAACCAAGACGTTTGGACTCTCGTGGCAAGAGCGAGGAGCACGTTTGCTCCACCTGGATGGGCTTGGAGACAGATCTCCGTCGACACTCATCAACAAGATGCTGGCCCTTCTAGGAGATGAGCAGCCTGGCATCATGTTCGAGCAGGCATTCCTGGAACAGATGCCTGAAGACATCCAACTGCTCCAGGCGGATGCGGATTTCACTGACCCCCAGAAAGTTGCAGCACAGGCAGACATTCTGTGGAAACAGAAACAGAAGTGCTCGGCTACCATGGGGCTCGTAAAGAAGTCCCACAATCAGACCAGAGCAGTCCCAAGCAAGGAACAGCAGACGAGAGGCAGGAGCGATACCAGCAACAGATGGTGCTTCTACCACCGGAATTAGAGTACCAAGGCCCGCCGATGCCAGTCCCCCTGAGAATCCAGGGAAACGACAAGGCTAGCCATCACTGATGGCCACTGGGGCTGGCCACCAAGAGAGCCTCCTGCACGTCTGGGACCGCCTGTCGGCAGATGCTTCCTAGTGGATACAGGAGCAAAGGTCAGCGTGATATCCCTTACAGGGTTGGACACTAGGCACAGGCTAGTGGGACCCACATTGAGGGCTGCCAACAACAGCAGTATACGAACTTATGGCACTTGTAGGGCCGAGCTGCAGTTCGGGGCAGTCACTTCTCTTGGGAGTTCACACTGGCTGCAGTGGAATAACCACTCCTCAGAGCGAATTTCCTGTGAGCCCACAGCCTTCTAGTGTAAGGGTAAGCGACTTGACCACACCGAGACCTAACAGACCATCGCACTGAGGGGCGCTAGGTTTCTGGCAATGCACCTGGACTCTGTCCACAGCTCAGAGGATGAGTTCTCCAAGGTGCTAGTGGGATTTCCAGGCAATCCTTTCCCCTCAGTTAACAGTGGAGATGCCTCGGCATGGCATCAGACATCACATCCATGCAAGGGAGAGACAACTTCCCCCAGGGAATCTCCGACTGGCCAAGGAGGAGTTCTGCAAGCTCGAGGAGTTGGGTGTTCAATGGTCAGAGAGCCCATGGGCCTCGCCCCTGCACATGAATCCTAAAGAAACTGGGGGCTGGAGGCATTGGAATTTGAGGCCAGAGTTAATTGGCTAGGCTGGTGTTAGTTCATGAAAAGTTGGTAGACCCATTTACAAATAAAAATGATTCAATTTCAGCAATTTAGCCTGATTTCATTTCATAATCAAGGTAGATCATCAGTCTAATAACGCAATAAGTAAGCTATTTGATAAATAAATTTGATGATTTTATTCCACTACAATAGAAAAAATGAACCTGTCCTCGCAATCTTATTCTGGTTGTTATCTTGTATATTATCCTGCAGTAAATAAGGGATAATTTTAACTGAGAATTGATTTTGGAGACGTTACAGTGCCAATTTAGTAACTGTCTGTCTGTCATCATCTTGTAGTTCAGATTATTTTAACTCTAAGACTTAGATTTTACCAGCTAACTCCCCAATAAAGTGCTAAAAATATCACATGTAATATGTTATGTGCATTTATTCATCTACAGACAGATATATTTCCCCTTGAAAATTGTAAGCAGACAAGATGAAAGCAAAGATGGAACAAATCGATTTAAGGTTCAGAAGGCTATGATGATCACATGTTTGCCATTCCAAAGAGGCAAGTTGGGTTAAACTTGTCTTGATAAAGTTACAAACACATTTGTTATCAGAAGGTATTTTGCAGAAACCATCTCTGTATCAGTCTTCCTTAATGGATTTTCAGTCTACTTGTTCTGTCACGCAAAAATGTCATTCATCACCCTTGTTTGATGAACATCTGACAAGAGTCCAGATCAAGTTCTATTTTTAATTCCAAATGATGTTCCCATGTATCAAACCTGAAAGAAAATTCTATCCCTTAAACTTGAGCTCTGTGTGAACGACAAATCAAGCAATAGGAATTTTTAACATTTTTAAGATGGACTATAGAGAAGTTTGTTCAATAAATATATTAGACAAAGTTTATATTGTACCTTTGTGAAGTAAATCAGTGTGATAACCTCCAACTATGCTTCAGTGTCAGAAACTGTTTCTACTACACCCCTGTGCTTGTAATTGGGATATTCTCAATTGCCATTGAGCTGAATGCAAATACGTTATATGGTTTTTTTGCTCCTCGAGAAATAACTGAATGTTAGATTTGTTCACTGTTATTTGATGGTCTGGCTCGTACCATTACATTACGTCATGGAGAGATTGGTGAGCATAGACTACCTTGGTGTGTTTATAAAGGGTGACTTACCCTAGACCCACAACACCTCCTCATCAGTCAGGAAGGCACAGCAGTGCCTTTACTTCCTAAGGACTTTGAGGAAGTGCAAGGCTTCCATCTTGACAACATTTTACAAGCACACAATTAAGAGTGCCCTGTCTGGCTAAATTATTGTGTGGTTTGATATGGAGTCAATACAGAGGGTCATCAAAACAGCCAAGAAGATCACTAAGGTTTTCCTTTCCTCTATTGACGACACTTACCAGGAGCCTTGCTTAAAAAGGACTCAAAGAATTATAGAATACCCTTTCCACTGTATCTTTGACATGCCACCATCAAGAAAGAGGAATGAAGCATCAAAATCAAGATTATCAGACTGGGAAATAGCTTCTTCCCACAATATCCTGGAACCGAGTTAGTCATCCTAAAATATTTATATACTAGTAAATTTATTTTAAATTAAATCTTTGTGTATATCTGTGATTATTATGCAGTGTTTATTTTGTTTATGTGTGTGCATCATGGTCCAGAGAAACACTGTTTCATTGGGTTGTATTATGTACTGGTACTGGTACATAAATTTAAACTTGGTTCTCAGAAATATGTTTCAAAAATGAATGTTTTGCAATAAAAACCATTTATTAGCATCAACAAAATAGCTTTTATAATGAAAAAAAATGTAATTTGGCCCTTTATTATAGATTAGCAGAAAAATAATACAATACATTATTTTAAGTCATTGGTCATTTTATTTGGATTCCCAGCACCTTTCAGTCAGTACAAGTATTTTTAAGATTTTGCTATGTATTATTCTCCATAATTAGTACCATCACACATACAATGGACTGGTGCCTGTTAAGAACTCTGTGTCCTTGCCTGCGTCCCTCTTTTTTTGCTGCAGTTACTCTAAATTTGGCAAGCAGTGCGATACATCGTTTCCTTCTTTTGATGCTGACGCATTTCTGATTGTTTTTTTTCCATTTATGCCTCATTAGATTTTCCCAGTACTCAACTTGAGGCTCATGTTCACTAGGGAGTTGCAATATGTTTGTATTAGAAAACTGTTTCCTTATTTGGTTTAATGGAACAAGCACTAAGATATGTTCAAATTTTCCCTAATGAAGTTCCCGGTCTTCTCTGAAAATTCCTTTTATCCAGACACTGTTCTACATCACCATCTTCATTGTCATCCAGAAAAGTATTCGAACTGCAGGATATCCTCTGATGCGTAACTAAATCTCTGGCATTATTGTCTCTCACTTTGCTTTTTGTAGGGATATGTCGATCCATAGGAGTGAGCAATTTCCTCATTTCTCATCTCGAGCAGCTGAAGGAAGACTGTGACATCATCCCACATGTAAATCAGGTGAGAGTCTCCAGTATTGAAAATGCAATTGTTGCAAGAACAAAAGCAAGCATAGAAAAAAAAGGAAGTTTGATCCTGTTTCAAATCATATACAATTTGCCCTATTGCTGTCCATACAATTTTTTTACCTTAAGAAATTTTTTCCATAAACGTGTCTAGATTCTCAAACAAGAATTCAGAAGATTTATCCCTTTGTAAACTTTGATTGTTCAGCCTTAATATATTATTCCAGTAGGTCACATTTTTTTTAAAAAGTAAATTCATTAAAGATCTTCTGAAAACATTTCTGCCCATAATCTACATTGCAAATCCCCAAACCAATCAATTCCTATGGCTATTAGAAAATAACAGTTGGCCACCATGTAAGCATATAAAGTACAAGTATTAAAGGAGCAGATCGATTTTGGCAGACTATGGCCACCTGCCCAGCCTGTTGTATAAAGGTATATTCAAAGATACCCTGTTAACTTCCTGGCTTATCCTGTGACATGTTACTTCTGAAACATTTTGTCTGTGGTTTCAAACTATTATCTAGGTATTTATAATTAAATTGTTACATAACTCTCAGATCTTGCAAGATATGACTTCACTTATTTTGGGCTTCCAGGTAATTTTGTTACCATGTTGACCATATTGAGTTAGTTAAGGGCATTGGGGAAGCAAGCACTGCATACTTATGTAATGTGACGAATTTTAACTTCAGGGCCATTGTAAATCACTAGTTTTGCAAAAGCTCACTCCTTGCATTCAAAAGCCCTAAATAATGAAATGCATTTTTGGATAATGACTGAGAAAATAAAAATAGTTCCCTTTCTAATTGATGGGATCTTTGCAATTCAACCAAAAATGACACCACAAATGGTTATTCATATTGAAGTGGCTGAAACAGTTAAACTACCATTGTGAATTTAACATAACATGAAAATAAGAGTGGTAGTAGGGCCATCTGGGCCCATCAAGCCTACTGCACCGCTCAGTAAGATTATGGCTGACCTGGCCATGGACTCAGCTCCACTTGTGGGCCTTTTCCCCATAACCATTAATTCCCTACTGTTCAGGAATCTATAGATCTGTGTCTTAAATATGTTTAATGAAGCAGTCTCTTCTGCTTCCTTGGGGGCAAACTGCACAGATTCACTACTCTCTGGGAGAAGCAGTTCCTTCTGATCTCTGTCTACTTCCCTAAATCTTAGGATATGTTCCCTTGTTCTAGTCTCATCTACCCATGGAAACAACTTTCCTGTTATTATGTCTATTCCTTTCATAATTTTAGATCTATAACATCCCCTCTTATACATTCAATCAGGACAAGGGAACTTATCAAACATTAGACCCTCTTGTTTGCCCAACACTACATCCTTAGTGATAGCAATTGTGTTAAGGTCCTTACCTCCCATCTCATCCTTCACTTTGCTCTTTGGCATATTACCAGTGTCTACCATTGTGAAGACTGGCATACAATAGTTGTTCTATCAATAGTTATTAATTTCCCCTTTTTGTCTTCCAATGAATATGTTCACTGTAGCCATCCATTTCTAGTCAAGTTTTTGTAATCTGATTGCAGAAGTACAATCTGACAAAACAGCATTTTTGAGTCCTTAGTGTAAAACATACAGTTACACAATTGGACATAACACACAAGCAGACAAACAATACATATGCAGGACATGTATTTCATCTATACAAATAAATAATGTTGGTTTGTATCTATGAGAGTCTCAGATGGTTAGTGTGAGCAGTTTCTTTGGATGTTCACCATTCTCACTGCCCATGGGAAGAAACTGTTCCTCAGCCTGGCAGAGCTGGCTCTGATACTCCTGTATCTCTTCACCAACGGGAGCAGCTAAAAGATGCTGAATGATTTTGCACGTCTTCTTCAAACCTCCTGGTAGATCACGTCAATGGGAGGGAGGGAGAGTCCAGTGATCCTCTCTGCCACTCTAATGATCCTGTGGATTGGCCTCCGATCTTTTTCTCTGCAGCAACTGTACCACATTGTGATGGAATGGGCCAGAATGACCTGACAGAGCTCTAGAAGATTGATATAATGGTGGCCAGTAGCCTTGCCAGCTTCAGTCTTGTCAGAAAGTGCAGTTGCTGTTGTGCCTTCCTGACAAATGTTGAGATGTTGAATGTCCATGATAGGTCATTAGACAAGTGAACTCAGAGGAACTTTGTGCTCTTCACTCTCTCAATTATAGAGTTTTTGATATGTAGTGGAGTGTGGTCGTTCCTGGTCCTCCTGAAGATGACGATTATTTCCTTCATCTTTTTCATGTTGCGACTAACTTGTGTATGTGTAACAAATGTTACAATATTCTGCTAGTTTACTTTTAAAATCTATCCATCTTTCATTTATTTATTGCTTGCTTAGTGGTTCTGTTACTTTTAAAAGTTTTCCCAATTTTCTAGTTTCCCACTACTCTTGGCAACATTGTAAGCATGAGCTTTTGATTTGATGCCTTTCTTTTCTCCCCAAATTATTCAAAGCTGGCACCTTGGGCCACCTGCCCAGCCTGCTTAATCCACTTGCTTTGAACTAGAAGAAAGATTTGTTGAGCACTGTGAAAAATCTCCTTGAAGCTCTTCAATTGTTCTTCAACAGTCCCACCATGTAGCCTGTGTTCCCAGTTTATGTTAACTAACTACTCCCTCATTCCCTTGTCATCTCCCTTGTTTAGACATAAAGCAATGGTTTTACTATTTCACCCTCCATTCGTATGACAAATTTAACCATATGGTGATCACTCTTTCCAAGAGGATCCCTAATGATAAAACTGTTCATTTCACCTGTCTCATTTCACAGGATCATATCTAAGAAAGCATGTTCCCTGATCTTAACCCTAATTTAAGAGTGCTACCCCACATCCCTTACCTTCCTGCTTATCAAGAGACCTGACATCCCTGGATATTTAATTCCCAATCATCTCCACCCTGCAACTGGGGTCGGAGGAGACAGTGAGTCAGTGCTTGGTGTCGGGTGAGAGGAGGAGGAGCCAAGAGACAGCATCAGAGGGTGAGTAGAATAAATAGCTGGACTTACTAATTTGGCTAGTCCAATCTATATGTAAATTCGAGCTGGGAGTCGAAGGAGGAGAAGCTCGGAGGGAGTGACGTGGAGGTAAGCAGTTAAATACAAGGGCTTACTGGGGCTTGGGCCTACTCAAATCGGGCTGGGAGTCTGAGGAGGCAGCAGCTGGAGTTTGAGCTGTGAGTCAGAGGAGTAGGAGCTTGGAGAGAGTGACTGGGTTAATTGGTCAAAGGTTAATTGGTCAAGGGGCCAGTAAAAGGAGTAAAAGGGGAGGGAGTGGCCAGCGAGGAGCGGCGCACTGAGTGAGAGGGGCACTGAAGGAGTGGGACTTCCAACCTTTGGCTCAACAGGCTTAGGCAAAAGCAGGCGAGGAGAAAGGTAAGTGGCATTATTTTAGCTGCGTCATGCCTATGGGGTTAGTGCTTTGTACTGGATGTCAGATGTGGGAACCATGGGTGAGTCCCACCCTCCCAAATAGCCACATCTGCGTCAGGTGCATTGAGATGCAGTTCCTTAAGGACCGAGTTGGGGAACTGGAGCTGCAACTTGAGGACCTACGGCTGGTAAGGGAGAGTGAGGAGTTGATAGATTCAACTTTCAGGGACATAGTTACCCCAAGACCAGATGTGTCAGGAAAGTGGGTAACTGTCAGGGGAGGGAAGAAAAATACCAGGAAAATGGAGAGCACACCTGTGAATATCCCTCTCAGTAACAGGTATATTTTGTTGGATGCTGTTGAGGGAGATGACCTGACAGAAGCTGGCAGCAGTGACCAGGTCGCTGGCACTGAGCCTGGCACGGTGGACCAAAAGGTAAAGAGGAATGCAATGGTCATTGGGGACTCCATTGTCAGAAATACAGACAGCAGATTCTGTGAGCCAGATAGGTATGCCCGCATGATGTGCTGCCTCCCTGGTGCAAGGGTGCGAGATATCTCAAATCGGGTCCAGGGTATTCTAAAAGGGGAAGGCGAACAGCTTGATGTCTTGGTACATGTGGGTACCAATGACATAGATAAAAAGAAGGAGGAAGTACTGAAAAAGGATTACAGAGAGCTAGGACAGAAACTAAGAAATAGGACAGCCAGGGTGGTGATCTCTGGTTTGCTACCTGTGCCAAGTGCAACTGAGGACAAAAATGGAAGGTTAAGAAAAATGAATGTGTGGCTGAGGGGCTGGTGTAAAGGACAGAGTTTTGGCTTCTTGGATCATTGGGATCTCTTTTGGGGAAGGCATGACCGCTACAAGAAGGATGGGTTACACCTAAACCCAAAAGAGGTCAATATATTGGCAGCTAGGTTTGGTACAGCCGTCGGGAGCGGTTTAAACTAATTTGGCAGGGGGGTGGGAACTTGTATGATAGGGCAAAGGACAGAAAAGATAAAACAGGAAAAGTTAGGTTAGGCAGCGAAAGTAAAAAATCAGAAAGAGCAAGGAGGGTGAAAAAAGCAAATCTGAAGGCTTTATATCTTAATGCAAGAAGCATTTGGAACAAGGTAGATGAATTAGCTGTGGAAATTGAGATAAACATATATGATTTGATTGGGATTACAGAAACATGGCTGCAGGGTTGGCAAGCCTGGGAACTTGACATCCCGGGGTATACGATATTTAGGAGGGATCGGCAAGAAAGAAAAGGGGGTGGGGTAGTATTGATGATGAGAGAAGGGACCGACACGATTGACAGAAAGGATATCAACTCGGAAGATGCGGAATTTATATGGGTAGAACTGAGGAATAGCAAGGGGCGGAAAACGTTAGTGGGAGTGGTATATAGGCCTCCAAATAGTAGTGTAGAGGTGAGGGAAGGCATTAAAAGAGAAATTAGAAAAGCGTGCAATAAGGGAACAGCTGTCATCATGGGAGACTTTAATTTGCATATAGATTGGACTAGCCAAATTAGTAAAAATACTGAGGAGGAGGAATTCCTTGAATGTTTACGGTACGGTTATCTAGACCAATATGTCGAGGAACCAACTCGGGAGCAGGCCATTTTAGATTGGGTATTATGCAATGATAAGGGGCTAATCAACAATCTTGTTGTACGAGGCCCTTTGGATGGGAGTGATCAGAATATGATTGAATTCTCACTCGACATGGAGAGTGATGAAATTAAAACCGAGACTAAGGTCCTGAATTTAAATAAAGGGAATTATGATGGTATGAGACGGGTGTTGAGTAAGATTGATTGGGTGGTGTTTATGGGGTAGTTGACTGTGGAGAGACAATGGAAAGCATTCACAGATCTAATTGAGAAATTGCAAAAATCGTTTATACCGGTTTGGCATAAAAATAAACCAAAAAAGGTGACTCAACCGTGGATAACAAGGGAAATTAGAGACAGCATTAGGTCCAAAGAGAGAGCATATCAATTGGCCAAAAAAAGTACCACAACCGAAGACTGGGAGCAGTTCAAGATGCACCAAAGGAGGACAAAGGGATTAATCAAGAGAGCAAAAATAAATTACGAAAGTAAGCTTACGGCAAATATAAAAACCGACTGCAAAAGCTTTTATAAATATGTCAAGAGGAAAAGATTGGTGAAATCCAGAGTAGGTCCTTTGCAGTCGGAATCAGGGGAATATATAATGGGGAATAAGGAAATGGCAGACCAATTAAATTCTTACTTTAGTTCTGTTTTTACAAGAGAGGATACAAATAACCTCCCAAGGATGTTGGGAAACATAGAGACTAATGCAAGGGAGGAACTGAAAGAAATCAGTATCTCTAAGGACATGGTCTTGGGGAAATTGATGGGATTGAAGGCAGATAAATCCCAAGGGCCTGATAATCTACATCCTAGAGTACTTAAGGAAGTGGCCATTCAGATAGCAGATGCTTTAAGAATTATTTTCCAGAACTCGATAGACTCAGGATCAGTACCCATGGATTGGAGGGTAGCTAATGTTACCCCACTATTTAAAAAGGGGGGTAGAGAAAAAGCGAGGAATTATAGGCCGGTGAGCCTTACATCAGTAGTGGGCAAAATGATGGAAACCATTATTAAGGATGTAATAGCGGAGCATATGACTAGCAGAGAAGGGATCAGACAGAGTCAACATGGATTTACAAAAGGTAAATCGTGCTTGACAAATCTATTGGAATTCTTTGAGATGGTGACAGGTAAAATAGATGGGGGAAAGCCAGTGGATGTGGTGTACCTGGACTTCCAAAAGGCCTTCGATAAGGTCCCGCATAAACATCTGGCTTACAAAATCAAGGCTCATGGGATTGGGGGGAAAGTATTGATGTGGATTGAGAACTGGCTGGCAGGTAGAAGACAGAAAGTTAGGATAAATGGCTCATTTTCTGAGTGGCAGGCGGTGACCAGTGGGGTGCCACAGGGATCTGTACTGGGATCCCAGCTGTTCACTATTTACATTAATGATCTGGATGAGGGGATTGGATGTAATATCTCCAAATTTGCAGATGACACTAAGCTAGGAGGGATTGTGTGCACGGAAGAGGGGGTCAGGAAGCTCCAATGTGATTTGGATAAATTGAGGGACTGGGCAGATACATGGCAAATGCACTACAATGTGGATAAATGTGAGGTTATCCACTTTGGTAATACAAACCGGAGGGCAGATTACTATTTGAATGGCAATAGATTAAGAGATGGGGAAGTGCAGAGAGACCTAGGGGTACTTGTACACCAGTCTCTGAAGGCGAGCATGCAGGTACAGCAGGCGGTTAAAAAGGCAAATGGTATGTTGGCCTTCATATCAAGAGGGTTTGAGTATAGGAACAAGGATACCTTACTGCAGCTGTATAAGGCCTTGGTGAGACCACACCTGGAGTATTGTGTGCAGTTTTGGTCACCTTATCTAAGGAAGGATGTTCTTGCAATGGAGGGAGTACAGAGGCGATTCACCAGGCTGATACCTGGAATGGCAGGAATGACTTATGAGGAAAGATTGCACAAATTGGGATTGTACTCGCTGGAGTTTAGAAGATTGAGTGGGGATCTCATAGAGACCTATAAAATTCTGGCAGGACTGGACAGAATGGATGCAGATGGGATGTTTCCAATGATGGGAAAATCCAGAACCCAGGGCCATGGTTTGAGGATAATAGGCAAACCATTTAGGACCGAGATGAGGAGGAATTTCTTTACCCAGAGGGTGGTGAATCTGTGGAATTCATTGCCACAGAGGGCAGTAGAGGCAGGTTCATTAAATCTATTTAAGAGGGAATTAGATATATTTCTTCAGTATAAGGGTATTAAAGGTTACGGAGAGAAGGCGGGGACGGGGTACTGAACTTTAAGATCAGCCATGATCTCGTTGAATGGCGGAGCAGGCTCAAAGGGTCGAATGACCTACTCCTGCTCCTATCTTCTATGTTCTATGTTTCTATTTCTGTAATGATAACTAAATCATAGCCCTTTATACTGATTTGAACCATGAACTTGTTTTAAATGCTACGGCATTCAGATAAAGTGATTTTATACTCATTGTCCTTTTAGAATCTAGTCATCTTTTAATGACAACGGCTCTGTATACGCTTATCTTTGTGAGGTTTTTCAGTTGGTTGTTTTTCCAGACTCTTTTGTGTAGTCTTCCAAAGGCGCTATTTGCCTTGGCGAGTCTGTTGCGTATACAGAGCCGTTGTCATACCCACACTCCTGTTCGGCTCCGAATCATGGGTCCTCTACCGGCATCACCTACGGCTCCTAGAACGCTTCCACCATCGTTGTCTCCGCTCCATCCTCAACATTCATTGGAGCGCTTTCATCCCTAACGTCGAAGTACTCGAGATGGCAGAGGTCGACAGCATCGAGTCCACGCTGCTGGAGGACCATCGCCTTCCCAAGATCGTGTTATATGGCGAGCTCTCCACTGGCCACCGTGACAGAGGTGCACCAAAGAAAAGGTACAAGAAAGAAATCTCTTGGTGCCTGCCACATTGACCACCACCAGTGGGCTGATATCGCCTCAAACCATGCATCTTGGCGCCTCACAGTTTGGCAGGCAGCAACCTCCTTTGAAGAAGACTGCAGAGCCCACCTCACTGACAAAAGGCAAAGGAGGAAAAACCCAACACCCAACCCCAACCAACCAATTTTCCCCTGCAACCGCTGCAACCGTGTGTGCCTGTCCCGCATCGGACTTGTCAGCCACAAACGAGCCTGCAGCTGACATGGACATTTACCCCCTCCTTAAATCTTCGTCTGCGAAGCCAAGCCAAAGAAGAAAGAAAGAATCTTTTAATCCTTTGTATTTGATTTTTTTTCTGTTTTCCAGCTTTACTTTTCTCTTTTGTAACTTTTGTTCCATTCTCTACATTGCTTCCCTCTGTCTTTCTACATAGATTCCCATCTCCCTGCCATAAAACAGTAATTTAAACTCTCCACAAAAGCACTAGCAACCAAACAGCAACCCCCTCCCCCACCCCCTGGGTCTGGTTCCAGTCCTGCCCAGGTGAAGACTATCCAGTTTTAACTGGTCCCACCTCCTCCATAACCAGTTCCAGTGACCAAGGAACCTGAGTTTAGAATATACTTGTCATGGATACAGTTCAGTTATTTATTTATGATATGTGGCTAGCCATTTTAAATGTTAGCTGTGAAAGCAGAGGGAATTGCCGTTTGCAGTTTTTATTTTGTGTTAGACAGCATGAATGTTAAGTTCTGGTATATAAATTTAACTTCCAAGACAGATGATCGTACTTGATCTGTTGGAAGATTAAGGCAAGTTAAGTTTATTGCCATCTGATTGCACAAGTACAACCTAATGAAACAATCTTCTCCAGTCATCAGTGCAAAATATGCAGACACACAACCGGACATAACACACATACAAATAAGTAAATAAATAATTTTTGCTTCATTAATATAAGAATCTTGGCTGATTAGTGTAAGCCATTATAGACAATAGGTGCTGGAGTAAGCCAATCAACCCACCAAGCTAGCACTGCCCTTCATTTAGATCATGGCTGATCTTCCACAATCAGTACCCTGTCCCTGCCTTCTCCCCATAACCCTCAATTCCCCTGTCCACAAGAACCTTATCTAACTCCCTCGAGCTTATCCAGAGAACCTATCTCCACCACCTTCTGCGGCAAAGCATTCCACAGACCAACAGCTCTCTGGGTTTAAAAAAAAATTCTTACCTCTATCCTAAAAGGCCTTCCCTGTATTCTTAAACTATGTCCTCTAGTCCTGGTCTCCCCCAACATCGGGAATATGTAATCAGTTTCTATCGTGTCCAATCCCATTACCTCAAACATATCTCCCCTCATTCTTCTAAATTCCAATGTATACAACCCCAGTTTATCCAACCTTTCAGCATACATTGATCCTGCCATCCCGGCAACTAACCTTGTGATTCTACCCTGCACTCACTCAATAGCGAGAATGTCCTTCCTCAAATTAGGAGACCAGAACTGGAAACAATGCTTCAGGTGTGGTCTCACCAGTGTCCTGTACAACTGCAGAAGGACATCTTTACTCTATCCTATACTCTATTCCCCTTTTTATGAAGGCTAACATGCCACTACTTTTAAACAAGTATGAGAGTCTAAATATAGGGATTTAGGTTTATGGTAAGATGGATAAGATATAAAGTTTTTACAGTACAAGCCAATTCCATCCATTGAACCCCACGCCACTCAATTAACCTACAACCCTGTTCGTTTTTGGAGGGTGGGAGGAAACTGGATCACCCAGGGAATATCACACAGATCATAGGGAGAACATACAAACTCCTTGCAGATAGCACCAGAATCGTACCCATGTTCTAACCTGCATTGCTCTAACAGCAACAATAACAATGGCGCCCTAGGTATCTGAGGGGCAACTGAAGGAAGAGAACTAAGGGGAAATTTATTCATACAGAGAGTGGTGCATATATGAAATGTGACTCCAGAGGAAGTGGTAGAGCCTGGAACAATTACCATATTTAAAAGACATTTGGATAGGTTTGTGGATAGGAAAGGGTTAGAGGAATATGGCCAAGTACTGCAAATGGGACTAATTCAGATAGACAACTTGATCCGAATGGTGAATTGGGCCAAAAAAATTGTTTCCATGTTCTATAGCTTAATAACTGAACTGATTGTCAGAGACTGGGTTAAATCACTTTGTTTTGTAATGGTTTCAGAGCAAATTAATTCTGTTATGTTATTAGTTCACATTTTACTAATAAAAATTGTTGGGTATTATGTGTAGCTGTGTTCCAACATGCATTTGGTTGAGTTTATGTCAGATTTGCTACTGACATATATTTATATGATTGATTTGCTCAAAGGTAAAAAAATAGAGTGGTTTTCTTCAAATGCAACAATAACAAGGTATTGCAAGATATATTTCAATTTTGTATAACCAGTGTAATATTCTAAGGCCATAAAGTTAACTGTTGTCAAAGGAATATCTGGTCATTGGAGGTTAGATGTTGGAAAGGGTAGTTTGCAAACTGCCAGACACCATTATTTTTAGCACTAAGTCAGAAGAAATCAGCATGAAGCAGACTTAAATGACCATTCATTTTGTCCTGAAAGCATAATTGTTCAGGGTATGTTTTTACAGCATTGTGAAATTATTAATAACATCAACAAAAGAATAGTTTCAAAATGTTTGCCATTTTTTAGTCTATAAAAAGCTACCTTCTTACACTTAATTCATAGCTCTGTACATAAGTTCTTAACTTGTACTTTGATACTACTGCAAACACTGAATTTGATGACAATAAATTCGGATTTTTCAGTTTACCTCCGAATACTTTTAAAGTATCTTGAGAGTTTCTGCCTTTTTCACTGTTCCCAGATCACTGTCATGCTCTCATGGTATTAGATATCATCTTCATTTTCAAGACCTTTCAAAGCCTCTATGTTCCCTGTCTCTGTAATATCCTCTAGCCTTTCGAGATATCTATGCTGATCCAATCTTCACCTTTTACGCACCCCTACTTTTAATCATTGCACCATTGATGTTGATGCCTTCCAATATGAAGGTCCAGAGTTCAGTATTCCTTCCATATGTCTCTCTATGCTCATTACATCAGATACTCAGATACTATGCATTGTCATGTAATAAAACAGAAACATAATATTACACAAAATTGTCTTTAGTTTGCCGTAAGCCAGACAATGATTCACCATTAACATTGCCCTACACCCCTTACAGACTGAGAAGGAGAAGCAAAAGATAGTCCTCCCAGAGTCACTGAGTATCCATGGATTCACCTCCAGTGCTTCTGCAGCTGCACAAGACTCCAGTTCATTTTGAACCATCTGCAACCCGAGCCCAGATCCAAACCTCTGACATGATGAGGAAGCCTTGAGTCCCCACGGCTATTCAAGAGCCCTCCTTGCCATCAGCATCCTTTGACATCAAGTTAGCAGTAGCCTGTGTGAGTTCCTTGCCCACAAGTCGCTAACAGCTCACCATCTGTGTTTGTCCTTTAACCACAGAGCCCATTTCTGGTCTGCCATCTAGGTTGCTGTCCTTGGGTTCAGCTCCTTTGTTTCTCCTTATCAATGGGGGTGTTCGCCCCATTATGGGTGCCCTCCACCTGTCCGGTGCTCTCCCGGAGTCTACCACCGCTCGTGGCTGCAGGCATCACCATCTTAGGCCTAGATCCCCTGCAGGATTTTAAATAAAACACCATTGGCTCCTTTAACAGGCTTGTATAGAACTGTCGAAAATAGAACTAGGCAGTAGAACCCCAAGGGGGAGCGCTGTGTCTCTGCTCCCCAGTCTCCCCAGGTCTGCATCAGCGGCAGCGCTGCCATTACAGCAGCCCCATCATTTTTATGCCTTTTTAAAATACATCTTGATCAAATGTTTATGGTCATCTGTTGTACTTTCTGGCACAGTGGCAGAATTCGTACTTTATGTTTCTGCCCCACAATTTTAACATGTTAAATTAAATCCTGGCCTCTGGTGCTTTCTATGTGGAGACTGCACATTCTCCCTGTGACCATGTGGGATTTACTCCATATACTAAGGTTCCCTCCCACATTCTAAAGTTGTGTGGATTGGTAGGTGAATTGGACATTATAAATTGCCTCTAGTGTATAAGTGTTAAAATTTGGGAATAATAGATGGAATGTGGGAAGAGTAGGTTACAAGATGGCTTCCTTCTATGTTGTAATCAAAGATAGAAATATCTCCATTCTTTGTTACCAAATTTTGTTCAACAGAGTGCTTGCTTCTGCCTTGTATTGCTTGACTATATTTGAAAACTCTACAGAAGTGGTTGTTACTGGTTACCTTGACTATAATATCAGAAGTGTAATAACCCCAAGCAAGTTTTCAGAGGTAGTTCCAGTCATAAATATGAACATAAGAAATTTAAAATGGAAGTATGAAGATAACAAAAAATGTGAATTTAAAATGTAACCTAAGTATGTCATGGCTTTTAACTCTGCCTTATGACCATTTAATTTTGAACTTCACTGAGCAGTGCAAAAGGAAAATAACATTGGTTTATTGATAACCAAACTGCAATGTAGGTGCTAACTGATAATACTTCGAACAGTTTTTGTTATGACAGGTAAATCTATGATTCTTCCTCTCATTTGCTAATATATATCGAACCCAAAGTCTGTTAGAATGAGTAATTGAGAGGAAAAGGAAAAGGGAGGAGTACTTTTTAGAAATGTATTTTCAACTTTTTTTTTAATTTTTTATTTTTCACACCATAAACCACATTGACCATGATACATACATTTTCCTTTTCAAATATATACAGTGCCATTTTCTCCCCCCCTCTCCTCCCATCCCACCCTCCCTACCTCCCCCCCCCATCCATTTAAAGTACAAAATCTAAGATACATTAAACCAGTCAAACAATGTTGTCATTCAATAAAAATAAACAAGAAATTTCACTGAGTCAATTCTTTTCATTTCCTTCTCCTTTCGTTAATTTAGGTAGTGAATGTCCCCAGTAGGTTTTCTCTATTGTGTTTCATGTAAGGCTCCCATATTTGTTCAAATATTTCAATATTATTTCTTAAACTATATGTTATTTTTTCTAATGGAATACATTTATTCATTTCTATATACCATTGTTGTATTTTCAAATTATCTTCCAATTTCCAGGTTGACATAATACATTTTTTTGCTACGGCTAGAGCTATCTTAACAAATCTTTTTTGTGCACCATCCAAATCAATTCCAAATTCTTTGTTTTTTATGTTACTTAGGAGGAAGATCTCTGGATTTTTTGGTATATTGTTTTCTGTAATTTTATTTAATATTTAGTTTAGATCTTCCCAAAATTTTTCTACTTTCTCACATGTCCAGATTGCATGAATTGTTGTTCCCATTTCTTTTTTACATCAAAAACATCTGTCAGATACTGTTGAGTCCCATTTATTTAACTTTTGAGGTGTAATGTATAGCCTGTGTATCCAGTTATATTGTATCATACGTAACCTTGTATTTATTGTATTTCTCATCGTTCCAGAACATAACTTCTCCCATGTTTCCTTTTTTATCTTTATATTTAAATCTTGTTCCCATTTTTGTTTAGTTTTACCATTTGTTTCCTCATTCTCCTTTTCTTGCAGTTTAATATACATATTTGTTATAAATCTTTTGATTATCATTGTATCTGTAATCACATATTCAAAGTTACTTCCCTCTGGTAACCTCAGACAGCTTCCTAATTTGTCCTTCAAGTAGGATCTCAATTGGTAATATGCCAGCACTGTATCTTGAGTTATATTGTATTTATATTTCATTTGAGCGGGCTTCTCTCTCCGTAGCGGACCTCTTCGGACAGGTAAGGCCTTCACCTTCTTCTTCCGACATTCTTTCTTCCTCTTTTCTTCCCGTTGTTTTCGACTTTTCTCTCTTCGCTGCCATTTTCTTCTCTCCTTTATTTTTACTTTATTATAAATTTTAATCTTGTACCTTTGTGCTTTGTGTGTTTTTTTTTAACTTTTCGGGAGAGGGCTGGAATTCCCTGACCGGCCTCTACTCCATCACGTGACTCTTCCCTGTATTTTCAACTTATTGCCTCTGGAGAAATTGTCTGCTTTTACAGATTATTTTATTTTAAATTCAGTTGTTTTGTTTACAAAGTTCCCAAACTCTCCTTTGAAAGGTTTTCTTTTAAAATTACTTTGTAAAATATTAGAACTATATCCTGCAGCATCCAGTGAACTTGTTTTGGATAGAGACTCTTTAATGTCCTCAGCAAAGTTGTTAAACTCTACTGAAGATTACATATAAAAATTGTTGACAATTAATGCACTACATTGGACATTGTGCAAATGTGACAATTTCAATTATGAGGAGAGACTGCCTCGATTGTGCTTCTTTTCCATGGGACAAAGGCCAATGACGGCAGATATAATTGAGGTGCGCAAAAACTACAAGAGATCTGAACAAGAAGAAACAATTTCCCGAAGGGGAGAGGTCAATAAGCAGAGACATGGACAAAGGTTGATTGGTGGAAAATTTAGTTAAGTAAATCTTTGCCTGAAAGTAGTTAGAGTATGAAGGGTAGTGGAGGCAGAAAGGTTATGACGTTTAAAACGTTACATAGAAACAGAAAATAGGAGCAGGAGCAGTACCCTGTTTCTGTTTTCTTTCTATATTCCTTGATCTCATTAACATTAAGAAATAAATTAGCATCCCTCTTGAATTTCAACAATGTATTCTCCACCGCCGTCAGTGGTACAAAATTCACACTCCCTCTACGACTGTGATCCTTGTTTCTGGATTCCCAGCCATCACAAGTGCATCTAATGTTGCCGACATCCTACTGGTTTCTATTCCCTTCTCGTTCTTCAAATCTCCAATGATTATAGGCTTGGTTGTCCCAATCGCTATTTATACATTAGCCCTGCCATCTCAAGAATCAATGTGGAGAAATTTGTTGTCCTCTCTGTCAGGTAAGAGCATTCTTCCTCAGATAAGCAGCAAAAGAGCATTCTAAAAGAACATTTAAAGCTTTTTAAAGGGCCTCATGAAGATCTAGCAACACATCCTTGCTCCCATATTCAAATCCTTTTAAAGGCCAAGCATTCAGGCTCTGCAAGCAGTTGGAGAACCATTTAAGTGCTTGATTTCAATCAATCTACCACCATCATTCATATAGCAATCTCTTTATATTTTGAGAATCAAATGTATACATTGTGCCACAGTGTACTGTATCTGCTGTGTGCTTACCTACCTACCCAACTTACCAAAATCATATCGGAGCCTCTTTGCATCTTCCTCACACCTTACGTTCCCCACATCCCTGCACTTATTTGTTCTTCTGCAAATAAAGATGATACACTTAATTCCCTCAACCATGTCATCGGTGTATATTAAAAACAGTTGGGGCCCATGCAATGAGCATTACAGCACATCACTAGTCAGTTACTGCCATCTGGAAAAAAGTTCCCATTTATTGCTACATCCTCTTTTCAGTATATCAACCAATCCTTAATCAAGGTAAATATTTTACTCAATCCTATATTCAATTATTTGGCATGTTAATCTCTTATGTGGGACCTTACCAAAGTCTTCAGAATGTCCAACTACACCAGATTCACTGGCTCTGCTTTATCTATTTTAGTTACATCCTCCAAACTAAGCATTATTTCTCTTCCATAATCATTGACAGGCTTTGTCCAATCCAGTTAATGCTTTTTATACTCTCTTGCATAGTAGATTCCAGCAGTTCCACAATCAACTCCTTTCGGACTCTGTGAGGTAGACTATCAGGTCAAGATTTGATTGCCTTTGGCTCCATGAATTTCCTCAGCACTATTTCTTTACTAATATTGATTTCCTCTGTTAACTACATACTTGGTTTTCCAATATATATGGGAGGTTAAATATGCATTCTCCTTTTTGAACATGGGATTAACATTTGTGTTTAATTATCTTGCCATATCTCACTTCCCAATAATAATTTCCTCTCCCTGAGAGTATGCGATGTACATTTGTCTTCACTAACCTTTTTCTCTTTGCATATTTAGAGAATATTTTCTAGTTGATTTGTTATGTTTTCTACAAATTTTCCTTCATACACCATCTACAGTTTCAAAAATTGAAGCAGAAATGATAGAAATAGTTGTCAAAGAAGTGCAAACATGGGGACTAGTCAAGACACTGTAAATAGTTGCTCTAAATTGTTAAACATCTGGGGACAAGTTAACAACTTAGGCTCTATTCCTAAGTATTTTTAATTTTTTTTCAAGTGAAAATGGATATTTCCAATCTTCTTCAGTTTAACTATAGATATTTTTAATTTGGAAATGTTTCTTTTAATCAAAGATTATTTATTAGGGGGTCACGCGATGCAAGGGGAATAAGAGGAGGCACAACCCCAGAGCTCCCAAGTCAAACAACAAAAGAAAGCCAGAAAAAAACAACAGAATAAGTGCCAGAATGATTCCTAGAGGTGTGGGAAGACGATAGGAATTTAAAAATGACAAAAAAAAACTCCCAAGGCACAGCAAAAAATGGCCCAAAGTTAGGGGACCGCTTCAAGGCCCATGGAGGAAGACGTTGCCCAGCCTGCACAGAAGGAGAACTGAGACCAAGGAGGCAATACCACCCTGGACCAGCAAACAGATGAAAGGAGCCCCGGAAAATAGCACGGGGAGAGGAGGAGGCTCATGGCTTCCCCCCCCCCACCACCCCCACCGCAGTGAGAGCGCCAAGTTGGATGCCCTCACACTGAATGTGATGTCTGCACTTGCGCTACAACTAACAAGAGGCCGGGAAGAGCGGGGAAGGACTCAAACTGTGGGGTGGTGAGCCCAAAGTGATCCAGCGTTGGGACCAGGGATGCGACAAGCCACAGCGATAGCGGTGAGGTCAGCGAGAGAGACAAAGGCATCAATGGCTTTAATGGTGGACACAACTAGGCCAAAGGACTCAGTAAAGAGGACTCTGAGCTCTCCCTAAGAGATATGTTGGTGGCCCTGGGACATATGGAGAGCAGACTATTTCGGACTGTGGAAAAGAGAGCCCAAGACTTGGCTCAAAAATTAAATGTAATGAAAGGGACCATCACAGGTTTAACGGGGAGAATCACGGAGATAGAAGATAGGGTGGGGGAAAATGAAGATAGGTTAACCAAGATGGAGGGTGAGTTTGATGCCCTGGTAAGGGAGAGAGAGCGAGTCTAGGGAAAGCTAGATTCCCTGGAGAATTGCAGTCACAGGAATAGTATTGAAGTTGTGGGGCTGAGGAGAGAAACCCTGCGGACTTCTTCCAGAACTGGATTCCCAGAGTACTGGGGAAAGATATATTGGGGGGAAGAGGTGAGGTGGAGAGCCAGACACCCCTTCCAAAGCCAGCCCCTGGGCAGAAACCTTGCTCGATTCTAATAAAACTGGTGTACTACCAGGATAGGGAGAAAAACGTGGGGGCAGCAGCAGCTGGAACAAGGAAAAGGGGGGGCTGATGGAAATAGAGAGGGACAAGATATTTTTTTACCCTGATATTAGTGTGGCACTTTTAAAATGAAGAAAAGGAGTTTGAGCCAGTGGAAGTTATATTACCGGGTGGCGGGAGAACATTTTTATCAGAATTGAGTCTGGTGCAACAGTTTGTAAAAGAACTGTTGGTACGGGAGGGGGAGAAAACGAGAGCAAATATGAGAACTAGTCAAGACTCTGTAAATAGTTGTTGTAAATTGTTAAACATCTGGGCGCAAACATAGGTTAAAAAAATGATGAATGTGAAATGGGAATGTAAAAAGGGATCGGAGAACTCTGGGGTGGGGGTAGGGGAGAAAGGTGGGAGAAAGAGACTTGGGTCACAGGGACCGAGCAATGGAGGGATATAGTGGCAGCAGGAGAGCAGCGATCACCGTGGGGAGGAGGAGGAAAAGGGATAGGATAAGGGGATATGGTGAAGGGTTGGGGATTGCAGGGTTTGTGATAATGCTAGGGGTCATTGTTGGTTTTTTTTCCCCCTTTTCTTGTTGGATTTCTTTTAGTTCGGTTGTCTTTGTGTTTGTTTAGCTTTTCCAGGGTTTGGTGAGTGGGAGCAGAGGGCTTAAGGAAGAAGGTTGGATGGATGGTGAACATGGAGTGGTGGAGGCACCAGTTTGGGAATCCCTGGGGCAATGGATAAAAGTATAAAATACATTAGTTTTAACATTAATGGTTTGAACGGAATGGTGAAGAGGAAAAGAGTCTTGGCACACATTTTTTATTAAAAAGGGGCTAGATCTCCAAGAAACACATATAAGGAGTGGGAACACCAAAAGCTAAAGAGGGGATGGGTGGGTTAGGTAATAGCCTCCTTGTTTGGCTCAAAATAAGGGGGCTGGAAATCCTGATAGGTAACAGTGTTTCAGTGAGAGTGCAGCATGTGACTACATATAAAACAGGGATATTTGTAATGGTACACTGTCAGATACATTCAGAATCCTGGAGCAAAAAATGTATACAAATTGGCAGAGGGAAAAGACAACATTTTGGTTGGGGGGGGGGGGAGAACTTAAGTTTTGTCTGGACCCTGTCTTAGATAAATCGACTAAGAAAATAGCTAAAACAAAGGCAGCAAGGGCTACCATCGGTTGTATGAAGGAGGTGAATCTGATAGATGTATGGAGGCAGAAGAATCCCAGGGAGAGGGACTATTCCTTCTATTCAAAACAACATGATTCCTACTCTAGAATACATTTTTTTCCTGGCTTCACCCCACATAGAGGGTAGGATCATGGAGGCTGAGTATACAGCGAGGCTTCTCTTAGACCATTCACCACTATTATTAAAAATAGAAATGCCAGATAAGCAGGATATGGTATATAGGTGACATCTTAATACATTGCTATTAAAGAACCCAAGGTTTTGTAAGAATGCAAATAGATATGTTTTGTGAGACCAACTGTGCCTCTACTCCAAATAGATTAATACCATTGACAGTGGGTAACAAGATCCTGGACATCTGGCATTGTAATGGCATCAGGTGCGTAGAGGACTATTATGAGCAGAGATTATTAATGTTATCTTGGGGATAAGTATAATTTATCAAATAAGATCTTTTCTATAGTACAGATTAGGTCCAACTATGGTCCGATCAGCATGCAGTGAAATAGAGGCCATGATTTGAAGGGGGAACACATGGAAATTCATTTTGGCAATGTATTTCTTGCTCCAAACGGAAGGCTCTAAACCAGGCTGGATGTCGAGGCAGTGATGGGAGTCGGACTTGGGAATAATAACCTATGTCGGCCCAGCATGACTGCAGTAACAATGTGTGGTACAGGCTGGTACAACACAATTTTCTACCCCAGGTATGTCTGATGCCGCAAAAATTGAACAGATCCAAACCTGAATTATTTGGATGAGGCATTGCAACAGGGACTTTTGTCCACACAACCTGGACATGTTCCAAGATGAGACCCTTTTGGGTAGAATTGGGCCAAGCCCTGGAAAAAAAATCATAGGTAAAGAATTCCCACAGGACCCAGAATTATTCCTGTTGGGAAACATAATGGATGTAAGGCTTACAATGAAGCTGTCCAAATTTCAAATTCAATTTGTTATGATTGCATTGGCGGTGGCCAGGAAGTGCATAGTTGCCTGGAAGTCCGACTCCTACCTGAGTATTGAACACTGGAACAAAGAAATGCAGAGCTCTGTTCCCCTGGAGAAAATTACCAACAACCTACAGTACCTTTTTGAAGGTCTGGCAACCCTACTTAAACTACATAGGGGCACAACTGTAGTGTGGACCATTGTACCTTGCCACCCTACCCTACCCTCCTAATCCACCCCCCAATTAGTGGGGGAGCAGAGGAGGTCCATCCCATTCCAACCAGGGAAAGTCATGGAAAAGAAAGTCAGCCTGCGTGCTGACCGACATGACAAACCCATAATCCCCCAATTATAAGTTTCATACCTCTGTTGTGAGTGTTTTGGTTATTTTGTGCAAGGGGAAGGGGCTAAAAAGAAACACTAAAAAGAAAAACTTTAATAAATAATTTTTTGAAATTTTATTTAATGTAGTCACTTGCATTTTTATAATATCCTGCACAACAACACTTTTTTTTTCTTTAGAAAAAAAGGAGATTAATTTCTATTTCACCAAAGACTTTGTGTTTGAGATTCTATATTTCATTCCTTGGATTTGAGGTGATTGAAATTGCCTAATAAATGAAGCTATTTGACAGAATACATCTCTCCCACATTAATTCTTGTGTATGGATATTTATGATATGAAAAGACCTCCAGGTCCATCCAACCTAAGCCATAAATTTATGATTGCGTATCACATTGCACATGCTCCCCATCCACTGGAAAGTTCTGTTTTCCTGGTGTGCCATGTAGAGGAATGTAGAAAAGAATAAACTCAAGATGCCAAGTTGAAACAAAATCTTTGACATGTGCAAACATTTTTCTGGTTCTTCAAGTTTTGGTCCTGATATTACACTGAAGTCCCGGACATAATTACTGGGAAAGTTACTGTCCTGGTCACGTCTGCTTTGTGAACTCTCTTCCGGAAGGAAACTTTTTGTTTCTTTTCTTGCCTGCACTTTGCCTTAAGTTTGATTAGCGTTAAGTGAAAGCTGAATGTAGGCCAGATTATTGTTGACTGGTGGACAATATGTTCTGTAGGAGGAGAGCAGGTTTTCTGGCAAAGCAATGCAATTCTATGATGTCACCAAAAAAAAAATTACAAATCCCAGCATGTGCCATTAAGCTGTTCTAGCCACAAATGCATGAAACTGTCTAATATATGAATAGTGCTGTCTAGCTTGGGACATGTTTATTAAAATATATATGGAAAAGTAAAATGCATAATTATTAATATAACAAAGAATTCCTTTCAGTGAAGTATATGAATGGATGCTCAATAACAAAAGCTTCATTCTCCCTAAAGATTTTGCCCTGAGTTTTACAATTGAAATTGTGAGCATTCAATTTACATCGCACAGTGAAACTGACAGAAAATAAGACTTTCTGACTTCAAAATGCAAATGTCAATGTCCTGCCGATTATTGAGGATGAAAAGAAAATGCAGAATGAGAACTGAAAGTTGTCTGCTCGCTGCCTCTTTTCTCAAGGCCACCAAAAGAAATTGCAGAATATATCCAGAGCAGCTGCCTGCAGACAATACTACCCACTGAAAGAGTTACAGTGAAGTAAGACAAGGGAGAAAGAAAGAAATACAAGCAAAACAGAGCAGAAGTGAAACATCAAAAAGGATAAGGAGGCAGAGAAGCAACTTGAAAGCAGAGTGGCAAGTGAGATAAAAGACATTTGGCCCAACAGATTGTGAACACAAGAACAGCTACTCTGACTATATGCTTGTTGGATTATTGTAGTTTGTAAATGTAAAGAACATTTAATGATTTGAACTGTGCTTGGTCTTTGATTTGTCTTGATCATATCCACTAATCTATCCACTAATGTGATTTTGTGTTTTACTTTGAGCTAGTGACATATTTCCATGGTTAATAATGCATCTCAACCAAGCCAAAACAAGGCACTTCTTCATAACAATAACCAAGACCAAACTTTCAGTCATTTACAGAATAATGGTCCAAAAGTTGAGAATGAATATGAAACTCCATCTCTAACCTAATTACACACAATAAGGAACGTGCTGCAAAGTGAAAAAGTATCCAACCCAAATTAAAGTAAATGATTTTTTAAAATGATGAAGTTATGTTGGATTTTAAGATTATTTTTAATCATTCAGTACATTTCACAAAATGTATTTAATCCATGGACTATATTGTGACTTTTAATCTGTTGCACAGGTTGAATATAATCCTTTCCAGAAACCCCAGAAGCTAATGGACTACTGCAGGACCCAAGGAATAGTTTTTGAAGGATACTGTCCCCTGGCCAAAGGCTTGGCTTTGTCACATCCTGAGATCATCAAAAAGGCGGCGAAGTATAACTGCACCCCTGCTCAAATCTGCATACGCTGGAGCGTACAAGTAAGGCCAGCCTCATGCTCTTCTCTGAAATTATCAATGTTATGATTTGCTATTGTTAACCTTTGTCGTTTTGATAGCAACCAATTTAATGAACAATTTTTAAGTGTTTAATTTTACTTAAGGTAAAGATCTTTTTGGATATTTCTCCATAAAATAAGCAGCTATATAAAAGGAACTATAAACTGGCACAGAATGGATTTGCTATCCTCAACATTTATGGATACCAAGTTAACAATTAAAGATCAAAGTTGCACACAAAATCTGATTGGAACGTACCCCTCAGAGTGCAGAATTTCCACGATTTGATTTGAGTTTTCAAACAGTCCTGACACATCTATTGTGAATGGTCTACAAATTTTCGATGTGCAGTGTAATCATCCTGAGCAGGAGAATGCACATGAATTTAAATTTGCTGAATTTCAAAGGGCAAGGTTTGAGGTGAATGTGTGTGCAGGTGACCTCAACCTCATGTTATGCATATTTTTGTGAATGATGATTGTAGGGAGAGGGTGCCCCTGCTTGTCCCCCCCATACTGCCCCAACCTTGCACACATTGCTGGCCCAGAAACAGTATCCTCTTCTTTGATCCTTCACAAGAATATTGGGAACTGGTATTTCTATAAAATTTTAATCTTTCATACAAGTTCACAAAGAACTTGTATAAGAACTCCAACCCCACTATCATCAACTCTTGTCCTATTTTAGAAGCTGTAGAAAGATTCTTTTAATGAAATTGAGAGTTCCTTTCAAACTGAGGAGAGAATGTAAAGTTAATATTTTTGAGTGATTAGCTGTTTTCTTTTGCCAATTAACTATTATTTCTAATTAAGAATAGAATTGTCACCATTCCAAAATCTACAAAGAAGGAAAGAATTTGGGAAAACTGCCAGGTAAGTTTTTTTAAACCAATTATAATTTTTTTTTCATTTTATAAATCCTTCTATAGCATTCCCCAAATTAAAGTTTGATCTTTGCTCCACCCTTAGGGATTAAGTTTTGTATTAACAAACAATATCCAGGCATAGATAGATTGGTAGAAAGTTTAATTACTATTCAGTGACTTTGTAATTATATCGGTAAATCACAAAAGCATTAGCACGAAGTCCTAAAAGCACTGACGATTGAATTACAGTCATATGGTGTTATCGTAGCAACTAGTCACAATCGCTGGGAAGGGGGGCAATATTAATATTAATAATTTTCAACCACTGATATTGAGAATTCAAATAAGAGAGCCACAGGTGTTGACAGAAAGCACAAAAACATTACTATAAACCTGGTGCAGAATTTGAACCAAAAATCCATGCAATTACTGTGGCTGGATTCTGCACCAACACATCTGAATCGCTGCCAAATATTGTTACTTGGATACTTTGTTTTAGGAGTCAGTTACACCCCTTAGATTAAGGATCAGCCAGTTAAGTGTGACAGAAAACTATGACTGAGGCAGGTAGAAGGTAGGATCAATAAGATGATGTTCCAGGAACTTCTGACCTTACACCCGTCCATCAAGAATAAGGATCTTGCAGCAAATGTGGGTGAGAGCAAAGATTGAAGGTAGGTTGAGCAAAATGACTACAGCACTATGGTACATAGCCCACTCAAGTAGAGAGAATTTAAAAGAAAATAGTAGTAAAGGAAACATTGTGCCAGCCATTTACATAGAATGGATGACTGTGACAGAAGCAGGTGTTCATAGCTTCTAAGGTCATTTGGAAGGAGGGATAACTTGAAAAATCTCCTCATCCACAATTCTCTCTTTGACTTCAGCCCCTTTTAAACTATCCCAAAGAAAACTACCTGGTCCTGCCTTGCAGCCTTTACTGAATGAAGTTGAAAATGTCAAATGCTGTAAGAAAAAAAAGACAAGAGACCTATCAGTATCCCTGCTGGATTTTTAAAACCTAGTGATAACTAACTTTTATCACCAATTCATAATGTAAATGTCCACATGAGGGAAGAGAAGAACACGCCAGGGAAATTTGGAGATATTACAATTAAGATAATTTTCAAGTGAGACAATAGATGTGACTGTATTGGACAGGTCTTGGACAGGCCTGACACAGGGAAAGTCTGCAACCACTTCCTCCTACTGTTCCCAGATGCACCACTGGATCTTGGTAGAGTGAGAACTCCAAGTGAAATGCAGGGAAAAAAATCCAACTACTAGATGTGGCCTTTATCAACCTTACTGAAATGTTTGACTCCATCACTTGCAAGGGATTTTGAAAACATCCTCCTCAATTCAGTTATTCTTGAAATGTTTGAGTGTGCACCTTACCTCCACAATCTTCCTGCTAGACTGGAGCCTGTTTACAGGACCAATAGGGAAATGCTCAACCTGAATCACCACCACTCCAGAACCAACTTCATTATTTAGCCTGCAGTTCACAGATGCTAAAAACCAAGTCATTGTTGATAGAGTAATTGAGTCTCCTACATAATAGGCCTACATACAATATATTTTGCCAAACTTCACCCTCCACACAAAACTTCACTCCAATAAAGACCCATGTCAAGATACATTAAAGGTGCATTCAGGAAAAGATCAAGACATCTAACCCAATGCAAAACATATGATCAAAGAACTAAAAAGAAACCACAAATGCTGCCTCTGCCAAATACACTGAATCCACTACAGGATTTGTGGTCCAACATCAGTGCCATCTCTCTAGACAATGTACCTACTTACAGAGGCTCCAATCACATTCACTTAACTGTTGGACAGATCACAACTTTCATTGCCTAACAGCAGATGCCCAAAACCAAAACACTGTTCTGATCTCTTTAAACAGGAAGTGATGTTGCAATGCTTGCAAAGCTTCCTTTGAAAAATGCAATGTCCCTTCTGATTTCTTGGAATCCTTTGCCTATGACCAGTCAGTGCGGACAAGAAGCACGAGAATGGAAATAAGACCCTTTTGACCTTGCATTCAGAGCACACAAAAGGACGGTGTGTACAGAAGAAGGAGAACATTACCTCTCAGACTACCCATCATAATCCCCCATCTATCTTATCGGGCACCTCTTGTTCTAGCTGTGGGTCCCATCAGAACCTTCGAAACCTGAGAGACCCATTGACCAGTGGAATTCACATCAACAGTGGTGCAGTGTTTTGAAAGGCTGATGAAGCATTATCAGCTCCTTTCTGAGCAGCGACTTGGATCAGTTCCAATTCACCTACTGTAGCAACAGGATGCCATCTCACTGGCTCTACACAAAGCCCTGGAACCTGGACAACTAAAATGTATACTTTGAGATGCTCTTTATCGACTACAGTTCGGCATTCAGCATCATCACCCCCTCAAAATTGATCAGCAAACTCTAAGACCTGGGACTTAACACCCCACTGTGTTAATGGATTCTGGATTCGCTCGCTTCCAAACCTCAATCAGGAGGATTGGTCAGAGCATCTCCACCACAATCTCTCCATTAGTACCAGAGCCCCCTGTCGATTTGCTATACACTTATGAATATGTGGCTCAGTACGACAATAACACCATCTACAAATTCACTGATATCACGGTAATGGGTTGTATAAAATAAGGGGATGAGTCAACATACACGATGGAGATTGAAAACTTGGCTGAACCAACAACCTTGCACTCAATGTCACCAAAACCAAGAAGCTGATTGTTGACTTCAGGAAGGTGTGTATTGGATCAGAGGTGGAGAAGTTCCTGGACCCAACACAATGGCATCCTGAAGAAAGCATGTCAGCGCCTCTAATTCATCAGGACTTTGCAATAGTTTGATATGTCATTGAAAACCTTGGCAAATTTCTATAGATGTATGGTGGAAAGTGTGCTGACCGGCTGCATCATGGTCTGGTATGGGGACACCAATACCCCTGAGCGGAAAGCCCTGCAAAATGTAATGGTCACAGCCCAGGACTCAGAAATCTGAAATGTATGGATCTTTAACACTTAAATGGAAAAAGAATCGTGCTAATAGGGAAAATATAGTTTGAAGGATAGATATTGTTCATTGCAGCAATGAGTACAAGTCCCAAAGACTGTGTTGACTACCTGGCACCAGGCTTAGGGATGATTGCTTAGTGCTACAGAGGGAAAAAGATTGAATTCAAGTATACAAGTATTCTAACCACTGAGGTCAGAGAAGGGAGATGTCTTTTCTTTGGCTTGGCTTCGCGGACGAAGATTTATGGAGGGGGTAAAAAGTCCACGTCAGCTGCAGGCTCGTTTGTGGCTGACAAGTCCGATGCGGGACAGGCAAGGGAGATGTAGTAAAGAGATAAACTTTAATCTACATATAGACTGGGAAAACCAAATGAACAGTGCTATTGTGGACGATGAATTCATAGACAGTTTTCTGAGCCACTGTTGAAGAACAATTGACGTATGAGGCTGTTTTTGATTGTGTAATGAGAAAGGATTTATTTGTGATCTGGCAGTTAGGGATTGTTGTCTGAAGAGGGCGAGCAAAATCATGTATCTCTTCCCCAATGGGAGCAGCAGAAATCTGCTGTGTACAGGGTGGACAGGGTCTATCATGATTTTGCTCGCCCTCTTCAGACAACAATCCCAGTAGATCACATCGATGGCAGGGAAGTAGACTCCTGTGATCCTCTCTCCCATTCTTGTGGTCCTGTGGATTGACCTCCAATACTTTTTTTTGCACCAACCATACCACACTATGATGTAGCAGGCCAGGATGCTCTCGATAGACCTCCTATAGAAGGTTGAAATATGATGTTTGGTAGCCTTGCCTGCTTCTGTCTTCTCAGAAAGTGCAGGATATGTAAAATGTCCATGATAGGTCACTAGTTAAGTGAACTCAGGAATATGGTGCTCTCCACACTCTACTACAGAGTTGTTGATGCATAGTGAATGGTAATCATTTCTGGTCCTCCTGAAGTCCACGATCATCTCCTTTGTCTTGTCCACGTTGAGTCTCAGGTTGTTTTCTCTCACACCATTTCATGAGACTTTCCACCTTCTCTCTGTAGTGCAACTCATCATTGTTGTTGATGAGGCCAAATACTGTTGTGTCATCTACAAACTTGATGACACTGTTGGAGCTGGATCTGGCAATCCAGTCGTGAACAGGAACGAGATGAGCACACATCCCTGAGGAGAGCCAGTGCTCAGCGTTTCAGAGCTTGATGTTCAACTACCAACCTGGACAGACTGTGGTCCAGGATCAGTTAGGTCCAGGAGATGTGTCTTGAGTCCCAGTGGGAAGCTTCTCCCATAGCCTCTGGGGAAGGATCATATTAAATGCTGAACTGAAGACAATGAACAGCAGCTTGGTGTATGAGGCATTGTTCTCCAGATGGGCAGGACAGAGTGAAGCGACAAGCCTATAAGCATTGTTTTTGGAATGTTTTTATTATAGGTAAATTGAAATAGATCCAGCATCTCTGGGAGATGTGCTTTGATATGTTCCATCACCAGACGCTCAAAGCATTTCATAATGGTGAAGGTTATTATCACAGGACGGTAGTCATTGAGGCTTGTTATCATCTCCCTCTTGGGTACAGAGAACCCTGCGGGAGCAATGGACTTCTGTAGTGAGCTGTTGAAGATTTCTATGAAGACCTCCATCAATTGGTCTGCACAGTCCTTCAGTACCTGACCAGGTATGTTGTCTGGTCCCGCCACTTTGTGTGGGTTCATCTTGGATAGGGATCTCCTCACTTTGGCTACAGCTATGCAGGGGGCCTAAAAGGCTCCATAGGCTCAGTTGTTGAGTATATACAAGGTATAAAAATAATCAAGATATGAATAAAGAAAAGTGGCACTAAAGTTAAAGATCAAGTACGATCTTAAATGACTGACTCCTGCTTCTATTTCTTAAGTTCTGGTATTAGTTTGGTGAATAATAATGTATTAGTATGATAAGGCAATAGAATCATTTGCATGGATTTGGGTGTCCTTGTCCACAAATCACTAAAGATAAGTGAATAGGTGCAAAGAGCAATCAAACAGCACATTAAATGTTTGCTTCTCATTCAAACAAGAATGCAAAAATGAGAATGTTATGCTTCTGTTGTATTGAGCCTTGATCTACCTCTCTTGGGTGGTTGGTTATATTTTAGATGCTGCACTGCAGGAAGAAAATTCTGCTCTTCATGGAATTGCTGCAGTTTTAACAAAAATCTTACACTGAACGAATGAGAGTTCATGGTCAAATTCGCAAGCACAATCTACAGATGCAATGAAAGTCTTATTTGCTGTTGCAGTTTCACAGTTATGTAAAACACCCTAATACAGATTAAGAGAGAAATAAAACAATAAATATAAAAGAAAGTAATGAATAAATATTCACAGTTCATTGGCTGATGGTTCCAGAAAATGTGTTCTGTCATTCATATAGACAGATCTTTGATGGTGCTCTACTAGTGTTATATTCCAGTGGTATGGAGAGTTTCAAGAACCTGACAGCTGTTAATAAGAAACTATTCTTGAGACTTGAGGTGCTGGACTTCTGTACCGGGTTCATCTTGTACAAACTTGGACCTTTAGGCTTCTGACCACTGAAGTAGGGGTATGCCATACCATCCTTGATGCCAACTCTGTTATGAATTTGGTCAAAAGTCCATAGTCTTACAACTACTGTATTCCAAGAAAGCACAATTCTCTAAGAAACTTTTCTTTGGTGTAGTACAAACTGCTGTACTCTTTACCTTGGGAACATGCAACCCAATCCTAGATTCTCCCACAAAACAAAATAGCATCTCTCTTGACTTTTTGTGTCAAAGTGTCTCAGAATTTTGTATTTCAATGCGATCATTTTCCATTCTTCAAAACTCCTCAGTGGGTGTGGGTTCATCCAACTCTAGTCAATCAGGTCACACAGGGTTGTATCATTATCCCATCGGTTTCTGATTCTATTGTATCTCAATATCTCATTCACTTGCAAGCTTTCCATCAATGTACAGAACAAAATGGAAACTATTCAACCTTTATTGCCTCAATTAAATAGTTCAGAAGAAGAACGCACTTGATTTATTAATAGAAGAATACACATAATCTTTGTGCTGTCCAAATATCCTATGTTACCAGTTCCCAAGAAACACATTCTATCTATTTTTCTTACAAATATCATCAGGCTACCTGGCCTATAGTTTCTAATCATTCCCATAACTGCTTGTTCTGATTTCCACCACCCTCCTCCACCTCCAGTGGTTGTTGCGTTTTACTACATTCCATTCTATTTGAACCATTTAAAATCTGGAGAATTTTGACAGATCAGTACAACCATCATCTCTGCCACCAACTCATTCACAATTTTAGGTTATAGGCCATCAAGTCCAGATGATGTGTTGTACCTTTTCTTCATGAATGTTTCCTATACTTAATCTTGATTAGGTTCTTCACTGGCCTTGGACCAATTGTTCTCTATATTGGATAATTGGACATAGAAGGACAGGAGAGAAAAGATGAGAATTATTCAGGGGAGGGGATGAATGCAGAGCTGCAAGAAAGGGGAGAGAGGAGGTGAGGGGGCTACTGGAAACCAGAGAAGTCATGTTAATCCCATCCGGTTAGAGGATGCTCAGACATAATATGAGGTTGTTCCTCAAATTTATAGGTGCTTTAAATCTGGCTGTGAATGAGACCATGGACAGAGATTTTGGCATGGGAATGGAGCGGGCAATTAAAATGATTGGTCTCTGGGAAATCCCCGCTATTGTGGCAAACAAGCCTGAAGTTATCTAGAGATGGTGGTTTGATGAATTTTGGTGGGATCCTGTGGAAGGGGTAAGTAAGAGGAGTACGTGAAAGTTGTCATCTGGCTTCAGTCAGATAGAGGTCATTGCACCAGGCCACAACAGCACCACCCTAGTCTGCGGGTTTGATGGTGAGGTTGGGATTAATGTGGAGGGCAAGGCATTCTGAGAAGGTGATATTTGAATGAGTGAGGGGAATAGTAAAGTTGAGACAGTTAACGTTTCCATGTAATTGAAAATGTAAAGGTCCAGAGCAAGCAGAAGGAGGAGGAAGAATGTTTAAGGTGGGAGAAGAGTTCTGTACTGGGATGGGGATGGACGATCCTGGTTGAAAGAGCAGGCATGGAGATGGAGCCAACAGAATATGACATACGCAGAACTCATTGAGGTGTGAGTAAAGGGGGATGAAAGTGAGGACAGAGCATGTGTCTCTGAGAGGGGAAGGTTAGAGGGGATGATAAAGTCCACCCAAGGGTTAGAGTGGAGATCAGTGGGTGTCAGGGAAGGAGGATGGGGTGGTTCAAGAGATGAAAGGTAAGAAGGATCCAAGGGAGGAAGGGGAGGGTCAGGATGATGGAGGCTTGGTCCTGCGTCAAATCACCACTAGCTTTTTGATAGCAAATATTGATTGATATCAGTCTTACCAGCAATAACTATATCCCATGAAAAACAAAATATTTTTGTGTCTCGTGTTTTAGGTATTCCTTGAGAATTCCCATTTGGGCTCGTAGTATTAAATTTCTTCAATTGGTTTTCCTTTTGACCTCCTAAAGTAATTTATTGGCTTTCTAATGATTAACCATTTAAATAAATGGCAGGTGGTAGAAGGAGACTGTAGCTGAGTGAGACTGAAAGTAAGCTAATATCTTTCAGTTTAACGGTTTAAGCTAGCTACATCCTGAAATCTCTTTGGAAGTATCACATGTTGCATATCTTGTTTTTTAACCCTGATTATTGATCACAAAACTAAAGATGAAAACTTGCTCTATTTCTTACTTGAGTAAGACATTTTAGAAAAGTGTAATGAAATCCATGAGCTTAATTTCACAAATATGTGTTTAGATTCTAAGATATTGCCAATATGTGAATAAAACACTATATTGTACCTTTGTGGTATAACAGTGGAAAAAAAAATAAGAATGTACGTGAGTCACACCCAATATTTGCTCAGTTCATTCACTCAGACTGCTGATGTCCTATCTTTAACATGACTAAGACAGTAGTGAAAGAAGCTACGCCAAAACTGAGCTGCACTACAGAGAGGAGGTGGGAAATCTCGGGAAATGTTGCAAGAATAGCAACCTGAGTCTTAACATGGGCAAGAAAATGATTGTAAATTTCAGTAAGATCAGCATCGAGCACCCTCCACTTCACGCTAATAGCTCGGTAGTGGAGAGAGAGCACCAAGTTCCTCGGGGGGGGGGTGGGGGAGGGTGGTGATGAGAGATCGCATCAGAGACTCAGTCCTGTAGGCCACGGGGCCAGGGTGAGAGTTCACATTGGAGGCCTGGAATCTCCTCACTTATCATGAAGGAGTGACAGCAACTATACTTGCTTAAAAGGTGGAGGCAGGCAAGGCAACTGGATGCCATTCTATCCACTTTCTACAGGTGCTCTATTGATAGCATCATGGCTAGCTGCAACACAGTGTGGTACTGTTGCTGTAAAGCATTGGATCGAAGGTCAATCTCTAGGAGATAAGAGTGGCAGAGAGGATCACGGGTCTCTCTCTTCCATCCATCCCCCCACCACCACCATGTGCCCCTCCCTCCCCACCATTAATGTGATTTACCAGGATTGTTCTTTAAAGAGGGCTCTTAAAATCAGTGAGGACCCTTATCATTTTGCATGCAGCATCTTCCAGCTACTCCTATGGGAAAGAGATAAAATGTTTCTCCAGGATGAGGAACAATTTCTTCCCTTGGGCAGTGAGACTTCTGAATGACTAATGAACTGCTAAACAACTTTCTGAGACTCCACTATTTATTAACAATATTTATTCTAACTCTTATGTACTGTACTTGTCTGTATGTGTGTTATGTCTGTAGGTTTTTGCATTGTTTTGCACTGTGCACAGGAGAACGCTGTTCCATCGGGTTGTACTAACTAATGCAATCAGATAAATAAACTTGAACTTTTACAAAAGAAACAGAACATTCACGCATTTTTTAAATACAGCTGATAAACATTTCAGGGGCTGACAAACTTCTCCAACAAACAGTAAAATTATTATAATCCAGAGGCCTTGAATGAATAAGAGGATTCGCAACCTTCTGAGGGTGATATCAAGGCTGTTTAAGGCTGGGGATCCAGATCTCCACACAAGT
This sequence comes from Narcine bancroftii, assembly GCF_036971445.1. Lineage (NCBI taxonomy): Eukaryota > Metazoa > Chordata > Chondrichthyes > Torpediniformes > Narcinidae > Narcine > Narcine bancroftii. Next base: position 80,986,218 of record NC_091473.1, read on the forward strand.
CCAGGTACAAATAGGCAATTCTGGAGAAAGCTAGGGACAGAGACAGACACACCCAGCTATTGCAAGACTGTAGGCGAGGGCAAACACCTGTGATGCTTCTATGTTTGCTTTGAGAAGGAGAAATCAACAGGAGAATCCCTGTGATATCTGTCTCTGAGGCCAAAGTCATCATTCAAAAGGATGAACCTTTGCAAGGCGTCAGGCCCTGACGGCGTACCTGGCAAGGTTCTGAAAATCTGGGCCAACCAACCAGCTGGAGTTTTCATGGACATTTTTAATTTCTCACTACTGCGGTCAGAGGTTCCCACCTGCTTCAATCATCTCGGTGCCCAAAAAGAGCAGAGTGAGCTTCCTCAACGACTACTACTATCCAGTAGTACTATCATCTCCTGTGATGAAATCTTGGAGGTGCTGTTCATGGCCAGATTTTTTTGAATATTTTATTTTTGATTTTTTTTTTCAAAAATATACGTAGTAACATTTTAAATATACAATATATTAAGCTTTTTCTTACTAACACAACAAACTAAAATAAACAAAACAGTCCCTCCCTCCCCCCTCCCTGCTCCATACGTATAGATCTGTTCACCATCAGTTGGGGAAACAATATTTTTGTATGTATAATATTTACTTTTATAATTTTTTTTCCTTTTTATTACTGGATATGGACCCCTATTATCATGGTCATGGCCAGAATTAACAGGTACCTAAATAAAGGGCTAGATTCACTGGAATTTGCCTATCATCACAATTGCTCTACTGCAGACACAATATCACTGGCTGTCCACTCAGCTCTGGATCACCTACAAAACAGCAACTCGTTTTCATTGACTACAGCTCAGCCTTCAATACTATTATTCCCTCAGTGTTGGTTAACAAGCTCCAAACTCTGGGCCTCTGCACTCCCCGTGCAACTGGATCCTTGTCTTCCTCTTCAGAAGACCACAGTCAGTATAAATTGGAAATGTCTCCTCACTGGCGATTAATACAGGCACACTTCCAGGATGTGTGCTTAGCCCACTGGTCTACTCACTATGCACCCATGTCAATTCCAATTTGTCTGACACCATGGTTGTCGACAGAATCACAAACGGCAAGGAGGAAGTGTACAGGAGGGATCTAAGTCAGCTAGCTGAGTGGTATCACACCTACAACCTTGAACTCAATGTTAGCAAAGCCAAGGAGATGATTGTGGACTTCAGCAGGAAGTCAGGAGAACACAAATCTGTCCTCATCGAGGACTCAGCTGTGGAGAACTTCAAATTCCTCAGTGACTCTGAGGAGGATCTGTCCTGGAACCTCCATGTCGATGCAATCACGAAGAAGGCTCGCCAGTGGCTATACTTTGTGAGGAGTTTGAGGAGATTCGGAATGTCACCAAAGACTCTCAAAAACAACTTCTGGTGTACTGTGGAGAACATTCTGGCTGGTTGCATCATTGCCTGGTATAGAGGTGCCAACACTCAGGACAAGAAAAAACTCCAGAGGGTTATTAACTCGGCCTGCGACATCACAGGCACATCTTAATTCCGTTGAGGACATTGATAAGAGTTGGCACATAAGAAAGCAGCCTCTATCCTCAAGGACCACCCCCACCTCACCACGACCATAGCCTCTTAACTCTGCTACCACTCAGCCCCTCAAAATATCTATGCTGTTCAATAAGATCATGCTGTTTTCAACCTCAACATTTTTCTGCCCTGACCCTATCTGCAATTGACAATACCTTTATTGTTTTCCTTTGATAATCTTGTAAAGGTGATACTAGTCCAGCATCACTATTAAGAAGACAAAGAGAAGCAAGAGTCCAATCAGACATTGAGTGCCCTTGAATGCCACTGCCTCCTACGCTTCCAGAACCTCTGTAGCTGCCTGGATTGCTGTCCAATCCAGCAGTAGGTGTAATCCTGTTATTACTTCCTTTTGCAATTGTGCTTTATAATTTATTTCTTAGCTCCCTAAAATCAGCTCAAACGACTTCATCCTGATGTGGGCTACAAACTCCACCTTCCCTCAGGATGTTTTGCAGCAGTTTAATAACAGGTTTGATTTTGGCACTAGGGATATCTATATGTCCTAAACTCACATTCATGGCCATGAAAGCAATCATTTTCCCCCCTCCCATTTATTAATTCTCCTACTGCCCTGACACACTAGTGTCCATCATCATGAAGTGCTTCAAGAAGCTTGGCATGGGGCACATCAAACTCTTGCCACCACCGTTACTAGACCCCCCTGCAGTTCGTATACAGGTCCAACCACTCTACGGACAATGCCATTGCCATCACCCTCCATTTAGCCTTCACCTACATGGAAAATAAGGACTCGTATGTTCGAATGCTGTTTATTAATTTCAGTTCAGTGTTCAACACAATCATACCTCAGTACCTGATAAAGGAGATGAGCAGCTGGGTCTAAACACCTCCCTCTGCAAGTGGATTCTTGATTCCTGTCAAGGAGACTCAAGCAGTCCAGATCGGTATGAGCACTTCCAAGACCATCACACTGAGTATGGGGCCCCCCAGGGCTCCATGCTGAGTCCACTGCTGTTCACTCTACTGACATGACTGTGCAGCTGAACACAGCTCGAACCACATCAAATAGTAGCTTGTATATCAAGATTTAAAACTGGCACGTCACAAAGCTAATGCTACAGTTGTTATGGGGGATTTCAACATGCAGGTAGACTGGGAAAATTAGGTTGGTATTGGACCCCAAGAAAGGGAGTTTGTGAATGCCTCCAAGATGGATTCTTAGAGCAGTTTGTTCTAGGGCGTACCAGGAAGAAGGCAATTCAGGATTTAGTGTTGTGTACTGAGCTATGAGGAGGTAATGACCATAATATGCTAAGTTTTCATCTACAACTTGAGAGGGAGAAGGGAAAATCGGAAGTGTCAATATTACAGTTGAACTAAGGGAACTATGGAGCCACGAGGGAGGAGCTAGCCAAAGATGACTGGAAAGATACCCTAGCAGGGATGACAGTGGCAGGTATTCCTGGGAATAATACAGAAGGTGCAGGATCAGTTCATTCCAAAGAGGAAGAAAGATTCTAAAGGGAGCAAGGGACAAAAATATGATGTGCAAAGGTAAGCTAGCCAAGAATATAAAGGATAGTAAAAGCTTCTTGAGGTATGTGAAGAGGAAAAAATTAGTTAAGATCAAAGTTGGGCACTTGAAGACAAAAACAGGCGAAATTATTATGGGAAACAAGGAAATGGCAGACAAGTTGAACAGGTACTTTGGATCTATCTTCCCTAGGGAAGATACAATCTCCCAGATGTAATAGTGGATAGAGGACTTAGGGTGACAGAGGAACTGAAGAAAATTCATATTAAGCAGAAAATAGTTTTGGGTAGACTGATGGGATTAAAAGTGGATAATTCCCCAGAGTCTGATGCTCTGCATCCCAGGGTTCTTATGGAGGTGGCTCTAGAAATTGTGGACGCATTGGTAATCATTTTACAATGTTCTATGGATTCAGGATCAGTTCCTGCAGATTGGAGAATAGCTAATGTTATCCCACTTTTTAAGAAAGGAAGGAGAGAGAAAACAGAATTATAGACCAGTTAGCCTGACATCAGTGGTGGGGAAGATGCTGGAGTCAAATATAAAAGATGAAATAGCAGCACATTTGGATAGCAGTAACAGGATTGGTCTAAGTTAGCATGCTCAATTAATCTTCTGGAATTTTTTTGAGGATGTAACTATGAAAATGGACAAGGGAAACCTGGGACTGCAGTTCGGTACTGGGACCGCAGCTATTTACAATATATATAATCATGATTTAGATGAAGTGATTAAAAGTAACATTAGCAAATTTACAGATGACACAAAGCTGGGTAGCAGTGTGAAATGTGAGGTGGATGTTATGAAAATGCAGGGTGAGTGGGCAGATGTATGACAAATACAGTTTAATGTGGATAAATATGAAGTTATCCACTTTGGTGGCAAGAACAGCAAGGCAGATTACTATCGAATGATGTCAAGTTAGGAAAAGGGGAAGTAGAACAAGATCTCGGTGTCTTTGTTCATCAGTCACTGAAAGGCAGTGAAGAGAGCTAATGGCATGTTGGCCTTCATTACAAGGGGAGTTGAATAAAAGAGTAAAGAGGTCCTTCTGCAGTTGTACAGGTCCATGGTGAGACCAAACAGTAGCACTCGGGCCCTAACATTCAGATTGTGCAAGTTTTTTCCCCAAGCCATCAGGCTCCTGAATTCCCAGAACATATGTGGATAGTGTACTGTGGACTTTTACTGTGTACATCTTAATATTTTATTTGTGTTTAACTTCTATTCTAACTTGTATTCTTATATTTATGTAAATATGCTCTGTGGTCCTGGAGAAACATTATCTTGTCTTTACAGTGCGAGCATGGTATGAATGATAAATAAAGGAGACGACATTGACTTGACTTCCTACCATTATTGCTCTTTTTGATTTCCTCTCCTCTGAAGCTGAACCACTCATAGTGCCACACACCTGGCTCTGCCTAAACTCTCCAAAGAAACCATCATCATTATCCAAAAAAGAAAGCCTTGTTAGTGAACACGATGGAGTTAAATGACCATGGATCTAGTTCTCCTGGTCTGTTGGCAGGGATCTATTCACTCCAGTTTACATTTTTAAGCTGCAGTGTGATCAACTCCTTGAATGTACCCTCCACAAGGTACTTAGCTTTGTTGATCACTCACATTGGCTCCCAACTTTACTCCAGCTCTGAAACACTGAGTTCAAGTTGTTGCAGTTATACATGTGCATGTATGATTTTCCACCTCACTTCACATTCCAATGATAGGCTGGGAGCAGATGGTATAACTATTATGGTTTGTAAAACTAAATGAAAAGAAAATTGATTAAACATACTAAAGATAACAACCAATTTACTAAATTTCATTGCTGGAAATAACTAGTGTTCATTTTATTGTTTTTCAAATGTAATGAATGCATAATCACCAAAATTAAGGTTTCTACTTTAATTTCAAGTTGTTTGACCTTGTACATCAGACATACCAAATTCTGTTTGCATTGGAGCCATCCATTGAGATTCATTTTGTGATCTGCAGAGTTTGTTTGGAGTAATGCGATGTTGTGATTGAACCATACCTTGACAACTGTGTATAGTCACTGTGTACAGCTTGTGAAGTTACACCATTCCTTTCCATGCTTAGTCTTATTGTTCACAATAGTATGCTGATACTTTTAGTTTCCTCTCTTGTCCATGTTTGGGTGATGATAATGTGAATCTATTGGACTAGAGTAACATTGCCTAACTTTATTTTGGTGAGGTGCCATTTTGTCTTTTTTAAATTGATGGAATGCTACTCCAAATCAGTAGGTATTAGCCTGGAGCATGTGACCCATCCTCCTCCTCCCCCCAGAATGTGGGGGGGGGCGGGGGGGGAAGACTTGAGTGAGATTATTGGACAAGAAAATTAATGTAAAAACACAATGCTGGAGAAACTAAGCAGGTCAAGCAGTGTACTTTATATAGCAAAGATAAAGATACATAATCAATATTTCATCAAATTAATGTGTTTAGTTGGAATTTTCAGAAAGAAAAGTAAAAATAAATATAAATACAGTAGTAAGCCTGCTAGCTTTCCTAGGCAGCCTCAACTCCTTAAATGAGGTGGGCATGTTATTGGTGACATAGGCGGCAGTGGGTTAAGATGTGTTTTACAATGCATGAACAAGTTGGTCAGTAGGTTGGAAACCACTGCTCTAGATTATATTGCTTGTCTCCTGTCATTCTTCATGCCCTGAAGTATACATCACCCTTTCCATGTTTGTTTGTTTGTACACTTTCTGTGCTTTGTGTGCTGGTCCTTAACCCATCCCAAGCACGTTATGGTCTGAATGTTAGTCAGGAATCTAAATTCCCATTTGCACATTTCCAGAGCTTTCAATTAGCCAGTCCAGGCTTTGTGCAAAGAAGCTTGCATTTACATATTTATATTCTACTTTTCATAATGACATCAAAATACTTTACAGCTTCTTTACAAATTGTAAGTGTAATCACTGATGTAAGTTGATAAATATATTAATCAATTTACACATGGCAAGATCTTATCGATACTTGAAGTTTATCACGAATTATTACAGAAAAGATACAATGGATGTATTCAAGTTAGACTATTAGATTAGTATTTTTTTAAAAGGTCAGACCATGGACCACTGATTTAGATATTAGTACTGTAGCCACCGAAAACGCAGTGGTGGCTGATGTACGTGGAATAATGACACACACAGTTGGAGGTAAATCAGAACTCGTCTACTTGAGTCACACGCGTATTCTTTTTGAACACTGAACCACGTGCACAAGACTTCTGGGAGTTGTAGTCTATCTTTAGTGCCACTACAGAACCGGCACTATCACCTGGTAGTTTTATGGGAGGTCGACCCCTGCGTCGGACTGCAGGCTGTTGAAGAGGGGCAGTTTTGTCAAGATGGGCAGGTTGGAGCCTGTTAATTGTGAATGACAGAGGCTGCCCGGCAATGTCCAAGATGCAGGTTGACCTTGTTTGTTTTATCACCCTGTATGGTCCCTCGTACGGAGCCTGCAAGGGCTGTCCATGTGTTCTTCTGCATATGAAAACGTATTCACAGTCCTTCAGTTCGTGTGCTACAAAAGAAGCATGTTTGTCATGTGATGATGGTGGTACAGGGGATAAATTGTCTACGGTATCCCGTAGTCTGCTCAGCAGCTCTTTGAGATCTTCACCTTTACTGGATTCATGTGGAATGAATTCCCCTGGGACCACCAAAGGTGCATTGTATACAACTTCTGCAGACAAAATGTGAAGATCCTCTTTTGGAGTTGTCCTAATGCTGAGCAATGCCCATGGTAATTGGTCTGCCCAGTTGGGACCGTCCAAACAGGCCATTAAGGCTGATTAAGGTGACGATGGAATCGTTCAACCATTCCATTGGACTACAGGTGATAGGCGCTTTTATGATGAAGCCTAGAGATGAGAGAAGGCCATCTATAACAAAGATGTAAACTGAGGTCCTCTGTCAGAAGTGATGTGCGCCGATAGGCGGAAGCGAGCCACCTGGGAATTAAGGAGAAGCGCTACCATCTTGTAAATCAATCAGTCACTGTGAAGAGATAGCGGTAGCTTCATAAAACTGCAATTGGTCCCACAATGTCCACATGGACATGGTTGAAGCGGTGAGTCACCAGTGGGAAGGGTTGTAGTGGTGCTTTTATGCCAATGGATTTTGACTTTTGGATGGGCTACACAAGATCTAGCCATTTGCGTAACATCTTTCTTCAGACTGTACCAAACAAATTTGTCTGAAATCAGACGAACGGTTGATCTGATGGATGGATGAGAAAGACCAAGGACAGAATCAAAAATGTGACATCTCCATTGGCCGTGAATGTCTTGTTGACATATCACAAAAGAGCAACTTGCTGTCGGCATTGATTTGTACATCCTTCCACTGCAGGTTGGTTATCGAGGTGTGTTGTGACTCCATCTTACCATCTTGTGCTTGAGCAGCGCCGAGAGCAGCATAGTCAATACCATGGTCCATAGCTGATACCTCAAGCGCAACTGAGTGGGGAAGTGCATCAGCACTACATTGTCATTTCCAGAAATGTGCATTATTTTGGTAGAGCATTCCAAAATGAAGGATAACTGCCGCTGCTGTTGAGCTCCAACATCTTCGAAAGCTTGAAGGTCAAGGGTTTATGGTCTGTGAACATGCTGAAGTGTCTGCCTTCCAAAAAGTAACAAAAGTGACGGATGGACAAATATATGGCTAGAAGCTCTTTTATCAAAGGTGCTGTATTTTCTTCTCGGCCTCAAGGAGGTGGCGGCTAAAGAATGCCAATGGCTTCCAAAGTCCATTGACATACTGCTCCAGAATGCCCCCTATGGCTACATCAGACATGTCTGTTGAAAGAGCAATGGCTGCGTTTAAGACTGGAAAACTGTGTTGTAGGATAAGGGTAGGATAACGTGTATCGAAACTGGTTGGTGGAAAAACACTAACCTCCGATCCTTTGTCCACCAAAGATTTACGTTGGAATAGCTGATCCCAAACATATAGAAGGCTTGTAGATTTTCCGGCAACCATCACAGCCATTAATGATGGTCAGCCAGGGATTTCCTGAGAATGCACAGGGTGGCAGCCACCTATATACATCGACTCCCCAACGCCGGTGGTAAAAACACCAGGTGGAAATGTCGACAGGCTGTCTGCCTGGCTTGAGATGTTGCTTTGTTATAGGAGCTGGTGTGTTGAGAGCATTGGGAAGTAGTGTCAACAACTGAGGCACTGGATGCAGACAGCTGTAACGCAGTGATGTTGTCCAAAGACCTTTTGGGTATTTTTTTTTGGCAAGCCACAGGATGTCCACCTCTGCAGCTTTTGCCCTGGGATCTTCGAAAGAACTCTGTGATAATGTCTAATGTCTTCTGGCATCCTCTCCAGAAAGAGCTGTTCAAATAACATATCTGGTCATTGGCCGGATGCCAGGCAGAACATGTCATCCATTAGTTTGGATGGGGCATGGTCACCCAACTCCTCCATGTGTAACAGTCTGGCGGCCCTCTCTGTGGGACATGCCGTAAATTCTCAGCAAAAGCGCTTTTAGAATGTCATACTTGCACTCTATAGGCTCCAGTGAATCACGCAGGACAGAACTGACTTGCTTGGCAGTGACTTAGTCCAAGGCACTGATGAAGTGAAAATAGCGAGTCACATCCACCTCGATCTTTTTGAGGTGAAATTGTGCCTCAGCCATTGCTCTGGTTCTACCATCCAGAAGGGCGGTAGCTTAACACCATCAGCTGCAGTATCCATATGGTCCAAAAGCTCATTTTGGGCATGTTGGGGTCACCAATTGTAGCCATTGAAAACGTAATGGTGGCTGATGAACGCAAAATAACAAATACACACAGTTGCGGGTAAATCAGAACTCGTTTACTTGAGTCACGCGTAATCTTTTTTAAAACTGAACCATGTCATAACATTATGATGTCCTGTGCCAGTTCGCTAGACTTCTGGGTGTTGTAGTCTATCTATAGTGCCATTACAGTACTTTGATTTGACATATACATCATACCAAAATTATTCTTTGCTGCATCAGAACAGGTACTTGTAGAGAAAAACTATAACAGTAAACTAAATAGAATTAAATTCAAAGAAACAATAAATACACAAGATAGATAATAAATAAATATTCATAGGGCAAAAAGGTGAGGCAATAGTGCAGACTATTCTTTTGTGCTGTCAGAGAAATCTATGATTAGTGTAACAATGGGAGGTTCAAAAGCCTGATAGCAGTTTGAAAACACATACATCAAGATTAAGGATTTTTGCCCTGGTCCTTCCAAAGATTTTACCCAAAAGACTATTCTTAATATATAAACCTTGACCAAGACAGTGGTCTTGGATACATCTGGGTTGTAAATTGGGTTTGCATTTGGCATGAGATTACAAGGATTCTTCTTTCACAACACTATAATTTTCATAATTTATATGATTGTATCATTAAGTCCATTCAATCATAGATATTATAATATTGCAGTTCAATGTTTCCTTGTTCAGTTGGAACTGTGTCAATTGTGATCACTAGTATGGGTGTCACAATTAGCATCAGCGACCTGGGTTCAAATCTGCCACTGTCTGTAAGGAGTTTGTATGTTCTCCCCATGTCTGCACGGGTTTCCTCCTGATGTTCTGGTTTCTTCCCACCCTTCAAAACGTTCGGGGTTGTCGGTTAGTTGTGTATTTGGGCAACCCAGGCTCGTGGGCTAAAAAGGCCTGTTACTGTGCTGCATCTCTAAATTAAATCAATTTTTAAAAAATTAAACAATACCCTTTATACCATTAAACTTGGTCTAATTCTTTTTTCAGCCCACAATTTTATGGAGCCAACAGTTTCTTGTGCAGCTACAGCTTACACTAGATGACTGTCAAAGTAGGACATGCTGAAGTGACACCCAGGCTAAGTTATAACCCAGAAATGTTACAGACTTTGATTAATCATTTTGCCCATGCTTGGAGCCGATTTCCTTTGAGCTCATTCATCATGGTTTATAGGGAGAAATGCACAGAAAATAATATTTGGAGAACAAAATCATCAAAAAAGTAATTTTCATTGGTGGACAAGATCGTGAGTTGAAATTCTTCATTTTTCAAAATCCTTCAATTTGGTAGGTCTATAAAAATCAAAAGAACCAATGAATATGAACAATAATTTTATGATCAAGTTGGTTAAGGAGCTTAAATTTGAATTACATTAGAAAAGTAATGCAAAATTACAAATGACGTGAAACACAAAAGTCTGCAGACGTCGTGATTGAGTAAAAACACAAAAATGCTGGAGGAACTCCGCAGATCTCACAGTGTTCATAGGTAAAGATATATTACCAACGTTATATGGGCCTGAGCCCTTCCTCAAGGTATGGGCAAAAAGCAGGTCAGTGCCTATATTAAAAGCTACACCACCCATGCAATATGCTATTTATTAAATCTCCAGCAGTGGCATAATATTTTTTGGATTCTCTTGGATAAATGACTGTGATTTGTTTTACAGGTCTTCGATTTTTCACTCAGCGAAGAAGATATGATGTTTCTAAATTCACTTAAGGATAACGAAAAGCTGATTACATTGAAATTTCCTTTATGGAAGGAACATTAATGCCAATCAGAACTGACTACTGCCAAGCAGGATCTCTCCAGTGAACATGTTCAATGCATGCTCTTAAGACTATAACTGCAATGTTCATTGAAGATTTCTAATATTTTGTTGTGCCAGTTGATGTGCTATCCTCTTTGAACAGATTATTACTCCAGGAAAAAAACTCAAGCCCGGTGTGTCTCCCTAAAACAACAGGTAATTTCTGTTACTGAATTTAATACACACATTAAATCCACATTTATAGCACTGAGAATTCTACTTCATTTAATGTCATTTTTCAGCAACTGTACAAGATACTTAGTCCCATAAACAGATGCAAGCAGAAGACACCTGCTCCTATTTTCCCAATACAAACAACCCCGCTTTAGGCGGGATGGGGAGTCGCATTCCTAGTCAACAGCCAATATTGTGATTTTCTGCAACACAAAGCTGCATATTTGCTCATGTGTCATGAGGCCCAAATTGACAAATGTGTTGGCTTATTTACCTCACGCATATTCTGCAAGTGTAAATTTTATTCCATGTCTCAAATTGTTGGGTAGCAATTTGTGAATTCTGTAAGTGATAATTTCCATAACCCAAAAGGGCATATCACAGAGTCATATGTATTAAAAAATTAAATGTGAAATAAGAAATGTAGATCCTTTTAAACATTTAACCAGAAGTTTTAAGAGTTAGTTTCAAAATTTATTGTGCATCTAGTTTTGGGTTTTAATTTATTAACCTGTGTCGTTAGTATTACTGCTTCTTTGATTGATTAGTGTTCCAGAACTTGAACTATGCAGCAGTACAAAATGTTTAAAACATGCATTATTATTTTTTTTTCCCAACAGAACCTCTGAGATTTGGCTCTTTTAAAAAAAACTGACAGCAACTCTGAAATATTTAATCCAAGCAAGCACATTATATCAAAATCCAGTGCGAGTAACAAAAATATTATAACCCTGGATTAATTACTTGAATTATTAGTGTTTACATTTAATTTAAAAGTTGATGTGAATTCTATCCAATGATAAAAAGGGTTGCATCTATCCTCTGAGGAAAATCCATTGAGAGTTTCAACAACCAACCGACCTGGTGAATAAAACAGAAATGGGACTTCGGATTGTTTTACTGCTACTGAAAATTCACAAGAAACCTTCACAAATGCCTTTGGATAAGATGCATCCTGTATTAATGGGATAACAATATTAATTCAAAATATGGATTTTTGTATTAAGCTTGAATTTTCAAAGTTTTTAACAGTTAATTCAGATAGTCTAGTTCCATCCCATGCCATAGGTGCTCTGAGATTAGTAAAGTGGTATGCAAATGGAAAGAAAAAGTTTGAAAATCAATGGTCTCGTCCATTACCAACCTGGGTTTGTGCAACATCAAAACATAGGAAATTGTGTTCCAAACATCTGCAAGGACAAACTACCTCAAGTTTCTCTAGAATATTATTTTATAATACATTCTGTGATCGTGCTTTCTTTAACAGAATTAGTACACTATACCTGATCATGAATGATTGTGAACCCAACTTCTACATTGTCCTTATGCTGGAATTCAACTGGAGCATCTGAGAGATGATGATGATGGGGCAGTCCAAAAACTAAAACACAAAAAGCTGTTGTCAAAATATGTAGTTAACTGTCACTGGCATGTGGCTCAGAAAGTAGTGTCCTATTGATCACCAGTCAATCAAATGCTGCTTTCCACAATCTTTGGAGTCTGAAAATCACCAGTGTTACATCAAATTTGCCTGACAATATATCCTTTGTGAATAAGGAACAAATGCAACAGAAAATTTAACTTTCTTTTCATTAACTTCATCATTATGGAATTTTTAAAAATAAATTTATAGTGTTCCAGTGTAATTACTGAGTTCAAGTGCCCTGACCTTTCATCTATTAATGAATATAATCCACTTGCAATTGATAAATTTAAATGTATTAGAAAGTGTATACTATTCAGTTTCAAAACCTGTAACCGAAGAATCCGCAAATAGTGGTTTGAAAATGAGCCCCAGTTTGCAGGTGTGTCCAAATGGTATTCAGCATTCTTGCAACATACATATGTTCTCAGTTAAAACCACATTCCAGGCTCTTTTCTAATTCAGCATAAGTATGATCATTACAGTGATAAGTACTGAACAATGTGCTCTTTTGTGCCAGAATCCACTACTCAGTTGGTGAATGAAACTGCTGATTGAGGCATACTCTATTCTGGAATTTATATTGAGATATGGTGTTGGATGTAGCAGAAGGAGCTTTGCTTCTAACCCATAGAGTATCTGACTGGATGTTCTTAGATCTCGAACCAAGACTGGATTACTTTGTATCAAACCAATCCTTTAACTGACATGCAAATTTTTAACCAGACAAAAATAAACATTTCTTTTTATGCAGCATATTTTTTTACAATTTGATACTTGTGTTTTTCTTTCAACTTTAATTTCTGATTTTAATACTAGATAGCATATATGCAGTCACAACAGGTCTCTTATATAATTCTAAACTCAAAATGCAAATTGACAGAAAATAAAGAGAATCCCAACTCAAATTCAAGAAATCATCAAATGGAAACAGATCATGGTGGAAATTCTAAATAAGTCAGGTAGCATGTCTAAACATAGAAACAGCGTTAGCATTTCAGGATGATGAGCTTTTATTAGAACTGCAAGGAGTTGGAAATGAAATAAATTTTAGGGTGCCAAGAAGTGGAGGAGAAAAGCAGAAGTAAAGAGAAGGTCTGTGACACGAAGACCAAGAGTGTTTTAATGACTCTATTAATGGTATTGTCTGTTCAGAGGGCAGGAAAGACACAAAATCTAAAATACTGTAAGTGAAAAGAGCAAAAGAAAAGCTTGAAATCTGAAATACAATGCAGGACCAGGTGATTGTTTGAAATTGTTAAATTCAATTGACTAATGATCGAATGACTTTAAAACTCAACCTGGCATAAAAGCAATTTAAATTCAATGAAATAAAGGTGAGTCTAAGTAGTAGAGACAAAGCACTTTTGAACTATAGAATTCTATTTGATTCAGAAATACCCTGTAAGAATGGAAATCTGCCATCCTCATCTGGTATGATGATTTTATTTAAGAATTTAGTTGTCTACATGTGACTCTAGGCCCACAGCAATGATCAGCCATCCTTTGAATATCAGGTATGGTATGAGGGTACCTTTATAACACAGAGTTCAGCAGAGTTTAGTAGCTTACCATCAACTTCTTAAATTAGGATCACACAGTAAATGGAGGCCTTGTCAGCAGCATCCATGTCCAAAACTGAATAAAACAGAATGGGCATCTGATATGCAACTGTAAAATAAAAATCCAGAAACAATTTCATTGTTTTATTTCACTGGGAAGACTTGTAACCTTGCCAATCTGACACAATTTACATGTCAGAGCCATATGGGAAGATCTTGTTTCCCATGAGAAACTTGGACCCCTTTGTCCTCAGGGTCCCTGCTGCTAAGGAGTCTGGGAACTACGTGGAGTTGTATTCCTGCAGTATCAACCAAGAGGTCTGCACAGTGAGTTTTTAAAAAATCCAAATCCTCAACAATATGCAACCCACCCAATCCCTCATCAATCCCACATTAAAACTAACACACACCACACTCATCAAACAAGCTTCCTGGTCCATGCCCTTCTCCACACGATCCCATCCAAGGACTGCTCACCAATCCTTCCTCTGACTATCTGTCACTCCCAACCAACAACATTGCCAAAAAGTCCCAATCTTATCTCCTAAAAGCAATCCCAGTAAATTCCTTACCCTCTCCACTTCCCTGCCCCTACATTCAAGATGATTACAGATGAACCCTTTTCATCTTTCTTATCCAAACTCCTCCATTATATTATAGGATCTGCTCCTATAAATACAGAAATATACAAAATAAATTTTTTGCATCTTCCTACACATTATGTTGGGTATTCAGTAAGGCACTAATTTAAACATGAAACATTTTTACATTCAGAGACCGATATGGAAACTGAGAAACTGTAGCTACTAGTCCCTCCAAAACTTCCTCTTTCAGGTACAGTACTGATAGGTGGTGTTACATAAATTGTTGCAGCTTATGGCATCAGGTCAAAAGGGGTTAGCAAGTTTCCAGGCAACCACATACAAAAAGCATTGTGTGTCATTAGACATGTACTGCAGCAAATGTACAGTTGCTGTAATAATTTCTGCCTACATGCTATATAGATGTCAGTGCACAAAATATTGTATGCTTAATCAACTGCACCTACCAGTCCACACCAGCATCTATCCCAAAGATGTCAAATGCAAAGTCATTATTCTCCCATGGATAGATTGTGTCTTACTTATTTCACTACCATCTGGATGATCTCAAAATTCTTACAGGATGAATGGAAGAGGAAAGACAAAGATTGACAGATTTTTGGATATTATGGGAGTCAAGGGATATGGGGATGGTGCAGGGAAATGGAGCTCGGGAGATCAGCCACGATCTGCATGAATGGCAGATCATCTTTGAAGGGCCAGAACATAACTTTCAACATGCTTTTTTTTCTGCTCTTCTAAAACTGGCGATATACCTCCTTGGCTTTGAAAACCTATGTTCCCAGCTATATTTTCATACATTTTCAATGGCACATTATCCACTTCTTTGAAAATTGTAAGGCTCTTGCATGATTCTGGATGCAGCATTAGAACCTAAAGGCTTCACCCTCCATCGTGCAGACGGGACATAAGCGTCAGGTAAAAGCAGAGGAGGCAACATTCGCATCATCATCAATTCATCGTGGTGCACAAACATGACGATTATGTCCCAGTCCTGCTCCCCAACCTGGTGATCAGGTGTCATCCATTCTATCTGCCAAGGAAATTCAGTACTATCATCCTGGTCGCTGTGTACATTCCACTCCAGGCTAATAGGCTAGCACTGGAGGGACTACACTGTGGTCAGCAGCCATTAGACAGCACACCCTGATCAATCATTGCCTTCCCAATCATTGTAGGGACTTCAACAAGGTCCACCTGAAGAAATCTCTAACAAACTGTGCAACCAGGGGAGCCAACGCACTTGAACACCGCTACACTACCATCAAGATCGTACTTCAGCAAGTCTGATCACCTGGATGTACTTCTACTCCTGATGTACAAGCAGAAACCGAGGACCACAGCACCAGTAGTGAAGATGGTGGAAGTATGGACGAGGGAGGTGGATGAGTGCCTGCAGGACTGTTTTGAATCAGTGGACTGGAACATATTGAAGGACTCGTCTTCAAATGAACAAATATGCCACAGCGGTTACCAACTTCATCAAGACCTGCATGGATGAGTTGTACCAACGTGGAGATGCCATGAGTACCCCAATCAAAAGTAGTGAAATGAATCAAAAGATTCAAAACCTGCTGAGATCGAGGCCAATGACGTACCAGTGATCCTGATCGCTAAAGGAAGTCCAGATATGACCTACAGAAGGCTATCTCAACAGCCAAGAGACAATTCTGAGGGAAGCTAGAAACAGAGTCAGATACTCGCCAACTAAGGCAGGGCTTTCAGGTCATTATATCCTACAAGGCGAAGCCAAACATGATAAATGGCTGTGATGCTTCACTGCCCAATGAGCTGAATACCTTATATGCTCGCTTTAAAAAGGAGAATACAACATTACCAATGAGAATCCCTACAGAAGCTGGAGGCCCTGTGATACCTGAGACCCATGGCAGAACATCCTACAAGAGGGTGAACCTTCAAAGCCCCAATGGCATATTTTGCAGGGTCTTGAAGATCTGTGCTGCAGTGTTCACGGGCATTTTCAGTCTCTCATTCTGCAATCAGAGGTTCCTATCTGCTTCAAACAGGCATCAATCATATTGGTACCCAAGAAGAGTACTCACATTTACTGTGATGAACTACTTTGAGAGATCGATCATGGTCAGAATTAACTGGTACCTAAGTTTAGAACTAAATCCACTGAAATTCACCTACCATAACAATCACTCCATAACAGATGCAATCTTACTGGCTCTCCACTTAGCATTGGATCATCTAGACAACAGCAACACATACATCAGGCTACTTTTCATCAACTACAAATCAATCAAACACCATTATACCTTCATTATTGGTCAGCAAGCTTCAAAATCTGGCCATTTGCACTTCCCTCTGCAACTGGATTCTTAACTTCCTCAATGGAAGACCACAGTCAGTACAAATCAGAAGCATCTCCTCACTGACAATACTTGCACACCTCAAGGGTCTGGGCTTAGGCCACTGCTCTACTCGCTTTATACCTGACTGGGTGCCTAGGCACAATTCAAGTGCCATCTACAAATCAGCCATTGACACCACTGTCTTCGGCAGAATCACAGACACCAACGAGGAAGCATACAGGAGTGAGTGATGAATAGTGTCACAGTAACCTTCCATTCAATGTAAGCAAAAGTATGGAAATAATTGTGGATTTCAGGAGGGGGAATTCAGGAGAACACAAACAAGTCCTTATCGAGGAGTCAGCAGTGGAAAGAGTTAAGAACTTCAAATTTCTGGGTGTCAACATCTCTGAAGGATAATCCAGGAGCCTCCATGTTGATGCAATCATGAAAAAGGCTCATTAATGGCTATACTTCACAAGGAGTTTGAGGAGATTTGAGGAGAAAGACTTTCTACAGGTGCACCCTGGAGAGCATTCTGACTGGTTGCATCGCTGTCTGGCTTGGAGGTGCACTAATTTATGTATTTTTTTTAAATGGGCCCCTCAGCACTAAACATCTAGTAGTTTAAAAGAGTGAATGAAAGGGACAAGTAGGACATTAAATGCCAGGACAAGTTAAATTCAGAGGAGAGAGATGAACTCAAAGTGATAAAATGATACAAATGCAGCCTCGTGCATTTTATGAATGGATACAAACTTACATGGGTGACAGTGACTTGAGGTCATTGGTCCTCCGGGCCTGGCTTTCTGACGACTTGGAGAAAGTTTGCCATGGTCTATTCTAAACATGGGTCGGCAGCATAACAAGATGCGTGCTATTGTTTTTTTCAGGATAGCGGAGTGAGGGGGTGTGCGTGCACTTTAAGTTCATCAGGCAGCAGGCGGATAAATTGCTTTTTCGGGGATGGCACAAATTTTAGCTGCTTTTAAACAAGTGAGAGGAGAAAGAGAGAATGCTACTCCAATTAAGTTCCTTTTTTTTTTGCACGTATTCATTTGTGTGGCATCTCAATGATTTTTATTTTGAGTCAACATTGATAACATTTTTACTCACCCAACCTTGGCAACCTCGTTTATTACCTCGTCAGAGTAATTGAACTTATTCTTAACAAAATGATGCTAGCTTCCACAGATCACTATATATTCAGTGATTACGTCCTTGATGAAAGATTATAATAATTTTCGCTATCACCCCTTTAAGTTTCCATATGTACCACCAATCCCCCCAAACCAAAACAGCTATTATACTTACAATTTCATAGAAATATATTTTAATATACCTTACACCATCACAGTCATCCGCTAATATAACATGACAGTGGAGCGATGTGGTATCATAGCTGCAGCAACAACTATTCAACCAGTAAGCAGCCTTGTCAATATGACTTGTCACATGTGATTTTGATGGGTTGACATAAAAATGGAGAGGAGTAACATTTGATTCAGCAATGATTTTCCAGGGAAGGGTGTTTGACGGATGATTTTCCATCCATATCCGGCTGGTCTGAAAAAAACAGCCTCTTCATCACCTTCTTAATAGCTCAGCAAATCAATTAGTTCATGGGGCAATAACAAATACCGTTGAGCTGTTCACTCTTATACTCTTCATGAGGATTCCTTCAGGATTATTTGGTTGCTTATTTCCAAATGACAGTTTGATCTTGAGAGAATTGAGCAAAATTCCAATGCCCAACTGAGTGTCCCTACAAATCCTACAACACTTCATTATCGCACCAATAATGTAAGCATAAAACTTCAATAGACACTTCTCTGGAAGAAAAAAATTATTACAGTGGGAATGGAGGATAGTGTTTCAGGAGACCAAGGCCATCTTCTGCATCTAAAGCTTCTCATTCTATTGAGAAACATAATCCCCTTTCACACTTGCAAGTGGTCTCAGGAAATAACAGCCAATCGGCCTAAAAAAGGGTTTAGTGTGGAATGAAAATCATCTCAACGCCGGCCTGAGATGACATCATCTCACACTGGGGATAGACTGCCTCGACCCCTAGTGCAATCCCTGGCATCTGCAGACACCAGTGTTACAATCAGGCAAGTGTAGAACAGGCAATTGCATTCTAGGACAGAATTTACCTCAGCTTTTGCGTGAGTGCATGAACATGAAGGAAGAAAATATTAAAATGAAGGTAGAAACTTTGCTATGGGAAAGTCACAGTGGGAGAGAGAGAGAGAGAGAGGAAATAAATAGCAATAGCAGACAGTTTTAAACAATGTGGGAAAGTTGATAGCATATAGCGCACAATTTGTAAAGACCAAAGGAAAAAGCAATGGTGGACCTGACTTCCCAGAATGCTGTGTGGCAGAGAAGCCCCTCCATGCATGCAGCCATGCATACAGCCCTTTCTCTGCCACTCGACATTCTGGGAGGGCAAGTTCGCCATCACTTTTTCCCATGGCCTTTATAAATTGTACACGATAGTACTACCAACTTTCTCATGCAGTTTAAAAATTGTCTGCTATTTCCATTTACTGCTAGTACTTTCCCATGGTCCCTGATAAAGGTTTATATAGGTCGGCACAACAACAGGGGCTGAAGGGCTCATACTGTGCTGTACATAAAGCTTAATTATGTTATAATTAGGCATAATTAATTTTGTTCAACTTTAAGATCATAAGACATTGATCAGGATTTAGGGCAGGTCCACCAATCTCTTGATGCATCATAATGTCACTGGTAGAATATAGAACAGTCCTAACTCCGAGGATGGCTCCTTGCAAGTGTGAACACGTGTAGTGTCCCAGTTAAAGAGTGGTCAAGTGTGAACAGCAAAAGTGCCATTCCTATCCCGGGACACTGAACAGCCGATTTAGTGGGATGCAAGGGTAAAAGGGGCTAAAATTTTAGGCATCACAAATTGTGCAACAGCTATGAGATACCACACTCCCACAGTCTATGTTAATAACCCTGATTAAAGGCGATAATTGGCTAAAATTGCTAAACTTAAACTGTTACACAAAAAAAGATTACAAAGAGTTGTGAACTCATCTAGAGGCATCATGGACACATGCCTTCACTCCATAAAGTTCAACGTTCACATTTAGAGTCAGACAATTTATTTCTACTTTTCAGTAACTGTAAATGTACTCCAGAAAAAAGATACATATACAAAAGAGAGAAATGTAAAGAAAGAACGTAAATAAACTGCACAATGCAGAAAAACATTTCAGTAATAAATGAATAATATGCAAAGTAAGAATTCCTTAAATGATTCCCTGATTGAGTTTAAACACAAGGCTGGAAAAACTCAGCGGGTCAAGCACTGTCCTTTATTTAGCAAAGGCAGGGAGTTCTGTGGGATTCTCTCTCACTGCTCCCCATCTGTAATTCCCCTGCTGCTCTCAAGCTTTATGACCATATACTCACCCAGATTTGTTTCCACAGCCACATTGCCTCCCTGGTTACTTGTCTCCGCCGTCATCTTGTGCCTTCACGTTGCTATATAAAGGACACTACTTGACCTGCTGAGTTTCTCCAACTTTGTGTTTTTACTTCAACCATGGCGTCTGAGGAGGGAGTCACGTGATGGAGTAGTGGCCGGACGGTGAACTCCAGCCCTCTCCAGAAAAGTCGGGAAAAACGAGAGAAAATACAAAGGCACAGAAATACAAGTTAAAGAAAAGTGAATATAAAGGTGGAAAGAAGATGGAGACAAAAGGAGAAAAATCAAAATCAACGGAAAGAAGAGAGGAAGAGAAGACAACGGAGGAAAAAGGTGAAGGCCTTACCTGTCCGAAGAGGCCCGCTGAGGAGAGAAGACCCCACTACCTCAGGTCGGTAGAAAGAGAACTACAACAATGGCTCACAGAGCCGAGTAAAAGTGCGCAACCGCGCATGCGCGACTCCTCGCGCATGCGCGATGCGCATACAAAAAAACACACCGACGGGAGGGGGGACCAGCTGGGGAGTCGATCTCCACAGCCGGCAACGACAGCTGCAGAACACCTGCAGCAAGAAGACACCACAGAAGACAATGGAAACAAGAAAGAAGAGGAGGAAAGGGCAGCAAAGAAACAACAGATGGTCAACCTAGAGGAAGAAGAAGAGGAAGAGGAAGAGTACAGGGAAATAGAAGAAGAAAAGATAGGCAAGGTAAAGGAGGTACTTGCTCTTGTTAGAGGATACATGGAGTCATTTAAAGAATGGCAAACACAGGAATTCAATGATTTAAGAAGAAGAATAAACAACACAGAAAAGAAAATAAATAAAATGGATATGACCTTAACAGAAATGGGGAAAAAAATGGACAAGATGGAAGAACGGGCAATAGCAGCAGAAATGGAGGTAGAAGACTTAAAAAAGAAATTGGAGGAATCTAATAAAAAAACTAAAGAGACACAAGAATTACTAGCCCAAAAAATAGATATAATGGAAAATTATAACAGAAGAAATAACATAAAGATAGTGGGCCTTAAGGAAGATGTAGAAGGCAAGAATATGAGGGAGTTTATAAAAGAATGGATCCCTAAGGCCCTAGGATGTCCAGAACTACAGCAAGAAATGGAAATAGAAAGGGCACATAGAGCATTGGCCCCTAAACCACAACCACAACAAAAACCAAGATCTATTGTAGTAAAATTCCTAAGATATACTACAAGAGAAAAGGTGCTGGAGAAGACAATGGAAAAAGTAAGAGAGGGCAACAAACCACTGGAGTATAAAGGGCAAAAAATCTTCATTTATCCAGATATAAGCTTTGAACTCCTAAAGAAGAGAAAAGAGTTCAATGCAGCAAAAGCGATTTTATGGAAGAAAGGATATAAATTTACACTGAAGCATCCTGCGGTATTGAAAATATTTATTCCAGGACAACAAAACAGACTATTCTCGGATCCAGAAGAAGCACGAAAATTTGCAGAACAATTACAAAAATAGACTGAGGGATGAAGACGGGTAATGAGAGCAAAAATTATCACGATTGATATGTATGTGGGTAAAGACAAAAATAGACTGAGGGATGAAGACGGGTAAGGAGGGTAAAAATGACCACGATTGATATGTATGCGGGTAAAGAGGTATAAGAGTGAATAGAGACAACGGGCATATGTGAAAGTATCTGTAATTAGAGGAAAACATAGAAAGTATAGACAAGAATTAATAAGGGAAGGTAATGGAATAGAGAGAATAAGGAGGGAACTAAAAGAGTGACCTTTGTGACATATAAAAAACGAAATCTTTTCTGGGGGGGGCTGGGTGGGGGGAAAAGAGCGGTCACTGCAAAATCAGTTGACGCTTGCGAGTGGATTCGCAAATCCAAATGGAGAGGGGAGATGTGGTTGTCCGACAAGGGATAAAGGGCAACTCAGGAGGGGAAGGGGAGATTGGGGATAAAGAAGATAGAAATAGGAGAATAAGGAAAATGTTGGATGTTGTAGGAATGTTGTCTGGTAAAGAGTTGAAAATAAGAAAACAGAAATGGAAAAGGAGGAAAGGTAATGATGGAAAAACGGAAAGAGAAGATAAACAAAATATAAAATGGCTACGCTGAACTATATGACTCTAAATATTAATGGAATACATAACCAAATTAAAAGGAAGAAACTACTAAATTTACTGAAAAAGGAAAAAATAGATATAGCATTTGTCCAAGAAACACATTTAACTGAATTGGAGCACAAGAAATTAAAGAGAGATTGGGTAGGACATGTAACAGCAGCATCGTATAATTCAAAAGCAAGAGGAGTGGCTATATTAATTAGCAAAAATGTGCCATTTAAAATAGAAGAGGAAATAATAGATCCAGCAGGGAGATATGTTATGATAAAATGTCAGATATATTCAGAGCTTTGGAATCTACTTAATATATATTCACCTAACGAAGAAGATCAAAAGTTTATGCAAGATATCTTTTTGAAGGTAGCTAATACGCAAGGGAACATACTAATAGGAGGGGATTTCAATCTGAATTTGGATCCAAATATGGATAAAACGGGGAAAAAAATTAACAGGAAGAACAAAGTAACCAAATTTATAATTAAATCAATGCAAGAAATGAAACTTGTGGACATATGGAGGAAACAAAACCCAAAAGAAAAGGAATACTCATACTACTCGACTAGACATAAAACATACTCAAGGATAGACCTATTCCTGTTATCAGCCCACATACAAGGGAGAGTTAGGAAAACGGAATATAAAGCTAGACTATTATCGGACCACTCACCCCTGTTATTGGCAATAGAGCTAGAAGACATCCCTCCAAGAATGTATAGATGGAGATTAAACCCCATGCTACTTAAAAGACAGGATTTTAGAGAATTTATTGAAAAACAATTAAAAATGTACTTTGAAGTAAATACGGAATCAGTGGAAGATAAGTTTATACTATGGGACGCAATGAAAGCATTCATTAGAGGGCAAATAATAAGTTATGCAACCAAGATGAAGAAGGACTATAATCAGGAAACAGAGCAGTTGGAAAGGGAAATAATAAACATAGAAAAAAAATTAGCAATAAAGGAAGATACAACCAAAAGAAGAGAATTGGCGGATAAAAAAATAAAATATGAAACATTACAAACATATAAGGTGGAGAAGAATATAATGAAGACAAAACAGAAATATTATGAACTAGGGGAAAAAACACACAAAATCCTAGCATGGCAGCTTAAGACAGAGCAAACTAAGAAAACGGTATTGGCAACAAGGAAAAAAGACAAACAAATTACATATAATCCAAAAGAAATTAAGGAAAACTTCAGAGAATTCTATGAACAATTATACCGAACCGAAAACGAAGGGAAAGAAGGGAAAATAGATGAATTTTTGACTAAAATTGAACTACCAAAACTACAAATAGAGGAACAAAATAAATTAACAGAACCATTTGGAACAGTAGAAATACAAGAGATAATAAAAAATTTACCAAATAATAAGACACCAGGAGAGGATGGACTCCCAATAGAATTCTACAAAACATTTAAAGACCTAATAATACCGCCCCTCCTGGATGTAATCAACCAGATTGATGAGACACAAAACTTACCAGATTCATGTAAAACAGCAATAATTACAGTGATACTAAAACAAGGGAAAGATCCACTCTCACCAGCGTCATATAGACCAATATCTTTGCTAAACACAGATTATAAGATAATAGCTAAACTATTAGCGAACAGATTAGCAGAACAGGTACCGAAAATGGTAAATTTAGACCAAACTGGATTTATCAAAAAAAGACGCACAACAGACAATATTTGTAAATTTATTAACTTAATTCATGCAGTAGAAGGAAATAAAGCACCGGCAGTAGCAGTTGCTTTAGACGCAGAGAAGGCCTTCGACAGAGTAGAATGGAATTACTTGTTCAAAGTATTGCAAAAATTCAGTTTACCGGAGAAGTATATTAATTGGATTAAAGCATTATATAAGGGACCGTTAGCGAAAGTGACAGTAAATGGACATGTATCAAAGCAATTTAACTTAAGCAGGTCAACGCGGCAGGGATGCCCACTATCACCATTATTGTTTGCGCTAGCTATAGAACCACTAGCAGAATCGATAAGAAGAGATAATAATATAAAAGGAATAAAAATAAAAGACAGGGAATATAAAATCAGTCTGTTTGCGGATGATGTGATAGTGTACTTAACAGAACCAGAACTATCAATAAAAGAACTATATAAGAAATTGAAGGAATATGGAGAAGTGTCGGGATACAAGATAAACGTAAATAAAAGTGAAGCAATGCCTATGAATAACGCGGATTTCTCAAAATTTAAGGAGGAATCCCCATTCAGATGGCAAACGCAGGCAATAAGATACCTAGGTGTGCAAATAAACAAAAATCTAGGCCAATTATATAAACTCAATTACAATCCACTAATGAAAAAACTACAGGACGATTTAGAGCATTGGAAAGAGCTACCACTAACACTGATAGGAAGGATAAACTGTATTAAAATGAACATTTTTCCAAGGATACTATACTTATTTCAGGCATTGCCAATACAACTGACAGAAAAATTCTTCAAAGAGTTAAAGAAAATAATAAGGAGATTTTTATGGAGAGGGGGGAAACCGAGGATAGCACTAGACAAATTAACAGAATGGTATAAACAAGGAGGCTTACAATTGCCAAACTTCAAAAATTATTATAGAGCCGCACAATTAAGGTACCTATCAGATTTTTATCAAACAAGGGAAAAACCAGACTGGACGAGACTAGAATTAGATAAAATAGGGGAAAAGATACCTGAACACATATTATATAAATGGGACGAAAAATTGGTACAACATAGAACTTCTCCAGTATTACACCATCTCCTCAATATATGGAAGAAGATACATGTAGAAAGAAATAAAATAAATTACCAAATACCAAAACTAATATTGACGCAAAATAAGCTACTCCCTTTTACAATAGACAACCTTGCCTTTAGAAAATGGGAAAAAAAAGGGATTAAAAGAATAGAAAATTGTTTTTCAGGAAGTAGATTCTTATCCTTTGAACAAATGAGAGATAAGTACAATATAACGGGAGATACAGCGCTGGCATATTACCAACTGAGATCCTACTTGAAAGATAAATTAGGAAGCAACTTGAGTTTACCAGAGGGAAGTAACCTTGAATATGTGATTACAGATACAATGTTAATCAAAAGATTTATAAAAAATATGTATATTAAACTGCAAGAAAAGGAAAATGAGGAAACAAATGGTAAAACTAAACAAAAATGGGAACAAGATTTAAATATAAAGATAAAAAAGGAAACATGGGAGAAGTTATGCTCTGGAACGATGAGAAATACAATAAATACGAGGCTGCGTATGATACAATATAATTGGTTACACAGACTATACATTACACCGCAAAAGTTAAATAAATGGGACCCAACAGTATCTGATAGATGTTTTCGATGTAAAAAAGAAAGGGGAACAACAATTCATGCAATCTGGACATGTGAGAGAGTAGAAAAATTTTGGGATGATCTCAATCAGATATTAAATAAAATAACAGAAAACAATATACCAAAGAATCCAGAGATCTTTCTCCTAAGTAACATAAAAAATAAAGAATTTGGAATTGACTTGGAGGATGCACAAAAAAGATTTGTTAAGATAGCCCTAGCTGTAGCAAAAAAATGTATTATGTCAACCTGGAAATTGGAAGATAATTTGAAAATACAACAATGGTATATAGAAATGAATAAATGTATTCCATTAGAAAAAATAACATATAGTTTAAGAAATAATATTGAAATATTCGAACAAGTATGGGAGCCTTACATTAAATACAATAGCGAAAACCTACCGGGAACAAACATTACCTAAGTTGATGGAAGGAGAAGAGAAGAAAAAAATGGACTCAGTAGAATTTCTGGTGTATTTTTGTTGAATGACAACATTGTCTAACTGAATTAATGCAACCTAGATTGTATAACTAAAATGGATGAGAGGGGGGAGGGATGGGGGGGTGGCTTGGGAGGAGGGAGGGGGGAGGGAGAAAAAGTCACTGTAAATGTGTGGAAAAGAAAAAGTGTGTATCATGGCTATTGTGATTTATGGTGTGAAAAATAAAAAATTTAAAAAAAAAAAAACAAAAAAAAAAAAAAAAAAAAACCATGGCGTCTGCAGATTTTTGTGTTTTACCTCTGATTGAGTTTGTTGTTGAGGAGTCTGAGGGTGGAGGGGAGGCAATTGTTCCTGAACCTGATGGTATAAGTCTTGTGACACCTATTTCCTCTTTCCTGAATGCAGCAGGGAGAACAGAGCATATCCTGAGTGGTGTGGCTCCTTGACGATTGCTGCTACTCTGCAATGGCAGCGTTCCATGTACATTTTGCCTATGATGTACTGAGCTGTGTCCACTACCTTTTGCAGTGCTCTCTCCTCAGAGGTATTGGTGGCCCCATACCAGGCCATCATGCAGCTAGTCAGCACACTTCCCACTACAAATCTGTGGAGGTTTTCCAAGGTTTCTGATGTCACGTCGAACCTCTGCAAACTCCTGAAGAAGTAGAGGCACTGATGTGCTTTCTACATGATGACGTTAGTACTCTTAACTGGTTTCATCACTGTATGGTATGAAGGTGTCAATGCACAGGACATAAAAAGGCTACAGAGTTGTGAAGTCAGTCAGCACCATCATGGACATTAGTCTTCACTCCATGAAGGACATTGTCTCAAGAAAGCAGTCTCTATCTTCAAGGACCCTCACCACCCAGGCCATGCCCTCTTCTCACTGCTACCATCAGGAAGGAGAATCAGGAGCCTGAAAATTAACACTCAATAGTACAGAAATAGCTTCTTCCCCTCTGCCTCCAGATGTCTGACTGCACAATGAACCAAAGGCACTACTTCACTTTCTCTTCTTTTGTACTAATTTATGTATTTTTTAAAAATGTAATTTCGAGCAATTTTGCATATTCCATGCTGTCACAAAACAATAAATTTTGTGACATGTTCATGACAATAAATTCTGAATTCTCGATACTATAATAAGGCCTCCTGTTGGAGTTAATTAACCTACAAGGCTTACTTGTTTTATATACTGCATCTTTCAGTCAGCTTTTCTAATGAGCAGCGTGAGCTGCTTTTATGTTTCTTTACAACCTCAGTGGGGTTTTCCAATTGAAGTGAAATTTTTGTCTTGATTTTACAAAACAAACAAAAGGGAAGAAGAGAATATCCCATGAGACTAGGCTGGTACATTCATGTTTATATCGGTAATTCATTGCTGCATGTTAAAATCTGAAAATGTTTATCCTTGTATAATTTTTTTAAATTAAAAGTGTTAATGTTGAGAATCTTGTCCTAGACAAATTCACTATGGGCTGGAATTGCTTAGTATTCAATGGATGAGCTGTTGAAAATCTCAGTTGAAAAATACTATTACACAATGTAATTCGTCAGGAAATGCATTTGATCACAGTCAGCATGGACAAGAATCAGGATATACTCATTAGGAAAAATGGGCTTCTCCATTTTTTCCTTGATAAGCCATAGTCACTTAACTGTCAAAAATCTATCCAGTGTCTAAAATCAAAGTAAACATGAAATAGTGAAAAGAAAAACACTAAAGTCTGCAGACACCGTGGTTGAAGTAAAAACAAACAATGCTAGAAAAATTCAGCAGGTCAGACAGTGCCCATTGTATAGCAAAGATAAAAATACATAACGGATGTTTTGGGCTTGAGCCCTTCATAAAGGTATGGAAAATTGTCGGCAGGTGTCCAAACAAAAAGGTAAGGGGGAGGCATGGTCCCAAAGGCAGGAGGAAATAGGTGGAGAAGGGATGGAAGGCAAAGCAGCAAGGGGAGGAGGGATGGCTCGGTGAATAGAGAGGGAAGGGGGAAGAGAGCTGGCAAGGGAGGAGGAAAGAAGACCAGGTAAGCAAAAACCAGAGATGTCGATGTGAATGCCATCTAGCTGTAGAGTGGCCAGACGGAAAACCAGGTGATGTTTCTCCAATTTACAGATGGTCTTGGTGGGATAGTAGATGAGGCTATAGACAGACATGTGTGCAAGGGTGTGGGATGCAGAACTGAAACATTTGGCCACTGGGAGGTCATTGTCACTGGTATGGATGGAGCAAAAGTGCTTAATGAAGCGATCTCCCACAGTCTGCGCCCAGTCTCTCCAATGTAGAGAAGACCACAAAGGGCGCACCAGATGCAGTAAATCAATCCTGCGGATACACAAGTGAAGTGCTGCTTCAGGTATGTGGATGCAAAAGTGGCATCTCCTGTGGTCATGGGGAAGATACCGGGGGCTGATTGGTAGGGAGGGATGAGGGCTCAAGGGAGTCACGGAAGGAGCAATCCCTATGAAAAGCAGAGAAGGGAGAAGAGGGAAAGATGTGTCTAGTTGTGGGATCCTGTTGTAAGTGCCGGAAGTTCCAGACCTCTCTCTCACGGCCTACAACATCTTTGGACAAGGGTGGTGATGTTGTGGTCTGATGCAATGACCTCTACCTTGACAGCTCTCAAACACTTCTTCCTACTTACCCCTTCCACAGTATCTCACCATAGCTCATCAAGCCACCGTCTCCCATCCCAGCACTGCCAGTTTCACTCTTTTACCCAAGTAACTGTCAGGCTGGAGACCCATCACTTCTGCTTGCTCTTGCCCCACCAAACTAGTTTAGTCTTATCTTGACTCTATCTTTTCTCCCTTGGCCAATCCCTCCCCACCTACATCCACGATACCTCACGTGCCCTCCATCTCCTCAATGATTTCAGATTCCCCAAACTGGACCGCCTCATTTTTAAGATGTATGTCCAATCCTTAAACTTCCATCCCCCACAGAGAAGGCCTCAGAGCATTTTGCTTTTTCTGGACCAGAGACCTGACCAGTCATCCTCTATCACCATCCTCCTGTGCCTGGCAGAACTTGTCCTCACTCTAAACAACTTCTCCTCTGACTCATCTCACATCCTTCAAATCAAAGGAGTAGCCATGGGTATCCACATGGGTTTCAGCTACATCTGCTGGTTTATGGGCTTTGTGGAACAATCCATGCTGCAAGCCTGCACAGGCAAGGCCCTTCAACTTTTCCTCCATTATATACACCAGTGATGAGGCCGTCAACTTCATTCACTTTGCGGCCAACTTCCACCCCAATCTCAAACTCACCTGGTCCATCTCCAACAACATTCTCCTCTCTCTATCTCCATCTCGAGAGACAAGCTTTCCATCAATGTATATTACAAACCTACCAATTCCCACAACTATCTTGACTACACTTCCTCACACCCTGTCCCCTGCAGGGATTCATTCCCTTCTCGCAATTTCTCTGTCTCCGCCACATCTGTTCCCAAGATGAGGTCTTCCATTCCAGGTCATCTGAAATATCTGCCATCTTTCACAAACGTGCCTTCCCCTCCACCACCATCAACTGAGCCTTCACCCACATCTCCTCCATTTCCCACTCATCTGCCCTGGCCCCCGAGACACAACAAACACTGGATTCTCCTTGTCCTTACTTTACCACCACTCCTCCGCATCCAACACATTATCCTCTGGAATTTCTGGCACTTACAACATGATCCCACTACCAGACACATCTTCACCTCTTTGCCTTCCATAGTTACCGTTCCCTCCATGATTCCCTCATGCACTCATCCCTCCCTACCAATAGTCCCCCCAGCACCTTCCCCTGTGGCCGCAGGAGGTGCCATACTTGCGCCCACACCTCCTCCCTCACCACTGTCCGGGGCCCCAAACAGGCCTTTTAAGTGAAGCAACACTTCACTTGTGTATCAACAAGATTGATTTACTTCATCCATCAGAGAGACTGGGTACAGACTGGGAGTTCGCTTCACTGAGCACCTTTGCTCTGTCTGCACCAGTGACAAGGACCTCCCAGTGGCCAACCACTGCATCCCACACCTATTCTCAACTGTCTGTCCATAGCCTTATGTACTGTCCCACCAAGACCATGCATAAATTGGAGGAACAACACCTGATTTTCCATTTGGGCACTCTTCAGCCAGATGGCATTAACATACACTTCTCTGGATTCTGCTAACCCCTACTCTCCATTCTCCTTCCCTTCTCTTCCCTTTGTCTTCTTTCTCTCAGCTCTCCATCCCCTTCCCTCTCTACTCTCTATTCACCTACCTATCCCTCCTCCCCTGCTTACTGCTGTGACCTCCCTCCCTTCTCCACCTATTATCTCCTGCCTTTGTGACCATGCTCCTCCCCCACATCTCGCCCCTTGCCTTTTTATTTGGATGCTTGCCAACATTTTTCCATACCTTGATGAAGGGCTCAATCCCAAAACATCAATTGCAGCATGTATCTTATCTTTGCTATATAAAGGACACTGTTTGACCTGCTGAATTTCTCCAGCATTGTATTTTTAATACAAGAGTGAAAGATAGTTGTTAAACAATGGCTGAGGAAACTTAAGTTCTTTTAGACACTGTAATGCCCTGTGATCATTTCCCTCAACAATTCAACAATACAGGTACACTGACAAAAGGCAAAGGAGGAAAAACCCAACACCCAACCCCAACCAACCAATTTTCCCCTGCAGCCGCTGCAACCGTGTCTGCCTGTCCCGCATCGAACTTGTCAGCCACAAACGAGCCTGCAGCTGACGTGGACTTTTACCCCCTCCATAAATCTTCGTCCGCGAAGCCAAGCCAAAGACAGGTACAGGTAAATATACTGTTTTGGATACTGTTGGAAGAATGGTCTACCAGGGACAAGTCATAGTGGAAAAGTCTCTGGCATAGAGTCTGGTCCTTTGTCTCTGAAAGGGAGGAGAAGAGAGCTATAGTAATTGGGGATTCAATAGTTATGCAAATAGAAAGGAGTTTTCTGTGAACAAGATCGAGACTCACTGATGGTATGTTGCCCTCCAGGTGCCAGGGTCAGAGATGTCTCCAATAGACTCCAACATTATCAAGCAGGAGGGAGAGCAGCCAGATGTTGTGGTCCACGGTGGTACCAAAAACATAAGATAGGAGTAGTGATGAGATCTTGAAGAGAGAATAGAGGGAGTTAGGAAGCTTAAAAGCATGACCTCAAGGGTGGTAATCTTGGGATTGGAGCCGGTGCAATGTGCCAGTGAGGGTAAGAATAAGAAGCTGTAGTAGATGAATGTGTGGGTGAAGAGTTGGTGTAGGGGGCAGGGGTTCAGATTTATGGATCAATGGCATCACTTCTGGGGAAGATATGACCTGTATAAAAAGGTTGGGCTGCATCTGAACTAGAAAGGGACCAATATCCTGGTGGGCAAGTTTGCTAGAACTGTTAGGGATGGGAATGTGAGGGCAGAAAATAGAGCAGAAGATGGATAGGATGATGCAATGAGTTGTGGGTTTATGAGGAAGGAAGGACAGGGGAGGAAGCATAAATGTAGTCAGTTGGAGGGTTTGAAATGTGTCTACTTCGATGCAAGGAGTATTAGGAATAAAGGAGATGAACAGAGCACGGATAAGTAAGTGAAATTATGATGTTGTGGCCGTTACAGAAACATGGCTGACACAAGGATAGGATTGGCTGATGCAGGTACTGGAATTTAATGTTTTAAAGTGGATAGAACGGGGGATAAAAGGGGGTTTTTCCCTTGCGACTCAGATGAAACTCTATTGGCATCTCAAAAGTCTTAGCTTTTACTATATTGATAGCCAGATGAGCTATTTTACTAAAATGGAAGGAATATTCATCCCCTACTCCTAAGCAGTGGTTATATGATGTAATGTCCTACTTAAGTTCAGAGAAAATCAGATATAATGTGAAAGTCAGCAAGTTTCAATTTAAGTAGTTATGGGGCCCATTCTTAGAATTATTTTATAATTGGAAGATTATATGTTCTGGTAATTCTTTGCCTGTTCTCTGGGGATCACCAGTGATTCCACGTCATTATTGATTTCTTTTTCTTCTCAAATAAAAAGATAACCTTGATTGGGGGTGGGGGGGGGGGGTGATAGATTAGTCCTTTAGGTTTTTACTTTTTTAAAAATCCTTATTATTTTAATATTCCAGTCTAATAATGGGTCTGACATGGTTGCATTCATTATGTTTACTACTAGATGGAGTTACTATTACTTACTCTTTTTACTCTCCCTTTGGTATATATTTGGTTGTATACAATTGATTCATTATGTAATCATTATTTATTATGTATGCTTATATGTTAAACTCAATAAAAATATATTAAAAAGAAAAGAAAGTGGTGTGGGTGCCTGGAATGCATTGCCAGGGCTGGTGGTGGAGACTGGATCAATAGGGGCATTTAAGAAGTTT
Source organism: Narcine bancroftii (assembly GCF_036971445.1). NCBI lineage: Eukaryota > Metazoa > Chordata > Chondrichthyes > Torpediniformes > Narcinidae > Narcine > Narcine bancroftii. Next base: position 81,018,777 of record NC_091473.1, read on the forward strand.
CTCATACACGTGGATGGAAGAAAAATAGAGGGTTATGAGGTTGGGAGGATTTAGGTTTCGGTAGGTATATATGGGACAGCACAACATTGAGGGCCAAAGGGCCTGTACTGTGCTGTATTGTTCTTTGATCTTATTGTGATATTAATAAAAGTACAGAAAATTACATAAAGTGGCACGTGCAAGAGCATCCAATACAGGGAATGAGGATGTGGTAGAGGAATAAATTTACTGCAGCAAACAATTTACAGGATCACAGCATGTACTCAATCTTCAGGAAACAAAGCATTTGGCAGGAAAAGAACAAATATGCATGACTCAGCAAAGACCCTCCAGGCAACACAGGATGCCGTAATTTAAACCAAGATAAACATGAACAATATGGCTTAAAATGCAACATGATAAAAATTCTACAGCACATGATAAAAATTCTACACCCTTCATGCCAACAAGTTTGGCCTTATATTTCTAAACTCTTCCTCTCCTTACACCTATCCAAGAGACCAAAATGTACTACTAGGTTCACTTCATCTCATCCCAACTCAATTAATGATAACGAAAAAAAATGGTCACACACACGTACAATGTCAATATGCACCAAAATAGGTACTTCTGTTAAAAAAAAGTAGACAATTCCACAGTCCATAGGAGACAAAAGATATATTGCCAACATTTTGGGCCTGATCCCTTCTTCAAGTAATAAGTAAAGAATAAGCAGAATAGCAAAAAAACAGGAAATCTCAGAAGGGAGACAATGTGGCTTTTCCTCTACCACCATCAACTCGGCCGTCACCCACACATCTGTCCTAGCGTGGATTAATGTTGCATTTGAAGCTCTGAAACAGCAGCGCCTTCTCAGTATTGTGTTGGAGTGTCAACCTGACTTGCAGTCAAATATTTGAAGCAGGATCTGGGCACCCAACCTTTTGGTTGAGAGATAAGGTACCTGACACCTGAATTATTAAGCCAGTTGCTTCTACAAAGCTTGATATGTATATGGACAGACATCTCCTAAGAAAATATTTCCCCAATTGAGCAAAAATGTAGAAATGGAGATCCTGAATAAAGCATCACATTGATTCATAGGTTGAAGGGGGGAAATAAGGCAGGGAGGCACTGACTCCACAACTGAAAGGAAAGCATTATTTATTTAGATACCAATAGAACATTACAGCACAGTACAGGCCCTTCAGCCAAAGATGTTGTGCCGACCTATGCAAAATAAAACTAAACCCTCCCTCCCTCATAACCCTCTATTTTTCTTTCATCCATTAAGAGTCTCTTAAATGTTCCTATTGCTCCAGCTCCACCACCATCCCTGCATCGCATTCCATGCACACACTCTGTGTAAAACAACTTACCCCTGATGCCTCCTCTAAACTTTCCTCCCTACACTTTGTACAGATGTCCTCTGGTGTTTTCTACTCTCACTGCAGGAAAGAGGTACTGGCTGTCCACACCATCTATGCCTCTCATAACCTTGTAGACCTTTATTAATTCACCTCATCCTTCTTCATTCCAAAGAGAAAAACCCTTGCTCTGCTAACCTTGCCTCATAAGTTATATTTTCCAATCCAGGCAAAATCCTGGTAAATCTCCTCTGCACGCTCTCCATAGCTTCCACATCCTTCAAGTAATGAGGTGACCAGAACTGAAAAAATGTTCAGTACTTTTTAGACATTATTATGCATGGGTAATAAACAAATATATTAAAGAAAAATATCAAAAGTGGATGCATGCTAACAATGAAAAAAGAATAATCATCTGTCCAATCCACAGGTTATCCTCAACTATTCAAGAACTGAGCAATAATTCCTTTATGAGCTCTCCTTGCCACCTATAGTGGTTAATCCAGCATTGCAGCTGCTGTGGCCCATGATCCTCCTCCACTTCCATGGTTAGATACTGCTCATCCTTTGAGTACATGGGAAGACCTCTGTCTATTAGCAATGTTGTGCAGCGGGCAGCATACTAATTACTAGCTTTCTCTGGGTCATAGATTAAGGCCCTTCTTGGCCAATCCAGGCATCTGAAGTGTATCTTTATCTGTTTTATGAAGACACTGGTTTGTGAATGGACCACATTGTTCCTTGTATCTTGGGTGCGAAGATTGCACTGCTGTGTCATTAGGCATGGTTGCAACATGTAGCCTAAATCTACAACGATCCATCCATTCATCCTTCCATCCCCTTTGATCATCAATAGCAACTCAAATGGCTTCATAACATAAAAAAATCATGCATACCCTGAGAAGCCTGCATTAGCATTCATAATTTTCTGACAGTGGGTACATATGATTTGGACTTTGAGGGATTAACAGGTTTCTGCATTTAGATAGGATGTAGGATTGTTATTTGATGCACAATTAGCTAGCTGCATACAATTAATGATGAGTCTGCACTTTTGGGAATCCAACAATGCCCAAAAAGTACTGCTGCTACTCCCACTTTTCGTCATACCTTACATTTAGGTAGGTAGCGGGGCACATGTCAAACCAGAGCATCACTGACCTCCCAATGATGTTTACAGTGGGCACTTGGAAAATTCCTGTGGCACAGAAGGGCAGCAGTGACCTTCACTGCCACAGGAGGATGATTGATTCTCCATGTAGGCCACCCAGGACAAGGTGACACAACTCAATCAGTCACCCAGGACAAGGTGACATGCCTCAGTCACAGTCATCCTTCTGTGCCACAGCCTTTTCAAACGCTGCTCCTCAAGCCTCAGTTGTAGCTGACCCTGATCCTAAACACACAGAGCCTGGGTAGTTTCTACTTGTGGGCTAATCCTTCAATGCCCTCTCTGCTGCTCTTCCTTCACCTTCAGTCGAACCCCAGCAATGGCTGCAGCCCACATGGTTGGGGCCTGAAAAGTGCGAATTCCTTTTTACAAAGCACTCCAATAGAGTGTTGTTGATTCTTGATCATATTTCCCCCCTCCCCCCAGGTTTGGCGCCAGCTCTGACCCAGGGTTAAATATTTCATTCTCCAAGTGTCTCCAATGGCAGGCAAGCGTGCGTTTCTTACTCCTGACTTGGTCTTCAAACAAGTACGACGTTGCTTTAATTGGCTCTTCCCTGAGTGTTAGTTATTCCTTTTCTAGAGAAGGGAACTTCAGAGAAGTGCCTGGGAACCTAAACACTCAGTTGGCACTTCCAGCTCGGGATTCCAGCTCTCTTAACGACCGTCTTACATATCGGCTGCCGGAATGTCTCCCTCCCCCTCAATGCCTGCCTGCAACCCTCCCACTTGGCTTCACATTCAATGCAAATCATTCAGCCAATCACTTCCTGTGGAGTTGCGATTGCAGCCAACCTATGTTGAGTGAGGCTCCAACCACAGTTCCCACTACCTCTCCTCCGTCCATTGCATTCAATTTGTTCCGTTAAAAACAGACTAAATGTGATGCCCAGGAACCACTGGCTGTCTTTTCACGGGCTCCAACGCTATCTTCTGTAGCATTCACCACCGGATTTTCCTTATACACAAACGTACTGAAGAAACTCAGCAGGTCTTTATGTAGCAAAGGTAAAGGTACATAACCGACGTTTCAGGCTTGAGCCGGCATGCGTCCGAACAAAAATGGGGGGGGGGGGGGTGGCAAAGGCAGGAGATGATAGGTGGAGAAAAGAGGAGGGGGGAACAGCAGCAATGAGGGGGAGGAGGGATGACTGGGTGGGTGGAAGAACTGTAAAGACAGAAAAGGAAGCAGGTTTAGTGGAAAGCAATAAAGTCAATGTTCATGCCATATGGCTGAAGAGGGCTCAGAGTGAAAATAAGATGTTCCTCCAATCTGCGGCGGGTGGGACAGTACACAAGACCATGGACAGACATGCCAGTCCGGTAGTGTGACTTGGAATTGAATTTATCCATTGATCCCCTACAGTAAATCTGTCCATACCTTCCTACGTACATTCAAAGCATAATCGTCTATTTTCTAATCACAGTACTCAGACATGGATCGTTTAGTTTCTGACGAGTATCCACCTCTTTGCACAACGTGTGCTTTTATAAAATAAAAAATAATGACAGTATGAAAAACAATCCTCCTTTAGATTATTAATCCTCCAGAGTCCCAGCAAGGAGTCCATGCATGTGTCCTTAAACTATCTGAAATGGCAGGCCAGAATTTAATATTTAGAAATCGATGAAAATTTATGCAATCCTTCCGTTAAAATGATCAGAATAATTCGATTTACTGCCATAGCAATGAGAATGGGCTGACGCACATTCAATGTATCCAATTGATTTTATTTTGTGTGTCCTGTCCTAAAACAATGCCTCTGCGAGGTAAATCCACCTCTTGCAGGGTGAGGGTTGACCGTTGAAGCAAATAGGAAACCAGGGCCGTCTCTGCCAACTGGTGCTAAAAAACAACACGTTCAGTTCTTCAGCATTTCAGTAACACCCGAGTGCTGAGACTGACAGCACATAAAGCTCCAGAGAGGCGCCGGGTGGACGGCACTGGGTAAGGACAGGAGAATACATTTCACCTCACTGTTGTGTTCACATTGAAAGCAAAGAGAAAAAGTTGTGTATTTTGTACTTTAAAGATTTGGTGGCAGAATCTGCGAACTTTCATTCGTGAACTACCCAAGTTGCCGAGTTCAAGACGTTTTTGAAGGCACTTTTAAAAGACAGTCTGAAATTCGAGACATTGCGGTCGGCTGGGACTGTATTTTTTTTTCAGTTGCTCCCTCCTGGACTCTGCGTCAAACGCTTTCCTGTTTTGTACATATATCAGCTGTGTGCATCTTTTTTTAATCCCCACCCTTTTCTTACCATTTCGTTCACTTTGATATGACTGGGTCAGCGAAAGACGCAAGTCTGGGTCAGATGTGCATACACTTTTTCACAAGTAACGAGGAGCCGGCTGCTTTTCATTGTTTAGGATCGAGAAGGTCTCCTGTTCTCACGATCTTTCTCTCAACTATTGTTGCATTTTCAACTGAGAGGTAATTATTAACGAAAACACAAGCTTCTGTTCTCGGTTTTCGACAGTTTGTAAAATTTGATGCGTGTCATGTCTAGTATTTGCTGCGTGAGTATAACAGATTTAATTGAAAATGTAATATTTATAATTGAAACATTAAGAGTTAAGATTTATTGACTTTTTGGGAATTATTTCTTTTTGGCTAAATCATTTCATATCCATAGCTGAAATGTACTTACAATGAGTATTTTATTATTGAAGAATAATTATTATTTCAGTAGAACAAGTTACGGTTTCTAAACATTTTATAACTGAAACGTGCTCCCACAGAGTTGATGCATTATTAGGAAATACTGCATCTTGTAACTTGTTTTTGGTGTTGAGATTTATTTCTGCCTGAAGCTAAATTATTTAACAGCGAGGACGTCCCACTCTCGCCCCTCCGTGGCTGTTAAGGTTTAATTGCCTAATTTATTTTTTTAAAAACTCCAAAAAGTCGCCAACATGATAAACGTTTTTAAAATTATGAGAAGCGAAGGAAGGGGAGACAGAATTTTTCTCCAGGGTAAAACTGTCACATACTCTATCGATGAGATGTGTTTAAAATGAGGGGTAGGGGGATACAGATGTGTGGGAAGTTTTTTTTTACGCAGTGTAGTAATGAAAGCAGATAGGATGGTAACGTTTAAGAGGCTTGCAGATAGACACTTGAATATTGCAAGGAATTGAAGTTATGGATCATGTGCAAGCAGCCTTGTTTTGGTTTAATATAAGCATTGTGCTCTGCGCAGACATCGTGGGCCTTTAATGGTGCTGCAATGGGTGTCAGATTACTTTTCCAGTGTGGAGGGGAAGGGTACCGAACCCGAGGGACGTGCTGCTTGCAAGGACAGGCGCCTAATCCTGTGCTTTGATATTTGCAGGCGATACCTCTGGTCTGACTCCCCAAGGTCGCTGCGCCCCCCGGCGGGCACGCTGCGTCACAGCCAGCGGGAAAAGGCGGGAAAGCAACAGGTTGCCCAGCGATGGGTGTCGGGCGCCAGGGCCAGCTCGCAGACCCCAGTTACACCGATCGGGATATCATTTTGCAGCATTACAACTACACGGGCAAGCTCAGGGCCAACGGCGGGTTGGAGAGCTCGCAGGACAGCCTGCGGACCACGCCCATCCTCTTCATCGTGGTGTGCTGCCTGATCATTCTGGAAAACCTCATGGTGCTGCTGGCCATCTGGCAGACCAAGAAATTCCACCGCGCCATGTACTATTTCATTGGAAACCTGGCGCTGAGCGACCTGCTGGCTGGCGCCGCCTACACCGTCAACATCCTGTTCTCGGGCTCCAACACATACCGCCTGACCCCAGTGCTGTGGTTCATGCGGGAAGGCAGCATGTTCGTGGCGCTTGCCGCCTCGGTGCTCAGCCTGCTGGCCATCGCCATCGAGCGCTACCTGACCATGATGAAGCTCAAGCCGCACCACTCGGGCAGCAGCCAGCGCGTCTTCCTGCTCATCAGCGGCTGCTGGCTGCTTTCATTGCTGCTCGGCAGCCTTCCCATCATGGGCTGGAACTGCCTGCGTGGCTTCCCGCACTGCTCCACCGTCCTGCCACTCTACCACAAGCATTACATCCTCTTCTGCACCAGCGTCTTCAGCTTCATCCTGCTGGCCATCGTGCTGCTCTACGTGCGGATCTACCTGCTGGTGCGGGCGCGGACTCGCCATATCAACAACCGCTACAGGGTGCATCCCAACAGGAACGACGAGAAGGCGCTGGCACTGCTCAAGACGGTCATCATCGTGCTGAGCGGCTTCATCGCCTGCTGGTCACCGCTCTTTGTGCTGCTGCTCTTCGACGTGGCCTGCGAGGTGAGGGGCTGTCCTGTGCTTTACCAGGCCGAGTGGTTCCTGGCGCTGGCCGTCCTCAACTCGGCCATGAACCCCATCATCTACACGTTGACCAACCGCGAGATGAGGCGGGCCTTCGGCCGTCTGATCTGCTGCGTCTCTAGGCGCTTCAGGGCAGCGACGACAGGCTCGGTGCCCGAATACACCCGCAGCAAGTCGGACAATTCGTCGCACCAGCACAAGGACGAGTGCGATGCACCCGAAACCCTGATGTCATCGGGGAATGTCAACTCTTCAGCGTAATGGGTGGATTGATGGGGGTCATCTCTGTCCTCGCAACTCTTCCAGCGGAGTTCCATGTGATCATGTCCGGGGGTCCGAGACTGGAGCGCGCTGAACTCACCTTAACACAGTAGCAATGAAAACTGTCAAACATAATTGCTCCAGATTTTTAAAAGAGATCAATGGATTTAAAGAGAAAGCAAATGTGACCGCAAAGACTTCATGATTGCCAAGGATTTTCATCTCATGATTAAGATCCTGTGTCCAAAAAACAGTTTTCGAGGGGAATGGTGGAGATTTGAGAGACTTAAGGACTAATGATCAGAAGGAGCGCATTTTATTAAAGGAAGGAAAGACATTTCCAAACACTTGGTCACTTTTTAACTTTGGCCAAGCAGTGATTTTTACAAAGAGGCTATGTATTGTAGAGAAACGATATCAGGCATTAAATTCTTGTCTATGTGCAGTATTGAAACATTCTAGGGAATATTGTGTCAAATTTTTAAGTTGTTACTAATGGGCCTCAACTATTATTATTTTGAATGTATTTAGAAGGTGTCAATGCATCCTTTAACTTTGTCCACTTAACCTCTGATTATTAATTTATTAACATTTGTGAAAACTTATTAGCAGTTCTTTAGATTTATTTGACTAGAATTACAATGAACTAAAATCTATGTCTAAATTATTGAATGTTGGTAATTAGGAGTTGACACAAAGTATTCGAAATGCCAAGATTTGTTCCAAACTGCATATTGTGATATTCTAAAAGTAATGTGAGGGAGGCATTTATGTGAAATTACAAGTATATATGTAAATACATATACCTTTAAATCAACAAAAGTTTAAAGATTTCATTTCTTTTCTAACATGTGTACATTGCAAGAATAATCAATCAATCAATTGCACACACACACACACACACACACACACACACATATTCCTAGTTCTGTGGTACAGTAGTTGTACTTAATAAATGTGGTTCCTTTGTTTAAAAAAGGGCTCCAAGTGTAGACCCAGCAATTATCAGCCAGTAAATTTGACGTCGGTGGTTGGTAACTAATGGAAAGCATTCTTAGAGATAATATGTATAAGTATCTAGAGGGGCAGGGACTGATCAGGGAAAACCAGTACACCAGGTTCCACCAGTTTTTCCTGGATACACTGGAATTGACAAGGCATGAGCGCGGCAGGCGGCTTTTGAATATGGAAGGCCTGGGTGAAAGGAATCCATCAGACCTAATGAATGAGATGCTTGAATTGGCGGATGGTCATTCTCATTGCCTGCTCTTTGAAACCTTATTCCTATCAAAGCTCCCAGCTCATGTCACCATACCCATCGCTAACATGGATTTCCGCCATCCCCATGACATAGCACGGGAGGTTGACAGGCTCTATCGTACCCCTACACAAGAGTCTGCTCAAATACAGCCTGCTTTGGCAGCAGATACATCTCCTGCATTCTACGAGCCTCCTGTATCTTCAGTTCAATCTAAGAAGGAGGAACGAGCTGACGTGTGACGAGATTGGTGTTTTTAACCATTGGGGAAAAAATGCCCATAAATGTGTCCAGCCATATACCTATTAAAGGAAAAAGGTGGGAAACGAAAAGAGTCAGCTGCCAGTAGTGGCCTCAGCAGCTGGCGCAAATACTGATTTATTGTATCTTCAAGACGATGGGGGTAAGCACAAGTTTCTTGTAGGCACAGGTGCTGAGGTCAGTCTACTCCCGCCTACTTAATTTGAAAGAATGCATAAATGACAACACCTGGCTCTTCAAGTGGCGACTGGAACTACCATTCCCAGCTTTGGCACGCGACGGATCACAATTGGAAAAGGAGAGACCACATTCCATTGGAATTGCGTCTTAGCTTCTATTGCTCAGCCAATTTTGGGTGCGGACTTTTAACGATCCCATGACTTACTGACGGACGTGAAACGGAAGAAATTGGTTCATGCCACCTCTTTTCAGACATACCTGCTGGCATGCAGGAAAGGGAATGTTTCCCAGCTCGGGGTACATACACTGCACAAGAATGTCTATGCTGTCCTGTTCAACGAATTTCCCTATATTCTCACTCCTAATTTCAATGCCTCAAAAGCAGCCCATGGTGTCTCATTGCATAGACACTTCAGGCCCACTGATTCATGCCAGAGCTCGTCATCTTCCTCCTAATAAACTGCTCCAGGCAAGGGCAGAGTTTATGGCAATGGAGAAGTTGGGTGTCATTCGATGCTCCAACAGTCCTTGGGCATCACCATTACACATGGTACCCAAGAAAACAGGTAGATGGAGACCCTGCGGTGATTACCGTAGGCTTAACGATGTTACTACACCTGACAGGTACCCAATTCCTCATATATAGGATTTCACTGCCCATTTACACCATTGCCATATTTTTTCCAAATTTGATCTAGTCAAGGGATATCATCATATACCTATCCATAAGGATGATATTCCTAAAACAGTAATTATTACCCCTTTTGGGCTTTTTGAATTTCTTAAAATGCCATTTGGATTGAAAAATGCTGCTCAAACCTTCCAGCGGCTGATGGACGCTTTAGGCAGGGATTTGAAGTTTGCATACATTTACTTGGATGACATCCTCATAGCCAGTCGAACTGAGCAAGATCACCACCTGCATTTGCATCACCTTTTCCAATGGCTAGAGGAATTTGGTCTTACCATCAACCCTGGCAAATGTCAATTTGGCAGATCCACCATCGACTTCCTAGAACACAAGATCACAGCCAATGGTATATATCCCTTATCCAGCAAGGTAGACACAGTCCATGCTTTTTCCAAACCTACCATGGTTAAGGGACTATGGAAATTTCTGGGCCTGATAAACTTCTATCACCAGTTTATTCCTGCAGCTGCTGACATTCTTCGGCCACTGTTCCAGATCGTCTCCACCAAGTACAGGGACGTTACCTGGACATCAGAGGCAGAGGTTGTGTTTACGATTGCCAAAGAAGCATTGGCCAAAGGAGCAATGCTCGACCATCCCAACCCTGAGGCTACCTTGGGGCTTAGCACTGATGCCTCGAGTACGGCCATGGGTGCAGTTCTTGAGCAGTACGTCAATGGCCATTAATAACCCCTCGCTTTCTTCAGCAGACATTTAAGGCCAGCGGAAGTGAAATATAGTACATTTGATCAGGAGCTGTTGGCATTGTATCTAGCCACACGGCACTTCCGATATATTTTGGAAGGTCGCCATTCCACTGTGTTTACAGATCATAAGCCACTCATTATTACCTTCAGCAAAATAATGGATCCATGGTCGGGAAGGCAGCAGCTTCACTTATCATATGTTTCAGAATTCACGTCGGACGTGCGCCATGTTTCAAGGAAAGACAATCTCGTTGCAGATATACTGTCCAGACTGACTGTATATCATATTCAGAGTGGAATCAATATTTCTGAATTGGCCAGTGCACAGGTCATAGACCCCGATGTTCAAGCAAACAGTACGGCCATTATTAACCTGGACATACAATGGGTGGCGCCACAACAGGGCGGCCCAACCCTTCTTTGTGACATGTCTTTGGGCTACCCTAGACCATTGATTCCGGTATCATGGAGGAGACGCCTTTTCAACCAGATACACGGCTTGTCTAATCCGTCCATCAGAATGTCAGTCAAGCTCATGTCAAATAAATACATAGGACATGGACTAAAAAAAGACGTCACTCAATGGGCACGTACATGCGCCTCCTGCCAGACGGCCAAAATTCAGAGGCCCACCAAGGCACCTCTTCAGCCTTTTCCAGTGGTACGTAGGAGGTTTGAACTCGTGCATGTGGACCTGGTCGGACCATCGCCAGTATCTCAAAACATGAGATACATTCTAACAGTGGTGGACTGTTTCACGCGCTGGCCAGAAATTATTCCGTTGCCACGCGGTGACACTGAAACATGTGCTAGGGCATTCATTGTCAATTGGATCGCAAGATTTGGTGTCCCAACGCACATAACTTCAGACCATGGAGCACAATTCACCTCTGCAATATGGTCTGTGTTTGCATGCTTTTGTGGCACATACCTGCACGGCCTTGTGGAATGTTTCCACCAGCAACTAAATTCCACAATTGAGGACCCCTTATAGAGCTCCCAGTCCCAAACACCCTAAAAGCACTGAAGAGGCGCCTTGGGGCTGTTCTCTTTCTATGCACAATGGGTGGCTAACTATGCCAATGAGTCCCACCCCCTCATTAGGTCCACAACATTCCCATTATTGGTGGAGGCCCAGGTTGCAATCCACCTCATCCAAGGAGACATTGCAAAGGCCGTGGATGCATGCCATGGATGAATCCATCCCCTTCCAGCTGGAGAGCGATGCCTCTGACTTCGCGCTGGCCACCACACTCAACCAGGCAGGCAGGGTGGCCAGTAGCTTTTTTTTCACGTACCCTTCACGGCCCTGAGGCACAGCAATCCTCAGTTGAGAAGGAGGCGCAGGCGATTTTTGAGGCGGTGTGCCATTGGCGGCATTACCTGGCCGGGAAAAGGTTTACCCTGCTGACAGACCAACATGTCGTCACCTTTATGTTCAATACGAAGCAGTGGGGTAAAATTAAAAATGACAAGATCCTCAGGTGGAGAATTGAGCTTTCCACCCACAGCTATAGGAGCATAGGAAGTAGGAACAGGAGTAGGCCAAAAATGGCCCATCGAGCCTGCTGCGCCATTCAATATGATCATGGCTGATCTAATTTATGACCTAACTCCACCTACCTGCCTTCTCCCCATATCCCCTAATTGCTCTATCATGTAAAAATTTATCTAACCGAATTTTAAATATGTTTAATGAGGCAGCCTCAACCACTTCCCTGGTTAAAGAATTCCAAACATTCACTACTCTCTGAGAAAAACTATTTTTCCTCATCTCTGTCCTAAATCTACTCCCCCGAATCTTGAGACTGTGACCTGTCGTTTTAGTTTCCCCGGCCAGCTCAAAAAACCTTCCTACATCTATCCTATCCTTCTTTCTTTGGCTTGGCTTCGCGGACGAAGATTTATGGAGGGGGTAAATGTCCACGTCAGCTGCAGGATCGTTTGTGGCTGACAAGTCCGATGCGGGACAGGCAGACACGGTTGCAGCGGTTGCAGGGGAAAATTGGTTGGTTGGGGTTGGGTGTTGGGTTTTTCCTCCTTTGCCTTTTGTCAGTGAGGTGGGCTCTGCGGTCTTCTTCAAAGGAGGTTGCTGCCCGCCAAACTGTAAGGCGCCAAGATGCACGGTTTGAGGCGATATCAGCCCACTGGCGGTGGTCAATGTGGCAGGCACCAAGAGATTTCTTTAGGCAGTCCTTGTACCTTTTCTTTGGTGCACCTCTGTCACGGTGGCCAGTGGAGAGCTCGCCATATAACATGATGTTGGGAAGGCGATGGTCCTCCATTCTGGAGACGTGACCCACCCAGCGCAGCTGGATCTTCAGCAGCGTGGACTCGATGCTGTCGACCTCTGCCATCTCGAGTACTTCGACGTTAGGGATGAAAGCGCTCCAATGAATGTTGAGGATGGAGCGGAGACAACGCTGGTGGAAGCATTCTAGGAGCCGTAGGTGATGCTGGTAGAGGACCCATGATTCGGAGCCAAACAGGAGTGTGGGTATGACAACGGCTCTGTATACGCTTATCTTTGTGAGGTTTTTCAGTTGGTTGTTTTTCCAGACTCTTTTGTGTAGTCTTCCAAAGGCGCTATTTGCCTTGGCGAGTCTGTTGTCTATCTCATTGTCGATCCTTGCATCTGATGAAATGGTGCAGCCGAGATAGGTAAACTGGTTGACCGTTTTGAGTTTTGTGTGCCCGATGGAGATGTGGGGGGGCTGGTAGTCATGGTGGGGAGCTGGCTGATGGAGGACCTCAGTTTTCTTCAGGCTGACTTCCAAGCCAAACATTTTGGCAGTTTCTGCAAAACAGGACGTCAAGCGCTGAAGAGCTGGCTCTGAATGGGCAACTAAAGCGGCATCGTCTGCAAAGAGTAGTTCACGGACAAGTTTCTCTTGTGTCTTGGTGTGAGCTTGCAGGCGCCTCAGATTGAAGAGACTGCCATCCGTGTGGTACCGGATGTAAACAGCGTCTTCGTTGTTGAGGTCTTTCATGGCTTGGTTCAGCATCATGCTGAAGAAGATTGAAAAGTGGGTTGGTGCGAGAACACAGCCTTGCTTCACGCCATTGTTAATGGAGAAGGGTTCAGAGAGCTCATTGCTGTATCTGACCCGACCTTGTTGGTTTTCGTGCAGTTGGATAATCATGTTGAGGAACTTTGGGGGACATCCGATGCGCTCTAGTATTTGCCAAAGCCCTTTCCTGCTCACGGTGTCGAAGGCTTTGGTGAGGTCAACAAAGGTGATGTAGAGTCCTTTGTTTTGTTCTCTGCACTTTTCTTGGAGCTGTCTGAGGGCAAAGACCATGTCAGTAGTTCCTCTGTTTGCGCGAAAGCCGCACTGTGATTCTGGGAGAATATTCTCGGCGACACTAGGTATTATTCTATTTAGGAGAATCCTAGCGAAGATTTTGCCTGCAATGGAGAGCAGCGTGATTCCCCTGTAGTCTGAGCAGTCTGATTTCTCGCCTTTGTTTTTGTACAGGGTGATGATGGTAGCATCACGAAGGTCCTGAGGCAGTTTACCTTGGTCTCAACAAAGCTTGAAAAACTCATGCAGTTTGGCATGCAGAGTTTTGCCGCCAGCCTTCCAGACCTCTGGGGGGATTCCATCCATACCTGCTGCTTTGCCACTTTTCAGTTGTTCGATTGCCTTATATGTCTCATCCTGGGTGAGGACCTCATCCAGCTCTAGCCTTAGGGGCTGTTGAGGGAGCTGGAGCAGGGCGGAATCTTGGACTGAGCGGTTGGCACTGAAAAGAGATTGGAAGTGTTCTGACCATCGGTTGAGGATGGAGATCTTGTCGCTGAGGAGGACTTTGCCGTCTGAGCTGCGCAGCGGGCTTTGGACTTGGGGTGAGGGGCCGTACACAGCCTTTAGAGCCTCGTAGAAACCCCTGAAGTCGCCAATGTCCGCGCTGAGCTGGGTTCGTTTGGCGAGGCTAGTCCACCACTCATTTTGGATCTCCCGGAGTTTGCGCTGAAGATGGCTGCATGCGCGACGGAAGGCTTGTTTCTTCTCTGGACAGGATAGCTTTGTAAGGTGAGCCTGGTGGGCAGCTCGCTTCTTTGCCAGCAGCTCCTGGATTTCCTGGCTGTTTTCGTCGAACCAGTCCTTGTTTTTCCTGGAGGAGAAGCCCAGTACCTCTTCAGTGGATTGCATACCCTTCATAATCCTATATCCATACCCTTGCATATTGTTAGGTCTGCTTTGTTCATGAATGAGTGAGACAAACACCAGACTGAGTCGAAATCAGGGTTCTTTGTTCTTTATTACCGGATTGTAACACTTGCGACTAACCATGTTAGTCGGAGAATGCATTCTGCCGTTATCAGCAAAATGGTGATTTTTTATACCCTTGGATACATGCTTAGAACATCATCATATCATTACTTGTCCAATGACTAAAACTGTTGCTATCCTTTCCCTGCTAGCTTCCTGCCTCTCAATCCATCAATGTCTCTCTTATCTTGTAAGTACAAGGATGCATTTACATCTTGTTACAGCCCTGTACAGGGCAGGGTAACTCCTTACACATTCCCATCTCATGATGTTTTACCTTACAATATCCATACCCTTCATAATCCTATATGTTTCTATAAGATCTCCTCTCATTCTTCTGAACTCGAGCGAATACAATCCTAGATGATTTAATCTTTCATCATAAGTCAACCCCTTCGTCCCAGGGATTAACCTAGTAAACCTCCTCTGGACTGTCTCCAAAGCCAGTATATCCTTCCTCAAATATGGAGACCAGAACTGGACACAGTACTCCAGGTGCGGTCTCACCAGTACCTTATACAGTTGCAACATTACCTCCCTACTCCTGAATTCAATTCCTCTAGCGATGAAGGCCAACATTTCATTTGCCTTCTTAATAACCTGCTGCACCTGCAACCTAACTTTTTACGATTCATGCACAAGCACTCCCAAGTCCCTCTGCACAACAGCATGCTGTAGTTTTTCACCCTTTAAATAATATTCAGTTCTTTTATTTTTCTTGCCAAAGTGGATAACCTCACACTTACTAACATTGTAGTCCATCTGCCAGACTTTTGCCCACTCATCCAGCTTAACTATATCCCTCTGCAGACTCTCCACATCCTCATTACAATTTGCTCTTCCACTGAATTTGGTGTCATCCGCAAACTTGGCTACACCACATTTTGTCTTCCAAGTCATCAATGTAAATGATGAACAGTTGTGGGCCTAACACTGACCCCTGCGGCACCCCACTTACCACTCTCTGCCAACCTGAAATCCAGGCCAATATACTTCCCCGGACTCCACTTTCCTGTAACTTACTGATAAGTCTCTTGTGTGGCACCTTATCAAATGCTTTCTGGAAATCCAAATATACAACAGCAATCTGTTCCCCTCTATCCACCGCACCCATTATATCCTCAAAGAATCCTAACAAGTTTGTCAAACAAGATCTTCCCTTTCTAAAACCATGCTGCCTCTGCCTGGTTGAACCCTTATGTTCCAAAAGTTTCACTATTTCATCTTTAATGACGGTTTCAAGCATTTTTCCAACTACAGACATCAAGCTAATTGGCCGATAATTTCCAGTCTTCTGCCTACATCCCTTCTTAAAAAGTGGCGTGACATTTGCTGTCTTTCAGTCTGCCGGGACCTGCCCAGAATCCAAGGAATTTTGGTATATGACCACCAATGCAACAACTATAACTTCTGCCATTTCCTTCAGAACCCTTGGATGCATATCATCAGGACCAGGTGATTTGTCTGGCTTTAGTCCCATTAGTTTCTCCATCACTACTTCCTTTGTAACAACTATTTTATCAAGGCCCTCCCCAACATTCGCATCCTTAACTCCGCACTTGGGCATGCTGGATGTGTCTTCCACCGTGAAGACTGACACAAAATATTTGTTTAATGCCTCATTTTTTGCTACCAGTTTTCCTTTCTCATCTTCCAAGGGTCCTATGTTAACTCTGGCCACCCTCTTCCGTTTTATATATTTATAAAATTTTTTGCTTTCTGTTTTTATATTTTGTTCCAATTTACTTTCATAATCCTTTTTCCCATTTCTTATTACTCGCTTTGTAACCCCTTGTTGTCTCTTAAAGTTTTCCCAATCTTCCAGTGTCCCACTGCTCTTTGCAGCTTTGTACACCTGCGCCTTCAATTTTATACTCTCCCTTTATTTCCTTTGTTAACCATGGTTGATTTTTCCCTCCCTTGCTGCCCTTTTCCCTGACCGGAATATATTTTTGTTGAGCATTACAAAATATTTCTTTGAAAATCTTCCACTGTTCCTCAACTGTTTCATCAATTAGCCTGTGCTCCCAGTCCACTCTGCCCAATTCCTCCCTCATCCTATGGTAGTCACCCCTGTTTAAGCATAATATATTAGTTTTAGATCTAACTATTTCCCCTTCCATCTGAATGAGAAATTCAATCATACTATGATCGCTATTTCCCAGATGGTCTCTGACTATTACATCATTTACTCTACCTATCTCATTGCACAACACTAGATCCAGGAGAGCATTTTCTCTTGTGGGTTCCTTAACATGCTGCTCAAGAAAGCTATCACGGATGCATTCTATGAACTCCTCTTCCAGACTCCCACGACCAACTTGATTTTCCCAATCTATGTGGAAGTTAAAGTCCCCCATGACTACTGCCGTATCATTATTACATGCCTCACTTATCTCTCTATTTATTTCCTGTGCCACTAAACCATTGTTATTTGGCGGGCGATAGATAACACCCACCAATAATTTTTTCCCTTTGTTATTCTTTATCTCTACCCAAATGGACTCAACATTATGCTCTTTAGATCTTATATCATTCCTCACTACTGCCTGGAGCTCATCTTTGATTAAGAGTGCAACTCCACCTCCCTTACCATCCTGTCTATCTCTTTGCACCACCTGATACCCTTGAAAGTTTAATTCCCATTTAGGGTCACCTTGTAGCCATGTTTCCGTGATGGCTACCAAATCATAGGCATGGGTACCGATTTGCACCTCAAGTTCACTAACCTTATTTCTAATACTGCGGGCATTCAGATAAAGTGCCCTTATGCTCTTTGTCCTTTTAATATCCAGTGACTTCTGTAACCTTTTCTTTTGATTTTTCTGCCCACTATTTTTCTTTCTAATTTTCTTATGATATCTTGTAGTGGCCAGGTAAACTCAATGATCCACCTGATGCTCTATCCTGAGGGATGTGCACCAGCGTGCACCTCGACTGTCTCCGAGCACTGCACAATGCCCTTTGCCATCCCGGAGTTAAGTCTCAGACTCCTGTACTCTGTCGAGGATGTCAGGTTCATGACCAGATGCTGTCGGGTCTGCGCTGAATGCCAGTTCTACAAGCCCGAAAAAGCCCACCTCATAAAGGCCACTCGCCCATTTGAATGACTGAGTGTCAATTTCAAGGGTCCCCTCCCTTCGTCAAACAGGAAAATTTACTTCCTGAATGTAATCGATGAGTACTCCCAGTTTCCTTTTGCCGTTCTCTGTCCAGATATGACCTCGGCCACTGTGATAAAGTCACTACGCAGTATCTTCACTCTATTCGGGTACCCTAATTACATCCACAGTGATCGGAGGACCTCATTCATGAGTGAGGAGCTGTGGCAGTGCTTTCTGGCCAGAGGCATAGCCACCAGCAGGACCACCAGCTATAACCCCAGGGATAACGGCCAGGTGGAGAGGGAAAATGCCACCATGTGGAAGGCTGTGCTCCTGGCTCGGAAGTCTAGGGATCTACCAGTGTCTCGCTGGCAGGATGTCCTGCCAGAGGCATTACACGCCATCCAGTCCCTCCTGTGCACTACTATAACCACCCCTCATGATCGCATGTTTGCCTTCCCCAGGAAGTCAGTGAATGGGCTCTTGGTGCCCTCCTGGTTGGCGATGCCAGGCCCAGTCCTGCTCCGGAGACATGTGAGGGGCCATAAGACTGACCTGTTGGTCGAGGATGTACACCTCATCCAGGTTAACCCTCAGTATGCTTTCATGAGGTACCCCAATGGCCATGAAGATACAGTACCTGTCTGGGATCTGGTGCATGCTGGAGAGCTTGGAACCACCCCATATATCCCCTGACCTTCCAGAGTTTATCACCACACCACAATGGGACTTGCTGGTAGGGGAAGACTTACCTGGGATACCACCCCCTGTGGACCTCATTTCAACGGGGCCGGCTCCACTCAGGGCACTGTCCCCACCTCCCTCTCGTACCCTTTCCGAAATCACCCCAACACAGATAACACCCTCTCCACGTAGCCAGATGGTGGCCCCATCCCTTAACACTTGGCCAGCGGAACAGCAGACCACACCCATCCCTGCTCCCCGCAGGTCCCGTAGACTGAGGAGGTCACCATGCATCTCAATCTTTAGTCTTGGCAGTTTTCTTTGTTGTTCAATAATTGGGTGTTCTGTTTTAAAAGGAGGGGTGAATGTGGTGATATGTTTCCTCCATTGTATATAGTTATGATTGAGTACTGTATATATGGAGCTGGCCTGCCCACTGATGACTCATACCCTTTGACTCCTCCCCCGTGATCCTGGGCCATAAAGGTCGAGCCACCTCTCCCTTCCCACCATTCCTAGACCTGGATCCAGGCCAGCAAGGTTCTTCTGTACATTAAAGCCTATTGTTCCCTCTGCCTAGTCTTTGTGGTTATTTGTAGTGCACTACAATACTCAAATCCACATATAAATCAGCCAACATACTTTAATTCCACCCTACTTTCCTCCCATTGAAATCAGCAGAGACTATTTCCATATGAGATTGAAATTAGTGTGGATTTTCTGGCAGATTCCTGGTGTAAATGCTGAGGAACTGCCACGCAGGGGCATAGTCAGGTTCTAAAGTTCAGGGGAGTGAGCAGATAGAAAAGGTGCCATGACCATACACAATCAGTGTCATCAGACCAGGATGGGAAGAGGTGGCGGTGGCATCAGACCGAAGGTGGCAGCGATGGACCAGGGTGGAGTGGGGTGGTGATGGTCGCATCGGACTGGTGACGGGTGGGGTGGCGGTCGGTGTCGGACCAGGGATGGGGCAGCGGCGGTCCGGGGAGTGCGGGTGGGGGAAGAAGGGCGGTGGCATCGGTCCGGGAGGTAGATGACACATTTGGCCCCTGCACCCCTTCTAGCTACGCCACTGCTGCCCGCAGATTTGTAGTCCACCGCTGATCTCCATGAGAATTGTAACATCAGAACATTATCAGCACATTGTTAGAAATTTGCCAACATGTTTGGGACTCACACCTCTGGAGAGATCTGCATTGAAATCTAAAATAAGGTGCAGTTAAATGGGAAAATATTGACTTTCAATGCAGCATTTCCTTTAAAATTCCTGGCTAATATGACTCCAACCCATAAATATTTCAGTTTAGTCATGATGTATCCTGCTATTGACTTGTTGCCAAAGAATTTACTGCATTAGATGGTTAGACAATCCCAAGTAATAAATCAGAAAAATCAGATATTCACAGGCTAAATAAGCATCGATCACTGTTTCAAGATCTGATAAAGCAACACAAATGAGACTGCTATTTTAAGTCACATTTGGCCAAACATTTTAAATGCAAACATAGCTGAGAGTTTTCTTCACTTGAGAGGTAGAGCTATGCTTCCTGTCCAGACCTGTTAGAGGAATGATTTACATGGAAAAACATAATAATACCATTTAGCTGATAAAATGCAGTATATCTGTAATAGAGATCAAAATATACATAGAATCATATGGTACAGAAAAGGGCCCTTTGGGCCCACCTCTTCCTTGCTGGCTGTGATGCCTGCATTAGGCCCATGTCCCTCCATGCCTTTCTGATCCATGGTCCTGTCCAAATGCCTTCTAAACATTATATCTGCCTCCACCACCTCCTCTGGTAGCTCACTCAAGATATTCATCATTTTCTTGCATGAAAAATGTATCCCTCAGATTCCCTCTGAAGTTCTCCCCCCTCGGAGTGTACTGGGTTTGGAGACAGGGCAGAGGAGTACATCAGGTTGATTATAGAGATGAGGGGGTTAGCCTATGAGGAGAGATTGAGTTGTCTGGGGCTGTATTCCTTGAATTTAGAAGAATGAAGGGATGTTATAGAAATGTATAAAATTGTGAAAGGCATTGATAAGATCGAGGTAGGTAAGTTGTTTCCATTGGTGGGGGAGACCAGAACTAGGAGACATAGCCTCAAGATCCAGGGTAGTAGATTTAGGATGAAAATGAGGAGGAACTGCTTTTCCCAGACAGTGGTGAATCTATGGAATTCACTGCCCATTAAAGCAGTGGAGGCTACCTCAGTGAATATAGATATAACATGGTTGGATAGATTTTTACAAATTAGGGAAATTAAGGGATATGGGGGAAAGCCAGGTAGATGGAGATGAGCCGATCATCAGATCAGCCATGATCTCATTCAATGGTGGAGTAAGCTCAACAGATCAAATGGCCTGCTCTTGCTCTTATTTTTTTATATTCTTATGCTCTTGCCTTACACTTGTGCTCTCTAGTTCTGTCAGATCGCTTGAGATTAGGAGTTCTGGGGTGATGTGACTTGTGTTGAGGGGGGTGTCCTCACAAAGTTGGGTGTCTCTGGAGGAATTGGGCATCATCAGGTTATGTAAATAGAGCTGAATTGGCCCAGGTCAGAAACATTGTTTTGTTTCACAATGACAGCATCAACCCAGAACTCCCATTAACAGAAAAAACACCTCATGGGGTGGGGTCTGTGGAAGCCTTTATTTAAAAACACTAAATTGGCTAATTTTCTGTCCTGACTCCTCATGGCTATCATTACAGGGATCCAACACAGGCACTTGGGGCACCCATTGAAAGAGAACACGAGTGGGAATGGCATCCTGGTGTCAAATGTAAGCCCAGAAAAATGGGTGCCCCAGGTACACCCTGGATGTTATCTGCTGGCCTGTCCCCTGCCCCACCTCGGGATAGCATGGTGACAGGCATCTGGGCTCTTTGCATAGGGAGCACTCAAGTGTGAGGCCATGGTGTGGAATGTGCAAGCCAAGAGAGGGCTCTGGCACCTGATGGATGACCTTACACTACCTGCTCGCAGACATTGGTGGTAAGGGTGCTCACATTTGCCAGCCAAGCCAGAGAAACCAGGCATATGAGTCAGTGACCAAACAAATTCCTTTTCCTAAACTCCCCTCTGACACTGGGGACCAGCTCCAACAGCCCTCTGCCCCATCAGTAACACAAAACCCTGTTTGGTTAGGAGTGGGAGGATGGTGAGGCGCTGTCATTGAATTTGACTATGTGCCTTGTCCAGCATTCGGAAAGCAACAGTGTATATATTGACCCACTTGATTAATATTTTTTTAAACATTTCTTTTTGTTTTTACTTATAACATATACATAGTTATTGATCGTCTCATGATTGGTGAGTGGTGTGACCTCAAAGAGGTGGATTATATTGGGAAGGGTTGTGGCTGTCATGTGACAGCACTGCTCCTACCTAGTCAGAGGACACACCAGCTGCCAATCAAGGTTTGGTTCTGCCCTACCCATTAGTGCATATCTTGCTGCTGGCTCCATGTAAATTACCTGGACTGGACAATCCAGCCTGCCTGTGTTTGGCCTTGGGCCATTTGCTGTTGTAATTGGATTAACCCTCCTGGCACAGAGCCATTTGAACCTGCTAATGACCTGGATGGGACCCTCCAGCACTATGAAGGTGCAATGTGTTCTTTGTTTTCTCTCTTTGCCAGTTTGGGATCACCCTGCTTCACTCCAGGTCTAGAAATGTGGAAGGGCACTGGAGAAAACTTGGTAAGATGTGCACTGTTAAAAGGGTTGGAAGCAGTTAATTAGTGTCCCTTGTAGCATAGAGCTGTGGCTGCACTGAGTCAAGGGGTGGTGGGGCATCCTAGTAACTTTTCCTTGATCATTATATGTGCCAATCGTTGAGTGTGTGTGTGTGTGTGTGTGTGTGTGTGTGTGTGTGTGTGTGTGTGTGTGTGTGTGTGTGTGTGTGTGTGTGCTGCATCTGTTACCATTTCCCACACTTGCCTTCTGTAAATAAAATCCTTCCCCATCAAAACTATGTGTTCAGAGTCCTTGCCTTTGAGACCTAGCAAAACTGTTTTGTCACTCACAACAATTCCAATGGATGCCCTTCACAATTTTATAAAACTCTGAAGTCACCCCTCAGCCTCCTAAATTCTAGTGAGAATAAACTCAGCATATCCATATAACTACAGCCTTCCATTCAAGGTAACATCCTGGCTAATCTCTTCTGGACATTCACTATTGCTACCACTTCATTACTGAAATGTTGCAAGCAGACCATTTAGAATAGTCTAAATCTAGCTTGATTAATGTTTTGTACGATGTCAACTTGGTGCCCAAACTTTAAACTTTAATGTCCCTCAGAAGACTATGTGTTTTTATTATTATGGGATTTTATACCTAAAGATCTTAAACTAATGAATCAATATCACTATATGAAAGCATATCTGCTAAAAAAGGGAGAAATCTTAGCCGAGTGATTTAGGGACATTTTCCACCTTTTTAACTGCAATCATTCCGTGTTACTGCAGCCAGTAAAAAGTCTGATCCAGTCTTTCCTGAGTCAGCCTGACTTCATCTCATAATCATATGAAGGCTGCATGTTAAGATATGCTAATGAGATAGTATGGACCAAAGGTAAAGAACAGTGAAGGTTGGCTGTGAGACAGAATTAGTAAATTTCAACATGTTTGTCATCAAACGTTCAACAAATTCATAGAAATTGAAAATGTTGGATTGATATGAAATAACGTGTATAATGCCTTGATAGGGAGCTGTCAGTGAAAACAATCTATTGCCATGCAAATATTGCATGGTAATAGTTTATTGCACCACAGTGCTTAGCATCTAAGTTGCCAAATTGTCAACCAATTAAAAGGCTATTAGCTTTACATTGTAACTTCTCATATTATTAACCTTAATAACATTTAAAACAAACTACTATGGTAGATATATGTCATAGTGTACAATATATTCAAGACTAAGCCAATAGGTTGATAGGTACAAATTTTAAACCATCTGTCAGTATTTATTGGAGTGAACTACATGTTCAATAAAGCAAAGAATTTATTGAAGTTGGGGAGTTTGACTAATTTATTCCTGATACCCAAGAACACTCCGTCAGAATAGCTTTAGAATCAAATTTGTCCAGTATTTCACCCATATGTACTGTAATCCCTGAGTTCAAAACAACTTACATATGAGATTTTCATTTTCATTCCACCAGCTCTAAGTAAATTGCACCAGCTCTAAGTAAATTGAATTAAAATCCTTTGCAATAAATAGGTTATTTATGTAATGCCTCAAACCAGAAACAACAGAAAACATGATTCAAAAGGGTTAAATTTTAATTCTAAATTTATTATCTAAATTTATTAAGATGTATAATATCTTAACCCAATTAGGTATCTATAACAAATATACAGATATCATATCTTTATAAACAGTGTGTATGTAAAAATAACCCAGACCATTACAGTCTGTGACCAATATTCAAAAAGAGAAAAAGCCCCAGGTCAGTCAATCAAGTTACTTAAGTCAGTCCAAAAACAAAGTCCACAGAATTCAATCACAAGCCTCAATGTCCAAATTTAGTTCTTTAACTGAATAACAAAAGGAATCGTATTGAACGTTGGAGACAGAAATGACTGATGTTGTGTTGCTGTTAGGTTA
Organism: Narcine bancroftii; assembly: GCF_036971445.1. NCBI lineage: Eukaryota > Metazoa > Chordata > Chondrichthyes > Torpediniformes > Narcinidae > Narcine > Narcine bancroftii. The sequence goes on from NC_091473.1 coordinate 81,042,635, forward strand.
CAAATCCAACTTTTTAAGGCCTCCTTAGATGACTTCCCTCAATTCTCACTGTGGTTTTTAAGTCTTCATTAACTTATGAGTCATGTGCTTTTCACACAGCTCTCCTGGTTGATCTCCGCTGGTCCAACTGTCATTCTGAACATTCCATTCTCTCTCTGTCTGCACAGCTTGACCCCAGCTGCACCACAAGTCAGACAGAGCTCCCAGCGGAATTTGATCCTTTGTGATGACAGTCCACAGTCCAAAAGGTCAGTCCATGTCACTTAGCCTATCAAGTCTTTGCAAGATTTTTATAAGAAAACTATGCATTCACTCTCCAATTTGGTGTGAGTTATGAGCTCTAACACTGCCAGGAGATGGCTGCAGTGTGGTTTGCTGTAATCTACACAGAATAGATTACCTTCATCTTTTCTGGGTAGATTACATTGTGTCCTGGCCCCAGAAATGAAACTATTTCATCTAATGTATGACACTGTAAAGTGCAACAGAGGAACTTCAAAATGTTTTAGCTTTAAGATAGAGAGAATCAGAAAAATAAAGCAGGATTTTACGGCATTTTGTTACCTTTATTTATATTTTTAATTGCGCTGAATGAGCAGTTCATTTATTATGAGGACAGTGAGATGTTAGTTGAATGATCTTTATTCAATCAGTAGATGGAGCTGTTATCACAGAATTTGCTAAGCATATCTGGATGCTAATAAATTTATTCACTCTTTTTATTATTGCACATTTAATTTACAGTTTGATTGATTTTAATTACTCATTGTGATAATCATTTAACTCATTGTTCTTTTCATGGACCAGAAAAGCAATTGATAAAAGTGGATTCCAGTGCCATTGAGAAAGTATAAAGGCAGGTGGTTGTTACAGTGGATTGTAAATAGAAAATTAGACACAATGCACATGAAACATAAATGTTTTAATCAATCTTAAGTCTCTTGTCCATGACGGAACACACTGAATTATTCACTGCATTGGTTTACAATTTCGGTACAATAAACTGCACACTACATAAAGGATGTAGGCAGGAAATGTTCATTGGTTATTCTCCCAAAACAGCTGTCGACACCCACTGATGAACATATTCTAGATCCACAGGAAAAATATGGGTTCATTTTTTAACGATTTCTAAAGTTATTAACGATGTATTGTGGCAGTTGCAGGAGCTGAAGGAAATCACTGCTACCACACCGATGGTCGTTAACGACTGTTTTTATTCAAATTCAGCGCGCCCCTTTAAGGGCAGCATGAGCTCAGTCACCTGGTGCATTGTGACATCATAATCACTGCCCAGGGTGCGCGCTGGAAGGGATGCTGGAGTCAGAGAGAAACCTCTGATGACGCCATTTCCCCATGGCTGCCCCGCCACATGGCGATACAAGTGGGGCCGGTTCGCCATGAGGATGTGCACTGCCACACAACCCCCCCCCCCCCCCACCCCAGAACCAGCTACGCATCCTGTCACTTTGGTGGCCAGCCCCGGCTCTTCAGCGCAGCTATCTGCACCGGCTGTGATGTCCAAATGAGCAGCCTTTAAGCGGTTCACGGTAAACTGCTCTTCCCTGCCACCCACATCTAAAGTAAAAGTCCCACCCAACCGCCAGAGAACCTTTGTATGGGCACTGCAGCGGGGCCCTCTGTGGCCCTCTCCGGACTAACACAAATTGCACCACGTGCAGATCTTTCGGTCGATGGGATGGTCAGGTGCCGTGGTGCGATGGGGGCTGCAGGGTTAGGTTGCCCAGTCATTTACAGAGGTCGGCGAGCCGCTCACCTTCGTTGTGCATCGTCTCGGCCTCCGGGCCGAAGAATTCGCCTGGCAGGGAGAGTGGCGTGCTGTAAACTATTTCTGCTCGTGAGGCTTGCAGGTCCTCCTTGGACCCGTCTTAATCCCAAGGAGAACGCAGGACAGCTCGTCCACCTAGTCGGGGCCAGAAAGTCTTGCCATCAGAGCGGACTTTAGGTATCGGTGGAACATCTCTACCAACCCATTAGACTGTGGGTGGTAGGCTGTGGTGTGTTGCAGTGTTACCCCTAAAAGCCTTGCCAGCTGTGACCATAGGGCAGATGTAAATTGGGCGCCTCTGTCACTCATGATATGCTCCGGCACGCCAAAACAAGTGATCCACTGGCTGACTAGGACTCTAGCACAGGTCTCCGCTGACGCTTCACAGACTGGAATGGCTTCCGGCCACCTGGTTGCTCTCTCCATTATGGTAAAAAGGTACCGCGACTCCTGGACACCGGCAAGGGGCCCACGACATCCACGTGGATATGCTGGAACCTCCACATTGCTGATTCGAAATGTTGAACAGGAGCCTGCGTGTGCCTGTGGACTTTAGACATCTGGCACCTGATGCAGTTGCAGGTTAGCACCTTCTTGAGGACATGCCAGACAAATCGTTGTGCCACCATACACACGGTAGTCTTTACCGAGGGGTGGGCAAGATCATGGATAGAGCTGATGACCCTAGCCCTCCACTCCTGTGGGACTGCCGGGCACGGTGAGCCAGTGGAGGTGTCACAGAGCAGCAGCTGGGCGGAGTCAGGAAGCTGGATACCCTCGAGCTGGAGATCTTAGATAGTGCTTGAGTTTCAGCATCATGCTGCTGAGCCTGCGCTTGTTGAGCGTAGTCGAGGCTGGAAGCTAGCATGCTGATGGCTGGATGGGAGAGCGCATCCGTGACTACATTGTCCTTGCCCGCCCAATGCCAGATGTCTGTAGTGAATTCAGACACGTAGGACAGGTGGCGCTGTTCCCTGGCCGACCACGGGTCCTTGGCCATAGCCAGTGCTTGGGTGAGGGGCTTGTGATCAGTAAAAACGTGAAAGTTCTGCCCTTCAAGAAGTATCGGAAGTGGCGGATGGCCAGGTACAGCACCAGGAGCTCCTGGTCAAACGCACTGTATTTAAGCTCCGGTGACCACAATTGCTTACTGAAAAAGGCCAGCAGGCGCCACTGCCCGTCCAGCCACTCTTCCAGTACTCCCCCAACCGCTCTGGAGGAAGCATCAACCAAGAGCGCCATGTCTGCTTCCGGGCACGGGTGCACCAACAAAGTCGTCTCTGTAAGGGCCTGTTTCGTTGCAGTGAAGGCCTCATCCGCCTCCTCTGACCAGACCAGTGTCTTCTCTTTCATTGCAATCAGTGTGAAAAGAGGGTGCATGATGCGGGCGGCGTTGGGGATGAATCTATGATAAAAATTTACCATTCCCACAAATTCCTGCAGGCCCTTGAGGGAGGAGGGTTTGGGAAAATGCTGGACGGCTGCCACTTTCTGCCTTATTGACCATGAGGCCAAATTCTGCCAGCCGAGCGAACAGGGTATTGAGATGGGCCTTGTGCTCTTTGCGGCTGGCTACCAGGATGTCATCTAGGTAGATAAAGACAAAGACCAAATCCCTACCCACTGCATCCATGAGGAGCTGGAACATCTGAGCCGTGTTTTTCAACCCAAATGGCATCCAGAGGAATTCGAACAAGCCAAAAGGGGTGATAATGGTGGTCTTTCCAACGTCATCGGGGTGTACTGGGATCAGGTGGTATCCGCGCAACAGATCAACTTTTGAAAAGAACCACGCGCCGTGGAGGTTGGCTGTGAAATTTTGAATATGGGGGACTGGATACCTGTCTGGAGTTGTGGCATCATTTAGCCATCTGTAGTCTCCGCAGGGCCTCCAACCCCCTGATGACTTCGGGACCACACCGAATGATGCCCAACTCCTTGAACCTGGAGAATTCCTACTTTGCCTGTTTTAGCTTCTCCGGTAGCAGCCATCTAGCTCTGGTGTGCAGCGGGAGGCCTTTTGTGGAGATGTGATGGAAAACTCCATGGCGGGGGGAGGCGACGTCAAAGCATGGCAGGGAACTCACTGAGGATCTTGGCGAACTTGTCTGTGGTGGTGGCTACCGTGGCGATTTTGGGTCTGTGTTCATCCGCCGTGCCCAGGCACACCAAGCGAAAGGTGTGGGCGTTGAGCAGTCTCCTGCCCCTCACATCCATCAGCAGACCGTGAGCCCTTAGGAAGTCAGCTCCTAATAGCGCTGTGCTCACTGAGGCCAAGACAAACTTCTAAATGAACTTTTCATCCCCAATCTGTATCTGTGCCCTACAGCTGCCGCAGGTCTTGATTGCAGAACCATTGGCAGCCCGCAGGGTTGGATCAGGGGTCCGGGTTCGAGTTTCCAGCACTGTGGGCGGAAGGTGCTCAGCTCGGCCCCTCTGTCCACCAGGAACCTGCAGCCCGAGGACTTGTCAGTGATATAAAGGAGGCTGTTCATGTGGTCAACCATGCCAGCCATCAACGGCGTTTGGCCTGGCTGTTCCCCTGGAAGTCGCAGGGATGACAACACTTGCGGGCTTTCACTCCGCAATGCTGGTGATAAAAGCACCACGTTGACTGGGTTTCCTCCGGCTTGTGCTTGGGGATATCCTGCGGATGGCGGGGCCCCGGCTTGGAGACTTGGCTGAGGGCTGCCTCATTCTCCTGTTTTGCGCGCCAGAGGGCATCTGCCCAGGCTGCGGCCTTGCGAGGGTCGGAAAAATCCTCTTCAGACAGATGGAGCCGGATATCTTTTGGCATCTGTTCATGGAATATCTGGCGGAAGAGGAAACACGATTCATGATCCTCCGCCAGGGCCAGCATCTTGTCCATGAGGGCTGAGGGGCTGCAATCCCCCAACCATCCAGGTGTAAGAGCCTGGAAGCACGCTGCTGGGGAGTGAGGCCAAACTTCCCCAGGAGTAGATTTTTGAGGGCGGTATACTTGCCCACTGCTGGTGGCCAGTGAATGATGTCATCCACTCTCACCGCCATGTCCTGGTTCAGTGCACCCATGACGTGGTAAAATTTTGTGGCATCGGTTGAGATGTTGTGTAGGTGGAATTGTGCCTCCGCCTGCCCGAACCACATCCGTGGGTGATGGAGCCAGAAGCGGGGGGGGGGGAAGTCTGAGGGCTACAGCGTTCACCTCAGCTGTGTCCATTTTTTGCTGGGTCCAGGTAGACATCTGGGCACGTTGGGGTCACCACTGTGGCGATTGCAGGAGCTGAAGGAAATCACTGCTACCACACCGATGGTCGTTAACGACTGTTTTTATTCAAATTCAGCGCGCCCCTTTAAGGGCAGCATGAGCTCAGTCACCTGGTGCATTGTGACGTCATAATCGCTGCCCAGGGCGCACGCTGGAAGGGATGCTGGAGTCAGAGAGAAACCTCTGATAACGCCATTTCCCCATGGCTGCCCCGCCACGTGGTGATACAAGCGGGCCAGTTCACCATGAGGATATGCGCTGCCACAGTATTAAATTATGTTACATGTGGGTTTTTCCACACTAAATAAAGCATAATTTTGCCAAAAAAATTACTCTTTCATTTGGAGACAAACTCAGGTCGATCTCTGCCACCAAATCCCCTGTGTGAAATCCTTAAACTTCTCCTTATTGTTCAAATTTTGGCTAACTTTCCCGTATCATCGTGAGAGTGCAATTCCTGGTTTATCAAAAAATCAGGAGAAATTTCCCTTTGAAATGCAGGAATAAATCCTGGAATAAAGTAGCAGCATTAGGAATAATCAGATCTCAGGACAAGCAAATCAATCCAGGAAAATGCCAAATGTTGGCAGGTAGATTGAAAGAAGTCAATGCAATTACATGCCCTTTTACAAAACAGTGGGAGGTATAGATATATAGATAGAAACATAAACGCACACACACCAGACTGAAGCACAATCTCACCAATTTCAGTTCTCACTGCTGTTGCACCCTTGCTCTGTTCATACTGTCAATCTTCTCTCTTAAAACAGTTTATAGAGTCGATCGACCAGTTCTGATTTACACTCTTGTTTTTATTTCCAAATTTTCAAGTCAAACAGTGCAAAGGACAAAATAAATTTCCAAAAAATAGTAATATATATCCATTAATTGCTATTGCATGTCTAAATATAATTAACCATACCTCCCCTCCCCTTGAGAAAAAGAAAAATAGAAAAAGAATAGAGAGCAAGAAAACAAGATAGTTCAAGACTAAATTAAAAAGAGTGAAAAAAATAAAAGGTTATCAGGTATGCACCGTCCTACTTCCGGGTCTTAAATTATCTAGCTTATTTGCACACTTACTACCCAAATGGTTTGCACAATCACTAAATCTCTCCTCACACCCAGTTCACACTGATCTCTCCACACCTCTAGTTCACACTATCACTCTGCAATCCCCAATTTTGGCTGCCACGAGCACTCCACTCTTCATACTCTCAGTTCACACTTTCAATTTCCTCAGCCACAAGGCACACCTTCACTTTTATCTTAATTCATCATTTATCTTTACCTACTCCCTCAGAGTTCACACTGTTACCTTTTTCTCCTCGATCTTATCCACTAGGGCTCATCCCTCTTCTCTCCTACTGTATCTCGAAATTACAATTACGTCAAGAATGTTTTCTCCTTTCCAATCTGAAGCCTGGTTCCAGAGACAGCGTTATGATTCATCTGATGATTTGCATCAAGCCCATACTTCCTTTTCTTTGTTCAGCACAAATAATCTTTGCCTTTTTGATTTCTACTCATAATTTAAAATGCCTTGGTATGAAATTTATTGCAATATAATGATCCTCTTCTTCATAATATGGCCATTGTGCAGTGCACAGCACAACATTTTGCTTCATGTACACCATATCTTTTGGTCAAATGAATAAAAAAATCAAAAAGATTTACCCATTGTAATATTTATCCCACAATCCCCAACTTCAGCCAAGCATTCACTCTCGTTGCTCCACATGAGGAAGTGGTACCATTGATGTAATGTGGGGTGTGGGCTCTCACCAGTCAGACACAGCAGTACTAGTGTAATGTACCATCAGTGGAAGTAAAGGAGCGGGACACTCACTCTGGCGTAGGACTATGTATAATGTATCGCCAACAGTCCCACATATAATTTATTGTCATGCAGTACACATTGTTTATCATGTAATTTTTGATAACAAAATGCTTCAATATCAGGCATCTTCCTACTTTGCACTTGTTCTACTTTGAACACAGTAAAGAGAAATGGAATCTGCCAAATCTTGTGTAAGATTGGCTCTCCTCTATGAGTTGGAGAATGAAACATCTATTCAATATTTTCACTGGTATAAGGCAAGGTCATATCCTTATGGCAATCAGCTTTGGTCTGATCGATCCAGATCAAATAATCATCCCAGTGCACTAATTGAATCGATGATGGGTGGTAGTGTATTGAACATTGGGCAATTTCAGGGCAAAGAGGACAAGGCCATATTCAATGTCCTAGATCCTTCCATCCAGACACTGTTGCTAAGATCTCCATTTACGGGATGAATTGTAGATGATGTTGAACCTGTTCAGTTTGTTAATTATCAAGAATAGAGAGACTGAATAGTCTGCATCTTTATTCCTCAGAGTATAGGAAGCTGAGGGGTGACCTTATGGAGGTTTATAAATTAATGAGTGACAGATTTAGGGAATGGTCTCAGTCTTTTTCACTGGGTAAATAATTCTCGAATGAGAGGGCATGGTTTAAGGTGAAAGGAGAGAAAATTAAGAGGGACCTGAGGGACAACTTTTTCACTCAGAGGATAGTTCCCATCTGGAAGGAGCTACTGGAAGATGCAAATGAAGTGGGTATAATTACAGTGTTCAAAAGACATTTGAACAGAGGAAGGGCTTAGAAGGGTAGAGACCAAATGCAAGCAAATGGGTATGGCCCAGAATGCCACTTTGGTCAACATGGACGAATTGGGCCAAGGAATCTGTTCTGTGTAGTATGACCATAACTCTAATATAACTTTGGTCCATCTCTAATGAGCTCATTACTCCCTGATAGACAACTTAATGAGGACATTCAGAAAGCTTCTGAAACAGCAACATATTTACTCTACAAGTTTAAACTCACAATCTACTGATCCAAAATTCAATGCTCAATGCCCATGACTTGTGTCCTAAGGCTCTCTTTTACAGCAGTATGTAGTATCCTCTACCAAAGGATCTCAGCAGAGCAGGATTCAGACTTGGTGAGGCCCTAAACAATATAAAACGTGGAGTCCCCTTGCTAAAAAATTATGCCAGAAAGTCTCACAAAACTTGAAAACATATATGCCTTTTAATTATTTAATAGCAAAGCATTTAAAGTGAAAGATGTAAATAATTTTCAAATGAATGAATTTATTGATTATATATTTACCATTTGGTTGGTATCATTGATTATAATATACTATAGCCTGGAAACAATACTTAAATGTAATTGTTAAAATAATTTTAATATACTGTTGTCATAGACCAGCAACAATGGAAATTCACTAAGACAATGGTATCTTCAAAACAATAATTTTTTTATTAATAGCTATTAATAATATATCTTACTTAACCCAAACTATGCACAAATGTTATTTGATTGTATTATGTGTGTATGGATTACCCAAACAATTACAGTTTAGGCACTATTCTTAAAGTTCAAAATTCAGTTTTAGAAATCTTGTGTTGAAACTCAGAACTTTAAAAACTGTTATTCAGATGTAATTATGTAGTTGAGACACCGAGTCATCAGTCTTCTCAAAACTCACAAATTCTTGATGAGTTGCTTTCAGAGAAATAATTCTTCATATGAATGATTTACCAAAACTTCTCCCTTTCTTGTGTAGGGGGTATGAAGCTTGTGACCTCCACGATGCTTTCACAGACCCAGGCAAGGGTCATATGAAGTAACCATCAAAATGGTCATGATCCAGAAGTAAGAATGATCTTGCTTTCTTTACCCAGATATGGGTCAGTCAGAAGTGACCATTACAATGGTTATAGTACACTGCTCTCTCTCTTGACAAAGAGAAACAGCAGGAGTGACTATCATCTCCCAAAGTCACTTGGATTCTCCAGTTTAACAATCATCTATTTTTATTTTTCATCTTACTCAAAAGCACTGAAGGATTATGGTCAGTATAAACAGCAGTCAGTCCCTGAGCAGTGCAAATGTAAACATCAAAATGCTTCAAAGCCAATTCAAGGGACAATAATTCTTTCTCTATAGTAGAATAATTATTTTGATGTTCATTGAATTTCTTGGATAAGTAAGCGACTGGATGGTCAATATCATCACAAACCTTCTTTTGTAATAGCTCCTGCAACTTCATCACTACCATCTACTGCTAAAGAAAATGGTTTTTTAAGGCCAGGTGACTTAGCCACAGGCTGATGACATAAAATGGCTTTCAGTTTATCAAATGCTTCCTGACAAATGGTTGTCCAAATAAACTTTTTACTCTTTTTCAAAAGGTTAGTCAAAGGAAGGGCGATATCAGCAAAACTTTTACAGTACTTTCTATAATACCCTACCATTCCTAAGAATATCCTAACAGCTTTCTTACCCATTGGAATGGGAAACTCAGAAATCATCTAAACTTTAGCCTGAACAGGCACCCATTTTCTTTGACCAACCAGATAACCAAAATGGCAAAATTCACTTTTAGCTAAATTAACAGCAAGGTTTGCTTTTGAAAGTTTGTCAAACAATTTCTCTAATTCAAGCATATGTGCTTCCCAGGTGTCATTCCCGTAACCAAATCATCAATATAAGCATCTATACACTCTAAATCTTGAGTCACAGAATTGATCATCCTTGAATGTTCCTGAAGCATTCTTCATTCCAAATGGTAGAGCATTGTATTCATATAAACCTGACAGGGTTACAAATGCAGAATTTCCCTACCTCTCTCTGTTAAGGGGACACACCAGTAACCTTTTAATAAGTCTATCTTTGTAGGAAACTTAGCCTTTCCAACCTTGTCCACACAATCATCCACCCGAGGGATAGGATAAGCATCTTTGAAACACTATAATCTGTGCAAAATCTAACCGCCCCATCTGATTTAAGCACCAAGACACAGGGTGAACTCTAATTGTAGGTAGAATATCTAATTATACAATTATTTAACCTATATGCAATCTCTTGATCTACCAGTTTACACTTTTCAACACTCATTCTATATGGATGTTGTTTGATAGGTTTTGTATCTCCAACATCAACATCATGCCAAGCAATTCTTAGGCACGTCTGGAAACAAGTTCCTAAATTTTATAAGTAGCTGTTTCATTTGTTCCTTTTCCTGGGGCTGAAGATGACCCAACTAGGCATCCAAATCCTGCAAAATACTCGAATTTGACAGATGAACTGGAACAATGTTTGTTTGAAGTGACCCTCACAAGAGCCAGCTTGTATCATCCCAGGATCCATATCTCCTCAATTTTATCAACAACCAATACATCTGCTGAAGGCTGTTTCTTGCTAGCATTCAAGTTCTCAAAATAAGGTTTTAACATGTTGACATTGCAACTCTGTGTTTTACATCTCCGATCAGGTGTTTCAACTGTGTAGTTGACTTAATTTATCTTGGATTCTATCTCATATGGGCCTGAAATTTTTGGAGGTGGTACACGTGACAATTAATAAAGACTGATTCCCAACTTTTGTTGAGGGCAATGGGCCAACGCAATCCACAATAACTTTAGAAAAGTGATCTCCAAAAGCAGGAATAGGTTTAAAGGAGCCACTGTGGGACCCTGATTAAGTTTCCCCTCAAACTGATGTGTGACAGGTCTGATAAAATGTCCCAACATTTTTTCTCAGACTAGGCCAATAAAATTGTTTCATAATCTTATAGATAGTTTTCTTTACCCCAAGGTCTGCTATGTGCCAAGGTAAACATTTCATCCTTAAAGGCTCTACTTTTTTCTAACACTAGCTCAACCTGCTTTCTCTTTCAAATTGCCTTCACCTTTCTGCTTCCTCCCTTTTTTCTCTTCTTCATTTGTCTCAAATCTACTTTTTTTAAACCCTAACTTCAGTGCATGTAGTTCAAACTTCTATGTTCTCTCTCGAGCTCATATTTATATTTTTCTAGCTCAAACTGCTGCTCATGGGATTTATTTCTGGGAAATTATTTTAACTCTTCCTCTCCAAACTTCCCCTCTTTTACATACTGTTCAGCTATGATTCTCTGGATCTCTGCCTTTTTCACTGACTGCTTTACCCCTGCAAGTTCCAACTTTTGAGCGATAGTCATTGACTCAATCCTTTTCGCCCTCTGAGTTGGCAACCCTTTTAATTGGTTTTCAAAAAGAAATTTAACCAAACAAATCAAAAATTAATCAATCAATAATCCCAGATGAGCCCCAATTTGTTACATCATAGACCAGTAGCAATAGAAATTCACCAAGTCAATGGTAACTTCAAAACAATTATTTTAATTAATAACATAATATCTTACTTAACTCTAAATGTAACCCCAACTATGCACAAATGTGTGTGTGTGTGTGTGTGTGTGTGTGGATTACCCAAATCATTATAGCTTAGACACATTCTGGAAAGTCAAATTCAAAGTTCAGTCTTAGAAATCTTGTCCTGAAACTCAGAACTTTTAAAACTGTTGTTCAGAAGTAATTATGTAGTTGAGACATAATCATCAGACTTCTCAAAACTCATGAATTCTTGTCAAGTTGCTTTCAGAGAATTGTTTCTTCACATGAATGATTTGTCACAACTTCCCCCTTTCTTGTGTAGGGGTTATGAAGCTTGTGACCTTCACAATGCTTTCACAGACCCAGACAAAGGTCAGATGAAATAACCATCAAAATGGTCATGACCATATATATTAACAGATGCTGCCTGACCTACTTAGTGTCTCCAGCATCCTTTATTCATTATTTGGCTTCTCAGTTTGATTATTGCATTAAATGGGCAGCATACATGGTGACAAGTGGTTCATTACTACTCTTGACGAACTGAATATTTCGACAAATAATGTTGAAACCATCTAAAGTACTCAATGAGGTGAAACTCTGGGGGCAACAACAATCCTTTTGCAGCCACAACTACATATGTAATGACGGGCTGATTTACTTCAGCAAGAGCGGGAACGGAATCATTTCTATCTTTAATGTTTCAGAAAATTCCTTGGAGTCACTTGAGAACATTTTTAAGAAATAGGAGGCCTGTTCCGCCATTCAACAAGATGGTGGCTGATTTGGCCATGGACTCAACTCCAAGTGCCCCATACATCCATTATTCTAAAACCTGGCAAGGCTACGGCTAAACCTCACCGACAAGCCCCCCTCCAGAGAGAAGTCAGGTCCAGGAGGAAATGCCGGTTGAATCCAATCCTACCCGCAAGATGCTCAGTCTGGAGGCGTCGAAGTGTGGAAAAGCCACGTTCTCTGCTGACTGGCCGCCGGGCAGCGATGGTACCAACTTCTATCTGATCTACGGCAACTGAGAGCAACGTTTCCACCACGTTGCCAGGCACCTGATTCATCGGATCCCGATATTGGAAGCTCTTCCCAAAACTGCGCTGGATCCTGCTCCGACCGTCTTGCTCTGAGCCCCCGAAACTGTCCAGGTAGGTTTCTCATTGAGGTGTCACCGTGTCCGTAACTTTCTTGGGAGAGCTGCTTTTCGGGGGGTGTGTGAGAGAGAGAAGGTGCATTAGCCCGAGTGGTGCCAGGACGTGTGAGATCCGAATTTCTTCCGTGCAGCAAACGATTGAGAAGATTCAGCGGGTCAAGAGCAGTCTCCATGGAGACTGGGAGAGAATCGGCCAGGCAACATTGCAGGGCGGGGCCTTTTCGCGCGACATCCTTTCGAGTGTCCAATACCTTACTTAAGTCTTCCTCTCGCGGGAGTGATGCCTCACTTTGTTCCAGGCACATGAGCTGCCGATCCCTCATCCAAGCAATTCCCCGACACGCAGCTGTGCTTTCGCCACGACTTGTGAGGGACTTGCTGTGTGCTGAGTGGGTGGGCTTTCATGAGGAAGCAGGAACCGGGAGGGTCCGAGCTGCCAAGTGCCGGGACGGAATAAACCTCCTCCCCGCGGAGTAAAGGTCGCCTCGCCGTGACAGACACAGCCCTGTGCGGACGCCGTGATGTTGGCGGACCGAGAGGTTCAGGTCCAAGGCGACAAACCGGATCCTGCCCCTCACCGGCGCTGGAAGCTGCTCGCCGGCCTCTTCTTCAGCCTATTAGTGGCCGCTTACATCGGGCTGGTGGGATACTTCGCTGGTTACAGGAGCTTCTTCCAAGGTAAGAGCGCGCCCGTGGTCCCGAGAAAGGCCCGCGTCCAACCCCGAGAGCCGTCAGAAAGGATAAGGCTGATGTTGCTGGGTGCCCCTGTCACCGAGGGGTGAAAGGCTTGAAGTCAATGATGACGGTGAAATACCCCTCGGCAAAGGCCATCGATCCGCGGACGGCCTCGTCTGCACACGCTGACTCTCATTGAAGATTGTTATTCAGACTGGTTGTAACATACACGTATACAATTAGAGAGAAGTCAGGCAAATACCCCCGCCGTCACACAAAATCATTTGGAAACATCTCAGCACAAGGAACTTACACACAGAGAGAGAGAGAGAGAGAGGCAGGCAGACCTACACAACAGCGCGCACTTAAGAAGGCTCGTATTAAAAGTGATCAAACCATATCCTTATTACACCAAGCAGTGAAGGAAAGTTGTAAAGGGAACAGGGTGAGCTTGAAGAGCATGAGCCCAGAATATATGAATGCTGGAAAGGACTGAGGGAGACAATTTAGTTTGGTTTACAGTTTATAGGGACCAGAAATGTGGCTGAAACATTTAATCACCAAACAACTAACAACAACCCAAAGCTATCTTTCTCTCCCCCTCTGAGGTTCTGATGTGCTGGGGCAAACTTCCACATAGCCTTCTTTGTGTGTTAGGCTGGAATATAACGTGTTGGTAGATACTGAGCCTATCTGATACGTAAACATGATAGGGGGGGGGGGAGGGGGGAGAGATTCACGAGTCTCAACCCAATGGCATGAACGTGGATTTTTCTAGTTTTAAGTAACCACATCCACTATATGATCCCACTATATGTTTCCATCTCTACTTTTTCCATTTTTACTTTTCTCTCTACCCCAGTGGTCTTTCCCTCTACCTATCTCTCCCACTGATCTCTTAGCCCTTCCCAGCTTCATTTTTCTTCTTTTGTCTCAATAAAGGGTTCTGACCCAAAATGTCATGAATGTTGCCAGATTAGAACTGTCCCTTCACCTTTCTAATTGCTTGCTTAGACTGGAGTTTTATTCTCTTTGGGAGCCCTGCTGATTTTATTTTTGCTCAAAAGAGCATATATATAGAGCAACCTCCTTTGAAGAAGACCGCAGAGTCCACCTCACTGACAAAAGACAAAGGAGGAAAAACCCAACACCCACCCGCAACCAACCAATTTACTCTTGCAACCGCTGTAACCGTGTCTGCCTGTCCTGCATCGGACCTGTCAGCCACAAACGAGCCTGCAGCTGACGTGGACTTTACCCCTCCATAAATCTTCCTCCGCGAAGCCAAGCCAAAGAAAGATATAGATATTGGGGTCCTACTAGCAAAAACAAAACAATCATTCTGTACTTAACATTAGCCTACACAACACAATCTATGAATGTCTTGCCCCTATAATTTAGTATCACATTGCCTTCAAAAGGCCCTCTAACTCTAACTGCCAACTTCACAGCCACGTAGTCACACCAAATCTGTCTCATCTTTAGACAGCAGAAAATATAGTATGGGACTGGCAGATAAATTGGCCAGTCTAACCCAAGCCAACTGCCTGTGGTTAAAGAGAACAGTACAAATAAGAATAAGCAAAATAAAACTCAGGTCCAACAGAAGCTCAGACACTCCTGTAACAAAGGCATTACATTAAAACATTATTATCAGAATTCATCACTGTGTTTTCAGTGATAAAAACATAAAATGTTAGAAATCTCCATGATTCAAGCTAAACATAAGTGAAGGAAAATAACAAGTTAGTGTTTCAGCTACAACTCATCATTAGACTACTGATGAAGGAAGGGTTCAGGCTGTAACATTAACTTGCAATTTCTTTCCACAAGTGTTTTACCCAACTTCCTCCATGTTTCCTGCAAAGTAGATCCACTAGCCATTCTGGACCTTTTTAAGCTGAAAGAATGTCATGGAATGTGGTGCTGAGATTCAGAATAGCACCATTTAATAGAATGGTGAAGCGTTGTTAATAGTTGGTTTCCATGTTCTCTCCATATTTTACAAAGTAGATTTCAGCAGTAATGAGATACCTCTCTTGGTTCTTCAGCGGTGGAGTTAGGAAGGAGCCATCAAATATCTTTAGTGTAATCTATGAATGCATACCTAATTCTCACGAAACTGCGCACTACTTCCTTGTGTAGATTTCTAGAAAGGAAAGGGTTGTCACGTTACAGATGAGATTTACCAGGATGTTGCCCGGATTGAAGAGTAATAGCCATAGGTCAGACAAATTTTGATTGCTTTCTCTGACGCATCAAAGGCTAAGGAGAGATCTGATAGATAGTTATATTAGGAGAGGCACTGATAGGGGAGATAGTCAGGGTTGAAATACCAACATTTAGAAGACATAGGTTCATAGTGAAAGGGGAAAGTTTAAGGCCTCTTGCACTCCAAGAAAAAAAAATTGTCTGACCTCTCTTTATGGCTATTACTCCCCAATCCGGGCAACATCCTGATGAATCTCTTCTGTGCCCTTTCCAAAGTCTCTACATCCTTCCTGTAATGTGACAACCATTACTGAACACAATTATTTAAATATCATAATGAGTCCAACTCCTTCATTTTGGCAGTCTAGGCAGTGGTATTGTGAGCCCAGCCAGTCCCTCAGGAAATGTGACAGGTGAAAGAAGGCAAGACCACCAGATCAATTCACAACATATGCTGTGCTGTTAAAGGCCCTCTGTGAGCATAGCATTTACTCCAGGACCAACAAATTTCTCAATAAAACTCCCATTGAAATTATCTTTGCCACCTCATCAATTTCCCAACTCTTTGGCTGAATATGACTGATGTAAATGTTGATGACTATGGTAGGAATAAAAGGCCCACCATAATTTAACATTTCTCACTTATTAGCTAAAATACACCCTAATCTATCTTCAGCCTTTTGAAACGAGCTTATTGCATAAAAGGTTTTCTTCCTGTTAAGCAGGAGGGTTGTGGACAGGAACCCTTGCGACAAAATATTTTAAAGGGTTACATTTGAATTCTGCTGCTCGCAGCTATCCTGCCAACCTACACCCCGTTCCCCACTCCATAATCTTGGAACAGCACTTGCTTGCTGGGTAATACATTAGCCAAATTTCAAATACAACCTCTTCTTACACCCAGGAGAAGAGAAAGGTTCATCGAGATGGTCAGAGAGTGGAAGGAAGAAGGACCAAGCAATCAATAGGAAATCTTTTACTTCCAATCGAATCTGCAACATTTCATGCGTCCCCTTGCTAAGGCACCGAGGGAGCAGAGTAGTTAAATTGATAGAAAGCTGCATTGGTGGAAACATCAATCTATTATTACTTATAAAAATATTCTGTTACATAGATAGCTTTAAATTTCTGACTGTAGTGTCCTGAGTATCTGATGTGTTGCATTATCATAGGACTACACAGCACAGAGGAAGTAGGAAATGATTGTGTGTGTGTGTGTGTGTGTGTGTGTGTTCTACACTCATAGATAAGACACATCTATTGAAAGAGAAATAGAGTTAATATTTCAGTTCAGATTGAAGATCAAATAAATGTTAATTCTCTTTCTCCTTTCACAGATGTTACCTGTCTTGTTGAATGTTGGCAGCATTTTCTATTTGTATTTCAGATTTCCAGCATTCGACATTCTTTGATTTTCAATGTAAATTTACCTAAATTAGCTTTCTTCACATTGCAATATAACTCAATCAAAGATACTAATCATTGATTCAACACATCAGCAAGATCATTCCTCTTAATTTGAATGGTACAACTTCCTGCCATATATATTAAAATCAATGCCTATTTACAAAGCAAGTCAATGCAGTAAGACTTTACAAACTGCTTGAAAGCACAGGCATTTGGTGAAATCAGGTTTCAAGAGGTATTTAGAATGAGAGAGATAAGGTGAGGATGAGGGTCAGAGAGAGAGAGAGAGGGAGAGATTGACAAGAGGATTAGAGAAATAATCTATTACTTAGGAATTATGCATCAGAAGGGCACAGCTGCCATGGGTGAAGCACAAAAAATATAATCAGCAGGAATCCAGAAGTCCACAAATGGAAAGATTGCAAAGATTTTCAAGACTAGAGGAGATGGAAGATGGGGAGGTTGAGCTCATGAAAGGATTTGAAAACAAGTGTGGGAATATGAAAGAGCCATCATAAGAGCATAAATACTAGCAGGAGCAGGCCATCTGGCCAGTTGAATCTGCTCCACTGTTCAATAAGATCAGGGCTGATCTGGCTGTGTACTCAGATCCTGTGAGCATTGCTGCGTGAATAATTCTGACGGAAAGTCCACAGACTGTACAACAGGCTTTAATTAGCTTAAACGTACACGCCAGGTCTCAGTACACTCCTGGCTCCACGTGTCTGACTGCTCCCAGAGTTTGAGTCTTTATACGAGCTGGTGTTGACAGCAGGCAGATGGGGCCAGCCTCCCTGATTATCTACCTGCAGGTACAGTGGTTTCCTCTTGAAGTAGGCTGGTAGGAGTGCAGCCAGTCATTGCATTCACCCTCTTCTTAAAATGAGTCCTTGGGGAGGGGGTGACGGTGTTCTCCGTACCGGGTAATATCTACAAGTTCAGGCGGTCCGGCGGTCGTCTGTGCCTCTGGGACCATCGCTGGACAGGCTCCTGGTCAATGATCAGTAGGGTCAGGGCCGCCTGAGGGTTGGCTGGGGCCAGGACGGCCAGTGTCTACCAGAGCAAGGGTATAGCTGTGGGGTGGGTCCGCAGGGAGTGGGGTCCTCTGGAGAGGCGAAGTGAGGGTATCAGCTCCTGGGGATTCTGGATGGGCCAGGGGTGTCCAGAGTGGGGGGGGGCTGGGCCTCTGCTGGTGCGAGGTCCCTGATCGAGACAGTGTTCTCATGTCCATTGGGGACCCTAATGTAGGTGTAATTTGGGTTCGCATGGAGGAGGTGCACCTGCTTGACCAGGGGGCTGGATTTGTGGGTCCTCGTGTTTGCGGAGGAGTACTGGTCCCAAGACATCAGCCAAGCTGGCAGGGAGACGCCAGTCGCTGATTTCCTAGGAAAGGAAAAAAGGCATTCGTGAGTGGTCTGATTGGTAGCCATGCACAAGAGCGACCATATAGCATGGAGTGCCTCAGGGAGGGCCTTTTGCCAATAGATGATGGACCAGCCTTTCGACCTCAGGGCCAGGAGGACTGCCTTCCAGATTACCCCATTTTCACACTCCACCTGCACGTTGCTCCTGGGGTTGTAGCTAGACATGCGACTAGCCGTGATGCCTCGCACTGCCAGGTACTGATGCAGCTCCTCACTTATGAAGCTGGACTCCCGTTCATTGTGAATGAATGCTGGTATCCGAACATGGTGAAGATCTGTGCCAGTGCCTTGATAACGGAGATGGTGGAGGTGTCAGGGCAAGTGATGGCGAAGGGAAAATGGGAGTATTCATCTATGACTGAGAGGAAATAGACATTCTTATTTGTGGAAGGCAATGGTCCCTTGAAGTTGACGCTGAGTCACTCGAAGGGCCGAGTGGCCTTCACTTCATGAGCCTGTAGTGGGTGGAAGAAGCACGGTTTGAACTCTGCACAGACCCTGCAGGACTCGGTCATGGTCTGGACTTCTTGGATAGTGAAGGAGTGGTACAGGCAGATGATATCCGGGTGGCAAAGGGTGTCGTGCAGTACCTGAAGCTGTTCAGACTGCACACTGGCGCAGGTCCAGGACAGGTCATTGAGGGGAGTCTTTGAGCTTTCCTGGCCTATACTGGATGTCATAGCTGAATGTGGCCAGTTCGATTCTCCAGCGCAAGATCTTTTCATTTTTGATCTTACCTCTGTGGGTGGTGCTGAACATGAATGCTGCTGCGCGCTGGTCGGTGAGGAGGGTGAACTTCCTGCCTGCCGGGTAGTGGCGCCAGTGGCAGACTGCTTCTGCAATCGCCTGGGCCTCCTTTTCAATGGCAGAGTGCCCAAGCTCTGAGCCTTGGAGGGTCCTAGAGAAAAAGGCCACGGGTCTTCCCCCTTGATTGAGGGTGGCAGTGAGGGCAAGATCATAGGCATCGCATTCCACCTGGAATGGGGTGGTATCGGCGATATCTTGTTTGATGCGGGTGAAGGCTGCTTGTGCCTCAGCAGGGAGTGGAAAGATGGTGGCCTGGGCCAGTGGGTGGACTTTGTCTGAGAAGCGGGAGACCCACTGGGAGTAGTAAGAAAAAAAGCCCTAGGCACCCGTGGAGGGCTTTGATCGTGTGGGGGAGGAGCAGTTCCATCGGGGGCACATACGTTCAGGTTCAGGACTGATGATACCATGTTCCACGATGTAGCCCTGGATGGAAAGGCAAGTGGTACTGAACACGCATTTCTCCCTGTTGTAAGTGAGGTTCAGTGCCTCTGCCACCTAGAGAAATCTCTCCAGGTTGGCATTGTGGTCCTGCTGGTCGTGGCTGCAGATGGTGATATTGTCCAGGTGCGGGAAAGTCACTCTCAGGTTTTGCCGGTCTACCATGCAGTCCATCTCCAGCTGAAACACAGAGACCTGGCCGGAAGTGACGTCATCGATGCTGGTAGGATTGACGTCATCGGTGCGGGCAGAGGTTGGGTGATGAAAGATGGTGGTGCCTGTGGTGAGCATATGGTGGTGGCATGGGTTGACGGCCAGGCCAGAAATGACATTGTTGGTGTGGGCGGAAGTGATGGGCAGAGTGATTGCACTGCCTGGCATTCGCATGTGGGGGCACCCAGAGAGTTGAGAGAGGCTCCTGGTTGGTCGCAGAGGACTGCAGCACCCCCAGTGGGTTTGGAGAGGCACACTTTAGTGAAGTGGCCTTTCTTACCTCATCGAGAGTAATGAGAGTTCCTTACAGGGCAGTTCTTTTGGGACCACCTGTCCAACCCATATAGTGACGGACTGCATAGACGGCTGCGATCGTCTCCTCCACCTGGGGCCCCTCAGCAACTGTTGTTGGCAGCGTCGGCCAGGCCAGAGGTTAGGGGAGGTGAGCATCAAAGACCTGTACATGGTGAGTGAAGTGCCAGTTAATGAAGAAGAAGATGAAGGCTGTGTAGTTAACCAGGAATCATGGCTTTTATTAGCAGAAACTAGTGGTACAATAATGAAAGACAATGGATGCGTACACAGTTATATACAAGGGAAGTGTCTTTAGTGGAGAGATAATACACATCCAATGTCAGTAAAGTAGACTAAGCACAGTGAGAGACTGACAGCACAACACAGATTCACCACAGTGAGCTGCGGCTTCTAGGGAGTGGACCACCTCTATGATCCTGGCAAGGGAAGCATTATTGTTCTTCAACAGTCTCTGTTGGATCACCCTCGACCGCATTGCACACATGCATCTCTTACAAGTGGCTCCACTTCCTCAGCAGTCACCCCAGCTTCGATCATGCACGTGCATGAAAGCACTCGCAGTGGTCCTAGGTAGGTCTCTGTTGTCTCACCTGTCTGCTGTATCCTGATGCTGAGCAGGTATTGGGCATATAGTATGTTCATCGGGGGCCAGTGCATGCCTTCCAGGATGACTATTGCTGGTTTGAAATCCGTGCCGTCTCAGATACCCTGGAAAGCGCGTGAACCCAGCATGGTGCATAGTACCACGAGTTTTTTCTGGTTTGTATGGATGATCTCAACCTTTGTGTGTGGATGATTGCTTTGATCGCATGTTTCCTGTTCTCGAAGTATGCTGGAGTGTCCAGGTGTTGAGGGCTGATATCCAGCCTCTTGATGGTGAGGAACTTCTCCAAAATCCTTTACTTTTAAGCTAATTAAATTGTGAGCGCTGCTGTGCGAATAATTCTGATGCAAAGTCCACAGACTGTACCATGGGCTTTAATTAGCTTAAGCTTGTACATACCAGATCTCAGTACACTCCTGGCTCCACATGTCTGACTGCTCCCAAACAGGCTGGCTTCAGTCTTTATACGGGCTGATGATTAAGAGCAGGCAGGTAGGGCCAGCCTCCCATGTTGCCTACCTGCAGGTGCAATGGTTCCCCCCTGCAGTTGGCTGGTAGGAGTGTAGCCAGTGTAGTGGTTGTACCACCACAGCTCTATCTACTTGCCTTTTTCACATCACCCTTAATTCTACTTTGCAAAAAAACTAACTCAGTCTTAAATATGTTAAATGAGGCAGTTTCTACTGCTTCCTTGGGCAGAGAATTCCATGGATTCACTACTCCCTGGGAAATGCAGTTCCTCCTCATCTCCATCCTAAATCTAGTCCCCAAAATCTTGAGACTAGGTCCTCTAATTCTCATCTCACTTACTAGTGGAAACAGCTTTCCTACAACAATCTTATCTATCCCTTTCATTTTTCTTTTTTGGTTTCAGTCGGAACCCTTCCTGTTCTTCTGAATTCTAGTGAGAATAGACTCAGGAGATTAAATCATTCCTCCCAGGTAGGATAACCCCCACATCTCCGGAGTCCCCTGGTGAACCTCCTCTACCCCAGTATATATTTTCTTCTAAAAGACCAGAACTACGCACAGTATTCCAGGTTGCTGCAGAATCTCCCAAATTCAATCCTTCCAGCAGTGAAAGTCACATTCCATTTGTCTTCTTGATAACATGTTGCACCTGTACAGCAACTTTCTGCAATGCATGCACAAGCTCTTCCAAGTCCCTCTGCATTATTCAAATAATAATCCTATCTTCTAATTTCCTTCCAACATTGCACTCCATCTGCAAGACCCTTGCTCACTCATCTCACCTAACTATATCTTGCACCAAGGTTTATTTTTTTTTAATCACTGAAATTAACTACACTGCAGGACATCCTATTGGTGATTATATAGTTGAGATAAATTGAATCTTAATAAAAATTTATAAAATGAGGACATCGTAAATGAAATATTTAAAAATTACAAACAATTTTTAAACAAAAAATCGTGTTATTGCTGTTGGGATAATTCAAATTTATTCAAAGGTTCAAGAAAAGAGGGAGATGGAAATCAGGATTCTATTTGTTAACCTGACATCCATTATTCAGGAAATGCTGGAATAAACAGGCCATTTAGAAAATTGCAGTACAATGAAGCACCGTCAACACAGTTTCATGAAAGAGAAATCACATGGAATTAATTTATTAGAGGGTACCACTGACAGAATGGGTAAAGCAGAAACAGAATTTGGATTTTGAGGAAGCAGTTGATGAGGTTCATCATAATGGGCCATTGCACAATGTTGGAGGTAATTAGCATAGGATAGACTCCGATAGAGGATCAGCTGACTAAGAGAAAATAAAGTAAAGGTAATACAGTGGGTCAATTGCAGGTTGGTAAGGTAATTCCCTAACAAGGGAGTTGTCGCAGCAATCAGTTCTGTGGCCTCAACTATCTGAAATTTATATTAATGACAGAGAATGAGACCAAGTGTATTGCAGCCAAATTCACTGATATTATAAAGATCGATGTGAGGGTGCAGAATTCACAAAAAGATATAGACATGTTAAATAAATGTGTGAAGGTTTGGCAGATGAATACACATGGAAAAAAAGTGACGTTATTTACTTTTATGGGAAGAATAGATAAGCAAAATATGTGAACAACAAGATAGATTTTTGGTTTATAGCAATTTGGAGCATAAATCAGAATCTTATTGAACAGTGCAACAGACTTGGAGATGTGCGACACACATTGAACATCTTGCTTTTATCAATTTTAATCTTTTAAGTGTAGACTACTAGTATTTAATACTGCTGACCTTCAACTTATTAGCAAGTGTGCTGTTCAGAACAGAAACTCCATCTGTAACTTTCAATCTCCTACAATACAGAACTTCAGTCACAATCAAAACCATGAATTTGATTATGTGTAATGTTTTGTTCAGGAACGTGGGGACATTTTCAAAAGTAGTGATCTGCCGGTAGAATCATTGCAAGTCTGCACTTACTACAGCTAAAAATATTCAATTTCCAGACCATCTGCTGCACGATCGTTATGCGGGGCTCAATTGAACCTGACTGAGAGGACTCTTCTTGTTTTATATCATCTGACAATATATGGCAACTGCCATTTATTCTGGGATCATAGCAATTTAACCATGTAGAATTTGGAAAATGAACGATCAATTACTTTGTGAAGCAATAGCAAATGTCCAGATAAGGTGATAGTCAAAGCTGTTACAAGGCTGTAGATGCGATACCAAATGTCAAGGCAAAGTTACAAGTTAAATTCAAAATGGTTAGATTTTGATAAGCAAAGATATTAAACAATATGGAGAAAAATCAGGTTCTTGGAGTTAGATCATGAACCAGTCATGATATCAGTGAAGAGAAATTGTTGAAGATACATATAGAGTATTCCTGTTCCAACATTTCTATCCTCCTTATTTTATGCGAGATTATCCCTTTGATGACCAATCACATGGCTTCTGTCTCACAACAGCTCAAAACATATCCCCTTTATGTAATTGGATCTCCTATTTAATAATACTTACTGCTTGTAAATGAGTAATTGCTAAGTCAAATGTTATTAAAATATTATCAAGAAATAAATTCCATTATATTGGTCAAAATGCAAAGGGCAAATCAGTGTAGAAGTTGTTGACTGTTTAATTTTCACTCATGTATCACTAGGATCTAGGAATCAGTCGTTCTCAGCATTTTTCTTTCCACTCATATACCACTTTAAGTAATCCCGAAGCCATTGGTGCTCTATATTTAGTAAGGGATTGCTTAAGATGGTATTTGAGTGGGAAGGGAAGGTTAAGAATCACTGCTCTAGACCCAATTATAACTGCAATATTTTGCTTGAGAAAAATTGTCATTGGCCCATTTCCTTTGGAGTTCTGGAACCGTGCACATAACAAGTCAATTAGGTACGATTAAAACAGTGGGTTTCAAACTTTTTCTTTTCCCCCCACATACCACCTTAATTAATCCCTTACTAATCACAGGGGACCTATGGCATAGGTAATACTTAAAGTGGTATGTGAGTGGGAAAAAAAAGGTTGAGAATCACTGATCTAGGTTCTTGGACAAGATAGCTAGTTCAATGAGTTTCTGTTTTATCCTATCACTCATGGTTATAGCATTGCATGAAATTAGTATTCAAAAAGTTAACAACAAAATAAACCTATATGCATTTTTTATTGAGATGTCAAGGCCATTTACTGTCAGTATTGTATTCACTAGGAAAAGAAATACAGCAGAGAAACCATTGTTTTGTGTGCATCTTTTCTGTTTTTGTGATACTTTACTAAAATAAATTTCTCCAGTTGTTGACATCTTTACACATTGTACTCATCAAAATGCTAATCAAAACCAGTGATGAGAATATTTCAGAATAAATCTTACCAAACTAATGAACCAAAGTTGTGTGACTAATTTGTCCCAGGGTCTGAGTCCATGTCCAAATCCATTCTAGAAATTTGATCTCAAAAATCTAGCAAGACTCAAGTGTAAAATTGAGAGAGTTCTACTCTTTAAGACATGCTTGTCTTCAGGTTCATCACCTGGCTTGCGGTGCTACATAGTGGTGCCAGCTACTTCAATAGAATGGAATTTAAGGGCAGAGTACAGCACACTGTCACAACTGTTTACCATTACTGAATAGGGAATGAACTTCAACACACCAGTCTGCCAGATAAGTTATAATCTTATCTACTGTTGGATGTAGAAAATTCAACTGCACTCTTCTGCAGCAAAGGTGATTCGTCAGCATTTATCCCTCAATTAATGTCATTCAAATTATTATCTTTGTTTGACTCGCAGAAAAATAGTCAACTTTACAACAGTGAACATCCTTGAAAAGTATTTAATTGGTTGTAAAGTACTTAAGGAGAAATTGAGGCTATGTATGTTGCCTCTCAAATGTAAGTCCTTCAAATTACTAGAAAATACACTCAGCATATAGAAATTGTTTATTTGAGTAGCAATGAAAAATGATCCCACTTTTGATCCACCTTTATTATGCTGCCTTTATTCAGATAGTCATAATCAAGCTCTGTGAATTATGCTGTTTTTCGACATCACTATTTTTTTGTATCACTGAGACAGCACGTCATGCAGTTCCATAACTACCCTGTAATTAACATCATTTCAGTCACCACATAAATTAAGAGCGTCTTTTACTGAGGAGCTCTCTAAAGTTCTAGCAATGTTAATGAAACTGTTCGTTGATTTACAGATTTGGTTAGAGCATTGGTTCAGACACACCCTGTTTGAATTTAGATCTCACTCGGTAGTTGTTGACAATAATCTTTATTCATCAAGGTCATCACTCTGGTCCTTTAAACAAAAAAATAAATTGCTAGAAGTACTCAGCAGGTCAGCAGCATCTGAAGAAAAAGAAACATACTTTATGTTTCAGGTCAGAGACATAGGTCAGAGTTCTCTTTCCACAGATGATGTCTGACCGCTGAGTGTTTCTAGAATTTTCTGTTTAAATTTCAGGTTTCCACTACCTGCAGATTTGTTTTGATTTCTTCTTTTTTTAGTTAAATTACCCCATCCTAAAATAGTCTCCTCTTTCCTGGATGTGTGAGCTAATCCTGGGGGAGCAGTTGCTTGAAACATCGTCCTTCTCGAGTAAATCAGTCTAATGCTGAACATTTGCTCGTCCTGTGGGTGGATGGAGTCTTCAGCAAAGCCTGAAGCAGAGTCGTTGACAGTAAATAGTTTGTATGGTTTCCTTTCTCTACCTGCAGCCTCAGGTGCTGAGTTAAATTCCACTGACTAGATAGTTCTCCTCAGAACTGGCAGAGATTTGATGAATAATGCTGAAACAATTCTATGAATCCACTGTAACTTATGGAATCACAGATTTTCACAGAATGCTGATGAGTTTCTTATCGCTCATTATCACATTTACCTAACAAATGATCATATTTGATTTTACAGCTAGTATTGACTTTAATTCAGTCCAGTTTCCCCTGACTAGAACCATAGAACACAACAGCACAGAAAACAGGCCATTTGGCCCTTCTAGATTGTGCCAAAACATCATTCTTCTAGTCCCACTGACCTGCCTGTAGAACAGACCTTACATGTGTATTTGCTTCTGTTCAATAGCGCACCACAATTTATTCAAAATAAACTTCCACAGAGCTGGCTTTGGACTCATCAGAATGCTAATCAAAACCAGCGATGAGAGCAAGCTCTGAGACTGGCCTCGGCCGGATCTATCTTATATCCCGGAGGGTGATTGGCTGCCGACTGGGTGGGGCATGGTCCATTCACGTCGGCTGATTGATAGCCGGCCAGGTGTTATCTTGTCCTCCAGTGCTCTTCTGCAGGTACACAGGTTGCCCCCTGCAGTAGGCTAGTGGTGTATCACCGCAACAATACTCCAAATTTGGCCTCTTCAATGTCTTAAACAACCTCACTATAACATCCCAACTCTTATACTCAATACTGTGATTTATGAAGGCCAAGATGCCGAAAGTTTTCTTTACAACCCTATCTACCTGTGATGCCATTTTCAGGGAATTATGTATTTGTATTTCCAGATCCCTTTGTTCTCCGCACTCCTCTGTGCCCTACCATTTACTATATATGTCCTACCCTGGTTTCTCCTTCTAAAATGCAACATTTCACATTTGTCTGCATCAAATTCCATCTGCCATTTTTCAGCCCTTTTTTCCAGTTGGTCCAGATCCTCTGCAAGCTTTGAAAGTCTTCCTCGCTGTCCACAACACCTCCAATCTTAGTGCCATCAGCAAACTTGCTGATCCAATTCACCACATTATCATCAGATCATTGATATAGACAACAAACAACAATAGTCCCAGCACTGATCCCTGAGGCACATCACTAATCACGGGCCTCCAGTCTGAGAAGCAATCATCCACTACCACTCTCTGTCTTCTCCCATACAGCCAATTTCGAATCCAGTTTGCAACCTAGTGTCTGAACCTTCTGAACTAACTTCCTATGCGGGACCTTGTCAAAAGTCTTACTAAAGTCCATGTAGACAACATCCACATCCTTTCCTTCATCTACTTTCTTGGTAACCTCCTTGGAAAACTCTATAACATTTGTTAAATACGACCTACCTCGCACAAAGCCATGCTGACTATCCTTTACCAGCCCTTGGCTGTCCAAATACTTGTATTTCATATCTCTCAGATAATTTACCCCTACTGACGTCAGGCTCACTGGCCTGTAATTTCCCGCTTTCCTTTTGGAGCCCTTTTTAAGATATTGCAGTGCAACCCTTTTGTAATTGTTGGGTTTCAGTGCTACTGATTTATTGATTCTTGTGTTGAGCTACTGAAAGTTCAGATGAGGTAGACTGTCTGGGTTTTCAATGGGTGCTCTGGTTTCTCCCATATCCCAAACATTTGCAGGTTGGTAGGTTAATTGGCCACTGCAAGATGCCCCTCATGTGTACTTGAGTGACAGAATATGGATGGAGTTGATGGGAAAGTGAGGAGAACACAAAACAAAAGGTTATAGTAGGATGAGTGTAGATGAGTGGTTGATGTTTGGTGCAGGCTCCGGGGGCTGAAGGACCTGTTACTACGCTGTATTATAACTGTACCTCTCTTTGATATACACCTTGGAATAATGGGAGGAGGGCCACCCCAAACTTTACGTTCATATTTCAATTAACATGTGGAATTTTGGTGCATGTATCACATCCACCACTGAGGGGGAGAGCACCAAGACTTCTGAGGACATCACACTATGAATGGAGCTGTTAGGTTTCAAGATCTAGGTTAACAGGGCTTTAAGAAAATGTGTATTTGGAAAATCAGTGACTTAAAGGACACGTCACATAAAATTCATTTTTTTCTTATTTGCACTTCAGACAAGGACTATGAATCTGCTCTTGGACCTTTCAGCCCAGGTGGGGATCTGCTTGACTATTTGCTTCAATGTGGAATTATTGAGAGGAAGGACGGACTGCTGGTAACATGGTATCATGGTGCAAACAGCAAACACCAATTGGAACAAGCCCTGAACAGTAAGTATTAAAAAGATGAAGAGGAATTGGTCACTGAAGCATAATTACTAAGGCAACACATTTAAGCAGGCAGTATAAATGGTCAAGAGATGATCAGAAGTGTTTCCATAGCAAAAGGACTGAGAGATGTGTGACAAGCCAAGGTTGATTTCAGAATGAAGGTACCAACTGAAGACACTGGGCTTGTCCTTTCACTTCTTCCACAGACTAAATGCTTTCTACATTC
Organism: Narcine bancroftii; assembly: GCF_036971445.1. Lineage (NCBI taxonomy): Eukaryota > Metazoa > Chordata > Chondrichthyes > Torpediniformes > Narcinidae > Narcine > Narcine bancroftii. Next base: position 81,070,812 of record NC_091473.1, read on the forward strand.
TCATGGATCCCTTCTTTTATCCCTATTGTTGAAGGAATGCCTTCCACAATCAACTCCTAGATTATTCATCAACCTTCACATTTCCGGTTTACAACCCTGGCTTGTTCTCTGCAAATATCATCCCAGGGAAAGATCACATTGCTGGAGTTTTATAAATTTGTCCACTGTCTTGTTGACCTTCAACAAAAGAGAAGTTATTGGAAAAATCATACTGTATTTAATGGTATATAAGACCCACTTTTTTTTCAAAACATGACTCAAAAATATCCCCTGGGTCTTCTATGCGGTTGAAATTGTGATAATGGCAAGTAAAGCAGACAGTCATCATCGTTGCTGTGTGGCCCACTAGCATCACTGTTATCTATTGTTGGGGGCTGGTGGTGGGCTGTTGGGGGATGGGGTAGCGAGATAGATGGGATCAATATGGGGCCTGGTGGCGGGTTGTCAAGAGACTTGCGGTGGCCACTGTCAGTCACCGCACTGGTCCCACTGCTCCTCTCTCCCAGTGGCCCGCTGATGGTCCCTGCACTAGTCCAACTGTCCCGCTCTACCCCGGCACCCCACTATCAGTCCCCACACTGGTCCTGCTGCCTGTTTCTCTTCCTGGTGGCCTGCTCTTGGTCCCCAGGCTGATCCTGCTGCCCCACTCTCTCCCAGCAGCCTGCTATCAGTCCCTGGTTGCACTTTTCCCCCTGCCCTGCTCTCTCCCGGCAGCCCACTGTCCATCCCCGCACTGATCCCACTGCCTTGCTCCCTTTCCCCCTCATATTTCAATAACATTATTGAAAGCTACATATTTCAATAACATTAAATAACATTTGCTCGTCCTCTGGGTGGATGGAGTCTTCAGCAAAGCCTGAAGCAGAATCGTTGACAGTAAATAGTTTGTATGGTTTCCTTTCTCTACCTGCAGCTTCAGGTGCTGAGCTAATAATGCTGAAACAATTCTATGAATCCACTGTAACTTATGGAATCACAGATTTTCACAGAATGCTGATGAGTTTCTTATCGCTCATTATCACATTTACCTGACAAATGATCATATTTGATTTTACAGCTAGTATTGACTTTAATTCAGTCCAGTTTCCCCTGACTAGAACCATAGAACACAACAGCACAGAAAACAGGCCATTTGGCCCTTCTAGATTGTGCCAAAACATCATTCTTCTAGTCCCACTGACCTGCCTGTAGAACAGACCTTACATGTGTATTTGCTTCTGTTCAATAGCGCACCACAATTTATTCAACATAAACTTCCACAGAGCTGGCTTTGCACTCATCAGAATGCTAAACAAAACCAGTGATGAGTTTATGTAAATGAACCCGTAAATACACTGAAAAAATTCTTAATATTCCCTGATGAAATGGGGTCTTATATATCATGAAAGCTAGTACAATGGAAACATGGAAAGATAAAATATTAAATTAATTCTTTGCAAAATAATTAATTTGAAATGAGCTTCCTTATTCCTTTCAACAGCTTTGCAGATCTAACCTCAATCTCACTCTCTTGCTTTTTTATTAAACTCTTTCAAAAAAAATCGTGACCTTCTATAAGTGCAGATTCTTGGCCAGAACATCAGCAATATCTATTCAGATCTTCTTTGAAATAGTGCCATGGAAATGTTTACATTTATCTGAAGGAGATAACATAATGACAAAAAATTGGTGGTTTAGTGGACAGTGAAGAAGGTTGTCTATGGTTACAACAGGATGTAGATCTGGGAAAGTGTGCAATGAAATGATAAATAAAAGCTAACTCAGGCAAGTGCAAAGAGTTGGATTTAGATAGGTTGTAGAGCGCGTCAAAAAATTCAAAGAATTGTTGATCCAAACCAAGCCTCTTATTAACTAAAAGACTGGAGCATATCACAAGTAGGTTGACCGGTCCAGAATGACCTGGTCTGGCTAGCAGCAATCCTTTAAGATCTGCCAGTAGGTGTGGCTATGCTCTCAGCCAATCACAGTCATCCTACACTACAATCTGTACATATACACATTAGTGATAGAATTTATACTATCACATAGGTTAAACCAGCGCTTTCAAAGGTCCCTGGAAAGTACAGGTATATAGTTCCCTGTAAATGGGAATATGTTAGACAGGCTGATGAGGAAACCATATGGCATGCCTGCCTTCATCAGCTGTAGCACTGAGTACAAGAGTTGGAACACAATGGTAATTGTACAAAATGTTGGGTAGGTTACACTTAGAGCAGTGGTTCTCAACCTTTTTCTTTCCACTCACATACCACTTTAAGTATTCCCTCTGCCATAGTTCTCTGCGATTAGTAAGGGATTGCTTAAGGTGATATGTGGGTGGAAATAAAAAGGTTGAAAACCACTGTTTTAATCATACCTAATTGATTCGTTATGTGCCCCGCTTCATAACTCAAACAAAATATTTTCTCAAACAAAATATTTCAGTAACAATTGGGTCTTGAGCAGTGATTTTCCACCTTCCCTTCCCACTCACGTACCACCTTAAGCAATCCCTTACTAATCACAGAGCACCGATGACATAAGGAATACTTAAAGTGGTATGTCTTTTTCTTTGGCTTGGCTTCGCGGACGAAGATTTATGGAGGGGGTAAAAAGTCCACGTCAGCTGCAGGCTCGTTTGTGGCTGACAAGTCCGATGCGGGACAGGCAGACACGATTGCAGCGGTTGCAGGGGAAAATTGGTGGGTTGGGGTTGGGTGTTGGGTTTTTCCTCCTTTGCCTTTTGTCAGTGAGGTAGGCTCTGCGGTCTTCTTCAAAGGAGGTTGCTGCCCGCCAAACTGTGAGGCGCCAAGATGCATGGTTTGAGGCGATATCAGCCCACTGGCGGTGGTCAATGTGGCAGGCACCAAGAGATTTCTTTAGGCAGTCCTTGTACCTTTTCTTTGGTGCACCTCTGTCACGGTGGCCAGTGGAGAGCTCGCCATATAACACGATCTTGGGAAGGCGATGGTCCTCCATTCTGGAGACGTGACCCATCCAGCGCAGCTGGATCTTCAGCAGCGTGGACTCGATGCTGTCGACCTCTGCCATCTCGAGTACTTCGACGTTAGGGATGTAAGCGCTCCAATGGATGTTGAGGATGGAGCGGAGACAACGCTGGTGGAAGCGTTCTAGGAGCCGTAGGTGGTGCCGGTAGAGGACCCATGATTCGGAGCCGAACAGGAGTGTGGGTATAACAACGGCTCTGTATACGCTTATCTTTGTGAGGTTTTTCAGTTGGTTGTTTTTCCAGACTCTTTTGTGTAGTCTTCCAAAGGCGCTATTTGCCTTGGCGAGTCTGTTGTCTATCTCATTATCGATCCTTGCATCTGATGAAATGGTGCAGCCGAGATAGGTAAACTGGTTGACCGTTTTGAGTTTTGTGTGCCCGATGGAGATGTGGGGGGGCTGGTAATCATGGTGGGGAGCTGGCTGATGGAGGACCTCAGTTTTCTTCAGGCTGACTTCCAGGCCAAACATTTTGGCAGTTTCCGCAAAGCAGGACGTCAAGCGCTGAAGAGCTGGCTCTGAATGGGCAACTAAAGCGGCATCGTCTGCACAGAGTAGTTCACGCACAAGTTTCTCTTGTGTCTTGGTGTGAGCTTGCAGGCGCCTCAGATTGAAGAGACTGCCATCCGTGCGGTACCGGATGTAAACAGCGTCTTCATTGTTGGGGTCTTTCATGGCTTGGTTCAGCATCATGCTGAAGAAGATTGAAAAGAGGGTTGGTGCCAGAACACAGCCTTGCTTCACGCCATTGTTAATGGAGAAGGGTTCAGAGAGCTCATTGCTGTATCTGACCCGACCTTGTTGGTTTTCGTGCAGTTGGATAATCATGTTGAGGAACTTTGGGGGACATCCGATGCGCTCTAGTATTTGCCAAAGCCCTTTCCTGGTCACGGTGTCGAAGGCTTTGGTGAGGTCAACAAAGGTGATGTAGAGTCCTTTGTTTTGTTCTCTGCATTTTTCTTGGAGCTGTCTGAGGGCAAAGACCATGTCAGTAGTTCCTCTGTTTGCGCGAAAGCCGCACTGTGATTCTGGGAGAATATTCTCGGCGACACTAGGTATTATTCTATTTAGGAGAATCTTAGCGAAGATTTTGCCTGCAATGGAGAGCAACGTGATTCCCCTGTAGTTTGAGCAGTCTGATTTCTCGCCTTTGTTTTTGTACAGGGTGATGATGGTGGCATCACGAAGATCCTGAGGCAGTTTACCTTGGTCCCAACAAAGCTTGAAAAACTCATGCAGTTTGAAAAGCAGAGTTTTGCCGCCAGCCTTCCAGACTTCTGGGGGGATTCCATCCATACCTGCTGCTTTGCCACTTTTCAGTTGTTCGATTGCCTTATATGTCTCATCCAGGGTGGGAACCTCATCCAGCTCTAGCCTTAGGGGCTGTTGAGGGAGCTGGAGCAGGGCGGAATCTTGGACTGAGCGGTTGGCACTGAAAAGAGATTGGAAGTGTTCTGACCATCGGTTGAGGATGGAGATCTTGTCGCTGAGGAGGACTTTGCCGTCTGAGCTGCGCAGCGGGCTTTGGGCTTGGGGTGAGGGGCCGTACACAGCCTTTAGAGCCTCGTAGAAACCCCAGTCCGGGCACAGGGAGAGCAGCAGCGGCCCCGGCCCCGGTCCGGGCGAAGGGTAGACGGCGGCGGCCCCGATACGGGCAGGAGCAAGGGGGAGACGGCGGCCCCGGCCTCGGTCGAGTGAGGCAGGCGGAGGCCCCGGTCCGGACAGGGAGTGGGAGGCGGCGGCCCCAGTCCAGGCACAGGGAGAGCAGCAGCGGCCCCGGCCCCGGTCCGGGCGAAGGGTAGACGGCGGCGGCCCCGATACGGGCAGGAGCAAGGGGGAGACGGCGGCCCCGGCCTCGGTCGAGCGAGACAGGCGGAGGCCCCGGTCCGGACAAGGAGTGGGAGGCGGCGGCCCCAGTCCAGGCACAGGGAGAGCAGCAGCGGCCCCGGCCCCGGTCCGGGCGAAGGGTAGACGGCGGCGGCCTCGATCCGGGCAGGAGCAAGGGGGAGACGGCGGCCCCGGCCTCGGTCGAGTGGGGCAGGGGGAGGCCCCGATCCGGGCAGAGAGTGGGAGGCGGCGGCCCCGGTCCAGGCACAGGGTGAGCTGCGGCGGCCTCGGCCCCGGTCCGGGCAGTATGGACCGACCTAGGAGGGGAGGCAGGCCCCTCCAGCCCGGGTAAGAAACCTGCATAGGAGAAGGCCACTCCGATATAAAACCTACGACCCAAGGACCTCGCTGCCACGTCCCAGCTTGCTTGGCCACGGCACACGAACCATGGGTGTAAAGGGTGGGGCCAGTACTGCGCGCACTGCACTCCACCTAAAAGCTCCTTTGCGCAGGCCCGAGGACAGGTCCACGTCCTCCCCCTCCACGTCCTCCCCCTCCACGTCCTCCCCCTCCACGTCCTCCCCCTCCACGTCCTCCCCCTCCACGTCCTCCCCCTCCACGTCCTCCCCCTCCACGTCCTCCCCCTCCACGTCCTCCCCCTCCACGTCCTCCCCTCCACGTCCTCCCCTCCACGTCCTCCCCCTCCACGTCCTCCCCCTCCACGTCCTCCCCCTCCACGTCCTCCCCCTCCACGTCCTCCCCCTCCACGTCCTTCCCCTCCACGTCCTCTCCCTCCACGCCTTCCCCCTCAAAAGATGCTCACAAACTCAAGCTAGCATGCTGGAACATCAGAACCATGCTAGACAAGGCTGACAGCCACCGACCTGAACGTCGGTCTGCCCTCATTGCACATGAACTCCTCAGACTTGACATCGACATAGCCGCTCTCAGTGAAGACCGCCTGGCAGATGTAGGCAGCCTCCAAGAACGCGGCGCGGGCTACACACTCTACTGGTCTGGCAAGCCTTCGGATGAACGACGCCTATCTGGTGTAGGCTTCATGGTCAAGAGCTTCATTGCCTCCAAACTCGAAAACCTTCCGACAGGCCTCTCGGACCGAATCATGTCCATGCGACTCCCCCTTCAGAACAAGCGTCACATCACCCTCATCAGTGTCTATGCTCCAACCCTCCAGGCGGAACCAGCAGAAAAGGACAAGTTCTACACCGACCTGCGCAACCTCATCCAACGCAGCCCTACAGCCGACAAGGTTGTCATCCTGGGCGACTTCAACGCTCGTGTCGGCAAAGACTCAGAAACCTGGCCAGGAATCCTGGGCAAGCATGGCGTCGGCAAGTGCAACGACAATGGGCGCCTCCTGTTGGAGCTCTGCGCAGAACAGCGGCTTGTCATTACAAACACCCTTTTTCAGCAGAGGGACAGCCTTAAGACCACCTGGATGCATCCCCGATCCAAACACTGGCACCTCCTGGACTACATCCTGGTGCGAGAAAGTGACAAACGAGATGTGCTCCACACCAGGGTCATGCCTAGCGCGGAATGCCACACTGACCACCGGCTGGTTCGCTGCAAGCTCAACCTTCACTTCAAACCAAAGCCCAGGAACAATAAAGCCCCCAGAAAGAGGTTCAATGTTGGAAACCTGCAGTCAGACGAAGCGAGAAGAAACTTCCAGGCAAACCTCAAAGCAAAGCTCGACGATGCAATCCGCCTCACGGACCCGTCCCCTGAAACCCTCTGGGATCAGTTGAAGACTACCATACTGCAATCCACTGAAGAGATACTGGGCTTCTCCTCCAGGAAAAACAAGGACTGGTTTGACGAAAACAGCCAGGAAATCCAGGAGCTGCTGGCAAAGAAGCGAGCTGCCCACCAGGCTCACCTTACAAAGCCGTCCTGTCCAGAGAAGAAACAAGCCTTCCGTCGCGCATGCAGCCATCTTCAGCGCAAACTCCGGGAGATCCAAAATGAGTGGTGGACTAGCCTCGCCAAACGAACCCAGCTCAGCGCGGACATTGGCGACTTCAGGGGTTTCTACGAAAGTGGTATGTAAGTGGAAAGAAAAAGGTTGAGAACCACTGACTTGGAGTATTGTGTGCTATTCTGGTCACTATATTATAGGCAGACATGATTAAGCTTGTCAGGGTGCAGAAAAAAAAGAATCACTGCCTGAATTTTGGCTGGGTCTGTTGTCCTTGGAGTGAAAGAGGCTGAGAGGAGACATGATAAAGGTATTTCAAATTATGAGAGACATAAGGAGGGTAGCTAGCTTGTTTCCCATGTTTCCCATGATAGGGGTGTCTAATACATAGAGGGCATATATTTAAGGTGAGGAGGAAGTGGTTTAGTCAAATGGTAAAATTTTCACATAAAAAGTAGTTGGTATCTGAAATGAAGGTGCCAGAAAAGATGGTAGAAAATGTACTAATCAAACACATTTATAGATAGATAGGTGTGAGAATTAGCATAGCGATGCAAATGGCCTGTATAATTTCATGACCAATGGGATAGTGTGACCGTCATCTCAGGAAATATTGGGTAAACCTGGCCTTTATTCACTGGAATGTACAAGTTTTATACATATAAAATTCACACAGGGCTTGACAGACTGGTTATAGGGAGGGTGATCTGCCAGACTGTTGGGTCTGTGGGCTGAAATGACCTGTTATCATGCTCTACGTCTAAACTTTAAATTTAAAAAAAAGGAGTAACAGTCTCAACAAAGAGTGAAAAACATTTAGCAATGAGGTAAGAGGAAATTTCTTCATTCAGATGTGGTGGTGGAATGTTCCAACACAGAAGGTAGTGGAGGCCAAGTCAATGAATTGGCTCAATGCTTATTTGGAATTAAGCCATAAAAATCCAATGTCCTAAGATCGATAAGTGGAATGTGCTGAGGTAGCTGCTGTTGGGCAGAGCAGAGGGAGGCACTGAATTCCTTCCACGTGTCATAAAATAATTCACGATTGTTGTCACTCCAGCCAAGCATCCTGACCAGCAAATAAGAAGTAAAGCACGGTACTGTGTGCAGATCAATTAATGCAGAGCAAAAGCAATATTATTTTACTAATTTGGAGTATTGTGTGCAGTTTTGGTCACCTAACTACAGGAAAGATTTCAGTAAGATAGAAAGAGTGCAGAGAAGACTTAATAGAATGTTGTCCAAGACTTCAGAAACCTAATTACAGAGAAAGGTTAAACAGATTAGGTCTTTATACCCTGAAAAGTAGAAGAATGAAGGGTATTTGATAGAGGTATTTAAAATTATGAGGGGGATAGACAGTAAATGTAGATAGGCTTTTTCCACTGAGTCTAGGTGAGATACAAACCAGAGGCCAGGTTAAGAGTGAAAGGGGAAAGGTTTAGGGGGAACTACTTCACACAGAGTGGTGGGGGTGTGAACGAGTTGCCAGCTAAGGTGGTGAATGCGGACTCAATTTTAACATTATGAAGAATTTGGATAGGTACATGGAGGGAGAGGTATGGAGGGCTATGGATTGGGTGCGGGTGCAGGTCAGTGGGACTAGGCAAAAAAAATGGTTCAGCACAGACTAGATGGGCCGAAAGGGCTTGTTTCTGTGCAGTAGTGTTCTATGGTTCTACTGGGGGAGGTTCATTCAGGAAACTGTATGGAAAACAAACTTGTACAGATATGTAGTGGAAAGTGTGTTGAACGGCTGCATCATGGCCTGGTATGGAGGCACCAATACTTCTGAGTGGAAAGCCCTGCAAAAGGTAGTGGGCACAGCCCAGTACATCACGGGCAAAACTTTCCCCACCATTGAGAACATCTTCATGGAGCACTGCCATTGGAGAGAAACTGCAGTCATTAAAGATCCACATGGACATGTTCTCACTGCTGACATCAGGAAAGAGTTATAGATGTCGCAAGACTCATAACGCCTGGTTCAGGAATAGCTGCCATCCCTCCGTCATCAGACTCCTGAACATCAGACTCATTTAAGGACTTGCTTTGCTAATTATTTATTACTGAATTTTTATTTTCTGTATTTCCACAGTCAGTTTGTTTACATTTCTTTCTTTTGTATACATGTATTTTGATTACAGTTGTATTGCAGTTAACAGTTAGTGGTAGTTAGAAATTCTGCCTGGCCAGCAGGAAATAAGATTCTCAGAGTTGTTTGTGATGTTGTGCATGTACATTGAGAATAAATTTAAATTTTGAACAAATTTGACCTTTGTACTTTGAATACATTTGAACTTTGACTTCTGAACTTTGAAAAAGGTGGGGAAAAAAGTGTCCTTGAATTTGATGGTGCATGATCTCACACTCACGAATCTTCCTAATTATTATATAAGGCACTTTCAGGTGGCCAAAATTCTTCGATGTAAAGCTGCATATTATGCCCATATGTGGCTGTCAGGAGGCCATTTGAAAGTGCAGGAGGTGCATGAGAGGCGAACTTTGTAACGTTCCTCTGGGAGGGATAATCACCAGAGCACTGAGGTCCCCCTGGCACATGAATGCAGCCGCCTGAAAGTGGCTGCTAAGGGGATGACAGTCAGCTGGCAAGTGTGGGACATTAGGGCAGGGGCAGCTGATGTGGGCTGTCCCCGCGGGACGTCCCCACAGTGTGGGGACTGATATTAGGCTGTTGGGAGAGAGCGGGGCAGTGGGATCAATGTAGGGACGTCCCTGCGCTGATAGCCTGCACTGGCTGTCCCAGCTCTGACAGCCAGCCATCCCAAACCTGACAACCTGAAGGCTCTGGGGCACCTCCCATGCAGCTGTCCCTTTCAGATGGCCAGCACTGTGGTTTCAGCACTGCCTCCTGAATGACCATTCCACAGGTCTGAATCCAGTTCTCCAGGCACATTCTTGGCAGAGGTTGCACCTGAAGAAGCCTATAGTAAGTAACTGAATGTTACCTGAAACCTTGGGTAGTTCATCTGGAGAGCACTCTTCCACATACTCCCTGCTCACAACGCATACCGTAAATATTCTGTAAAATGCGAAAAAAAATCGCCCTTTTTCCCCTCAAAAATAGGGAGGTTGCATTATACACAAGAGTAAAATTTTAAAAAAAAATTTCTGCAGACAAGCAGGCAAGCAGCAGTTGGCAGCGCGACTCGGGTGGGCGGAAGAGTGGAGAGACACGTGTGCGACTCAGGAGGCCGGGCAGCAGGTGAGTGGGCAAGCAGAGAGATGCCAGCAATCGGGACTGGGGTTCAAATCCCACGCTGTCTGTAAGGAGTTTGTACGTTCTCCCTGTGTCTGCATGGGTTTTCCCCAGGGGCTCCAGTTTCCTCCCACCGTTCGAAATGTACTGGGGATTGTAGGTTAATTGGGTGACACAGGCTCGTGAACCGAAAGGGCCTGTTACTGTGTTGTATGTCTAAATTAAATTTTTTTATAAATTTAAGCAATTGTCAGTTTTCCTACTTCTTAAGTGGTCTTTGATAGTTGGCTGACATCCTGTATTCTTAAGAGACAATGGTGTTTGTTCAATTACTGCTGGGAGGTTAATTGTAATTCCACCCCCCCCTCCCAATTCCATAACTCCTGAAAAATATACCAGTCTAATATTACCTAATGTTGTTTTCATCTCCGTCCTGCTCTGTAGTCACTGTTCACTCCTTGTTGACATTCCCTGGAAATGTGAGATAATTACCACCTCCTACCCATCTGCCTAGCACCCCAATCTTCTGCTTTGACTTCCAGATCTCTGCTTTGATCCTTCTCTGAATTTCTCTCCTTCCCCTTAACCCTTTTGAACTTCCTCCCCTTTCTAGGATTATTTCCCTTGCAGCTGTTTCTCCTCTGGGCTGCTGATCTTCTCTTTAGCCCATTCGGATTAGCTTCACAGGTCAGACCCCATCCTTTGCAGACATCTTACATGCATTTGTCTTGCAACTGATCGCTGTGGTTCCTCCCTCCTACAACTCTCTTTGTGATCTTCACTTTCCACAATGGTTTGAGGTCGAGGACTAGAGGCATTTCTGCAGTATTGTATCTGCAAGATTACTGTGGCTCTGCTAGGTCCTGAGCTGGGGAGGTTTGCCCCAACCGATGCTGAAGAACTTCAAATGCCTTAATGTTGACTTCACCTCATTTCACTTGTGTTCTCAGGTACTGCCATGGTCCTGGAAGCTGATGTCAACATTGAAGGACTGAACACTCAAAACAACACTGGTATCCCTATCATGGCTCATCCACCTGATGTCTACAGTGACAACACCTTTCAGGAGTGGCTGGATGTTGTAATGAGAACCAAGAGAGGTAAAACTCACCTGAATTACACCAAAGAAAATCAAGACTTTCCTCCTGTCTATCCACTGAAATCAGCTTGTTTACCCTCTTTAGTAAAAACAAATTCTGGATGAATTCAGCAGGTCAGGCATCATCCATGGACAGTCAATGTTTCAGGTCGAAACCCTGCTTCAGAACTGAGAAAGAAGAGAGAAGATATGCAGAAATATTGCAACTATAATAATATAATCATAATTATATTACCATAGTAATACTGCATGAATATGATTGATATATACTGCATTATTATTTAATCACAGTACCTGTTTCCCTCTTCTTTCTCAGTCCTTAAGCAAGGTTTTGACCCAAAACATTGTCTATTTCACTTGACAGATGCGGGCTAACCCACTGAATTCTTCCAGCAGCTCATTTCTTGCTCACTTGCACTTTCCTGCCTCTTCATGTTTTCAAACATGATATAGTTTCTATCTCCAAAGGAGTGTCTTTTGTTTGATAAAATGCTTGAGTTCTCTTTGCAGAGGATGAAGGAACAGTCAGAATGATGAAGAAGGCATTTCTGATGCTTGCCTTCATCACTCAAGGCAATGAGAATGAAGAAGCACGCTCTCCCTTGTGGCACCTTCTACGTATTGCCAAAGGAAATTTTCTTGAACGCATTTGACAAATTTCACTTTTTGCACCATAACTTTCCCAATCAATATTTAGAAAGTTAAAAGCCCTTACTAAGACAACCTTTTTTGACCTACAGCTGGCAGCAATATAATTCTCGTTGACTATTTGGGAACCTGTAGTATACTCCCAACAAGATGAATATGCTGGTTTTGTTTTTCAGCTCCACCCATATAGCTTCATGAATTGGCATATTTGTAATGCCACCTCTATTGCTGTGACATCCTCCTGTTTCCTTGAATGTTGAGCTGCCAATCCTGCCACTCTCTTAACCAGGCTTCTGTAATGACTACCACATCTCAGGCACTTGTGTTTATCCTGCCCTAGCATTAAAATAGGTGCATTTTAAACCAACAGTCCTTCCTTGCTCCTTGCCTTTCTCTGACCACAAAATATTCTTTTATCACTCTCCATCCCAACTTCCAACTTCTCACCTTCAAAGGATCCCACACCACTGTCAATCTAATGTAAACCGACCAATATAGTACCATCAAACCTGCCTGCCAGAATGTTTGTCTCTGGTTCAAATGCAACCCATCCCACTTGAACCAATCACCTCTCCCCCAGAAGAGATCTTAATGATCTAAAAAATCTGATTCCTGGGCACGTGCAACCAGCTCCTTTGCCACAAATTCATCTGGTTTATTTTCCAATTTCTGAGCTCAGTAGCACACAAATTGCACCCGTAATAAGCTGGAGGTCACAACCCCTGAGGTACTTCTTTTCAACCTCTTACCTAACTGCCTATACTCACATTGTGCAGGTCCTCATCCCTTACTCTACCTATCTTGTTTGTACCAACGTGTACAACCACCTCTAGTTGTTCACCCTCCTCCTCGAGAATGTTCTCCAACCGCTCAATAACATCCTTTACCCTGCACCTGAGCGGCCACATATGATCCCAGCATCACTTACGCATCCATTGAGTCTCCTGTCCATCACTCTGTGGCCACAGAATCTCCTGTCTGTTCCCCTCCCAGTCAAGTCTCCTATACTATCATCCTGCCTGCCCACACTCTTACCTTCTGAACCTCAGAGCCAGTCACAATGCCACTAACTTGGCTGCTGCTGCTTGACCCTGAAAGGTCATTACCTCAACAGTATCCATAGGGATATACCTGTTACTGATGTTAATAGCCCAGGAAAATCCTATACTCTCTGTTTACTCTCCTTGTTTTTCCCAGTAGTCACTCGTCTATCTGCCAGCTGCTTTTTAGGTGTGTCTACCTCAGTGAAATTCTCATCTATGATACTGTCAGCAACATGGACGCTCCCGAGTGCATTCAACTACAGCTCCAGTTCCTTGACCCTGTCTGTCAGGAACTGCAGCTGGGGGACACTTCCCATAGATATAGTCATTGGGGAAGGGTTTAGGAGAACATTAGGATGAACTTTTCACACAGAGAGTAGTGGAACGAGCTGCCTGCTGAAGTGGTAAATGCAGGGTCAATTTTCACATTTAAGAAAAATTTGGACAGGTACGTGGATGGGAGGGGTTTGGTGGGCTATGGACTGGGTGCAGGTCAGTGGGAATAGGCTGTATAACAGTTCAGCACAGATTAAAACGGTTGAAAGGCCTGTTTTCTCTACTGTAATGTTCTATGGTTCTAATGTTCTATGGGTTCCCACAAACAGCAGGTGGACCATTCCACTGCCCTGAGTGTCGTCTTGCCTATAAAGCTTTAAGGTCCTACCTCAGCCTCAGCTCACCAAAAACTATTGAGCCAAAGCCTCAAAGTCCCACACACACACTTTCCACTCCTACTATGGCCACTCCACTAGACCTTCCACTTCCTTTTATTGGCCAGAAGGCCGACTCATCTCCATTATATCTCCTGCCTCCACTAGCAATTGCATCTCTTATTGGTTGCAATAAACTAGACCATGGCAACAGAGCAACAGCAGTTGCAAAAGATGGTGATTGCAAGTAGTTCACATGAAGTTTTCACTTGCCTGGTCTTCATAGTTTTTTCCTAATATCGGAGTTTTGTATCTGAAAAATTAAATGGTGTTTTCAGCATTTGTAAGCAGAAATAGTCTTATTAATGCTTCTAGCCCTCTGTTCTCAATGGCACCATTGAATCTAATCTTCAACGTGAACCACATCAGAAGCCTAGAACATTAAACGGTTCTAAAACATACAAGAGATCCAAGACATACTCACCTTTCATTTGCCAGTGACTAACTGTTATAAAATAGTTAAATAACTTTTTCCTAGGTGTGAAGCTGGATTTCAAAAGCATTGATGCAGTGAACCCCTCCTTGGACATCCTGGTGAAGAAATTGAATGAAATGGGTATCGACAGACCAATTTGGATAAACGCTGACATTCTGATTGGCCCAAACGTCCCAGCATTCATTCAGCCAGTCAATGCCTCCAGGTAATTTTAACCATTGTGATGTCAATTTCAATTCCATCTCCAGAGTTACTGAGCACCAATCTTTCTTTAATAAAAATGTAAACTTTTCCCTTGTTGGCCAAGACTTGCTGAGTCAGAGAAATCAATCTTCTTTATTGCACATAAATTTTCTGGATACTGAAATGATGAGAAAAAAATTGCTGTGTTGTGACCCATCACAAGAAACACTTCTGAAGTTACCTTTCAGGGCTCTGTCAATGCTTGGACTAAACACAGGGTGATGTGCACAGGCTTTCACTCCCTCTCTCCCTATTCAGAGGAACAAGTTTTACAATTTACTGAAGTCTTGTATGAATTTTATCAGGTTGATATTCCAAATGGTCAATGGTATAGGATCCTATTTTAGCGCACTAAAATAAATTCAGATATTGTATGAATGAGCACATGCAGGACAATTGAACAAGATTTTGAAACATAGAACAGTATAGCACAGGAGCAGGTCCATTTTTCCATCATGTCTATGGCAAACATGACATCAATCTAATTACTGTATATTTCTGCATATAAGTCAACCAGCAGATGTCAACCCCACCCCCACCCCTTTCAGCCTTATTTTAAGGGTTTTACCATATATCGGGCATATGTCTACCCCTAAAAATCACAATGCCTGAGATGTTGGGTGTTTGTCAGATACAAGTCAACCCCCAAAAATTGTGATGATTGATTTGCTGGGCATTGGCTGGAGGTGATTGTTATCATGGAGGCTCCATCAAAACAATTAAAGTATGAAGCGAGTTTTAAAGTAAAAGTGATAGAAATGACCAAGAAAACCAACAACAGCGCTGCTGCAAGAAAATTTAATGTGCATGAGAAGAAAGAAGAGACTTAAAGTAAAATACCAAAAAGGCAATGTTCAATGAGAAGAGGAATCACTCATTGGCCAGAGTTGGGAAATCACGTTGCAGAAAGGGTACACGAACAAAAACATGTAGAACAGGTGAGATGGCTACATAGCCTCCCAAAATAAAATAAGAACATTTGTACTGCAGTGGGCAAAGTCGCATCCAGACCTCAGTAAAGATTTTGAAGCTACAGTCAGCTGTTGCAACTCTTTCATGAACAGGAAAAATCTGATATTATGACAAAAAAACAAAAATTGCTCAGAAACTACCAAAAGATTGTGATCATCAAGTTGTAAGTTTGCATCACTTTATTATACATAACTGGCAGAAACACCAATTTGTATTGGCAAATATTGGAAACATGGATGATATCCCCATGAATTTTGACATAATAGGCAATAAAACAGTGGAATGTAAAGGTGTAAAAACTGTGCAAACCCCAGAGATACAAGCCGCGAAAGGACCAGGTTTGCCGTGGTGTTATTGTGCATGGCCAACGGGATGAAGTTAAGACCCATGGTAATCTTCAAATGCAAAATTAAACCAAAAATGAAATTCCCAGCAGGTATTTTGTACACTTTCATGAAAAAAGGTGGATGGATGAAAATGATGTAAAACTGTTGGCAGACAATGTGTGGAACAGGCGGCCAGGCAGTTTACGCAAAGAATGGAGTTTGCTGGTCTGGGATATGCTTCGTAGCCACTTAACTGAGAACATTAAAAGTAGATTAGCACAAAACAACACTTACATGGTGGTTTGACATTTCTATTGCAACCTCTCAATGTCTGCTTGAACAAACCATTCAAAGACCTTGTGTGCAAGGAATGAAATACATGGATGTCGAGGGCAGAAAAGTCATTACAAAAGGCGGGCAATGTGTGCTGCATCACTTGATGTGCTGTGTAATTTTGTGCTCAAGGCCCGGGACAAAGTTAAAGTTAGAGACTGTGATAAAATTATTTAAAAAGTTCGGTATCTCTTGTGCAATTGATGGCACAGATGATGATTTATTGTAGGACTGATGATGAAGCTGAAACCACCTCATCAGATACAGACGACTGTTTAAACAGTGAGAGTATGGTCTTTGCCTCAGATGTTAATACTGATAGTGATTTTGAATGGTTCTACATGTTTTTGTTCAATAAAAATTTTATTCAATAAAATTTTCAAATGAAATTTATTGTAGTTGATTTTTTTTTGTTTTTTCAAGGGTCGACTTGTGTTTTTTTTTAGTTAAATTTAAGGTGTCAAAAGTATATCTGGCATATGTCAACCCCATTTTTTAAGATTTTTGAGGGTTTCAAGAGTCGATATGGTAATCCTGTCTCTACCTGCTCATGATCCATTCCTGCCTGTTCAAGTGTCTGTCTACACACTTCTCAATGTCTTATTGCATCTGCTTCTACTATTTCTCCTTGCAGTGCATTCCAGATACCGACTACTCTCTTTGTAAAAGAAAACATACCTTGTAAATCTCCTCTCACCATATATCTATGCCTCTTGTATTTGACATTTTCATCCTGGGAGAAAGAGTCTGGTTATTTAATCTAATTGCCTCTCATTATTTGATACCCTTGTATCAGGTTGCCCCTCAGCCTCCAATATTCCAAAAAAATAAACAATCCAAGTTTGACTTACCTCTCCTTATGGTTAATATTCTCCAATCCAGGTAACATTCTGGTGAACCTCTTCTGCACCCTCTCCAAAGTCTGCACATTGTTCTTGTAATGCAGCAACCAAAACTGCATGCAATACTCAAAAATGTGGCTCAGCTAAAGTTTTATACAGCTGCAAAATTACTTTCTGACTTTTATAGTCAAGGACCTAAATGATGAAGACCAGCATGCTGGGCACTTCCTTTACCACCCTATCTTGAATGTTATAACATCCTTTCATTTGCAGAAGCTCCTCATTGAATATTGACTGTCTCAACGCTAAATTAAAGAAGATATCTCAATTTTTAAATCCCATCTCATCAGATACCAGACTCTAAGAAGAATGTTTTGGGATACTATAGGTCTTCTGGCTTAAAAGCTAAAAGAAAAGCATTCTTATCGCAAATGCTGAAATATTTCCTTACCAGTTTTTCAATTCCTTAATAAAGATCATGTACTGAAAACACAGCTGCATCTTGCATGGTGTAACCATGGCAGCATGTTATCATGTCATACCATTACCATACCGCATCACATGACATTCATAGCTGTATCCCTGTCAATATGATGGAACATGATTGGAGTTCTATAGCATGATGCAGCCCTAGCTGTGACCTTCTCACATGAAACCAAAGGCTGCACAAACATGGTTTGGCCATCCAGTCTGTTCACAATTGACCTTTTATCTCAACTGCATTCCTACACCCTACAGTTTTTTTTTAATTACCATCTCAGTACAGCAGTTTATTTCTCAAATATATTCAATGTGAGACACGTCCAGGTTATTCCACACCTTTTCCGATTATTGTAAAATGTGAATATAGTTTTCTGATTTTTAAAAAAATATAGTTTGTGTTAAATAGCAGCTAATTACAAGTTACAAACTAGAATCTGCTATAGTGGTTTGGGTGTTTTATATACAAAATAATAATCCTCTGGAGTGAGTGACAGAGAGGTTCAAAGGTAGTTAGCAACCTTGTTCTTGGATTTTGCTTATTTATTACAGTGCCAGTGACTTGGGTTCAAATCCAGCGCTGTCTGTGAGGAGTTTTTACGTCCTCCCCATGTCCGTATGGGTTTCCTCTGGATGCTCCGGTTTTCTCCCACCCTTCCAAACGTACTGGGGTCATTAATTAATGGGGTATTTGGGCATCATGCTGAAGAAGATTGAAAAGAGGGTTGGTGCGAGAACGCAGCCTTGCTTCACGCCATTGTTAATGGAGAAGGGTTCAGAGAGCTCATTGCTGTATCTGACCCGACCTTGTTGGTTTTCGTGCAGTTGGATAGCCATGTTGAGGAACCAAGCCATGAAAGACCTCAACAATGAAGACGCTGTTTACATCCGGTACCACACGGATGGCAGTCTCTTCAATCTGAGGTGCCTGCAAGCTCACACCAAGACACAAGAGAAACTTGTCCGTGAACTACTCTTTGCAGACAATGCCGCTTTAGTTGCCCATTCAGAGCCAGCTCTTCAGCGCTTGACGTCCTGTTTTGCGGAAACTGCCAAAATGTTTGGCCTAGAAGTCAGCCTGAAGAAAACTGAGGTCCTTCATCAGCCAGCTCCCCACCATGACTACCAGCCCCCCCACATCTCCATCGGGCATACAAAACTCAAAACGATCAACCAGTTTACCTATCTCGGCTGCACCATTTCATCAGCTGCAAGGATCGACAACGAGATAGACAACAGACTCGCCAAGGCAAATAGTGCCTTTGGAAGACTACATAAAAGAGTCTGGAAAAACAACCAACTGAAAAACCGCACAAAGATAAGCATATACAGAGCTGTTGTCATACCCACACTCCTGTTCAGCTCCGAATTATGGGTCCTCTACCGGCATCACCTACGGCTCCTAGAACGCATCCACCAGCGTTGTCTCCGCTCCATCCTCAACATTCATTGGAGCGACTTCATCCCTAACATCGAAGTACTCGAAATGGCAGAGGCCGACAGCATCGAATCCACGCTGTTGAAGATCCAACAGCGCTGGGTAGGTCACATCTCCAGAATGGAGGACCATCGCCTTCCCAAGATCGTGTTATATGGCGAGCTCTCCACTGGCCATCGTGTCAGAGGTGCAGCAAAGAAGAGGTACAAGGACTGCCTAAAGAAATCTCTTGGTGCCTGCCACATTGACCACCGCCAGTGGGCTGATATCGCCTCAAACCGTGCATCTTGGCGCCTCACAGTTCAGCGGGCAGCAACCTCCTTTGAAGAAGACCGCAGAACCCACCTCACTGAGAAAAGACAAAGGAGGAAAAACCCAACACCCAACCCCAACCAACCAATTTTCCCCTGCAACCGCTGCAACCGTGTCTGCCTGTCCCGCATCGGACTTGTCAGCCACAAATGAGCCTGCAGCTGACGTGGACATTTACCCCTCCGTAAATCTTCGTCCGCGAAGCCAAGCCAAAGAAAAAAGATTTGGACAACATGGGCTTAAAGGACCTGTCTAAATTAAAATAAATAATGATGGCTGCAGGTGAATAATGCATGTTGAAACTAATCAAGCAGTTACAAAATGAGAAAATTAAATACCATTTTATAACCATTTGACATGTGACAGGAAATAACTGGTATTACTCACTGAGAGCTGTGTGTATTGAAAACAGTATTTTCAACTTCAAATTTTCTGAGCTGACTAATACTCTGGGTTCTCAGTTTATTGTCAACACGCAGATGCCAAGCAAAAAGAGAATCAGTACTGATTCCCCAAAAACAGTTCCAACACCTACAGTAAGCCATTTGTTAAATGGACTGCATGCATTTTATCTGGATGATTGTGGCTGCAAATATTCGACACCTTCCTGAACAAAATTACTTTAAAAATCAAGTCCCTCCACTACTAGTGCATTGTTTTGACAGTATACACTGGGGCACCATGTTTCTCAATCTTTTTGATGTCAGGGACTAGTTGGCATCCTCTGAAGCTGGCATGAACTTTCGAAGATCACAATTCTTGCCTACTCTTTTATTGCTTGAAATTTAATGGAAGTCCACATACTCATGGCTTGATTGTTCAACAGTCTAAAACTCATCCTATTTCGTACAGATAACACTTTTTCATCTGTTAAAATGTAATGTTTAAGATATCATTGACAAGAAGTCAGAGCAGCAATTTCTTTTCATAATATATACACTATATCACTCTAATAGAACCAGACTGCTTTACCTTTCACACATAATTAATTCCCAGAGCAAAGAGTAGTGTAAGGTAAAAACATCATGAGATGGGACCGGAGAAGGAGTCACCCAGTACTAAGGAGTAACAGAATGCAGATGTGACCTTGTACACTCAAGATAAGCTTTGCACTAACAAGAATGATGTGCAGCAGACTAACAGAGAAGGATAGCAACAGTTTATTCATTGGACAATGTCATGGTATGATAATTTACTAAGTACGTATCCTGAGGTATAAAAAAAACACCACTTGCTGATAACGGCAGAATGCGCCTTCTCCAACTAACACTGTTAGTTGCAAGTGTTCATGAACACTTGTTCATTCATGAACAAAGCAGACCTAACAGTAGATATCGCCCCAAACACCTGCAATGTTTCCTCAGTGCTTTCAATCCTTATTTTGGCCACACAGCAATCCATGCTCCTGATCCCCAGATCCAGCACATTTAGCAACATTCCCAATCCCAGCTCTGATCTCATACTTACCCACTGTTTTGATCCCAGTTCCAGCTGTACAATACACCACACTTCCAGACACTTGTCTATCCATCTTCCTGGTACTAACCACATCCTTATCTACATATCTGATCCCAGTTCTAGCCATACACCTAACCATCTTCCTGGTACCAACCACATCTTTATGCATGTTCCTGGCCTCAGTTCCAACTGCACTCCTGATCCCTGCCTCCAGACACATATATTACAATTCTGAGAGCCGGCTCTAGCTGCACATTCTATCTGTATGCCCAGTGCATTAACTCGGTGGCAAAACACAAAACTTGGTTCACAATTCCAATCCCAGCTTGGTCTACATGCTCACTTCCAGTTCTGGCCATTCATCGATCAGGTTCCCAGGCCCAGCTCCAGCTATTCTATGTCTATTTTCAAACCTCTGGTCCAAGACACATTTACTCACATTCTTAAGGTGCAACCTGATGAGAAAACATTCAAAACTGGGGTTCAGTTTAAATTCCACCCTGTTGAATGTCAACATTTTTAAAAATGCAAACTCTTTACTTCTGATATCAATAAAAGTACTGCTGTGGAGTAAGCATTGATCCTCAGGCTAGTTGATGAGGATACGCCACAGGAATTTCTGACTGATGCTACCCAAATATGGAGCAGCTTGAAAATCAAGAGCAGCAGGCTCATGGAGACACCTCCACCTCCACATGCTCCTCCAACACACATAATCAGGTTTGGAGATTTATTAAAATTCCATCATAGCTGCTGAGTTAGAATCCTGGAATCCTTAAAGGAATTTTGAGAATATTTTTTTACCATAAAGAAGACTTGGGGAAGGTTAAGTGAGTGGGCAAGGGTCTGGCAGATGGAGTAAAATGTTGGTAAATGTGAAGTTATCCACTTTGGAAGGTGCAACAGAGTATATAGATATGTTTTTGGGAGATAAATTGTGAAAGATTTGTTAAAGTAAGTTACATACAAACACTTTAAAACAGATCTCATTTGAAATATTGGAGCTCTGCTAATGCTAGACATATCAATTCCACAGCTTTTGCAGGAGCTTTGAAGAGTGCTCAAGAGACCATTAATGGATTGTTGTTTACAAAAGGCAACAGATGAAAGATCTTGTTGGAGCTGCAGATTGTCTGGAAGAGGACTTGCTGTTCTAAGAGGGTCATGTGGTTGTGCAACCAGAGAGAGTCAAAGAGGCTTTCTCTCAGTCAGAGAGAGAGAGAGAGAGAGAGAGAGAGAGAGAGATCATTCTACAGTGTTACAGCCAGCAGAAGCAACTGGGACTGGAACAGGACAAGCTGGCAAGCTTATGGAAAGCCCCACTTGGAAGACAGCCTGGTCAAAGCCCTGTGGTTCATGCAGGAGGAGAGGAATGGCTGTCTAATGTTTCACTTGGAATAAGAGAAACAAAAAGGAACACTGTGGTGACCTGAAAGAGGTTATCATCTGGAGAACCCTGATGGGGCAAGTTTTGTCAGCAAGACACTGGAGTGGCTGATGGAAGTACATCAGTTGTGGATGTCCTGAAACAACAAATCTCTCTCTGAAAACCGGCAAGAACCTTCCTGAGTGGTAACCATTTACCTTTCAAGCACCAAAGCCTATATAAATGTCAAATTCTGTGCACAGTATAAGAATTGCCTGCAACCAATGAACTTGGAGGCATGAGAAGTGAGATTGGGCTGTGAACCAATGAATGTTTCTGAACTTACACACACATTACACACACACGTGTGTTTAGAATTAGAAGGGGGTTAAGTTAGGTTAATTAAGATAAGTTAAAGTGTGATTATATTTTCATGTTTAAAGATAATTAAAAGCAATTTTTGTTTAAGTAACCCCTTGTCTTGGTGAATATCTATTGCTGCTGGGTTTTGGGCTCCTCTGGGTTCGTAACAAAGGGAAAATGGAAGATCAGAGTATTATTTAAATGACAAGTAATTGTAGCATGCTGCCATGCAGAAGGTCATCAGGGTGCTTCTGTATAAAGAAGGCAAATGAAATGATGGCCTTCATTGCCAGAGGAATTGAGTTTAGGAGCAGGGAGGTTATGATGCAACTGTACAATGTACTGGTGAGGCTAAATCTGGAATACTGCATGCAGTTCTCAGATTTCATATTTATTGTCAGAGTTTATCACATATAACCGAGATTCTTTTTTCCTGCAGGCATGGCAGAAAAAAAACTATGCACAGCATAAACATGTAAACAGACAAAGAACTGTAAACAGATAACAAATGTAAACACACTGTGCAATGTAGAGAGAACAAAAAGAAAATCAATAAAGTGCACAGAGTCCTTAAATGAGTCTCTGATTGAATTTGTCATTGAGGAGTCTGATGGTGGAGGGGTAGCAGCTGTTCCTGAACCTGGCAGTATGAATCTTGTGGCATCTATTCCTCTTTCCTGATGGCAGCAGTGAGTACAGAGTGCATGCTGGGTGGTGTGGGTCTTTGATGATTGCTGCTGCCCTCCAACGGCAGTATTCCCTTTAGATACACTCAGTAGTGGGGAGGGTTTTGCCTGTGATGTCTTGGGCTGTGTCCACTACATTGGGAGGGCTCAGGGGTATTGGTGTCTCCATACCAGGTCATGATGCAGATGGACAGCACACTTTCCACCACAACTCTGTAGAAATCTTCCAGGGTTTCTGGTGTCATACCAAACCTCCGCAAACTCCTGAGGAAGTAGAGGCATTGACATGCTTTCTTCATGATGCCAATGGTGTGTTGGGTCCAGGAAATACCCTCCAAGATAGTGATTCCCAAGAACTTAAAATTTGCTCACCCTCTCCACCTCTGATCCCTCAATGATCACTGACTTTCCTTTCCTGAAGTCAACAATCAGCTCCTTAGTTTTGGTGACATTGAGTGCAAGGTTGTTGTTGGTGCACCATTCAGCCAAGTTTTGGCCTCCTTACTTGAGGAAGGATGTATTGGCTTTGGAGGCGGTGCAGCAAAGGTTTACCAGGTTGATTCCAGAGATGAAGAGAGATCAAGTCGCCTGGGACTGTACTCACTGGAATATAGAAGAATGTGAGGGGATCTTTATAGAAACATAAAATTATAAAAGGCTTAGATAAGAAAGAGGTAGATAAGAAAGGGGGAGGCCAGAACTAGGATATCTCAGATCGAGTTCACAGTGCTTTCAAGAGGAAGGGTGAGAAGTCAGATGTTGTGATCCATGTAGGGACCAATGACATGGGTAGGAAAGGTGATGAGGTTCTGGAAAGTGAGTTCAGAGAATTAGGTGTGAAGTTGAAGGAAAGAGATGTGATCCCAGGATTGCTACCCATGCCACATGCCACATGCTAGTGAGGTTAGAAATAGGATGATATTGCAGTTTAATGTGGTTAAAGACATGGTGCAGGAAGGAAGACTTCAGATTTCTGGATGATTTACTCTCTTCCAGGGAAAGTGGAACTTGTGCCAATGGAATGGTTTGCTCTGAACTGGAGGAGGACTAATATCCTTGTGGGAAGATTTGCTAGTACTGCTCCGGGGTGGAGGGGGGGTGGTTAACTAGATATGGAGGAGATGGGAACCAGAGTGCCAGAGCAGATAGTGAAGTGGAGAAGGAAAAGGATGATGTTAAGACTGTAAGTAGAGACAGAATGTAAAATGTTGTGCATGGATGTAAGAATGTTCTCAGGTGTATCTATTGTAGGAAAGACAGCAAGCTTAGAGCATGGATTGATTTGTGGAATTATGACACTGTGGCCATTAGTGAAACTTGCTTGCAAGAGGGGTAGGACTGACAGCTCACTGTTCTGGAGTTCCATTGTTTCAGATGCTATAGAGTGGGAGGGGTGAAAGGGGGAGGAGTGGCATTGCTCATCATGGAAAATATCATAACTCTGCTCAGATAGGACAGACTAGAGGGTTCGTCTACTGAGGCTATATGAGTGGAACTGAGGAATGGGAATGTTATGACCACACTGGTGGGGTTGTATTATAGATCACCCAATAGTCAGGGAGAATTGGTGAAGCAAATCTGCAGGGAAATAGAAGACAGCTGCAGGGAATATAAAGTTGTGAGAGTAGGTGATTTTAACATTTCACATATTGACTAAGACTCCATGCAGTAATAAAAACACAATGCTGGAGAAACTCAGCAGGTCAGACAGTGTCCTTTACAAAGCATAGATAAAGATACATAACCAACATTTTGGGCTTGACAAAGGGCTCAAGCCCAAAACCTTCATCTTTGCTTTATAGAGTACAGTGTTTGACCTGTTGAGTTTCTCCAGCATTGTGTTTTTACTTCACCCACAGTGTCTGCAGATTTTCATGTTTTACTCCCCTACAGTAAAAATGGACGTATGTGTTAAGAGTTTTTAAAATATGCTCAGAAATGTTTTCTAATTCAATACAGCTTTCAGTCTTTTTATTGAGTTTTATAGAACAAGAATACATTGTATAGAGAACACAAGGTTACCAAATATGAAGAATGCAAGTACATTTCCAAAAATAAAACATTATCAAAGAGTTCTTTGGTTTTTTTTCCCCTTTCTTGTCATTCTGGCAACATTGTATGGAGAAGGGGTATATTGTTATTGTTTTCTAAATCAATATATCAATTAGAGAGAGTGTAACACTGAATCTTCTATTAGGGAACGAGACAGGACAAGTGACAGAAGAATGTGGAAGGGAACACTTTGTTTCCAGCGATCGTTATGCCATTAGTTTCAAGTTAATTATGGATAAGGACATTTCTGGTCCTCAGGTTGAGATTCCAAATTGGAAAAAGACCAATTTTGAGGAAATGAGAAAGGATCTCAAAAGCAGGGATTGGGCTAGGTTGTTTTCTGGCAAGGATGTGCTTGGTAAGTGGAAGACCTTCAAAGATGAAATTTTGAGAGTACAGAGTTTGTATGTTCCTATCAAGATTAAAGGCAAAGTGAACAGGCATAAGGAACCTTGTTATTTTAGGGATATTGGTGATTTAGTTAAGAAGAGGTAGGGGTGTTTAGCAGGTATGGGCAACAAGGAGCAAATGTACTTGAGGAGTACAAAAAAAAACGCAGAAACATATTTAAGAGGGAAATCAGTAGAGCTAGAAGAAGACATGAGTCACAGGTATATTAAGAGTGAAAGGATAGTAAGGGACACAATTGATCCTCTTGAAAATCAGAGTAGCTGACTATGTATGGATGAAGAAGAGATGGGGGAGATCTTAAAAATTTTTTTCAGCTGCATTTACTCAGGAAACTGGCACGGAGTCTAGGGAAGGGAGGCAAACAGGCAGTCAGGTCATGAAATCTATATAGATTAAAGAAGAGGAGGTAATTACTGTCTGTTGTGATATTCCCTTGGACCTGGTGGGAGGCTGGCAGATATATTTAAATATTTAAAGTGAGGTGCCAGAAGGATTGGAGGATAGCCCATATTGTTCCATTGTTGGAAAAAAGGCTCTAAGAATAACCCAGGAAATTGTAGGCCAGTGACCCTGACGTCAGGAGTAGGTGCTTTATTGGAAGGTGTACTAAAAGATCGGATATACATGTATTTAGATAGTCATGGACTAATTAAAGATAGTTGACATGGCTTTGTGCATGAAAGGTTGCATTTAACAAATCTTATAGAGATTTTGATGAGGTTATGAGGAAAATTGATTGTCTGTCTGGACTTTAGAAAAGCATTTCTGAAGGTCCCACATGGAAGGTTAATCAGGAAGGTACAGTCCCTTGATATTCATGGTGAGGTATGAAGAGAGTGGCAGTGAATGATTCCCTCTCTGACTGAGGACTTGTGCCTCAAGGAATGGTGCTGATTCCATTGTTGTAATGTCATCTACATCAATGATCTAGATGATAATGTGGTAAATTAGACCCACAAGTTGACAAATGTCACATTTGCATCCCACTAAATTGGCCATTCAGTGCCCAAGGATAGGAATAGGGGTTTGACTTTTCACACTTGACCACTCCTAACTGGGACACTGAATGCTTTCACACTTGCACAGAGCCATCCCTGGGGTTAGGACTGCTCTACCTTCTACTGGTGGAATTACCTGTTTCACACTTGCTTGATTGCAGGCATCAGGGATTGTACTGGGGTTGAGGCCACCAATCCCCAGCATGAGATGACATCATCTGAAGCTGGCATTGAACTCATTTTGCTTTCACACTTGGAACTTTAAAGGCCGATTGGCGTTTGATTCCTGGGATCACTTGCAAGTGTGAAAGGGGCTAAAGATTGAAGGTGTAGTTGACAGTAAGGAAGGCTTTCAAAGTTTGCAGAGGGATCTGGACCAGCTGAAAAAATGGTCTGAAAAATGGCCAATGGAATTTAATGCAGTCATGTGAGGTGTTGCATTCTGGAAGAATCAACCAAAGTAGGACATGCACAGTAAACAGTAGGGCACTGAGAAGTGTGATAGAACAGAGAGAACTGGGAATATAGACACATATTTCCCTGAAAGTTGTGTCACAGGTAGATAGGATCAAAAATCAAAATATTAAGTAAAAAAAGTTGGATGTTCTGGTAAAGTTGTATAAGACATTAGTGAGGCCAAATTTGGAGTATTGTGTGCAGCTTTGGACACCTAACTACAGGAAGGATATCAATAAGATTGAAAGAGTGCAAGTAGATTTACTCAGATGTTGCTGGGACACAAGGAATTGAGTTACAGGGAAAAGTTAAATGGGTTAGAACTTCATACCCGGGAACATAGAAGTAAGTGGGGAGGTTTGAAGAGGCCTAGAAAATTATAATGGATACAGATAGAGTAGGTGCAAGAAAGCTTTTTTTCACCAAGGTTAGGTGAGGTACAAACCAGAGGACATGGGTTAAGAATGAAAGGAGAGAAGTTTAGGGGGAACATTAGATGGAATTTCTTCACACAGAGAGTGGTGGGTGTATGGAATGAGCTTCCAGCTGAAGTGGTGAATGACAGCTCAATTTTAATATTTATGTAAATAAGTGTTAGGTATATAGTACCTAGATAGGTACATGGATGGGTTTGGGGAGGGAGGTGGTGGTACAGAGAGATATGAAATGGGTGCATGTCAGTAGAATGAATTAGAATAATAGTTCAGCACAGACCTGAGGGCTGAAGGATCTGTCTTCCATGCTGTAATGTAAAATTATTACAAATTAACATACCATCTTAAGAAAAATCAGGAATAAGAAGGCAATGTTGTGTTCACCACTGATCCTCTAACTTTTGGAATGAATGAAAAGGAAATGCTAATACTGGCCATTGCATTGGTGATTATCTTGAAGCTGTACTACATTTGGATTAGCACACCGAAGGAATCAGATTTCAGCTTTACTGTCAGAGTACATACATGACATCACATAGGAGAAGCAGAACCTGACAGGTGAAGGACCACATACTTATTAATAGATGCATTGAATTATTGTTGGACAATTTCTAACTCTGATCTGTAAAATATTTCACGTAGGTTCCTGGATCTTGTTCAGCAGAAGTTCCCAAATGTTATTCTCTCCCCTGGCTGGATGACATTATATATTCCGATATTTGCAGTGAAACCCTACACCCAAAAGATGGTGGAAGAGATGTATGACCTGGTCAAGGATTTGTCACAACGTGTCACGTTTCCTGTCAGAGCTCTGTTTTTGAAACAAGCCTGGCCACATTTCAACTGGCTACTCAGTCAATCATCAAGGTAAAGGCAAATAAATCATAATTAACAAAAACATGGTTTGGCTTAGCAATTTTAATATTGAGAATTTAATAGATTCTGTACAATTAAGTGTACAAGACAGGAAACTCCATCCTCAAATTATACTGTGAGTGTAAGATGTAGAGTGATGTGCTGGAAGCTTGAGTATCCGTTCCAGTATCAAATTCCACAATATCAGGATATGCCGCAGGAGACTAATTTATGTCTTGAACACCCACCATATTGGTCTTGTCATTAAAATACTATTTCATCTCCAGTATATTTGCAATTGGGCAAAGGCAAAGAGAGAGCTTGCTCCTAGATCTCTATTGTCAGATGTTGTCCAAGGTCAACTCCTCCTCCATATAACCACTTACAGCACAGAACAGGCCAGTTCGGCCCTACTAGTCCATGCCGTAGCAAATCCCCACCCTCCTAGTCCCACTGACCAGCACCCGGTCCATACCCCTCTAGTCCCCTCCTATCCATGTAACGATCCAGTCTTTCCTTAAATGTAACCAATGATCCCGCCTCGACCACGTCTGCCGGAAGCTCATTCCACATCCCCACCACCCTCTGCATAAAGAAATCTCCCCTCATGTTCCTCTTATAATTTTCCCCCTTCAATCTTAAACCACATCCTCTAGTTTGAATCTCCCCCTTTCTTAATTGAAAAAGCCTATCCACATTTACTCTGTCTGTCCCTTTTAAAATCTTAAACACCTCTATCAAGTCCCCTCTCAATCTTCTACGCTCCAGAGAAAAAAGCCCCAGTCTGCACAACCTTTCCCTGTAACTCAGACCCTGAAATCCTGTCAAACTCCTTATAGCAGTGGGGTAAATTCAGACACAAACATGCCCAATGTTCAGAATGACTTGTCACTCTTACACAATGCTTCTCTTTTGGAAATAGGCATGTGTGGTGTGCTCATGATGTGTAAGTTGGTAATTTGGTAGGGAGGGTGAAGCTTGAAAATAAAATAGAGCAAGTGGAATGAATAAGAATTTATTTTTACTCTCTGGCAGCTGGGAAAAGATAAAACTCTGAAAGTGTACCCTGGACCATTTGTTTAGAAAGCAATTAAAAACAGCATAACCCACATGCAGCAATAGGTGGATCTTACTCATTGGCATCCATAATGTGAATGCAAAGCTCTGAAAATGAATAGGCATTTGTACATCACAATCAACACAATTATTCTACAAAAAATAACCTGATTAGTTTAATCCTGATTTAAAAAGATACCCCTTTCAGCAGGTTATATCCAAATTTTAATTTCCATTAATGAATTCAAATATCAGGAAGTTTGATTTGACCCACTTTTCTGTGTTGTCATTGGTTGAATCTTGCTTAAGGATCATTTCTTTTTATTGTAAGTACAGGAGCAAGCAGGTTCCAGAATTTTCATTTTGCTGTAGATCATAGAATTGTGGTTAGGGGAACAGTTGGAGTTGATCAAGTGATTATGGTGTTTTCAGCCATGTGCACCGTTTGCACAGTGACCCCACTACAGCCGCCTGGAGCAACACACTCCATAATATGGTAATATTAGAAGTTGTGATAGAGAGATATCCAAGGTCAACTCCTCCTCCTTATAGCTCCAAGTAATTTATTCTCCTTGTGATGTATTTCATTGTCCACAATCTGTTCCAGGTTAGGTGTATAACTCAGACCACTAATGGAAATGCTCATTATTTACCTCACAAGCATTTATTCTAGTCGGGTGAGATTGGACAAGCTCATTTAGGGCAGTAAATCCAATCTCTGTAAGAGAAAATTACTCTCAAGTACAGAAGCAATTGTTTATTCACTACATCTGGCTTGGAGCTTTACATGAAATGTGTATTAACTGCAGTCAGAGTCACCTCCTTCCTCTCCAGGCTGGAGTCATGTATATAATGTTTACCTGTCACCCTAAAGTAGAGAAAGTTCACACACATACCACAGACACCAATTGCACAGATTGAGGTGGTGTACAAACAGCTTGTCTTTCCTTCGTCCTACCTCAAGCCAGGTCGTAAGAATTCATCCACTGAAGTCACAACATTCTTGAGGGATACAAGCGCAATGACAGGCAATTGGAATCTACACATTGGGGTTAGCCTCTCGGCCTAGGAGAGGTATACAGCCACAAGAGTTTATTCTTTTGGTTCCTATTAACTGGGAAACTGAACATTGGGACTGTGGCTGAAGACATTTCTTTGCAGAAGGAACACTTTGAGCAATCAGGGGAAAGTTAAGTGTCCCTTCTGCCTATGTTTGTGGGAAGTGCATTGAGCTGCATCTCCTCTCAAATTACATGGAGTGATAGTTGGACTCACTGAGGACCTGCAGGAGACAGAGGGTGTCATAGACAATAGGTTCTGGGAGGTGATCACACTTTCAGGTTCAAACAGATAGCTGGATAACTGCTATGAAAGGCAGGAAGAGAATCCCTCCTTGAACCAATATACCAGTTTGGCTATTGTTTGGGGAATGCTTAACCTATTGGAAGAAAATAGCAACAGTATCCAGATTATTGGCATCACAACTAGTATTACTGTTAACAAAATGGTGGGGCAGTATTGCTGTGTTGGGCTGAAGGACCTGTTTTTTATGGTGTAAGTTCTATGAATGTATGACCTTGCAATAAATGGTCATTAAAAAATATCAATGATGCCACGAGAAGCATAATTTTACCACAAGCAGCTATATTGAATGGTTTAAAGAAGAAAACAGGTAAACAAAATAATTACTACAAATTTCTGACTCAATTTTGTGATGAATTCAGGATTCTTTCTTGCCTTTCAGATTTGCAATGGCTGTTTGTTTGTATGTGTCTCCAGGTACAGCCTGACTCTGTGGCAGGGATCAATTGATGTCATTACTGTGGAAGATCTTTTATTCTTCAGAGACAACAGCAACATTGAACAGATCTATTACGATATTTATGAACCAGTTTTGTCAGAATTCAAACAAATTGCATGTATGCCTCGTTTCTTTAATTTACCTTCTTTCTAGCTACATTGCACACCTTTCCTTAAAATTGCTAGCTATGTCCAGCCGTTGAAACAAATTCACAAATTTAAGTTTATTAATTTGAGGAAAGGTCGTCAAGATTCTAGTCACAAGTTTCTTACTCTAGTACATAGAACAATTTATGTGGCAAATTACATTGGAACCTAACCTCTCAAACCACTTTTCAGCATTAACTATCTGCATTTTTACATGTGGGTCTTTGGTAATAGTACCATAATCTTCAATTGCTGCCTCAATCTTGCCCTGAAAATGGTGGTGTTATATCACCTTCTTCAACAAGTCAAAACCTTGAGAGACAGTGCTGTGAGATGTGAAATTTCACCATTTTAACAGAGTAATAAAAAAAAAACAATGTATTTCTATGTTAGAGTGTTTCACCACTGAATTTTATATTTATGCTCTTGCAAGATTCATCCTCGCTCTGGATGAGGGTTGGGGAAGGAATTAAGAACAATCTTTATTTAAAAATAAAATTTGATGTTTTTCAATCTAATTAATGTATTTTCATTGTGTGCAGTGCAAACAAATAGAAGACGAAGGTTTTACTCTGGTGGGAACCTATTGGACTATTTTCCCCATTATGATCTTGAAGAACTGCAGATCCAATGGTTTGATATTGGAGCCACATTTTTGGACTTAACAGAAATTCTTCAAGGTAAGTAAGTCCTCTGAAATCAACAAAATGTGTTCAGATTTTGAGCCACTCATACTTCAGATACCAGACAAAAAATGATCAGAATGAAAACAAGGATTGTTAAACCCAGTATTAGCTTTGAGCCTTCATACAAAAAAAATTACAGAAAAATGTTCACAAACAATTATTTTACCTTGTACGATGGAGATCTTGAGAAGTGAAACACGAAAGTCAGCAGATGCTTCAGCAGGTCTCACATCATCCATAGGAGATAAAGGTATACACAAACTACCGATTTTTCGGGCCTGAGTGTGGTGCATTGTGACCCAGAATCAGACACATATAAAGATAAAGGCTGTACAACAGGCTTTAATCCACAAAGACTTCCACAGAGCCAGGCTGGCTGTGCTGCAGCAACTCTGAGTGAGGCCTCAGGAGGCTGGCGCAGGCTTATATCCCGGAGGGTGATTGACACCTGACCGGGTGGGACTTGATCCATTCAGGCCAACTTATTGACAGCCGGCCAGGTGTTGGCCTGTCCCCTTACACTCCTGCAGGTACAGAGATTGTCCCTTGCAATTGACTGATGGTGTACCACCACATTCATCCCCTTCTTTAAAATTCTCTGGGGGGGGGGCAGTAACAAGGAATCGCACCCACTATGTACATACAATATTTACAGGTTGAGACGACTCAGCGGTTGCCGGGGTCTCTGTGACCATCGTAGGACTGGCTCCTGGTCACTGGTCACAGGGGAAGTGGGAGGGCTGGCAGCAGGGGTGTGTGTGGCTGGTGTGGTGTCGCGCGGAGGGGTGGCCAGGGTCGACGTATGCGGGTCGTATTGGATGGGTGGGGGGGCGGGTTCATCTCCTAAGGCTGAAGCAGGCCCCTGATGGTCAAGGAGGCCCTGCATGCCCCATAGCTGCCTGGGGATGGGGGTGTATGCCTGGTCAGTGTCGTCCTGGATTGGAGGGTGCTCCTGCTGGTGCCAGTGTCCTCCCTGCAACTGCCGAACCTAACTTAAGCATAGTTATGGTTTGCATGAAGGAAGAAAACCTGCTCCACCAGGGCTTCGGCCTTGTGTGTCCATACATGCTTATGCAGAAGCACCAGACCCGGGGACGTGAACCATGCTGGGAGAGACATTCCAGTCACCGACCTCCTGGGGAATGAGAACAGGCGTTTGTGAGGGGTCTCGTTGGTAGCCATGCACAGTAGTGACCGAATGTCATGGAGCGCCTCGGGCTGGGCGTCTTCCCAGTACTCAATGGCCCACCCTTTTGACCTGAGAGCCAGGAGGACTGCCTTGCAGCCCACCCCATTCTCACTTTCCACTTGCCAATTGCCTCTCAGGTTATAGCTTGTTGTACAACTGGTCGCGATGCCCCTCGCCATCAGGTACTGGCGCAGCTTGTTGCTCATGAAACTAGACCCCTCGATCACTGTGGATGAAGGCGGGGTAGCCAAACATGACGAAAATCTGCCCAAAGGCCCTGATGACGGTGGCCGTGGAGGAATCCGGACAAGGGATGGCGAAAGGGAAGCATGAGTGCTCGTCCACTACCGTGAGGAAGTAGACGTTTCGGTTCGTGGAAGGCAGGGGCCCTTTGAAGTCCATGCAAAGATGCTCGAAGGGGGTGGGGGGGTGGAAGAAGCGGGGTTTACATGCCGCACAGACCCGACAGACCCCTGACATGCCTGATGGTGTACAGCAGATTTTAGGACTTAACAAAATGGTACAACTGGGTGACACTCGGATGGCAGAGGGACTCATGCAATGCCTGCAACCTGTCATCATGCATAGACACGCAGGTGCGAGAGAGGGCATCAGGGGAGTCGTTAAACTTCCTGGGGCGGTACTGGATGTCATAGCTGTAGGTTGCCAGCTCGACTCTCCAGCGCAGGATCTTGTCGTTCTTGATCTTGCTCTTGTGGGTAGTGTTAAACATGAACGCCACAGCCCGCTGGTCTGTGAGGAGCGTGAATCTCCTGCCGGCCAAGTAGTGGCACCAGTGGAGGACCGCTTCTAGAATCGCCTGGGCCTCCTTTTCAATGGCGGAGTGCCCTAGCTCGGAGCTATGGAGGGCCCTGGAGAAGAAAGCGACGGGGTGCTCCCCTTTGGTTGAGGGTAATAGCGAGGGCCACTTCAGAGGCATCACTCTCCACCTGGAAGGAGGAGTCCTCATCCACAGCCTGCATCGTGGCGTCCGCAATGTCTTGCCTGATGCGGGTGAAGGCTGCCTGCGCCTCAGATGGGAGGGGAAAAGTTGTAGCTTGGGCCAGTGGGTGAACTTTGTCCGAGAAGCAAGGGAACAAGGCCCAGGCACCTGCGGAAGGCGTTTAGCATGGGGGGGGAGGGGTAACTCCACTAATGGGTGCATCCTTTCCGGATCTGGGCCGACAACTCCATGGGCCATTAAGTACCCCAGGATGGCGAGGCGGGTGGTGCTGAACACACACTGATCCTTGTTGTAAGTGAGGTTCAGCTCCGTGACCCTCTGGAGGAATTTTTCCAGGTTAGCATCTTGGTCCTGCTAGTCACGGCCACAGATAGTGACGTTATCCAGATACGGGAACGTTGCCTTCAGCTTGTGCTGGTCTACCATGCGATCCATCTCCCACTGGAAGATGGAGACCCCGTTTGTGACCCCAAAAGGAACCCGGCAGAACTGGTACAGGCGCCCGTCCACCTCAAAGGCAGTGTAGGGCTTGTCCTTCGGGTGGATAGGGATTTGTTGATACGCCGACTTCAGGTCAATCGTGGAGAAAACCCGGTAGCGGGCTATCTCATTGACCATGTTGGCAATCCTCGGTAGGGGGTAAGCATCCAGCTGGGTGTACCGATTAATGGTCTGGCTATAATCCATTACCTATCTCGGCTACACCATTTCATCGGATGCAAGGATCGACAACGAGATAGACAACAGACTCACCAAGGCAAATAGCGCCTTTGGAAGACTATACAAAAGAGTCTGGAAAAACAACCAACTGTAAAACCTCACAAAGATAATCGTATACAGAGCCGTTGTCATACCCACACTCCTGTTCGGCTCCGAATCATGGGTGCTCTACCGGCATCACCTACGGCTCCTAGAACGCTTCCACCAGCGTTGTCTCTGCTCCATCCTCAACATTCATTGGAGCGACTTCATCACCAACATCGAAGTATTCGAGATGGCAGAGGCCGACAGCATCGAATCCACACTGCTGAACATCCAACTGCGCTGGGTAGGTCACGTCTCCAGAATGGAGGACCATCGCCTTCCCAAGATCGTGTTTTATGGCGAGCTCTCCACTGACCACCGAGACAGAGGTGCACCAAAGAAGAGGTACAAGGACTGCCTAAAGAAATCTCTTGGTGCCTGCCACATTGACCACTGCCAGTGGGCTGTTATCGCCTCAAACCGTGCATCTTGGCGCCTCACAGTTCGGCAGGCAGCAACCTCCTTCGAAGAAGACCGCAGAGCCCACCTCACTGACAAAAGAACAAAGACTTCCACAGAGGCAGGCTAGCTGTGGCTGCAGCAACTCTGAGTAAGGCCTTGAGAGGCCGGCGCAGGCTTATATCCTGGAGGGTGATTGACACCCGACCGGGTGAGGCTTGATCCATTCAGGCCGACTGATTGACAGCTGGCCAGGTGTCGTCCTGTCCCCTTACACTCCTGCAGCTACAGAGGTTGCCCCCTGCAGTAGGCCGGTGGTGTACCACCACACTGAGTTCTTCTTTAAGGTATGGAAAAAGCAGGCAGTGTCGATGAAGACTTAAATGTTCTGCTATCCTATCTTTGTGGAGCAGCCAATTTATAAACTCACATTTATTGTTCCTCCACACTGAATCTTACACTCCTGCAGAAAGTTTTCACTAAAGAATTTTTTGCCATTTGATTTCTTCTAAATTTCTTACCCGTCATGACAATGACATTATCCCATTTCAAAATTCATGCGACACAATGATCTCTGAGGAAATTCAGTGAGCAATTTTGTGCAGTGCCTCACCATTAAAGGAAAACGGCATAAACGGCCACCAACTCTGCCTTAACAACAACCAGAGGAAGTTACCTTCCCCCCCTATAATCTTCAGATTTGTACTCCGATCTCAAGGTATAATGTGCCATGCATAGAGTCAACCCTGTGCAGTGCAACCTGATTATCATCTTCATTAGAGCTGCTCTGTTTTTGTTTTTTTGCTTATTTTCCTGGGAAAATGGAATAGGCCTCAGATCCTAATTGTGATAAGCACCAGAGAACAACAAAAATATCAGTCTCTTGGAAAAATCATGCAAACAGAATATAGATGAAAGTGTTTACATTCTAAATGTCATATTATGTGACAATAATGGCACCTTTACCACTTTAAAAAATCTGACCAGAGATCCTAATTCTATTGCACAAAGAATGTGGATCCTCCTTATTCTTTGCCAGTAGCTTTATGGCATTTTCTCTTACCGACCAATCCTCTCCCATCACGCCCACAAAAAATCACACCTAGAACAGTAGGTCTCAAGATAATTATGGATTAGGGTCTTCAGGTTAAGATTTTAAATTGGGGAAAGGCTGATCTGAAGGAAATGTAAAAGGATCAGAAAAATCATCGGCTAAGGTTGTTTTATGGCTAAGAAGTTCTCTGTACGTGCAAGACCTACAAAGGTGAAAATTTGAGAGCAGAGTTTGTATTTTCCTGTAAGGATCAAAGCCAAAGTTAACATGCACAGGGAACCTGGGTTTTTTGAGGGATATGGGGGATATGGTTAAGGGAGAGGTGTACAGAAGGTATAAGCAAATGAGGTAATTGAGGAGTATAAAAAAATGCAGGAAAAGAATTTGAGGGAAATCAGGAGGGCTGAAAGAAGACAAGGTTGCTTTGGCAAACAAGATAAGGGGAAATTCTAAGGGTTTCTACAGGCATATTAAGAACAAAAGGATAGTAAAGGATAAAACTGGGCCTGTTGAAGATCAGAGTGGTCGACTGTATGGAGCCAGAAGAAATGGGTGGGAGATCTTAAATGGGGTTTTCACATCTGTATTCACTCAGCAAACTAGTACAGAGTCTAGGGAAGGAAAGCAAACAAGCAGTGTGGTCATGGAACCTATACAGATTAAAGAGGAGGAGGTGCTTGCTATTATATTCCCTTGGACCTTGAGGGTGGCTGGTGCAGAACATGGAGGAGCCCTGGCAGATATATTTAAAATGTCCTTAGCCATAGGTGAGGGGCTGGTTGCTTGGAGGGCAGCTCATATTGTCCAGTTGTTTAAACAAGGCTCCAAAAATAATCCAGGAAATTATAGGCTGGTGATCTTGACATCAGTCGTAGGTAAGTTATTGGAAGGTGTTCTAAAAGATAGGATATACAAGTACAGTATATGGATAGTTGGGGTCTGATTAGGGATAGTCAACATGGCTTTGTGTGTAGTAGGTAGTATTTAACAAATCTTGGGAGTTTTTTGAGGAGATCAGGAATTTGATGAAGGAAGGCCTGTGGATATTGTCTATCTGCACTTTAGTAAGGCCTTTGACAAGGTCCCACGAGAGGCTAGTCAGAAAGGTTCAGTCACTCTGTGTTTATGATGAGGTAGTTGATGTAACATCAATAATTCTCAAAAGGGTGAGTCGTGAAACAATCAGGCTTTTAATAGCTAAAGTCAGGAACATTATCACACAATCATCCACCACCCTGACTGATCAGAGCAAATGTAAAAGGGCAGCCTGCAAGGGGCTATAGGTAGGATCAGTCTTGGGAGGCGTGTCCAGTCAGTAGCAGCCAATCATAGTATAACAATGGTGTGCCTTAAATTATTGGTGCTGAGTCCATTGATGTTTGTCAATGATCTAGAGGATGTGATAAATTGGATCAACAAGTTTGCAGGTGACACAAAGTTTGGAGGTGTTGAAGACAATGAGGAAGGCTTTTGAAGTTTGCAGAGGTATCTGGACCTGCTGGAAAAATGGGTTGAAAAATGGCAGATGGAATTTAATGTAGACAAATGTAAGATGTTGCATTTTGGAAGGACAAACCAAGAAAGGTCATATGCAGTAAACAGTAGGGGCCTGAGGAGTGCAGCAGAACAGAGGGATCTGGGAATACAGATACATAATTCCCTGAAAATGGTGCCACAGGTAGATCTTATGGCATATTGGCCTTTATAAATCAAAATACTGAGGATAGGAGTTTGGATGTTATGGTAATGTTGTACAAGATATTGGTGAGGCCAAATATGGAGCATTGTGTGCAGTATTGGTCATCTAACTACAGGAAAAATATCAATAAAATTGAAAGAGTGCAGAGAAAATTTACTCTGATGTTGCTGGGACTTGAGAATCTGAGTTACAGGGAAAGGTTAAACAGGTTAGGACTTTATTCTCTGGAGCGTAGAAGAATGAGGGGAGTTTTGATAGAGGTATACATGGTGGGTATATAGAAAGTGCAAGTAGGCTTTTTCCACCAAAGTTAGGTGAGATACAAACCAGAGGACATGGGTTAAGAGTAAAAGCAGATGTTTATAGGTATAGGTAAAGGTTCCATTATTCCCACATAATACTACATTTAGAATGGAAAATACATGAAATTCTTCATGCAGATAGTGGTGGGAGTATGGAACAAACTAACAGCTGTAGTGGATGTGGGCTCAATATCAACATTTAGAAAATATTTGGACAGGTACATGGATGGGATGGATATGGACTGGGTGCTGGTCAGTGGGGTGAAGCAGAAAAAGTTTAGCACTGACTAGAAGGGTTGAATAGTCTGATTTCTGTTCTGTAATGTTCTATGGTTCTAACATGCATATTGGTCAGTAATATTGATTAAGACCTCAAATTACCAGATTTACATTTCCAATTTTTTCTTTAAATTTAATTTTCACAGGTTGAGCTCAACCTTGCAGGTAGATTCATAACCTGATAACCCTGTGATTGTCTCATTCAAATGGTCATGTTGCATATGGTTGAAGGAAACTGTTCCATCAAGAACTTAGGCAAAACAAGTTTTGTCAGGAAGATCTATTATCACAGTCTTAGAATTAAAAGATACCCATTTAAAACTGAGATGAGGAGAAATTTCTTTAGCCAAAGGGTTATGGATTTGTGGAACTCGTTGCCAGCTGTGGAGGCAGGATCATTGGGGGAGTTTAAGGAGGAGATAATAGGTATTTAATTAGTCAGGGTATCAAAGGAAATGGGGAAAAGACCAGAAATTGAAACTAGAAGTAAGAATGGTTTAGCTCAGGTTGGAGCTGCGGAGCAGATTCGATAGGCCAAATGGCTTACTTCTGTTCCTTTATTTTGTGATCTATTAGCCCATGTAGAGAGCTGGAATTTTACCAGAATGTTGTGATCTGCTCTCACGTTCATCCTAAAACCATCAAATTCTATTCCCCGCTTGAATTGTCTTTGATGGAGAGAATCCTGCGGCTTTTAAATGTACATTTTATTTATCAGATTGCAGAACAGTTCCAAACAGGCTACAATGCCACTAATAGTTCTGTCACACTAAACTTTTGATGGACCAGGAAAAAACAGTAATACTTTCAATGTCTTACAAGTAAACAAGCTACTAAAAGTTATGGAATGAAAATGATATATGCTGTAAATACTCATTGGGTCAGGTAACATCTGGGGTGAGAACAGAGCACAGTTAATGCTTAAGGTTGATTCTCAGATGCTGGATATTTCCAGCACTTTAAGTTTCAGATTTCTAGTGTTTGCAGTTTTTTGCTTTATAATTATGCATAGGGAAAGGGGGTTGTGGTTGGAGTGATACAGTGGTGCAGCGAGTAGAACTGTCGCCTCACAGCTCAGGTTCAATCCTGACCTCCAGTTTTGTCTGTGTGGAGTTTGCATCTTCTCTGGGTGAGTGTGTGTGGGTTTCCTCCCACATCCCAAAGATATGAAGGTTGTTAGGTTAAATAGCTGCTTTAAATTGCCCTTGGTGTTTAGTTGAGTGAAGTTGAAGGGAATACAGGAAGGTATTAATGAGAATTTATGTAGGAATGTATTTCCATGTGATCCAGCATGATCGAGATAGGCAGAAGTGGCCAACTTTTATGTCATGATGAAATATGACAATATGGTAGAAATGGGGAGGCAGAAAGGCAACTTTCTCCAATCGGCATATAATAAGAAATGAAGATGTCATTCAAACCCATGTAGGTCAAAGAATATACACTTTACTCATCAGATCCCAGGATTTGCATTGTCATTCTAATAATTCCCACAAAAGGACATTTTCTGGACCAGCTGACCAAATACAGAAATATTCAACACTATTTGTTAAGATGAACTAGAGCATGTAATACAGTTATATCCTTGGCTTGTCACCTCCACTTCACAGCCAATGAATAGGTCAATAATTTCACCTTCCATTATTACCCAAAGACTAAGTTTATTTTGCATGGTTGAATATTGTCTGGGTGTGGTTACATTTTAAAACT
Organism: Narcine bancroftii; assembly: GCF_036971445.1. NCBI lineage: Eukaryota > Metazoa > Chordata > Chondrichthyes > Torpediniformes > Narcinidae > Narcine > Narcine bancroftii. The sequence goes on from NC_091473.1 coordinate 81,110,839, forward strand.
GAAAACAAAAGCTTGTGAACAACGTAAATATTCTTATTTCAATCTGTTAAGGAAACACTGGAGGAATGCTCATTCTGAATGTGAGGAGTGAAAGCAGTGGTATTCCAATGGTGGAAAGTTCTAAACCTGGATCCAAATTCTCTTTGAAATCAGTTCTAAAGCAGATCTTACTTTCATCGAACATGTGGGGCATTTACCTGAAGATAAAATCCTCACAGGCATTGGGTCCAACTCTTTATCAGCTTCGTCAACTTTACACAACACACCTTCTTCATGTACCTGTCTGGATCAGCATGGATCTCTCTTACGGCAGCTTTAGCACCCCTGGATATATTGAAGGACGCCAATTCATCAATACTATAAATAAAATATTTTCTTTTGTAACAATAGCTCCAAGTTGGCCAGCTGAAGCACTTACTCATGGTTACACACAGCCATTAGTGGAAGACATGCTGAGTCTTTGTCAGGGATTGTGGCAAATGGTGTCTTTCCAGCTTCAAGCTGTAGCTTTGTCTAAATCGTGGCAGGCAGCTATTGAAATGCTGCAGGCTTCTTCCAGCTACACTCTCACAGTGGAACACCTCCATTCACAAGGCACATACACGGAAGGGTTTCAAGGGCTGATCAACGTCCGATTGCTCAGCAGTCAACGGATTTACTACCGCTTACCTCCAGATTATAGAAATAATTTTGAGATTGACATTTTAACTTCATAAAAACTGGTTTCCTATGCTCTGTATTCACAACCATTCATTCCTGCCTTTTAGCTAAGCAAGACATTCACAAGTCTCAAATCAAAATGGCTTTTAAAAGAACCACTGAATTGGTTGGTTAAAACAGAGTACAGTTCCAAGAGTCGCTATTTTAACTTTCATTAGTTTAATAAATGTCAGTAATCATGCTTTTGACCTCAGAGGTATTTTGTGGACAATGATTGTAAAAGTTTGTTGAATAAGCTGTTAGGTCCAGAAGGTTGACATGCATTATAATGAATTATCCAGGCCAATTTTTTTCACTCAGCAAGCAATGTTCCCTCAAATATTTAGTAGTCAGTGTGCGCAAAAATCTTAGGTTGTGCATATTTTTGTCCTGGGTCAAAAGTATGTGTACATTGCACACTTGTGCAAATGTAGACTTGAAATTGTTTCAAGATAATTTCGGCACAGCCTATCTTTCACACCTAATAAAACTATATTGGTCTGTTTTAATATAATACAAGTATGATTGCATTCTACAAGGTATAAGTATTAATTACTACATTAGGTAACTATCCTTTTGTGTGCACATTCATTTCTTTTGTGCACTGGTTGCAAAATGTGGACAGCTTAGAGGGAACAGGGTCAGCAAGTTACAATCCTAGTTGACAAATTGTCCTCAACTGCAGAAGCTGTGGTCATTTTTGGCTCTTCTACCTTTGTGGGATAACGTGAAATGAAAGCTATTGCCTCAATATTTCTAATTTTCAATGGAAGCAGCTTTTGGCTTGCTGAAACAATTGAATGGTCTCTCCTTTCTCTTCACCAAGAAATCAAACACTGAAGCTATCTCTTAGAACATGCCTAAAAGCTATAGCTGGGCAGAGTGAAAGTAGCCAAGTTCATCTTTTCTGACTCCAGAATTTTATAGAACAGCAGATTTATACTGCAAGAAATATATTTTTTATTTCATTCACACTCATAGACCTGGACCTCCCTCATCATCATTATGTTCCGATGAGAGGCCTGGATATAACTGAAGGAAATTAATTCAGACATAGAAGAGCAGTTAAAGCACTTTGTGCAATCTAAATCGTACTTGATCATTGATAGTTTTCACCAGACATGCAGTTAAGAAAAGATATTCTAGTTCTTAGCCTTTAGTAGATGCATAAATAGTAACCACTTGCTTGATCACAAATCATACTGCACAAAGCTATTTTGAGATAGAAATCGGTGACAATAATTTGCATTCATGTCCAGAAAATAAATTCTATATTAGCAAATGTTAAAGTCTTGAAGCTATTGAATATAGTTAGACATCTAGAACGATGCTTACAAATAGTTAATGGCTTGCAGCTCAGAATGCTGTTACTGATGTTTACAGAAAATTATAGAGACTGCAATATGTACACTTGTGAGATGCAGTCAATTCAAAAAAGATAATGACATCATAGGGAAAATGTTATCTTGCCAATACAGTATTACAAGTTTAAAAACTTCACAGGGGTACAACAAAAATGTAGCAGCTGGGATAAGGCACAGATTTTGACAAAAGGATTTGGGACTCTCCCACTACAGGCCTACATATGAATCTTATTTCAATCAATTCTGAAATTAAGTGATTAATTTTACATTGTATTCATTAATTGTTGTCATTCCCAAACTAATACCAAAGCAATATAAATGTATAATTTGAGCAATTGGCTCATTTCCTCATTCACAACTGGCATTAAAGAATATTTGAAATAAGTCAAACAGGCCAACTAACCCAGTTCGAGTTATTTGCATCAAAGAAAGGAATGTGAATTTAAATTGTTGTGCACAGTACAACCAATTATGGTATCAAAAACATTATAGTTCAGGAACAGGTTTATAAATTAAAGACCTGCATGACAGTAAGTAGAAAGGACATTTTTGGAAGCCAATTTTTTTTAAAATCACACGAACAACTTCCAATAATCTCCATAATTTTTAAACCTTACCTGGATCCACTTTGAATACCTTCCCAGCACTGTTCCCCATCAGTCCATCTGTTACAAAATCTCCAACCATGATAATTCCAGTTTTCCTGGATGATCATTCATCTTCCATCCACTATCAACATCTGAAGATCAAAAATGTCCAGCTATTTTCCGAGAACCCCTTGGGACTGTCACTCATTTCACTTCCTCCAACAGGTGTTTGAACCTGTCTTCACCAACTTCCACCAGCATGATAATCATCTGCATCCCATCCCTCTGCATTCTTCCCCTTGGAATCCAGTCATGTTTACCATCCTCCACTGGTAGCTATACTGACAGATTCCCAAAGTTAGGAACATTTCCCTGAATCTCTCCACATCAAAAATCCTTTTCAACTTGTTGACATCAGGAAATGGTAACACAAGCATTTGAGCATCATAGGGGCCTGTCAAATCCCAATCCAAAAGTTGCTGATTGAAAACAGCAACTTGGACATCATTTTCCTCTTCAACTACATACAGTGCCCTCCATGATGTTTGGGACAAAGACATTTTTTTTTTCCTTTTGTAATTAATGTGCATGTTCCAGATTTTATTCAAGACCTAAATAAATACTTTGTTTATGTATTCACAAGAGAAAAGGATCTTGATCAGAGTGATGTCAAAATTGAACAGGCCTGTGTGCTGGACAATGTGGAGATTAAAGAAGAGGAGGTGTTGAATCTTCTTAAAAACATCAAGATTGATAAATCCCCAGGGTCAGATGCGATATACCACAGGTTGCTTTGGGAAGTGAGAGAAGAGATAGCTGGGGCAGTAGCAATGATCTTTAAATCTTCTTTGGCTACAGGGGAAGTGCCGGAGGATAGGAGAATGGCAAATGTAGTCCCCTTGTTTAAAAAAAGGTAATAGGATAGAGCTGAAGGTTTTTGTAGGTGACAAGAGGATATAAACAGGATGCAGAGTTGGGCAGAAAAGTAGCAGATGGAGATGAATCCAGATAAGTGTGAGGTGATGCATTTGGAAAGGATAAACCAGAAGGGTGAGTACACGGTTAATGGTCAGTTACTTAAGAAAGTGGATGAACAGAGAGACCTTGGGATTCAAATCCATACATCCCTCAAGGACACCACACAGGTTGATAGGATAGTTAAGAAGGACTATGAGATGTTGGGCTTCATTAATAGGGGGACTGAGTTCAGGAGTGGAAAGGTTGTGTTGCAAGTCTACAAATCTCTGGTCAGTATTGTGTTCAGTTCTGGTCACCTCATTGTAGGAAGGATGTGGAAGCTATGGAGAGGATGCAGAGCTTTACCAGGATGTTACCTAGATTGGAAAATAAGTCTTATGAGGCAAGGTTAGCAGAGCTGGGACTTTTCTCTTTGTAGCATAGAAGGATGAGAGATTATGTGAGAGGCATAGACAGGGTGGACAGCCAATGCTTTTTACCCAGGGCAGGAATAGCAAACATTAGAGAACACATCTACAAAGTGAAGAGAGGAAAGTTAGGAGACATCAGGTAAAGCTGTTTTTTTTGGTATATAAATAGAGTTGTGGGTGCCTGGAATACCTTACCAGGGATGGTGGTGGAGGCTAAAAATTAGGGACTCTTAGGCTTTTCACACTTGACCACTCCTAACTGGGACAATGAATGCTTTCACACTTGCAAGGAGCCATCCCTGGGGTTAGGACTGTTCTACCTTATACTGGTGATGTCATGACGCATCGAGTGATGGTGAACCTGCCCTAAATCCTGATCAATGTATTATGATCTTGTATTTGAACAAAATTAATCATGCCTAATTATTATATAATTAAGCTTTATATACAGCACAGTATGAGCCCTTGTTGTTGTGCTAACCTATATAACTCTTGGACCATGGGAAAGTGCTAGCAATAAATAGCAATAGTGGACAATTTTTAAAGAGCATGGGGAAGTTGGTGGCACTATATAGTGCACAATTTGTATAGCGTGAGATAGTTTGTAGTGTTATAGTACACAATTTATATAGTGTGGGAACGCTAGTAGCACTATTGTGTACAATTTATAAATGGCACGGGGTAAAAGCAATGACAGATCTGCCCTCCCAGAATTCCATGCAGCAGAGAAAGGGCTGCATGCATGGAGCATTCATGGAGGGGTTTCTCTGCCACACAGCATTCTGGTAAGTCAGGTCAAACATTGCTTTCCCCCCCCCCCCCCACAGTCTTTATAAATTGTGCGCTATAGCACTACCAACTTTCCCATGTGTTTAAAAATTGCTATTTATTTCATCTCTCTCTGCGACTTTCCCTTAGCAAAGTTTATACCTTCATTTTCATCTTTTCTTCCTTCATGTTCCTGCACTCATGCAAAAACTTGGGGTGAATTCAATACCACAATGCAATTACCCATTTTACACTTGCAGATTCCAGGGATTGTACTAAGGGTCGAGGCTGTCAATCCCCGGCATGAGATGACGTCATCTGATGCCAGCGTTGAGCTGATTTTGCTTTCACACTAGACACTTTAAAGGCCGATTGGCGGATAATTCCTGGGATCACTTGCAAGTGTGAAAGGGGCTATAGACAGGCACATGGATGAAATAAAAATAGAGGGTGATGGGATAGGTAGGGTTTAGTACTTTTTTTAAAGGAACATATGGGTCGGCACAACATTGAGGGCTGAAGGGCCTGTTTTCTATGTTTTATATTTGCTTTGGTTTGAACAGGTTGAAATTACAGCACTTTTTAGAAATAATCCCTCATTTCAGGGCACTATAATGTTTGGGACATTTGATTTCACGGGTGATTACTCAGGTATGTTTAATTGCTGAATTAGTGCAGGTACAAGAGAGCTAGGCTTGCTTCTAAGATTTTGATGACCCTTGGAGTCTGTAGTTGCCACTTTTCAACATGAGGACCAAAGTTGTTCCAATGCAAGTCAAAAAGCCATTCTGAGGCTGAAAAACAAGAATAAAATAGTAAGAGATGTCGCCCAAACCTTAGGATTACCAAAATCACCAGTTTGGAATGTTATTAAAAGAAAGAGTGCACTGGTAAGCTCAAAAATCAGAAAGGGACTGGTATTCCAAGGAAGATCTGCACTTCTGATGAGAGAAGAATTCTCATCATAATGAAGAAAAATCAACAATCGTATGTCCAACAGATCAGAAACACTCTTCGGAATGCAGATGTGGATGTGTCATTGACCACTGTTTGCTGAAGTCGATAAACAGAAATACAGAGGGTACACTGCAAGATGCAAACCACTATTAGCCACAGAAAGGATGGCCAGATTATAGTTTGACAAGAAGTATTTAAAAGAAGCTGCAGAATTCTGGAAAAAGTTTTTGTGAATAAATGGGGCCAAGATTAACCTGTATCAGAGTGATGGCAAGAGTAAAGTGTGGAGGCGTAAAGGAAATGCCCAAGATCCAAAGCATATCACCTTTGCCATGGTTTACATCTTGCCGTGCAACCTCTATTTCTGTTCATGATTTTGGAGATTTTTCTTCATTAAGATAAGAATTCCTCTGTCATCAGCAGTGGAGGTCTTCCCTGGAAGACAAGACCCTTTCTGATTACTGAGCTCACCAGTATGTTCCTTCTTGATTATGCTCCAAACTGTTGTTTTTGGTAATCCTAAAGTTTGGATGATGTCTCTTGCTGCTTTATTCTGGTTTTCCAGCCATATAATGGCTTCTTTGACTTACATTGGAACAACTCTGGTCCTCATGTTTAAAAATGGCAATGACAGACTCCAAGGGTGATCAAAAGCTTTGAAGCAAGCCTAGCTCTCTTATACCTGTACCAATGAAGCAATTAAACATACCTGAGTAATCACAAAGACCTGTGAAGCCAAATATCCCAAACATTAAGGTGCCCTGAAATGAGGGGACTACATATTAAAAAGTGCTGTGATTTCTACATGGTCAAACCAAAACAAATACAAATAACCTTCAATAAAATCTGGAATGTGCACTTTAATTACATGTGAATTATTTGATTACAAATTTAAAACTGTGACCACAGGGGAAAATAAAGGAAAAAAAAAGTGTATTTGCCCCAAACATTATGGAGGGTACTGCAGTTCCTCAACTACATATACAGGATCTTGAACTAGAGCCTAGTGCCAACTACTTGTTGACTGAAATTGCAAATACATTATTAGCCCCGGTGATTGAATTTAAGCAATCTTGCAACTTACTAAATGCACACCTTCCAAAAATAATACTAGGCAGTAGGTCATTGCAACAATACATTCAACAGTCATTTTGGCCACTCCCTCATATTTCATTATCTCACTGTGGTCTTTTAATAAAACACTTGTCACATTACCACTGATGTTATGTCAGTGAAACAGCATTTAATGTTCAATTTGTAATAAATGTTTTTGATATCTTTGTTTCTAGCCAAATGATTTTTATAATAGGCCATTGCATTCTATTCTTGTTTTGGAAAGGCTTTGATTTTTTTTAAATAAATCAATAAACTATATAATCATGCTCAAGTGTTTTAACTCACTAATTTAAATGACAAAAATTCATTCATAGCTTTCACCATAGTGAATCTTTGCAAAAAGTTGTGATCAATTTATAAATGGTAACTTTGACTTGTCATAAACTCCAAAACCAATGGGGCAACATTGGATGAAGATCTACATGAAATCCCGCCCAATGTCATATCACCAAATGGATGGTATCCTTATTTTTTTCAAGAAATTCATTACAAGCTTCAATGATTTTGCATAGATCAGAAGACAAGCCAGTGATGTCACGGGTGATGTACGGCAGAACTTGAGGAGTCACCTGAATGTAATATGTAATCTGAAAAAGTAAAACAAGTTATTGTATTATCCACAGCAGAAACACTACATCCGACAACCTGAGCCCTTTGCATGCACTTGTACTAAAAAGGTGATGTTTAGCCCTTCAAATTTGCTGGGAATTACTTTCAACGGCTAAATTGGAAATTGCAATGGAACAGAAATAGCAAATTCAGCAGATAGCTCCAGGTTTCTTGTGGATCACTCTCTGATTGCTGACATCAGCTACATTTGATTTCTGCACCTCTGCTTTAATTTGGAGATGGGGGATTGAAGTTCAAGGGAAAGAGGGCAACTTGGCCGCATTGCCTGTTACTGATCTCTACTGTAACACTGACAAACAATTCAGGGAATAAAGTTGGCAAACCAGTTCATGCCCAAGCAGCAACACTACATTATAATTGCTTGCACATGCATCAGGATATCTGAAACCCTTAGTTGGTTCCTTCAAAAATTGTGCACTAAAAATAGTGCAGCAAAAGTTGCACTGGGTGTCAGTTGTCAACATCAATTGTTCAGTTTCTTTTCACATTTGTCAATTGTTTGTTAATCGGGTGGAAGTGGGGGAGAGTTTGAAATGAAAAAAATATCAATTAATGTAGCACTGGATCTTGTCTCTCAATGTCATCCCAAAGCAGTTAGAATATAAGGAAAGAAGGAATTCTACAGTATATGACAAATAGAGCAGGCCAATCTAACATGCAGACACGGTGGCAGGCTATGCACATGAGTAGTACAATATAAATGCTTGAACAGAATTTATATTTGAGCCAAAAATTATCATCTGTATCAGTAACTTGTATACAAAATATAAAGAAATTAGGAGCTTTCTCATGAAAAATTAATCCACAGCAATGTAATAAAAATAAATTAGTGATTCATTGTGTTTTTAAGGAACAGAAGGCCATATTGTATTATCCTGCTGTTGAGATGAATTGGGTCTCTTTAAAGCCAAATAATTCTTATGGCCAAATCCAATCCCATTCAGAAGTCATTGTTATTTAGGGTGGAGATCACACTGTTGATGTCTGTGAGAAATCCAACTGCAGATATTATGGCTCCAGTCCTTTCCTTTTCTAAAAGTATTTCCATACATTTCAGACAGTTGGGGAGTGGGAACCAGAATGTGAAGGCAGAGAACAGAGCGGAAGGTGGAAAGGATGACGCAATGGGTTTGTGAGGAAGGACGGGCGGGGGAGGAAGCATAAATGTAGTCAATTGGAGGGTATGAAATGTGTTTATTTCATTGTAAGGAGTATTAGGAATAAAGGACATAGAGCATGGATCAGTACATGGAGTTACAATGTGGCCACATCAGAGACTTGGCTGGCGCAAGGAAAGGATTGGCAGGCACTAGGGTTTAGATAAAAAAACACACAGAAATACTGGAGGAACTCAGCCGGCTCACAACGTCCATAGGAGGTAAAGATATATTACTGACGTTTCAGGCCTGAGCCCTCCTTCAAGGTATAGATGTTTAAAAAGGGACAGGATGGGGTAAAATTGGTGGGGGAGAGGGGGGAGTAGCATTATCGGTCAGAGATAATATCACGGCTGCAGAAAGGGAGAATGCTGTGGTGGGAGAATCTATCGAGTTGTTGTGGGTGGAAGTCAGAAATAGGAAGGGAGCTTTCACTATATTGGGAGCAATCTATAAGACCCCAAATAAACCTTGGAACACTGAAGAACAGACAAGTAGATAGAATTTATAATGGTGCGGAAATTACAGGGTTGTGGTTATGGGAGACTTCAACTTCCCAAATATTGACCAGCACCTCTTTGATTGCAAGAGGAATAGATAGGGTAGAATTTGGCAGGTGTATCCAAGAAGGATATAGTAAGTGAACCAGCCAACTAGAGGAGAGGCCATACTGGATCTAGTGATGGGTAATGAACCTGGTCAGGTGACCACAACTCTCTGAGCTTTAGCTTAGCTATGGACAAGGATAAAAGCGGACAAAATGGTAAAGTGTTTAATTGGGAAAGGGCTAATTACAATGGGATGAGGCAGGAACTTGGGAGAGCAAATTGGGAAAGGATGTTCCCGGGAGAAAGCATGCAGTAATGTGTTTAGGGACCAGTTGCATGGGATTCTGGATAGGTTTGTCCACTGAGACAAGGAAAAGATGGAAGGAAAAGAGAACCGTGGTTGACAAAACATGTGATGCAGCTAGTTTAGATGAAGCAAGAAACATATTAGATTTAGGAAGTAAAAAACAAGGAATCATAAGAATTACATGGTTGCCAGGAAAGAACTTAAGAAAAGTCTGAGGAGAGTTCGAAGGGGGCATGCGAAGACATTGGCAAGTAGGATTAAGGAAATCCCTAAGGTATTCTATGCATACACAATGAACAGAAGGATGACAAGAGGGGACAAAATGTGGTGTAGCCAAGTTTGCGGATGACACCAAATTGAGTGGAAGAGCAAGTTGTAATGAGGATGTGGAGAGTCTGCAGAGGGATATAGTTAAGTTGGATGAGTGGACAAAGGTCTGGCAGATGGAGTACAATGTTAGTAAGTGTGAGGTTATCCACTTTGGCAAGAAAAATAAAAGAGCTGAATATTATTTAAAGGGTGAAAAACTACAGCATGCTGTTGTGCAGAGGGACTTGGGAGTGCTTGTGCATGAATCGCAATAAGTTAAGTTGCAGGTGCAGCAGGTTATTAAGAAGGCAAATGGAATGTTGGCCTTCATCGCTAGAGGAATTGAATTCAGGAGTAGGGAGGTAATGTTGCAACTGTATAAGGTACTGGTGAGACCGCACCTGGAGTACTGTGTCCAGTTCTGGTCTCCATATTTGAGGAAGGATATACTGGCTTTGGAGACGGTCCAGAGGAGGTTTACTAGATTGATCCCTGGGATGAAGGGGTTGACTTATGATGAAAGATTAAATCGTCTAGGATTGTATTCGCTCGAGTTCAGAAGAATAAGAAGAGATCTTATAGAAACATATAGGATTATGAAGGGTATGGATAGGATAGATGTAGGAAGGTTTTTTGAGCTGGCCGGGGACACTAAAATGAGAGGACACAGTCTCAAGATTCGGGGGAGTAGATTTAGGACCGAGATGAGGAAAAATAGTTTTTCCCAAAGAGAAGTGAATGTTTGGAATTCTCTAACCAGGGAAGTGGTTAAGGCTGCCTCATTAAACATATTTAAAATTCGGTTAGATAAATTTTTACATGATAGAGGAATTAGGGGATATGGGGAAAAGGCAGATAGGTGGAGTTAGGTCATAAATTAGATCCGCCATGATCATATTGAATGGCGGAGCAGGCTCGATGGGCCATTTTTGGCCTACTCCTGTGCCTACTTCCTATGTTCCTATGTTCTAAGAGTGAAGGTAGGACCGCTTAAGGATAAAAGAGGCGGAGTAGGTTTGAAAGGTCCTAAATGAGTACTTTGCTTCAGTATTCACAAATAAAAGTGAATTCAGAATAGAACAAGTGTATGTGCTGGACTATGTTGAGATTAAGAAAGAGGAAGCACTAGATCTCCTTCAAAACATTCGGCTAGATAAGTCCACGGGATCAGATGAGATGTACCCCAGGTTGCTGGGAAGGAAGAGATTGTGGGGTATTGGCAATGATCTTTGCATCTTCCTTGGCTGCAGGGGAGGCCTTGGAGGATTGGAGAATGGCAAATGTGGTCCCCTTGTTGAAAAAAATAAGGAGAATCCTCAGAATTGTGGACCCATAAGTTTTACATTAGTGAGTTTTACATTAGTGATTGGTAAAGTATTGGAGAGGATTCTTAAGGACAGGATTACAAGCATTTAGAGAAGTTCAGTCTTCTCAAGGATAGTCAGCAAGGTTTTGTGAGGGGAAAGTCATGTGTCACGAGCCTAATTGAGTTTTTTGAAGAGGTAACAAAAGATGTTGATGAAGATAGGGTGGTAGATGTATATGGATTTTAGTAAGTCATGAGATCCATGGAACCTTCACTTTGTGGATTCAGAATTGGCTTGTAGAAAGCAGAGAGCAGTAGTGGACAGAAAGTATCCAGCCTGGAGGTCAGTGACCAGTGGAGTTCTGCAGGGATCTGTTCTGGGACCCCTGCACTTTGTGATTTTTTTTATATAAATGAGCTGGACGAACAAGTAGAGGGATAGATTAGTAAGTTTGTGGATGATACGAAAGTGGGAAGTTAAAGGTTGTCGTAGGTTACATCAGGATATGGACAGGATGCAGAGTTGGACAGAAAAGTGGCAGATGGTGTGAGGTGATGCATTTTGGAAGGTCAAACCTGAAAGCAGAGTACTTGGTTAATGGTAGGATACTTAACAATGTGGAAGAAAAGAGGTATCTTGGAGTCCAAACCCAAGATCTCTTAAGATTGCTGCGCAGGTTGACAGGACAGTTAAGAAGGCCTATGGGATGCTGGGCTTCATTAGTCAGGGGATTGAATTCAGGAGTTGTGAGGTATTGTTGCAGCTCTATAAATCTCTGGTGGGACCACACTTGGAATATTCTATTCGGTTCTGGTCACCTCATTACAAGAAGGATGTGGAGAGAGTGCAGAGGGGATTTACCAGGATGTTGCTGGAATTGAAAAGTATAGCTAATCAAGCAAGGTTAGTAGAGCTATCGCTTTTTTCTTTGGAGCAAAGAAGGATGAGGGGTCATGTCATAGATGTCAACAGGATTATGAGAGCTAGAGATAAGCACCTTTTCCCCTGGGCTGGAGCAGTAAACACCAGAGGACATCTACTGTATATACAAAGTGAAGGGAGGAGAATTTAGGGGAGACATCAGGGTTAAGTATTTTACACAGAAAGCTGTGGGTGCCTGGAATGCATTGCCAGGGGTGGTGGTGATGGTGGCTGGAACAATTGGGACATTTAAGAGACTTTTAGACAGGCACATAGATTAAAGAAAAATAGAGGGTTATAAGGTAGATAGTTTTTTTTAAAGGTAGGTATTATATAGGTTGGCACACATTGTGGATCAAAAGGCCTGTACTGTTCTATGATAAATTGCAGCCAAGAGATTGGATGAAAGAAAGCTAATGTTGGCACAGGGGTCAAAGAATTGCTGGAGGAACTCAGGAGGTCAGAGAGCATACACAAGTAGAAAGGGTCAGTCAACAATTTAGATCTGGACCCTTTTACTCTTGATAAAGTGTTCAGATCCAAAAATGTTACTTGACCATTTCTACCCATGGATGCTGTTTGACCTGCTATTCCTCTTTCTCCGCTTAAGATTCTAGCATCTACAGCATTTTATCTAATTTTTAGATATCTTGCTTATGCCAATAATGTCCACCTGGAAACTCTCCAAACATAATCTGAAGTCTCTGACGATTTTAAAAAATGACAAGTGGTTGATCCTGGGTCCTCATTCTAACTCTGCCGTGACAGTGCAAGTCACGGCTAGTGCACTTCTCATAGAGAAAGCTACCACAGAGCTCACAGGAACCCAACAGAAATAAGGGTCAATGATTATTATTGTTTCAGCTCATCCTTCTCCCCGTCGACTGCCCCTTCCATATATGCCCCTCACCAGCAACCCCTCTTCTTCCTTTACCTCCAGCATCTTTCCCCAAAACCCCATTATACTCTTACATTGAAAATCAATTAATTGCATCATTATTACTTGACATGTGTTCGTTTTCAAGATTAACTAAATCACTAAAAATGATAGTTACATCATCTTCATTAGAATGGGAAGTGGAGTGGCAAATATTAGCAGCAACCAATATTTGTATCTGTTTAGTGCTGACAACAGAAGACTAATTTGTCCCCTACTATCCATTAACTATAAACAATTCAATGCATGGTGAGATTTATCACAAAGGACCACAGATTGTTTACTTTTGCTGGGTGTGGGTGGGAAAGGTTCAAATTTATTGTTCCATTATACAAGAAGGATTCTACTGCTAGCAATCAAGCAAGCAAACTCTAATGTTCATAGCAGGGCAAGAGTACAGTTATAAATAGGGTTACAATGAGAAAGTTCAATCAATACATAGCAAGATCAGAACGAGAGCACTTTTTTGACATTCAATGAATAGGCCTAATGCTGCATAGGAAAAAAACTGTCATTAGCCTGTTGGAGCACAGTTTCACACTCTCCCTGAGGGTGAGAGAATTTTTCGAGGGTGGGATGAATCCTTCAATATGTGGGTAACTATCTTGGCAGCAAGATGGAATAGAAGGAGAGGAGGATGGTTAGGATGATGTTGAGATGACATCACTTTTGCTATTTTAGAACAAAATAGATTTCCCAGTGCTTGCTAGCTGTCATTGCGGGCACATTTCATAACTGTCTGGTTACATTGTAAAAGGTGTATTTGAAGTGTTAATTGGAGCTGGTTCAAACAGTTTACAAATCTCTTGGTCAGCTGAAAGAAATGTTTTGAAGATGTAGGCTTGATTTAAAAAATTGAGGTTCACGAGATGTGAAGAAGGTGTCTAAGAGATCGAATATCTAATTATTTGGATAGCCAGAAACTGATTAGGATAGTCAACATGGCATTATGCATGGTAGGTCACATTTAACCTATCTTGTAGAGTTTTTTGAGGAGGTTACCAGGAAAGTTGACAAAGAAAAGGCTGTGGGTGTTGTCTACATGGACTTTAGTAAGGCCTTTGACAAGGTCCACATAAGAGGTTGGTCAGGAAGGTTCAGACACTAGGTATTCATGATAAAGTAGTGAACTGGATTCGACAATGGCTAGACAGGAGAAGCCAGAGAGTAATGGTGGATGATTGCTTTCAGACTGGAGGCCTCAGGAATCAGTGCTGGGATCAGATGACACTAAGATTGAAGTTGTTGTGGACAGCGAAGAAAATTTTCAAAGCTTGCAAAGGGATCTCAACCAGCTGGAAAAATGGACTGAAAAATGGCAGATGGAATTTAATACAGACAAGTGTGAGGTGTTGCATTTTGGAAGGACAAACCAAGAAAGGACATACACAGTGAATGGTGGGGCACTGAGGAATGTGGTAGAACAAAGGGATATATAATTCCCTGAAAGTGGCATCACAGGTGGATAGTGTTGTAAAGAGAGCGTTTGGCATATTGCCCTTGATAAATCTAAGTATTGAGTAAAGAAGTTGGGATGTTATGATAAAGTTCTACAAGACATTAGTGAGGCCAAATTTGGAGTCTTGTGTGCAGCTTTGGACACCTAATTACAGCAAAAGACATCAATAAGATAGAAAGAGTGTAGAAAATATTTTCTAGGATGTTGTTCGGACTTCAGGAACTGAGTTACAGGGAAAGGTTAAACAGCTTAGGACTTTATTCACTGGAGCGTTGAAGAATGAGAGAAATTTGATACAGGTATTTAAAATTATGAGGGGATAAACAGAGTAAATGTAGATAGGCTTTTTCCACGGAGGGTAGGGTAACCAGAGGACATGGTTAAGAGTGAAAGGGGAAAGGTTTTGGGGGAAATTCTTCACACAGAGTGTGGTGGGAGTGTGGAACGAGCTGCCAGCTGAGGTGGTGAATGTAGGCTCAATTTTTAAACTTAAGAAGAATTTGGATAGGTACATGGATGGGAGTGATATGGAGGGCTATGGACAGGGTGCAGATCAGTGGGATTAGGCAAAAGAAATGGTTCAACACAGTCTAGAAGGGCTGAAGGGGCTTGTTTCTGTGCTGTAGTGTTCTATAGTTTTTAGAATTGAGAGCACAGGGATCAATGAGAAGTTGTGATTCTGTAAAGGTTTGAAGTATAAAGTTTGCTTTCAGAAAACTACCTACCTTTTCATTACATCAGCTATTATAGTGAGTGTATGGAATGGTTTTGGGAGGGGGGAGCGGGGAGTTGAGGACAGAGGAATGTAATAGGATTACCGCTGGGGTGATTGAATGGTGGGAAATGGGTTGTACGTTTGCCAGTGGTTTGTGTGGTTTTCATTGTTGGCCAGTTCTGATTTAGTGGCCAAGATAAGGTTCTGTTGGTGGCAAAAAAAATATAATGTACTCCATTCACTTTGCTTAGATTTGGAACTACTGAGTAGTGTCTTTTTGTTTTTTTTAAATCAAGTCCTCAACCCCCTTCACAGATCTGAACACTAATGTTTGCAGGAAGACTAATTGAAAAGTTGTGCTTTCGTGCAAATTGTTTCCAAAAATGTACTCCCATGTGGTCCATTCTCTCTCCTCTTTCCCTAACTCCCTTCTTCTTCTTCCTATTCCCTTCAGTTCTTTACTCCTCATCCTTCTCCTGGTTTTCTACCAACTAAATCCAGTTTAGTTTTATAAAATAAATATAAAACATGCTGGAAGCTCTCAGGTCAGACAGCATGCAAGGAATGATAAAAAGAGTTAACATTTAAGATCCAGGATATTCATGAGAATTTGGCAAGAGCTAAAACAAGTAAGGTTTGGCTGGCAAAGAATGTGGGGAATGGAATGGGCAGAATACAGGGAATCTCTCTTATACGATGGAACCAAATTACTATATTTGACCAGAGGAGAACCAGTTAAGACCATCTAAAATTTTTTTTGTCTGCATTAGTTATTGCTGATAGACTATAGAAGAAAGGAAAAACTGAGCCAAAAATGATGACAGGCAAAAAAGCCAGTTTTGACACAGATGTAAAGAAAGAGTTGCCCAAAGTTGGAGATTTCAGTTTTGTGTCCTGAAGTAGTGTATGCCCAGAAGACGTGCTATTGTCTTCCAAGCTTGTGTTGGATTTCAACGTTATTTCAGCATCTGCATTATTTTAACTTTCAGTTTAGGTTTGAGGCAACAACAGAGATTTGAGAAAGCCCAAAACTGCAGGTGCTGAATACCTGTGCAAACAATGAGCTGCTAAAGAAACTTGACAGCTAAAGGTTATAGTCTCAACTGGAAACTCTTGAGCATTTCTATCAGGATGAATACACTAATTTAAGCTCCAAAAAAATATGATTGTTCGATGAGGATGGAAATTAAGATGAAGAGTCTAAATTTGGATTTCAAAACACAGGAAGAGCAGAGGTAAAAGAATGATTTGGTTGAGTGTTTCAAAGAATCACCAATCGTCAGAATACCCTGTTGGAGAACAGCAAAGCAAACAGGCATGAATCTGCACATAGTCCCAGACCCAATACAGATAAAATTCTTCACTTGAAATACTATGAGAATGTTGAAGTTATATTCTTCAGAATGTCACACATTTGGAAAAAGATGGTGTAAAGAAAAATGGAGAACATCCATAGAATAGGAATTCCACAACAGTACCTTCAGAACAAATGAAGTAGCCAAATCCATTGACTACACATGTAGGTAGGGTGATAAGGAAAGCATACAGCATGCTTGCCTTCATCATTCGGGGCATTGAGTACAAAAGCTGGGAAGATGTTGCAGCTGTTAAAAAAAATTGTTTGGCCACATATGGAGTATTGTGTGCAGTTTTAGTCGTCACATTACACGAATGATGTGGAGGGTTTGGAGAGGGTGCAGAAGAAGTTCACCAGGGGCTTGCCTGTATTAGAGAGGCAAGGGGAGGCTAGACAAACTTGGATTGTTTCTTCTAGAGTATCAGAGGCTGAGGGGTGACCAGACCGAAGTTGATAAATCTTTTTCCCAGGTTGGAAATATCAAACATTAGGGTACAAGCTTTAAGATTTTGATGGCTTATTCATCAGCACATTAAGGATCCCCATGCAATGACCTTGCACAATATTTACAACTATGCTAGTGGACAGTGATTTAGAGCATAATTTCTGGCCATTTTCTTCCCCTAAACCTAACGGTAAATGCCATACAAATATCCCACAGTAGAACAATCCCCTGATCATCCTTTGACTTGTCATCTTACTAGTGAACAAGCAAAGTCACTGGAAAGCCTTTTAAGTTGTGAAGTTATTATAAAGTTTCAGAGTTATTGAAAAACAGGATCTCAGTAAGAGAAACTTACTTTTCAGGAAAGTAATTGAAAATATTGGTTTCAATCTGGAACCTGTAATATGTGCAAGTCATTTTTGTGGCACTGCCACTCTGTAAATATCCCATCATTTCAGATCAGCTTCAGAGCTTCTGTGGATGTACAGTACGTAGTACTACATGAAACCTAATATTACATTCATAACATTCCTCTGGAGAATTCAAAACCCACATTTAAAAAAAATCATTCTGGAAACAAGCTGAGTTGCAAAGACAAATTAAAAGGGCATCTTACTCCATCCCTCTGAAAGACTCAATTTAATAATCACATTTTCTTAAAGGAAAAATACTAAATTTGGTCTTTCTAATGTTTTATATATATATATCTAGAGACAGTGATATTCATGCTTAGATCACCTGATTATTCAATTAGACGACTACTTACTTTTGTGCCAGCATCTCCATCCTGACAAAGTGTAAAGCCAGCGCAGGATACCTCACCCCTGTCAAGGCCCTTGGTAGGAGGGGCTGCAGGCAGACTTACTGACCGCAGGGCTATCAGATAGGGATCCCTGGAAACAGTTTAATGCAGTTAGTCCAACAATGAATGCTGGTTTGCAAATTATTGCATTCTAAATTATACCAATTGCCCCACATACTTTGATCCATGAAAGCCAATAGTTATATTGAAATCTCGGATAAGTTAACAACCTTTGCAGCTAAAAGTAAAATTGCTGTATCCAAAAGTTTCCGCTGAGCTAGTAAAATCAATAAAGTGCATCAAATGCTGATTTCTGATCCCCTCCAACAAGAGTGTCGCAAGTTGATTAGGCAGGCTGTCAGACTTCCCTCAGAGTCTGCCTGGAACACAAGTTGTCAACCTGATGCACCTGAGTTTGACAGGTGGGATTTTTTTTAAAAAAAGTTTCAGTCTGTGCCAAATGCAACAAGTTAACACCCCGCGATCCATTAGATTTTAGCGAGTCATCAATTTCTAATTCCAGCTGCTCTGCTCTTTTCAAAATGCCTTCTATTGTTTGCTCATCAGTGTCGCATGACCTGACCATGGAAAGATAAAGAATGATCCAACAACATCTGATTTACAAGGACTCCTGCTGAAAAATGCAGAGTCGGTCAGGAAGGTAGCAGATTGGTCAGAACAGAGGAAAAATGCAAATGTTCACTTCACTATGGGATAGAGAATAGGCTGATCCTGAGTACTGATCCATTGCTGAGGAGGCAAACCCACACATAGTAGGTTAAAATAATATGAATGAATGACTGTCATATGCATGAGGGTAATGTACAGTGAAAAGATTTACTTGGTACAACTTCCTAGGTAACTAAAACACACCATACAAAATATATGGAATAGAAAGATAATAATATGAAAGGAAGATGGAAAAAAACCAATATATATTCAAAGTTGATTGCAATGCCAAAAAAAATAGGGCTGTCAATAGAGTTATGATTGGTAGTACAGGGAGGTTCAAGAGCCCGATATTTGCTGGAAAAATACTATTCTTGACCCTTGAAGTACCAGACTTCAAGCTCTGTACCTTCTGCCTGAAGGTAGCAATGAAAAGAGAGAGAGGGTAGTGTGACAAATTTTTATATTTTACATTGTATATCGATATGTTTTAAAGGAGATAAATTGTGGCAGCTTTTTAGTGTAGGTCACATACAAACACTTCAAAACAGATCTCATTTAAAATACTGGAGCTCTGCTCAAGACAAACAGTCCAGGCTCCGAGAGCCTTTGCAAAAGCTTTGGTGAATGCCTATAGAGACTTCACAAGTAGGTGTGAATTGGACATGCTATGGAGTAATGCATTATTGTTTTGGGAAGCAACAGATGAACGAACTTGAAGATTAGGTCTGTTGCTGCAGTCTGTCTGAATGCAGTTTGCTGTTCTAAGAGGATCATGTGGTTTTCTCTGTGTGTGTGAGAATTAGTAAGTGAGTGAGAGAGAGAGAGAGAGAAAGAGAGAGAAAGAGAGTCATGACAAACAGGCATGCTTGTAGAAAAACCCCACTTTGAAGACGGGTTGTGAGTTGACAGGTTGTCAGCCTGGTCAAAGCCCTTGTGGTCCATACAAGAGGACTGTCTAATGTTTCACTTGAAATAAGAGAAACAAAAAGGAACTCTGTGGTGACCTGAAAGAAAGAGGTTATCATCTGGAAAACCCTGATACGGCAAGTTTCTTCGGCAAGACACTGAAGTGGCTGATTGGAAGGAATCAGTTTGTGTCCAATGAGCAACAAATCTCTGAAAACAGACAAGAACCTTTCTGAGCGGTAACCATTTACCTTTCAAGCACCAAAGCCTGATGAAATTCAATAATGTTAAATTCTTTGCACAGTCTAAGAATTGCCTGATACCAGTGAACTTGGAGGAGTGGGAAGTGAGATTGGACTGTGAATCAAAGAACTTTTCTAAACTTACACACACATTACATACATGTATGCTTAGAATTAGAAGGGGGTTAAGTTAATAGTAATAAGTTAAAGTTTGATCCTGTTTTCATGTTTAAAGATAGTTAAAATCAACTTTTGTTTAAGTCACCATTTGTCTTGATGAATTTCTATTGGTGCTGGGTTTTGGGGTCCTCTGGGCCCATAACAGTAGCCAGTGTGATGGGATCAAAGGAAAAACTGATAAAAATATTAACTGGTTGATAATGTGACAAATAAAGTTTTGGTGAAAGAAATAGGAACTTTGCTGGTCGAGAGCCTAATTTGTTCCTGCTCGTCTGTGTAAATTGGTTTGGGTAGAACCAAGGCCATGCTAGCTGCCCTTGAGCTTCACTCTCTGCAAACAGAGATGCTATGAATGCCTGCTGCACATCCATAGCCAGCTCACTGTCAAAGGCAACTAGAACTCTGGGTCACAGCATCACTGCAGGCACATCTCCTATCAAGATTTTACATTTAGTAGTGAGTAGTTTTGTTGGTACAGTTCTGACCGACAAGGATTGAATTCCAGTTCTACACCAAATGACCCTGGGATGTGTTTTTTTTTAAACTCATGATCACTTCTAGTCCATAATTCAAGGCATGTGGAGAACTGCCAATGCTTGTCCATAACCTCTGAAGAAAGTTTGAACTTGCCAACTCAGCTTGCAGTCTGATATTGCCTGCAGGGGGCATTAGAGAGACCATGAACAGTAACTGGCCCTCTGCTGCATTCCTGCATATTTGGAGTAGGGCCTGAACATGTTCTGAATTATGATAATTAAACACAAGATTCCTGATATTCAGAAAATCAAAAACTTTAATATATTTAAATCTGTCAAAACATTGAAGTTTTTTTAAAATACAAACTTAAAACATCTCAGAATATGCACAATGAATGAGCACAATGGAGCAGCACAGTTAACGTGGCGATTAGCCCAACACCTTTACAGCACCAGCGATCAGGACTGTGCTTCGAATTGCCCACTGTCTGGAAGGAGTTCATACATTCTCCCCATGTCTACATGGGTTTTCCAGGGGCTCCAGTTTCCTCCCACTGTTTGAAATGTACTGGGAGTGTAGGCTAATTGAGTGTAAATTAGTGGGTCAAAATGACTTGTTAGCATGCTGTATGTCTAAATATAAATTTTTAGAAATTAAATATAAAGAAATCTAAATTAACTCTATTCACCTATAGCAGTCTCAATTTCAGAAAAAAGCCTCTTCCTCTTTTCTTCCTCTTTGGCTTGGCTTCGCGGACGAAGATTTATGGAGGGGTAATGTCCACGTCAGCTGCAGGCTTGTTTGTGGCTGACAAGTCCGATGCGGGACAGGCAGACACGATTGCAGCGGTTGCAAGGGAAAATTGGTTGGTTGGGGTTGGGTGTTGGGTTTTTCCTCCTTTGTCTTTTGTCAGTCGGTCAGAACTGTACCAACAAAACTACTCACTACTAAATGTAAAATCTTGATAGGAGATGTGCCTGCAGTGATGCTGTGACCCAGAGTTCTAGTTGCCTTTGACAGTGAGCTGGCTATGGATGTGCAGCAGGCATTCATAGCATCTGTTTGCAGAGAGTGAAGCTCAAGGGCAGCTAGCATGGCCTTGGTTCTACCCAAACCAATTTACACAGACGAGCAGGAACAAATTAGGTTCTCGACCAGCACCAGGATCTCGACCACAGATCCTAGTTAATGGCCTAGAGGAGGAGCATCCAGCTGATGGTATTTTATCAGCAGCTGCATCCATGCTCTATTGTAGGATCATGATTACTGACAATACAAAGTGAGAAGAATGCCACCCAGACCCATTAACTTCAGGCATGCAACATGGTGCACTGCCAACTTTAAAACTTCATGGTAAAGATTTTTTTAAATTATTTGCTATTTGCTAAAACTAGACCAGTTTAATCCTTCATATGAAGCCCATCTGCAAGGCCTCTTGTAGTTCTAAATCTATCATATGAAATGCTAATAAATGCTGTTGAGACCAAATGCTTTATCACTTTAAAAAGGTGGTCTCTTTACTATCACCAGTAAATGACAATTTCATATTGTTGTTCCTGTCCATGTGATTTAACACAGCACGTCCTACTAAACATTTGTGGCAACTAATCAGGAAAAGTGCAGCAGTTTGTTAAAAAGCATCTGTAAAACAAATTGATCCTTGCACTGATAAAGGATGCCTAGATGCCATATAATATATGGCAGCAACACCTACATCAGTAATACTTCGATGAAGGGCTCAAGCCCGAAAGGTCGGTCATGGATTTTGATCGTTGCTATATAAAAGATATTTGACCTGCTGAGTTTCTCCAGCAATCTGTTTTTACTTCACCCATGGTGTCTACAGACTTTTGTGCTTTATTTCCCACGTCAGTAATATGCTACTGGACATCCACTCAGTCAACAGACACAACTATCATCCACAGTGCACAGGACATATTACAGACATCAAAACAGATGTGGTTCATGATCAGATCAAAAGCTTGATATTTTTGGGAGAACGTTCAGATAAAAATTCTCAAACACCTCATGTGGAAAGCAGAAATAAAATTACCCATTAGCACAAGGTACTCGGCGAGATGCCAGTAAAACAAAGTCTTGAAAATTGCTGTCCTTGTTGACAGAAGGAGAGATCACATGGTAGATGACATCATCTTCATCGACCTTTTGTATCAATTTAAATTTCCTTTGAAGGAAGCAAAAAATATTGGAAAATTATGTGTGTTTTTTCAATAAGCTCTGGTGGGGTTATAGAACATATATAGAATATTACAGCACAGTGCAAGCCATTCAGCCT
This sequence comes from Narcine bancroftii, assembly GCF_036971445.1. Taxonomy (NCBI): domain Eukaryota; kingdom Metazoa; phylum Chordata; class Chondrichthyes; order Torpediniformes; family Narcinidae; genus Narcine; species Narcine bancroftii. The sequence goes on from NC_091473.1 coordinate 81,133,385, forward strand.
ACAATGTTGTGCCAATCTATCTAAAATGGCTCGACAATCTAAACCTTATCTACCTCACAAATACGCAAATCTCTGACGCACTTAAAGAAAACAATATTAATCAAAATGAATCATAGCCCAAATTGATGCATTTGGAAAGCAACTGCTAAACATGTGAATATACTTAAGACCAGGTTGGATAGATTTTTATGTAGTTGGGGAATGAAGAGATATGGGGAAAAGGCAGGTAGGTGGATGATCTCAGAGAATGATGGAGCAGGCTCGATGGGCTGCATGGCCAACTCTTGTTCCTATTTCTTACATTCTTATGTTCTTACTTCATATTCATATTATTAAAAATTTTCAATTGTGAAGATGTTATTTTGGGCAAAGCCTTTCACGGGGAATTATTTCCCATGAGGTAGAGTAACAGCAACACTGGAAAAGACGACTCAGCCAGTTAGACACAGGACCCACCTCTGAAGAAATATTCACCTCATTTCATTCCCCATTTACCATTTATGGAATCTGTTAGAATTACTGTTTCTGGAAGATGTTCAATTCTCAAATGGTAAAATAAATTCTCCTGATATTTCTTTGCTCTTGCCTTGCTTATTTAAGTTTACATCCTCCAGTTATCAACTTACCAACTAATGGAAATAGATTGCTCTACCCAGATTTTTATATGAAAACCCTTAAAGGAAAGGTGGACCACAGGTTTGAGAGTATTTTTCTGCCAATTTCCTTTCCCTTTCCAAGCCTCCCTGCTGGAGTACACATCCACAGATACATTTTGCCTTCAGCATGACGACCAACCAGCCTGAGATGTAGGAATTTCCAATCGGTTTGACTGCAAGATTGATCTCATCTTCACCAAGTACCCATCTTCAGCAGGAATTTTTGAGTAATGATCATGGAGAAACCAGTTGTTTCCTCCCTCCAAGGACACAGGCAAACTGCTAGTGATTGAACCCTAATCAACCAGTTCAGAACCAATCAAGGATCAAGGATTAAAGCTGAGGCTTTCTGAATCTGCATTTTCTACCCTCTATTAAACTAGTTGAATCCTGATAGAGAGTTAATTGTGCACCAGCTGTCATAGATTCCATTTTTGCCAATCAGTTATTAATAATTTTCACTCTATTCTGGCTACTTCCATGAATGTGGCCTGGGAGTAGCTGGGGAAATAACTAGTCCTCCCTTAGCAGTGACCTAATCACATCCACGTTCCTTGTTTGATGGTGCAGTTACACTGATGATGACACCACCACACCTTGGGAACAGTGATTCAACCATCGCCCATTGGGAAAACTAATCATTTTTGATCATCTTGGTTTCTCAGTAAGAATGGGAGATTCATCAGATTTAATGTGCTTTTCTATAGGTAAGAGAAAATTAGGTCTTTCCATGTCTGGAGTTGCATCATTTCCTTTCCCCTTCTGTTATTTTTTCCTTCCCACTGTTTCTCATGTTTATTCATTAGATTAAGCGGTTATTCCTACTGGTAGTGAATGTCCCATTCGTGTCGACGGCTCATATCAGACAGGAGTGCAAAAACTTGCTTGACGTTTGCAGAAGCAGACATTTCTGCCTTGAAGAATAGCAACTGATCTTCTTCTAGCGTAAAGAGCTTTGCCTGGAAAAAGCAAATTAAAATCATTTCTTGAAAAGCTGGCTAGTCTTGAACTTTTTTTTTTGCTAAAATTTTAGCTATAATTTTATAATCTACACTTAACAACGAAATCGGTCTATATGAGGATACTTTCAAAGGATCTCTATCTTTTTTTGGAATTTCTGTAATTAAAGCACTAGAACAAGACTCAGGCAATTCATAATGTTCTCCAACCTGACGTAGTACATGTCCAAACACTGTGGAGAGGTCATCATAAAAAACTTCATAAAATTCGACCGAAAATCCATCATCACCAGGCAATTTACCGTTCAGCATTTCCATCATAGCCATTTTAATTTCTGAGTCAGTAAATGGTTCTTCTAACTCCTGTATATCTACATCCTCTAATGTCGGTAAATTCAACTGTGATTTTTTAAAAAATCAATCGATCCATTTTCTTGTTTTCCATCAGATGTATATAACTTTTTATAAAATGAACAAAATTCATCATTAATCTCATGAGGTTTATACATGATAAGCGAATTCCGTCTGATAGCATTAATAGTCATCGAAACCTGTTCTTTCTTTAATTGCCATGCCAATACCTTATGTGCTTTCTCTCCCCATTCATAAAATCGTTGTTTAGTCCTATTAATCATACATTCAAATTGGTAAGATTGTAGAGTATTATATTCCAGTTTCAACCTAGACAATTCTATTTTCTGATCTTCTGTAGCATCTTTCTGAAATTCCTTTTCTAACTCACTAATCTGTTTCTCTAATTCAAGACTCTGATTTAATCGGGTTCTTTTTTTATTTTAGAAGTATAACTAATTATTTGTCCTCTTAAATAAGCTTTCATAGCGTCCCATAATACAAACTTACTTTGAACAGAGTTAGAATTTTCTTTCCAAAAAAAAATTAATTTGTTTTTTTCAAAAAAATCTATAAATTCCATATTTTTTAATAACATTATATTAAACCTCCAACGATAGGCCACCTGAATTTTCTCAGAGGTTGCATATATAAAGTATAACAAAGAATGATCTGAAATGACCCTACTTTTATATTCCGCTTGTTGTATTTTCCCCTGTAAATGTGCCGATACTAAAAAAAAGTCAATCCTTGAAAACGATTCATGTCTAGTTGAATAAAAAGAGAAATCCTTCTCTGTCAGATTAAGACATCTCCAAATATCCACTAAATTAAGATCTTTCATCAACGCCTGAACCTGAACTGCCATTTTAGATTTCTTAACTTTCTTTGGAAATTTATCTAATAAAGGTTCCAAAACACAATTAAAATCACCACCAACTAAAACATCATCATTAGCCTGACCCAAATATAAAAATGCATAAGAAATAAACGTTTCATCATCTGCATTTGGGCATAAATATTAAGTAAAGTCCAAAATTCACTATACATCTTACAATTTAATTTAAGAATACATCCTGCCTTTTCCTCCATTGATTGTAATTCAAAAGATAAATTCTTATGTATCAAAATTGCTACACCTTTAGCCCTAGAATTAAATCAAGAAGAATATACATGCCCTACCCATTCCCTCTTCAATTTCATATTTTCTTTGACATTCAAATGTGTTTCTTGTAAAAAAAACAACATCAATTTTCATTTTCTTAATATACGCCAAAATACGCTTACGCTTAATCGGACTGTTTAAACCTCGAACATTAAAAGTAGCAAACCTCAACTTTGACATATCTACTGATGTTACTAAGAACTAATAATATCGTTATATAAAAACTCAAATCAATGTAAATAGGCCCTCCAATATGAGAAAAAAAAACCCCACAAATTTAAGGCTAAATAAAATGAAAATAATTTTTTTAAAATAATATAATAAAAATAATAATAAATTAAAAAATTAATCAGAAAAAAGAGAGAAACCACCCCCCCAAAAAAAAACTATCAAAAGGTAGTAACCCCTAAACAAAACTTGGGTGTGGATCACCCACCAGTGGCTGATGACTAATAGAACTTAGAGTCAATCTCTCCCTCCCCAGCCAAACAAAAAATAACATTAAAATATCATAATGACATATAAAATAAAATAAGTATAAGTAAATTCTTCTGCTCATCCAAGAGATTCCAAGCTCGGAGACCCCATTTCCAGAGAAGTTGGACTCTTTCCATTCCCAATTCTCCCATTTCTGCCATTTCTTCCACTTCCAAAACAACCAGATATTTCTTTAGGAGACAATGGTGGATTACGTCTTTGTCCTCTTGCATCCAGCAATGAATCAGCAAAAATCATTGCTTCACGATCATTATCAAAAAACCGAGATTGAAATTCTCCATAGAACACCTTCAACACTACCGGATAGCTAAAAGTAGACTTATAGCCTTTAAGCCACAAAACTTCTTTAACTGGATTAAATCGAAGCCGACGCTGAATAACCTCTTGACTCAAATCTGGATTTTAAAAAAACTCTACTATTCTGAATCGATAACGGAGCCTGTCTTTGTCTCGCATTTTGCACTGCTAAACGAAGTATTGCTTCTCTGTCCAAATAATTCAAACATTGAATTATCACAGGTCTTGGTGATTGACCAGGAAGAGGTGTCCTTCTTAAAGCTCTATGAGCTCTTTCCAATACCAAGCCTCCAGAGAAAAATTCTTGTCCCAATACTTGTGGAATCCATTCTTTAAAAAAATGAAGAGGATCTTGTCCTTCCATACCTTCTGGCAAATCAACAATTTTCACATTATTCCTTCTACTTTGATTCTCCAAGTAGTCTATTTTCCTGTCTGACTCCTTTTCACGTTCTCGCAATTCAATAATGGATTTTTCAACTTTCAACACTTTTTCTGTATTAGAGGCCACTTGCTGTTTACATTCCAAAAAAGCAGACTGAAATTTTTTTAAAATCTTCACAAAATGCTTCCACACGTGCTTTAACTGTAGTGAATTCTGACCTCATACTAACATTCATTTGAGCCAGCTCTTGCATTATAGGCTGAATGACAGCCTTTAACTGCTTATATTGTTGCTCAGAAAAGCTCAGCCCTGCTTTCTCTAACATAGTGGGAGAACCAGGTAACTGCAGCTCCTGCTGCATCTCAACAACAGGCAATTTAACGGTTCTACTGTGGGTCTGGACTCCCAGCGACGGCACCCCGACTTCCTCAGGGGGTCGCTGCTGTTCTCCCCCCACAGCTCGCTGTTGTTTCAAAAACTCACGGATTAGATCGATCTCTTCAGGTTGGAACATTGCCTGAGTCATTTCAAACAATGGAGTCGTCTTCCTGCATGCTCCCTCCGTTAAAATCGGCAGGGTGCCAGAATCGGGATCCACTTCGTGGGCACACGCACCTTCCTCCTGAGAACGGGTAATTCCAGCGATGTCCTTCTCTTGGTGAGTAGTAGTCATTTTTTTTGCAGCTCCCACAAGCAATCTTTGTGGTTTAGGCACTGAAGAAATTAAACCTGAGGCTGTAGCAAGCGGTTTAGGCCCTAAATCTTCAACGCTCCGAAAATGTAATTTCTTCTGCACTTGAAATTTAGTCTTTTTACCATTAATAGCCATAACAGTTCCTTAATACTTTAGACTGAAATTTTAAAAGTTTAAACTTCAAAACAAAGGGTTAAAAATGGGTACTTAAAAGTTCGGCCAGAGAGGTCGAGATTACACATCTAGACTCTACGCCATCTTGCCACACCCCACCCCCCCCTAGTCTTGAACTCTATGTTGCTGTTGGTTTTAACTTACCTTGCTCTGGATGCAGTTCAGTACCCAGTTTTGTTTTGCAGCCAACACTTTTAGTGCAGAGATGTTATTATAGCTGAGGTAAACCTTAAAAAAGGAACAATCTTTTAAAATATCAAATTATTAAAGGAAATACCATTGCAGCATTAATCAAAAAGACCAGAAATACCTAGAATTGACACCTTGGCATGGAAAATCATCCATATGTACCATATACTAGACGTCATGCACTGTATTCTATTATAAATACCGTTCAGTTCCATCACAGCCAAAGAACTTCAGAAATGAAGTTCAACAAACAACCAATACAATATCATATTGATAATGTATAAATTTGTAACTTCTGATCAATGCAGATTTTACTGATCTTTCTCAGATTATGAAGTACTGCAGTCAGTAGGGTTGGATGTTCCTGGGTTGTGTGCAGGAAATCATAAGGAAAAGGCAGGTGGATATCTCACACCACAAGACTTTGTTGGCCAGGTTTAAAGATCCTCCGGGTGGACTAGACAATCTGAGTTTTCACAAGAATAATAGCCATGCAGGTGAGCAATTTTTCAGATGCTGCTATTAGCTGTTGCTACTGAACAACCACAATTCATCAAGACCCACCCTTTCATTAAAAATGATGGAGAGAAAGAAGAGGGAAGCAAGCATAGAGCAGAGCAAGAATGATGGATCCAGAGCCCTGGCTGACCTTGGTGATTGGGTTAGGCCCAGAAGATATAATGTTTCCTAAATAGTAGGAGACGCCATCAAAATATTACAGTCGATAGGCATGGGAATGTAATTTAAACTATACAGCCTGATGGGAGGCCCTTCCAGCCCATGAAACTCATGTTACCTGTATGTAGCGATTAGCGCAACACCTTTACAGTGCCAGTAATCAGGATCGGACATGGGTTCAAATCCCACACTGTCTGTTAGGAGTTTGTATGTTCTCCCCGTGGAGAACAATGCCTCGTACATATTGCATGGGTTTTCTCCACGGACTCCGATTTCTTCCCACCATTCAAAAAAAGTACCGAGGGTGGCATGGATTCTTGAGCCGAAATGGCCTGTTACTGTGTTGTATGTCTAAATTTAATTAAACCTACAAACCTCCGATGCTTTGAAGAAGGAAACCAGAGCACCTGGAGAATGTTGGATTCCAAACCAGGTTGCTGGCTGGCACTGTAACAGCGTTGCACTAATCCTTGTGCTAACCCAATTCTTTGGCTTGGCTTCGCGGACGAAGATTTATGGAGGGGGTAAAAAGTCCACGTCAGCTGCAGGCTCGTTTGTGGCTGACCAGTCCGATGCGGGACAGGCAGACACGATTGCAGCGGTTGCAAGGGAAAATTGGTTGGTTGGGGTTGGGTGTTGGGTTTTTCCTCCTTTGCCTTTTGTCAGTGAGGTGGGCTCTGCGGTCTTCTTCAAAGGAGGCTGCTGCCCGCCAAACTGTGAGGCGCCAAGATGCACGGTTTGAGGCGTTATCAGCCCACTGGCGGTGGTCAATGTGGCAGGCACCAAGAGATTTCTTTAGGCAGTCCTTGTACCTTTTCTTTGGTGCACCTCTGTCACGGTGGCCAGTGGAGAGCTCGCCATATAATACGATCTTGGGAAGGCGATGGTCCTCCATTCTGGAGACGTGACCCATCCAGCGCAGCTGGATCTTCAGCAGCGTGGACTCGATGCTGTCGACCTCTGCCATCTCGAGTACCTCGACGTTAGGGGTGTGAGCGCTCCAATGGATGTTGAGGATGGAGCGGAGACAACGCTGGTGGAAGCGTTCTAGGAGCCGTAGGTGGTGCCGGTAGAGGACCCATGATTCGGAGCCGAACAGGAGTGTGGGTATGACAACGGCTCTGTATACGCTTATCTTTGTGAGGTTTTTCAGTTGGTTGTTTTTCCAGACTCTTTTGTGTAGTCTTCCAAAGGCGCTATTTGCCTTGGCGAGTCTGTTGTCTATCTCATTGTCGATCCTTGCATCTGATGAAATGGTGCAGCCGAGATAGGTAAACTGGTTGACCGTTTTGAGTTTTGTGTGCCCGATGGAGATGTGGGGGGGCTGGTAGTCATGGTGGGGAGCTGGCTGATGGAGGACCTCAGTTTTCTTCAGGCTGACTTCCAGGCCAAACATTTTGGCAGTTTCCGCAAAGCAGGACGTCAAGCGCTGAAGAGCTGGCTCTGAATGGGCAACTAAAGCGGCATCATCTGCAAAGAGTAGTTCACGGACAAGTTTCTCTTGTGTCTTGGTGTGAGCTTGCAGGCGCCTCAGATTGAAGAGACTGCCATCCGTGCGGTACCGGATGTAAACAGCGTCTTCATTGTTGGGGTCTTTCATGGCTTGGTTCAGCATCATGCTGAAGAAGATTGAAAAGAGGGTTGGTGCGAGAACACAGCCTTGCTTCACGCCATTGTTAATGGAGAAGGGTTCAGAGAGCTCATTGCTGTATCTGACCCGACCTTGTTGGTTTTCGTGCAGTTGGATAATCATGTTGAGGAACTTTGGGGGACATCCGATGCGCTCTAGTATTTGCCAAAGCCCTTTCCTGCTCACTGTGTCGAAGGCTTTGGTGAGGTCAACAAAGGTGATGTAGAGTCCTTTGTTTTGTTCTCTGCACTTTTCTTGGAGCTGTCTGAGGGCAAAGACCATGTCAGTGGTTCCTCTGTTTGCGCGAAAGCCGCACTGTGATTCTGGGAGAATATTCTCGGCGACACTAGGTATTATTCTATTTAGTAGAATCCTAGCGAAGATTTTGCCTGCAATGGAGAGCAACGTGATTCCCCTGTAGTTTGAGCAGTCTGATTTCTCGCCTTTGTTTTTGTACAGGGTGATGATGGTGGCATCACGAAGATCCTGAGGCAGTTTACCTTGGTCCCAACAAAGCTTGAAAAACTCATGCAGTTTGGCATGCAGAGTTTTGCCGCCAGCCTTAGACCACTTAATTAATGACAATACAATATTCATGATACACACCACAAGTGCTCCCAACTCAAAAGGCAAATTACCTGGTTGCTGGGGTCCCAGGGGACAGACAGTGGCACTTCAGTTTGTTTGCATGAAATAATATATTTTCTGAAAGGTAAACAATAGGAATGAGAGGTGAGATTTTAATGATTAATGTAACCAATACTCAAATGCAACCACAAACCTAACCAACTTTTCCACAATGGAATTTCATGTTGACAGGATTGTTGGCAATGATACCTCTTTTACTCCATTGTCCTTGAGAGGGTGGTTTAGAAATGTCACAATACTTCTAATGAAGGGACACCTAGTGGCAATGAAGGAATTTCCAAGTCAGATGGTTCATCACTTGGTGGGGGATCTACAAGAGCCATTCAAAAGCATTGGTTGTCATTGCCCTCCTCTCTGGTGCAGATGATGGATTTAGGGGCTATGGTAAGACAGTCTTGGAAGCTTGCTGTTATGCATTTTACAAATGGTAGAGAATGTACCTGTATTGTACCAATGATGAAGGACTAATTGTCAATGGAGGCAGGAATGAGCACGAATCAAACCAATTATTTTGCCCAATGTTGTATTGAGCATTGCTGCTAGAGTTTGACTCATTCAGGCAAATGGGAAGCAGACACTAAGTGGAATGAAGTGTATGACTTTACCCAAAGAAGAAAAATTAGAAGACACACCTAGAAGACATCAAGTAACCACCCAACGACTTGCATTTGTGTAGCTATTCCATGAATGCACATTCCAAGCCACTCTGTGAAGTCAATATGTACGAGGCATTGAGCCGCATCAGTAAGAACCCCCTTAATCATGTAAGGGTTGTGCGGTTGCTGCAGTTACTGCAGAGTGAAGTCAGAGAGCGTTAACAGTTGTCAAGGTTTATTTCCATCACAGGAACCATTAACAAGTCTTAATGTTTATCAACAAGATGCCCAAACTAACCAGTGGGCAACAAATGCTTGACATCCAACATTCTCATGTGGTAACTTTGCTAAGTATTCTGAAAGCAGTTTAACATTTAAAGCAAACATCTAGTGTAAAAATGAAAACTATGTGTACAGCCACTACGATGTCCAATGCTATGGCTCTGAAAAATCTGTATTTAAATAAAAGAAAGAGCATTTAATTTTGCTGACCTGTCAAGCCGCATTTTCTTCCGTGCACTTGCTTCACGGTACCTTCTTTCTCCCTCCTATTCATGAATCAGAATCTGTGTTAGAGGTAACCCATTCCCAATAGGATCTTATCCGAGAAACCAATCTGTATCAATCCAACTATCCACACCCTGCCATTAGTAGTTGTACCTTTGGCTGTATAGGCCACACAATCTGCAATTCTCACACTAAAAGCCTTTGTCCTCTTCACCTTTAAAGATGCTTGTTAAAAGCTATTTATTTGGCCAAACTTTTGGTTAACCCCTCCTGGGCTTACACCTCTGTGAAATGCTTTTTCTACATATTGTAAATACCTACAACTGTAGTTTCCTGATTAACCAATCATGCAAGGAAGTAGGACTTGACTTTAAGCAGTGTTTTTCAGGTTATATACAATGTTTGGCATATAAAGAGGCTATTTAGCCCAATTAGACATAGTTATTAATGTAGAGCTGGCCATTTAGTTGATTTGCAACAATACCTACAGATCAACTGGAGTTTATACAATCATATAATCATCGACATCACAGAAACAGGCCAGTTTGGCCTTACTAGTCTGTGATGAACATCTCCCACGTAGTCCCACTGACCTGCATTCGGCCCATAACCCGCCACACCTCTCCCGTCCATATACCTATCCAACCTTTCCTTGAATATTAACATCGATCTCATCTCTACAACCACCACCCTCTGCGTGAAGAAATTCCCCCTCTTTTCCCCTAAACTTTTCCCCTTTTAATCTCAATCCATGCCCTCTTTTTGAATCCCCCCCACTCTCAATAGAAAAAGCCTGTCCATATTCACAAGATTGGATCAGCTGAGCTCAATTATTTATTATCTGCTCAATGCTAAACAAAACTAGTCTATCTCTATTGTTGTTTCAATTGGCTTTCAGGCAAGAACACATTCTGTAATGCATTTCAAATGGTAGCCGTACTCCAATACCTCTCACAGAAAGGATTTTTCATTGCAATGCAATATAAAGAATGTATAGGGACTTATAAACCATGAGGAGTGCAAACCACAACACAGACCAATCCTAGCAGTATACAGATACTTTCTTACACAAGTTACAATCAAAGCAGCTGGAGCAGGACTGATCACTTTCTCTTCCTTAGCCAGGAGCATAAAGCAAACAAAAGCTCCTGCTTCATTACTCTAGTTGTACCATCTGATTCAGTGGATACCACATTGGAGACCTGTCTGTTTTTTTTTAAAGTCCAGTAATCAAATAATGAAGCTTCTGAGAGAAAAAGGTAGAAATTTATCAATTCAATTGCACTAGCCATATGTTCCTTTTCTATACTTACGCACTAACTCAGTGGTTCTCAGCCTTTTTCTTTCCACTCGCATACCACTTCAAGTATTCCCTATGCCATAAGTGCTCTGTGATTAATAAGGGATTGCTTAAGGTGGTATGTGGGTAGAAAGAAAAAGTTTGAAAACAACTTTTAATCATATCTAACTGACTCGTTATGTGAACAGTTTCATAACTACAAAGGAAATGGGCCAATGGCAATTTTTCTCAAGCAAAATATTTCAGTAACAATTGGGTCTAGAGAAGTGATTCTCAACCTTCCTTTCCCATTCACATACCACTTTAAGCAATCCCTTACTAATCAGAGAGCACCAATGGCATAGGGATTACTTAAAATGGTTTGAGTGGAAAGAAAAAGGTTGAGAACCACTACACTAACTAACTTAATCTACAGCTATTACATTTCCAGTTGATCATGCGATAAACAATAGTACAATAACGGAAGCTTCCACCAAACAGAAAAAAAAATCTTCGACGGTCTCTGCTTCAAGCTCAAGATCAGACAAAATTACTGAAGCAGTAGAACAGACTCATGCAATTATACTGTTATGCAAAGAGTATTTAAACAAATCTTATATGGCTTACATAATGGGAACTAATCTCCACACTTAATATTAAATGGTCTAATTTATGAAGGCACAGAATTAATTATGAATCAGCAATAAAGCTTGCACTAAATTACTTCAATAATAGAAAATTCAGAAATATCTAGCTAATGACAATGAATTGACCTGCACAAGTGCTTTCTGACTGAGCACACAAGGCAGCCAAGTGGAAGTTGCTGCTTTGCTGCAGCTGTTCAGTTTTGAACTATCAAAAGTTAGTTTTATTTTGTGTTCATAATGTCAAAAAATAACAGAGCGAATTTCATAAGAGCATAATAAAACCTCATTTTTTAAACAAATTGGTAAATGTCATCTCAGGGGTATCTATAATGTCCATTTTATGAGAAAAAAGTGAGGTTATAGCAAGAAAACTTCATTTCTTGAACAGAGGAAACTTGCACCATGCCATCAAATAAAGATCATAATGCACCAGAATCCAAAGCTAGATAAAGATCCCAATATTCAATATAATGGAAGGAAAAGAAAGGCAAGGTCTTGAAGGGATTCAAAAGTAAAAATATGAATTTTAGAATCAATGTTGAACCGGAGACACTTCAGGCCATCTCACGGAGATGATAGATAAGCATGATCTGGTATTTTAGGATACTCAGAGTTTCAGATGAAGTTGGTATGCTGACCAGACAACTATGGATAAATGCACATCCAGGTAATTATATGGTTAATCAGTGAGATGAACGTAGTTCACTAAATTGGCTGTTTTTAGGTTTTTTTTTCAGCAACTCTTGCATTATCTGATAATATTTTCTTTAACTAAAATGACTCCACAATGACTAAGATCTATAATTAAGAACAAAAATTATTTAAAAAAAAACAGCTATATTAAATTAAAAGAGGAGTGACATCTCTCAGGTTAAAATGGTTTGGCTGTGGTTAATGCTTGTTTAGTAGTAAAAATGGCCCCATTATATTGACACCAGAAACTTTGAGGAGTGAGAGTCCTTCACATCAGCTCCTCAGGTAGCATTGAAGGTACTCGACCCATATGTGTGTCAGGGTTACACATGAACCCACAGCACACATATAAAAGAACATAAGAATCTTCAGTAATTTGTCCCTAAGATCATGGCAGCTAAGTTCATTATGGTTTCCAACAGATGCATAGGGAACTGCCAAACATCACAAACAAAACTTGTATTTGACCTTTAGCAAAGGAGTCAATTGTACTCCTACTCATGTTATAATCAGCATTTTACAAAAAATATGCTTTCTTAGATTTGGATGTTAGCAGTATTTTTAAATGTTATTTAATTGTTTGCATCATTACAGGAAAAAAAATAAAACATTAATTAAATATCCATAGCCAATTATACAAAAAAAACTTTTATATTTTTATGCCCATCCCCCCTCCCATCCAAAAGTAAGAAAAGGAAAGAAAAGAAACACCTACTATTTAATATACAATAATATTAGCATAGACAATTATTAATTGTTATTAAAAATACTAATTAAGAGGAGTGGATAAGATAGAAGAAGTGGATGGAAAATTATCCATAAAATCCATATATGGTTTACAAATACTATAAAAATTTTCAACTCAATTCCTTAAACTATACATATTTTTTTCCAAAGGTATACAATTTCACATTTCATTTGCAGTATTAATTTCTCACCTGTATGGTGACTAAGTGACCACAGAGAGCAACTAAGAGCCTATCAAGTTATAAACAGTTTAGGATGGGGGAATTCCTTCCCCAAATGGACATTCATGAACCTCTTGGAATTTACCCAATCTTGAGCAAAATCAGTTTTTTTTTTTACAGTTACAATTTTTCTGACATGGCATCTAGATTCTCAAAATCTTATGATGGGATTTGGACTTGCATCTAAGCAGCACTGAATGGCAATTGAACTGATCCGGTTTTCTTGGCATAATTTGAAAGCAGAAACTTGGATAACTCCATCTACTTGTGTTATAGACAACTCCAAGTAAAATAGCTTGATTTTCATTTGAAGGTACATTACCCATCAACATAAAAGTTAACATTTGTACTGCCGTGCTAGTGGGGCAGCTGCAGAAGATAGCGCCGTTAGGGCTTGCTCATTGCCTCATGGCTTAGGCCACAATTCACACCTGGGCCACATGATGACATCACCGCTACACAAGGCAGAACTCCCGTTGGCCTTAAAGGGGCGTGCGCAAAATTCAAATCAACAGTCCTACTGGATACCCCACCAAGTCCAGTGGGGTTTTCTGTGTGTAGCGGCCGCTACAACGCATTGAATACAACTTGTAATGTTGAAATGAGAGAACAATACAAGCAAAATGCACCAAAGCTTACCCCTGGTTCTGGGTTGACACAGGGTAACATGCTGAGCTTTCCATCTTTATCAAGCACTATAAAGGTCATGAATGCACTGTTGATGTGTGTCTTCCTATCCCAGCTTTCTTGATGGTAAGCTTCTGCACAGACACCAACTTCAAAGCTGAAAATGACCAAGGGAATTTAGAATGCATCATATGAAGTGATTTGCATTTGAGCTTATTTCCAATTCAAGAAATGAAAAGCATACATTTATAGTTAACAGCAACCATTACCTACATTGGGCTTTTCCATCAACCAAATACAATGACTATTCCAAATATTAAATCCATGTTAAACTTTTTAAAATAATCAAAGTTTATATTCCTACATTTTCCACTTTATCATAAATGACACTTGTTGCTTTCCAATCCCTTCCAGGTTACTAAAGTTCCATCCACCTCCCATCTCACACAGATGCTTGACTACTTCTTAATAACCCTCTAGCATAACACACAACTATTCTTCTAATGCTGTAGCTCTGACACCATACAGCAACAGGTGATCACCTCAGGTCTTATTTTAAACCTCTCCATAAAATATCATTGGAAAGCATCTCATTTCTGCCACCCAATTTATAATCTCAGGCTATTCCAAACCACTTTTCTCCCATGGAAAAGTGCAGACATGTTTTAACATGTGAAATGTGGCATCCAATTTCCTCAGCAAATGCACACAAATGGCAAAATCTGTCCGTGATTTGACTGAAGAATAAATAGACCCAAAATGCTCAAAAGAGCCCCCTCCTACCACCCTGCACCCTGAACACAACTGATAAATATTTGTAATCTTTACATTCACTACAGAAAGCAGTTTAACTTTGCACCCAATGTTCAGAAGTGACAGCATCAGACCCTTCAGTACTGCACAGGAACATCAGTGCTCAATTCTCTGATGGCTTTTTGAATGCACAATCTTCTGGCACAAAAGGAAAAAGTACTGATACAATGCTAATTGATACATCCACATGTCCTGGCAGTTATCTATTAGATTGTGGCAAACCAGAATATCCACAATAACAATTTCAATGCAGTACAGCAATTGCTTATTGAAGCCACAGAAAGGTTTTATGCTTCTCCACCCCCACACAGTGATGCAGAGGAGCAGATAAATACTGCAATTAATCTCCATAATGACTGCTCCCTTTGATAATGGCATCTCTTCTGGAAATACAGAATAAACTTACAGGCCATGTCAAAATACATTTATCAATCCTGAACTTGAACAAAGGTTCTTCTGGTTTCTTGATTTTTTTTTATTTTGAAACCAGTGGAACCATTAAATTCTTTTCTTTTTGATATATTTTTTATTGATTTGGAAGAGATAAATATTACATGTTACATATTAATCACACATAAACCACACAACTTTATACAATAGAGAATATGAATCGTAAGTAGTTTATACATCATCTTATATACAATGCTTGTTGACAATGGGAATTCCCTTAGGAAAACTTCACCTTATATTCTAATATTACAATGTATTCATGGTAAATTATCTAATTAGAGTAATTTCTTCTACTTATAAAGAGAAAAAGAAGAAAAAAGGAAAAGGAGAGAAGAAAAAGAAAAAAACCCTCCCCCATTTCTAATCCTACCCCTCCCACTAAATACAGTCACCAGAGAATAATATGTAAGGGAGTTTCGGCTCCCAGATTTTATAACATGAAAAGACTTCCAAATGCTTTTTTTTAAACTTTAAAACTGAAGCATTATCTGGCCATGAGTCTTCATGCCTCTTATAATCAAAAGCAACCATAATGAGGGGTGTGGCGTGATTGCATAGGTGGGAGACCTTCCCAGCAAAACTAATTAAAACATGATTTAAAAAATTTTTTTTCAGAAAACAAAAGCATTAAAACTTTTTTTTATATAAGGTTGAAAACAGTAATTATGAGAAAACTAAGACACAAATAGTGAAAAAAATGACTAAGAAGCAAGCAACAAGTACCGAAGAACTGGGGCCTACCTTAGAGATGGAGCCTAGGGACTTGATTTCTCTTCCTCTGAGCTCGACGTGTCAAGCTCCATCGAAGGTCCAGGTAACACCAGCGCCACCTTCCCAGGGAACCGAGGAAGATGGCTCCAGAATTAAGAAATTAGCACTTCCACTCCTCGAATCACAGGATCAAATGCACATGCACGCGACACAAGCTGGAGGTCTGCTGGGTGGGGGGAAGAGCGAAGCCTCGCAGCCCAGCACTGCTGGACTACCGAGGGAGAGGCCTAGGCCCTGCAGACGGGTCAAGCAGGCACCAACATCGAACGAGGAGGATGAAGAAGAAATTGACGGGAGTAAAGAGAAGGACACCTTTCTAGCAACAGAGGAGGAGGAAACAGTATTGCATCAGGTTAGGCCCCTATCAGTATATAGCTGAAGATAAATCTGGTTCTTCTGCAATTCCTCTCTATGTGGATTCATCAAATCTGTTATCTAAACAAATTCAAACATTATCAACTTGAATGAATCAGGGCTTTATGTCTATGAAAGATCAAGTTGAAACAAGATTTAATTGTACGAAAAAATAAGTGCTTGCTATTAAGACTGCTGTTTCAAAATGTATGTAAATGGTGGACAAAATGCAGATTACATTTCAGAAAATGGAAGATAATTTTCAAGGATACAGTTGGCAAACTTGAGGATTCCGTTACTGCTTGGCAAGTTCAGAGAAATGATCTGTTGAAAAAGATTGATGCCTTGGAAAATCAAAGCCGTAGAAATAATGTAAAAATTGTGGGTTTGCCTGAAGATTTTGAAGGCTCAGATCCAATACAGTTTTTTCAGACATGGATTCCTGAAGTTTTGGGAAAGGAATTTTTTTCTGAATGGTTTGAGTTGGATAGAGTTCATAGAGTTATTAGGAAGAAACCCTTTCCAGGTCAGCCGCCACACTCTATTCTGATCAGGTGTCTGTGTTATCAGGATAAGGAGAGGATTTTGAGAGTTGCAGTGCAAAATGCGAGAAAACGTCAGACTCCTTTACTGGGTGCAAATAATAGTTTTCTTCTATGTAGATCTGAGTCAAACCATTATTAAACATCATAAGGAATTTAATCCTGCTAAGGCTGTGCTGTGGAAAAAGGGTTATAAATTTACCTTTAGATACCCAGCTACTCAAGGCATTTCAATTGCAATTCTTTACTGATGAAGATGATGCTCTTCTATTTGCTAACTCATTGCCTGACAATAAGAAGGGTAACCAAAATCAGTCTTTTCAACAAGTGAAGATAGGTCAAGAGAAGAGAAAGAATGGATCACAGAATGTGGAATGCCATGAACTAACTGAGATTGATATTGATGATGATCAAGTTAATAGAGAATTGGAGGCAGCTCATCAAACTTTAACTATTGTTGATGACTGTTGTTTCTCTTTTGATTATTCTCTTCAGGGGAGGTGGTTTTGTTTATCTCTCCTTCCAAAGTCAGTGGCCATTTGGTGGTGTTGGTCATTTCCCATAAAATAGAGGGGGGGGGGGGGTTGTACTGCTTAAACAGTACTTTTTCAAGTTTAAAAAAAAATATTCTTAGGGGTTTCTTTCCTTACTGTTGAGGAGATGTATTTTATTCTGCAGAACAGCAGTGGCGGTGGGAATTTGATGAGAACAGTATTAAATATGTTAATGACTAGTTTGAATTTCACGACATTTAATGGTAACGGGCACAATAATATGATTAAAAGAAAGAGTTTTGACTTTTATAAAGAAAATGAAAGTCAATATTGCTTTTTTGCAAGAGATACATTGACTGAAAAAGAACATCAAAAGTTCAAAAGAGATTGGGTTGGACACGTTATAGCTTCTTTTAATTCGAAGGTGAGAGGTGTTGCTATTTTGGTTAATAAGAAGTTACCTTTTAGATCAGAATCAATTATTAGTGACTTAGCTGGAGATTTCTTGTGGTAAATTATCATACTTATTTGGAATTCTGGACCCTTTTCAACATTTATGCTCCAAACACTGACAATGAGAAATTTATTCAAGATTCTTTTTTTAATTTGGCCCAAGCATATGAAAATGATGGAGATTTTAATTGTTGTTTAGATCTGTTATTAGATAAATCTCCAAAGACAGTGACCAAAAATAAAATGGCAAAATGAATTTTATTATTAATTAAAGAAATGAATTTGGTTGATATTTGGAGAAGATTGAATCCTAAGGAGAAGGATTATTCATTTTATTCTTTTCGATATAATTCTTATTCAAGAATAAACTTTTTTTTAAATCTGCTCAATTACAGGGACATATAACATCTGCTGAATATAAAAGTAAAATATTATCAGATTATTTTCTTTTGCTAATATCGTGTGTAGGTTCTGAAAAAATAGATACTATATATAGATGGAGATTTAATTCTTCATTGTTGAGAAACGTTGAGTTTGTAACTTTATAAGAGACCAAATGCAGCAATACCTGAATATAAATACTGATTCAGTTGACAGTAAATTTATTTTGTGGGAAGCTTTGAAAGCATATTTAAGAGGACAAATTATTAGATTCTCAACTAAAATTAAGAAACAATATACCAAGGAAGTAGATAAATTAGAGAAGGAGATAGAGATTAAATAAAGATATACAGGAAGATTCATCAGAGATTAAAAATATACAATTAATAAATAAAAAATTACATTATAATTCATTGCAGACTTATAAAACGGAGAAATTATTGTCAAGAACTAAAAAAAAATATTATGTATTAGGGAGAGAGCCCATAAAGTATTAGCATGGCAATTAAAGACAGAGCAGGTTTCCAGAACAATTAATGCCATTAGAAGAGATTCTAAAGGGCCTATCTCATTGGCAGAGATGTCGCCATGACTGCCGCGACTAACTCGGGAGACCAAAAAATGGCTTGCACTCTCACCAAGGCAATGCCAGGGCGATGTCTCCAAACAAGGTGACAACCAATTCACCTGGAAGTCACTGCAACATCTCCGCGGCACCTTCTCAGTTGTGGCGACATCGCCGTGACTTCTACCTGTCTATATATACCTAGATCTACAACTAGATTTATCATTCGTTTTTCAGACGTCAGTCAGTCAAGAACTTTCACCATGGACATCTGCAATTAGGCTGTTATGCTGTTGGAGCAGGATCCCTACCAGGAGGATGAGCAGAAGGAGGCCTTGGGGCTCGTGCTGATAGCTCTGGCCATGAACAAGGCAAAGGCCAGGGCTAGGGATAGGGCCAGAAAGGGTGTCAGGAAGGCAAAGACAGTGTGGGTACGTGAGTGGCTCCTACAAAGGCAACACCATGGCTGGTGCGAGAAGCTGATGAAACACCTGGAAGAAAGGGATGTGAGGTCCTTCGAGAATTTCCTGAGGGTGGATCCAGAGATGTTCAGGAAGCTGGTGGCTCATCTTACTCCCAGGATCCAGAAGCAAGACCCTAACTTCAGGAAGGCCCTTCCCCCTGGTTTGAAGGTTGCCATTACTCTGACGTTCCTTGCTACAGGAAACTCCTACAAGAGCATGTTCTATGACTTCCGTGTAGCTCCAAACACCATTGTCAGTATTGTCCCAGAGGTGTGCCAAGCCATCTATGATGAGTATTATAAGGAGGCCATCAAGTGTCCATCTACACCAGAGGAGTGGAAGGAAGTGGTCAAGGGTTTTTCTAAGGTGGAACTTGCATCACGTCTATGGTGCACTGGATGGGAAGCATGTCAGAATTCTTGAACCTCCAGAGTCTGGCAGTGCCTACCACAACTACAAAGGCTACTTTTCCATCATCATGCTGGCATTGGTAGATTTTGACTATAAGTTATTGTACCTCAACATGGGGACTCCTGGGGCTGGCTCAGATGCTGGCATCTTCAGAGACTGCAGTTTGTTCAAGGCACTGGATGAAGGTCAAGCCAACCTGCCACCTCCTAAACCCTTTCCTGGTGGAGATCAAAATGTCCCCTACTTCCTGGTTGGTGACGATGCATTCACCCTGAGGACATGGATGATGAAGCCCTACTCCAAGCGCCAGATGACCCATGCAGAGAGAATCTTCAACTACAGGCTGTCCAGATCCAGGCTTATTGTGGAGAACAGTTTTGGCATCTTGGCAAACAAGTGTGCACGACTTTTTTTTTTCTTGCCACACAGACTGTCATATTTGCCAGACTGTAAACACAGCAAATACAATTACTTTAATTTTACTTATATTTTTTTATTTCCAGATTCAGATGCTTCCACACCATGATGATGAAATGCCCACAGACGGTTGAAAAGGTGGTCCTTGCTGCCTGTACATTCCACAACATGATGACAGACATCAGACTCTCAGCTGACAGAGAGGACCCACACACCCATGAAGTTGCCCCTGGAGAGTGGAGACAGCATACCAACCAGTTGAAGGGGATGCAGAGAAGAGGAAGTAACATGCATTTTGTTGCCAAGAACCAGAGAGAGTACCTGACCCAGTACTACTCTGGGGTTGGAGCTGTCCCCTGGCAAGACAAGATGGTGGGGCCTCTTCCAAGGCAGTACAAGGAGCAGCAGCAGTAGCAGCAGGAACAAGTACCAGATGATGAAGACCTTGACCAGGATGTACCTGTGACTTGGACCAGGAGTGAAAGCATCTCGATGATGCCAGGATGCGCTCAGTCACATGGTCTCTAAGTCAAGCAGCGTCGCAGAGATGTCGCTGCATTGTCGCTGCAACGTCTCCTTAGTCTCCAGCAGGTCTCGGAGATGTCGCGGAGATGTCTCCCCAGTCACAGACAAAATTAGTCTCTGCGACGTCGCCGCAACTGATGGAGACATCACGGAGACGTCTCCGAGACCTGCTGGAGACTGGAAAAAGTATCCAAAAAAAAAAATCGAACATGTTTGAATTTCCCGCTACTCCCAAGAGACCCGGCTAGTCTCCAGGTGACGTCACAGAGACTCGAGTCACCACCAGGTCGCCACCTAGTCTCCAGGCCAATGACATAGGCCCTTAAGACTACATATAAATCTCAAGATATAAATGAGGCTTTTAAGGAATTTTATGTGAAATTGAATACATCTGAGTCAGATAATGATGATTTGTTTAGCTGAATTTCAGTTACTTTCTTTGAATTGGACTCTTCCTTTACACTTAGAGAAATTATTGATGCACTTAAATCTATGCCAAATGGAAGTCTCCTGGTGAAGATGGATTTATGTTGGAATTTTATTAAAAATTTCAAGATTTATTAATGCCTCTGTTACGAGCCCAATGGACCCCAAAACCCAGCAGCAATAGACATTCACCAAAACAAGAGCATTTTAAAACAAAAGCTATTTTGAATCAACTTTAAACAGGAAAATAGAATCAAACTTTAACTTAACTCTATATTTAACTAACCCAAATTTAACTGAACTACAAAATTCTTTAACATCATTATATGAGAGATTGAAGCAATATGGACAAATATCAGGTTATAAGGTAAATTGGGACAAAAGTGAAATCATGCCATTAGTTATAGGTGTTTATATTCAATGTAAGAAAATTGTTCAATTTGAATGGTCAGAACAAATTAAATATTCAGGAATTAAGCTTAATAAGGATTTATATTATTTATACAAGCTAAATTATTTGCCTTTATTTTATAAACTAAAAGAGAATTTAAATAGATGGAAAGACTTATTAATAGGTAGAGTTAAATGTATTAAGATGAATGTTTTCCTGCGAATCCAATACCTTTTTCAATCTATTCTGTGTAAAGTTCCTCATAAATTTTTTAAAGATTTGAATTCAATAATTAGAAAGTTTTTTTATGGAAAGATAAAATGGTTAGGGTTTCCTTACAAAAATTAACTTGAAAATATGAATCAGAAGGTCTCCAACTCTCAAATTTTCAAAATTATTATAATGCAGCACAATTGAGGTTTATTCATAGAGTGTTTGATTTGGATAGCTTGTTAGTATGGGCCAATATAGAATTATCCAGTATTGGTGAGTAGAAATATAATACAGTTTATTTATAAATGGAATAATAAGTTGTTAATTGTTAATAATAATCCACCTGTTGAGGCATTTAATTGAATTATGGAATAAGATAAATAATGAGATAGATTTACAGGGAAATTTTTCAGGTAAAAAACCTTTATATCAGAATAAACTCTTTCCCTTCACTCTTAATAATCAATTTTCAAAAATATGGGATCAGAAAGGAATTAAAACTATTGGAGATTGTTATGAAGCAGGATATTTTATTTATTTTCAAAGAAGGAAAGAAAAATATGAAATTCCAAATAATATTTTTTTTTGTTATTATCAAGTTAAGGCTTTATTATTGGATAATTTTGGACCTTCTTTAAGATTACCAAGACAAACTAAATTTGAAATTTTGCTTATGGAAGGTGGTACAAAAAAGTTTATATCTGAAATGTATAAATTATACAAAGCAAGATGCTTAAATTAGATATTCATAAATCGAGATTAAAATAGGAGAATGAGAATAATTGACTAAGATTATTAATGTTCAATATAGATTAGTGCATTATAATTTTATACATCAATTTTATTTAACTCCTCAGAAATTAAAGAGATATAATTTAATTTCTTCAGATTTATATTTTAGATGTACTAAAGAAGTAGGTTACTTTTTACATTCAAATTGGTTATGTGATAAGATTAAACCTTTTTGGATATGACTTAAGGAATTTTTAGAGAAAGTTTTAAAGATTCAATTACCAATGGACCCAGCATTATTTCTATTAGGTAATGTTAAAATGTTGAGTTTGACTTTGAGATTGACTAAGTATCAAATTGCGTTTTTAAGGTTAGCAATGGCTGTGGCAAGAAAATGTATAGCCATAACTTGGAAAAATGAGATTGATTTGGGGATACAGAGATGGCATTCAGAATTGAGATCATATATACTTTTGGAAAAAAATAACATATAATTTACGTGATAATTATCTTGTTTTTACAAAAATGTGGAGCCCTTATTTGGATTATATGGGTTTAAAATGTTGAATTCCCTAGAGCTTGGCATGATGGTGTTGCTTTGAATCATGGCAGTCCTTTTTGTGTTTTTATGGTTTAAATCTCCTGTTTATTTTTTATTTCTTTAGGGTTTATTTAGGGTGGGTATGAGGGATGGGGGGGGGACTTTGTTCATTTATTTATATTGTATTTTAAAAATGTTAAATAAAGGATTTTTTAAAATCAACCATAATGCCCAGTATATGTAATTTATACTGCCCAAAAATGCATTGGAGATATGGTAACTTGAATTGTGGTTCTGAGCAAGTACAGACAATATGTAGTATGACCCTTGTCACACCTGCTGTTTATCATCAACCATGGCAGAGGTCAAATTCCAGAAATGTTTTCCCAGATATAACAAAGGAACTTCATACTGAATTATCATTGCCCAACAAGAAAATCAATTTGCATTTATTGTACTCCTTTAGCAGGCTAAAATAGTCCAAAGTCTTTCAAATAAATCTTAACTAAAAGACATCAGGTTCTGATAGTGTCCCCCTCAAACCTTCCCTCCATCTTCCTTAACTCTTCTGCTTCTCAAAGTTACAAAATATTCATTAAGAACTTTACCTGCATCTTCAACCACCACACACAGGACCATCACACAGATCCTACTCTTTCCTGAATTATCTGTGTACTCCTGATTATGTAGGCATTAAAGATATTTAACTTTGTTTTCCAATTCATCTTTTAATTTAAATCCCTCGGTTTTCAAACATTTCAAGGTTTTCTGCAATATTCATTTGAGTGACTGACAGAAGCTTTCCTTCTTTCCCTTTCATATAAATTGTAATTCAGGGATGCTCTAGATTTGGCTTTCTCGACACTTCACTAAACCCATGGCATTCACTTGTTAAGATGCCTCACACTGCTTAGAAATAGATTTGCATTCAAGTAGCAATTCCTAGCAACTTGTTTTAAATGCTTTGATTGAGAACCTTTACTCCAATTGTAGATGTTATTTTGCACCACTGTGCTAAGGCTAACTGAATTAATTTCACCATAATCGACCACTGATACTCCTTCTAAATGCATAGCTTCATTCCCTGAGGAAATCTACCATTTTTGTCATGGCATACGATAAACCCCTTTAGCTTTCTCCTTAGTCTAATCCATATAGCCTCGTTTGATGATCCCAACACATCATCCTTCTTCAGTGCTGTGATGACTGTGGCATTCTTTACCCTCTCTTTATTTTGGATCAAATCCTTGTAAGCATGCACATCCAGCTTCCAGTCCTGCCCCTCTTTCAGCCTATTCTCAGACATTTTTGTCTTCCAAAGACAAAAACATTTGAAGGGCCATTACTCTCCAGGACCACTCATACTTAATTCAAATAGAACCCTAGACTTGGGAATATCCTGAGTCACAATGGTGAAAACCAATCTAGAGTTCATATGACACACCAATAAACCTAACCACACACAAACTACAGTTTGGCTTCGAAATCTAATGCGTTTAGTTGTTAAAAGTTACTAGTTATGGAAAAGCTCAATCTGGACATAAAGTATTCATGTCAAATAAAAATTGATTCATTCTGACCTCACCTATCTTTGAAAGCATTGTTAACTATTGCCTTCAATGTTATACGGTCTCCAACTTGTGAGGGTCCTCTGAAGTGAAACATGTCAATGGTCTTCAGTACTGGGTGTCCTTTGCAGAAACGTCTAAAACCAGAAGTTTAAAAACAAATGACAATGTCACAAATTAACAAAATACATTTGTAATATCTGCTATCCATTGATAATGTCCAATTAAATGCAGCAGAAATAATATAAGTTGCTTTAATTGACCAGAGTATTTAATTTTTAACAGGAATATTCAGTATTTCCAATGGTTTACCCAAACTATACTATGTTTAAATTTAGAGAAAACTAGAAACTCTGTCTATGAATCCCCTTCTAAGTTTGAGTTAACCTGGCGACCATTTATTCAATATTTTCATTTGTGGTGAGTTGATCTGGCTCTGTTTTCTTTTTATGATTATGTATGATAATTGGGCTGTTAGATGAGATCGGAGTGATCGGCATGGTTTAGCTATAACGGTAGGTTTTTTTTTAAGTTTTTAATTCAGATTTGTTTTTTCTTCCTTTTTGGGGGGTTTTTTTTTCTCTCTTTTTTAATATATTTTTATTAATTATATCATTTTTTTTAGAGATAGTTCATACTCTAAACTGATCTAAAAAAATTTTTGGATGATATATTTTTATTCTGCAATATTATTGTTTAATATCTCTGTATTAATTCGTTATTTACTATGTATTTTTCATATCTCTTTGAACTGTATGTGTTTATAAATTATAATAATAATAAAAAGATTGGAAAAGAAAGGAATATTCAGTATTAAAAAAAATATAATTTATTTAACCAAAAGTCTAGAATTTCTTTCTAACCCTATTATTTCAATTGCTGATTCCTTAAAGTTAATCAATTGTGAGCAACTCCAGGAGTTGTAAACCAAGTTCATTCCTTTGCAAATCTCTCAAACTGAGCAGAGAGCATCCAAAAGACAAAGATGACTGTGTGGTTCAGTACGACAACAACATCATTTGCTGATGATACCACGTTGGGGGGGTCTGTATAAAAAGGGGCGATGAGTCAGCATACAGGAAGGAGATTGAAAACTTGGGTGAATTGGTGCACCAACAACATCCTCACATTCAATGTCACCAAAATCAAGGACTTCAGGAAGGGAGAAACATAGGTGTATGATCCAGTGATCATTGGGGGATCAATGGTGAAGAGGGTGAGCAAATTTAAATTCCTGGAAGTCGCTATCTTGGAGAATCTTTCCTGGATCCCACATAGAATCAGAATTTATTGTCATGAACGTGTCACAACTTTGTTGTTTTGTGGCAGCATTATTATGCATTACAGATGCAAAATTGCTATAAATTATATTTCTGCAAATACACTATTTTTTAAAAATTAAACATTAGTGCAAAAGAAGAAAAAAGTGAGATCGTGTCTGTGGTTCATTGTCTGACGGCAGAGGGGAAGAAGTGTTTTTATGCCATTGGGTGTTTGGCTTCAGGCTCCTGCACCTCCTTCCTGCTGGTAGTAGTGAGAAGAGGGCATGGCCTGGGTGGTGATGGTTCTTGATAATACAGCCTCTTGTAAATGTCCTTAATAGAGTGAAGATTAATGCCCATGATGACACTAGTTGACTGTAGTCTTTTCCTGTCCTGTGCATTGGTACCTCCATACCACACAGTGATGAAACCAGTCAGAATACTAATGTCATCATGAAGAAAGCATGTCAGCACCTCTACTTCCTCAGGAGTTTGCAGAGGTTTGGTATGACACCAGAAACCTTGGCAAACTTCTACATATTTGTAGTGGAAATTATGCTGACTAGCTGCATCACAGCCTGCTATGGGGGTACCCAATACCTCTAGGAGGAGAATTCTGCAAAAGGTAGTGGACACAACTCACTACATCACAGGTGAAACTCTCCACACCACAGTCAAAATCTATATGAAATATTGCTGTTGCAGAGCAGCAGCAATCAAGTATTGCACAATTTGTTCACATTTCTTTCTTTTATATGTGTATCTTTTTGTCTGGAGTATGTTTACAGTTACTGATAAGTAGAAATTCTGACTGGCCGACTGGAAAAAGATAGGTATCTCAGGGTTGTATATGATGTCATGTGGCAATATATTGTCTGACAATAAATGTGAACGTTGAACTTTGGAGTCAATTGATAGAAGTACAGGATCCCATGGCTTAGTTAAGTTAAAATTACCTGAAGACAAGCAAGTTACATGGTTAGTCATCACAATTCATACAAAATGGTTGTGTGAAAAGCATTTCACAAGAAAACTTTTTAAGCATCAATTTAAAAAAATTGAGATAAAGTAGCTTCCATGAACTATAATCCAGGGGTTTTGCCAAAAGAACAACCACAATCAAAAATGTTCTGTTTATCAAAATCTCCATCTCAGTTCATTGCCTTGTCCCTCAGAGGTGCCAGTGAGCATATTACTGGCTTATTTGAACAAGAAGAATACAAACTTCATCCCAGTAATGGAATTATCTGGAGGGACTGGAGAATAGCCTTCTTGGATTCAGTTGCCCATAAAATACCATATTCATCTCACATTTGTTCCATAATGTCATGCAAACCATGATAATTATGTAGTGGCTCCATAATGAAACCATACTTAGTGAGGACTGGCATCAAAGAAAGTTACAGCATTTCTCCAAATTTCCTCATAATGTTGTAGCTCTATCAAACTTTCCATAGGAGTTTGTTAATTTTCAGAACTAATGAGAAATTTTTCAACCTACCAATACTGCACTCCAAACTACAGTCATCTAAACCTCAGGATTTGTACTGTACTCTATGCATAATATTTGCATTTGCTTCTGCTTCAAGTCATCACAAACAGTGGAAATTTCACTTGAATCAGATTTTGTCCTTAAAGAATGATCCCATGTTTAGTGTAATGTCCAAACTTGCACATTAGAATTCTTGAACTTTTTTTCACAAATATCAGAAACCACATTTCATTTCACCAAAGTAATTTTCAGACACAATATAGACTACCATTCCATCAATCTCTACAAAGTTGGCACTGTTTCCAGCAAAGTATTTTTCTCCCCTCAGAGCCAGCAGCTTCAGAAGTAGAGGGACAGGTTACAGAAGGGAAAAAGATTCACTTCATGAATTTAATATTTAAATGGCCAATGACGATATCAGGGAAGTAAAGGAAGTTTCTCCCACAGGCCACGTAAAACAGAATGCTGGTTGTTTCTGGATTCAGGGATTAAATAATAATGCCATAAGGGCAGTTAAATTCTACCTTCATTGCAGAAATATGCCCCAAGGTACTTCATAGAGGTGTATAAACATAGGCAAGCAGAAAAATTATGGCTTCATTAGAAGTTAGTTTTAAAGAAGTACTTGAAGAGTGGGGAACAATGTGTAGGAGAGGTTTATGAAATATTTTTTTCATTAAAAAAAAGCAGTTTAAGCAGGTGGCTCCATCAGTTAAAAAAAAAGGAAGAATGCAGAGAAACAGAAAGATCAGGCATCAGGATTTAATGCAAATGGAGATGAAACAGAGTGAAATGCAAGGCTCCAAAGGCTGTCAAAAATATTTGGAGCCCATTGCAGAAAGGAATATATGCACCAGTTTTCAATGAACTGAAATTTGGGGTGAGAGAAGTATGGGAAGCAAAGCAACAACTGGAATTGTTCTGTCTGCATTTGAGAAATCTGTGGATAAGGAAGGACTTTGTGGAAGATGGACAAGGCCTGAGTCAGAGATTTATTTAAAAATTAATCATAATGAACATTGTTGTAAAAAAATCTGCCACTGGAGGATGAAAATGAAAAATTTCTCTCTCATTTTAAATTCAAAACCTCTCTCCATTTCAGATGGGTCCATCTGGTGGACAGTGTTAGTAGCAACCAATTAACCAATCAGGAATTTATGACAAAGTGGTGGCTGTTGTATTTTGAACATAGAACAATATAGCACAGAAAAAGGCCCTTCAACCCACATCTGCACAGAGCATGTTGCAGGAAAATACTTTAGTCAGTCATTCAGCACCTAAAAGCCCCTTCGGCTCACAAGTTCTGCCCTACCCATCAAAGCACTTTTCGTACCAACGGAATATAAATTCAAGATGAAAATTAAGATTTGGGTCTTACCAAGAACTGAGGTAAATGGCTATGGAGGTAGATGGCTGTGGAGGTAGATGGCTGTGGAGGTAGATGGCTGTGGAGGTAGATGGCTGGGTTATGTAATATTTAAGAAATCTTGTCTTCTCCAGTTGTGCTAACACCTTTAGTAGTAACTCAATTATTCATTCATTTTCTCAAAATATTTCTGAAGTATTGTAAAGGATTTGCCTTTCAAAATCCAGCATCTGTATTTTTAATTTTTTTAATTTCCTGTGATAACACTAGAGGAGATTTACATGGATGGAGAAGTTTTAGATGCAAAATAATCAGTGAAACTTCGACTCTTGAATGGAGGCTTAACTCAGGATTATTAAATTACCAGTATACAAGGTAAGCAAGAATTGCCTATTTGCAGATTGAACAATATTAAAGTAATATGCAGGAGATTCACAGGATGTTGAAGAATTTTCCTTGAGTGGTGAAGGACTGGAGCTCTCTGTCCAAAATCATAGTTGATTCACACACTCATACCTAAGGGCAGTACAGTTGTGGTGCAGTTAGTGCATCGTCTTTACAGTGCCAGTGATCGGGACGAGGCCTGGGTTCGAAACCCGTGCTGTCTGTAAGGAGTTTGTATGTTCCCCCCCCCGTGTCTGTGTGGGTTTCCTCCTACCCTTCAAAAATGTATTGGGGTGTAAGCTAATGGGATGTAAAATTAATACAATTAAACTGCAAGAAAACTATTTCTTCATCATCCCATTCGAGGAAATGAGGCCTTGAAATGGTAATTGGGTGAGAGAGTGAATGAAAAGAATAAGATTCAAGCCAACGAGGAAATGAAGGGAATGCAACAGATGTAAAGATCTGATGCAAGTTAAAGAACACATTAAGAAAATACAATACACTAAAACTTCCAGTATCTGGCACCTATAGGGATTGCTAGATGCCAGAAAAGTGAATTTGCTGGTTGCTTGAGAATTTGTGTTGTGTGATTGGCCAACTAACCACTAGGGGGGGTGCCAATTTTAAACTTTTGTATTCTTACCCATTTATTTTCCGCAATTGTTTTGCCCATTGCTTGAGGCTGGCAGTTGCTTGAATTCGAGATTTTACTGTGTTATCAAGGAGCTGCAGTTAATCCAGGATGATAGTGAGATTCGTGGACTTTAAATTGGAATGCAAAACTTGCAATAAAGGAACTACAGTTCACTCAGTCAACATTTTTCTCACAAACATCCTGAATTTCGATTGTTCATTGCAAATATCCACCCACATTCACCCCTAGATAACTCACAACACCTGAAAACATTCCCAACACAACCTTCCACCCATTCCATTCCTCACAGCTATCTTGACCCAGCAACCATACCTCATTGTAACCAGGCTTCATAGGAGCAGTGTATTAAAGGAAAAGCAAATATCTGACCTTGCAGAGATTGTAGCAGCACTCTCCATCCAAGCCATGATCTGTCCTCCAAAAGTATTACTCCGATGATTCGCATGAGGTGGCAGGACAAGTTCAACGGTCTCAACTCTGGTCTTCTCTGCTGGCACAACATACTGGGATTCCTCCAAGTCTGGTCCTGGTTTAGGAAACATGTTCTGCATTAGAACAAGATCTAGCTTCCACAACTTACAGGCCCACACAAGTGTTCACTGAAAAGAAAACTGCATAATGAGTATTTGAACACTGTGCCTTGGACATTTTAAAAATATCTATGTTCCAAGTCCACTACTTGGTGCAAATGTTCAAAATGCAAATGTTGATTTATATGACGCAACTTCACTCCACCATCAAATGAAAGTTAATGATCATGAACTCCCGAAATAAGAGTGTATGATTACCAACATAACATTATCTTCACTATCCATGTATTATGACATTTTGTCACAGAACGGCTTTGTTACATTCTTAAAATTCTTCTTTGATCCAGCAATTTATAATTTTCTAACAATTATTTCTACATTACCAAACATGGCAAGGTGCAGTCAAAGACAATTGTAACAAATGCTGCAGTTTCAGAAATTTGACTTGGGTTTTTGGTTGTAAATTCCTAACAAAAATGTATCAAGGTATCATAGAACAAATAGGTTGTGTTAAATTCCTCATGCAATGAAAAAACTATAAAAACCTTAGCTAATAATGCCTCAGGGTATATCACCTCTGACTCCCATTGTGGAGAGCAGAAATATTCAGGGGAAGACTCCAAAGGATCAGCGAGATGGAGTGAGGGGTAGGGTGGATGGAGAGCATACAGGGTGCAAAAGATGAAGCAACAGAAGGAAAGGAAGGTTGACAACTCAAGCAATCAATCTATTATCAATCATCAGTAACCATGAACAATCATTTCAATAATTGCATTTCTATTGTACCTTTCACATTATAAAATATTCCAAATTTTGTTTTACCAAACAAATATTCAAAAACTGAGGCACATCAGGAGATACTGAGGCAGATTGTAAAAGGTTTGTGTTTTAAAGACATTTGGTTTGGACAAGTGGAGAGGTTTGGGCAATCAAAAATGGGGCTGTCACAGGACCGGATTAACGTAGTAGCCAAAGTAGCAAATGCTATGGGCCCCAGAGTTTAAAGGGCCCTTACGTTTATGTTCTATGAATTATGAGAAACATTTCTATTTTCATCTTTGTGCAGCAGCTATGAAATACCACACTGATAGTCCCTCCCCCACCCTCCCATCTAACTCCTGACCCAGCAGCAGGGGTGCAGTGCTGCTGGAGTACAGCGGAGCGCTGCTCCGGCATCTGATTGGGCCGCTTTGGGAATGCCTTAGCAGTTCTCAGTGATGGGTTAATGTGGGAGCAATGGCCATCTTTATTACCCATAATCCCCCATGCAACTGGAACCTGCTAGAATGAGGGAAAAACAGAGCAGTTCCAGCTGTGTGGGGGATTATGGGTAAGAAGACGGCCTTTAATCCCACATTGAGCCAGCTGCCAGCCCCCGCAGCTGTAAGTGTTTTGTTTTAACAAAATGTGCAAGTAAGTTTTAACAGGGGAGAGATGGGTGCAATTTCAGTGCTTGCCATAAGTGCTATGTTCCCTATAGTGATTTGAGAAAGCTCGCATCATTTTGTTAATAATTAAGACTATTTAAAACTTACCAAAACGGACATGCAGGGTCAACATCAGAAATTCTCTTGATGGTGGGGGGGGGGGGGAGGACCACAGTCACACTTCCCCCTCACCGTGCATGCGCCAGCTGGCACTATTTAGGGCCTCTTTAAAATATATGCCACAAGCCCATCAATACCTTAATCTGGCACTAATGTTGCTGCCCAATAGACCACAACAAGAGCCATCTTGCAGGATTGAATGAGATAACAAAGGAAGAGCAAGGCCACAGAGAGAGGCAAAAGTAAAAATGAACATTTTTAAATTAACAGGGAGCCAACAGGAGTCAGCATTACATGGAGTTAAACAAAAATGTCTGCAGCTGCTGTGGTCGGGTGCAATACACGAATGCGCTCGAGAAACTTAGCAGGTCATGCAGCATCCATAAGAAATAAAGGGGAACCAATGTTTCCAGCATGAACCCTTTGCCAGGTATAATTGTGTATTATAGCAAGTCATAGTATCAAGACAGAATGGGATAGTGCATTTTAGGATTTGGGGAGCAGAGTTTGGATGTGGTTAAGTTTACAAAATCAATTTTGATGAGGGTAACTTTGAAAGAGTCAAGTCTGGCGGTAAGAAAGGTATGAATGAAAATATGGCAACAGATGTAAATAGAGCTCCAAAACATCATTACCTAATTAGGATTGAATTCAGATCATCTTTTTTTTTAAATTTTTTATTTTTCACTATAAACCATATTGACCAAGATACATACAGACATTTTTTCTCTTGAATATATAGTGTCATTTTCTCCCCCTTTTTCCCCCTCCCTTCCCTCCCTCCCTCCCTCCCTCACCCCTTTCCCATTTATTTGAAGTTCAATCTATAAGATACATTAAACCCGTTAAACAATGTTGTCATTTAATAAAAATAAACAAGAAATTTTACTGAGTCAGTTCTTTTCGTTGTTAGGTGGTGGAAGTCCATGGTAGGATTTCTCTATTGTATTTCATGTATGGCTCCCATATTTGTTCGAATATTGTGATGTTATTTCTTAAATTATATGTTATTTTTTCTAATGGAATACATTTATTCATTTCTATTGTATGAATACATTTAATAAATGTATGAATACATTTATTCATTTCTATTGTATTCTCAAGTTGTCTTCTAATTTCCAGGTTGACATAATACATTTTTTTGCTACAGCTAGGGCTATCATAACAAATCTTTTTTGTTATACATCCAAATCGAGTCCAAATTCTTTATTTCTTATATTACTTAGGAGGAAGATCTCTGGGTTTTTTGGTATATTGCTTTTTGTGATTTTATTTAATATCTGGTTTAGATCTTCCCAAAATTTTTCCACTTTCTCACATGTCCAAATTGCATGAACTGTTGTTCCCGTTTCCTTTTTACAGCGAAAACATCTGTCTGATACTGTTGGGTCCCATTTATTTAACTTTTGAGGTGTGATGTATAGCCTGTGTATCCAGTTATATTGTATCATGTTTAACCACGTGTTTATTGTATTTCTCATAGTTCCGGAGCATAGCTTTTCCCATGTTTCATTCTTTATCTTTATGTTTAGATCTTGTTCCCATTTTTGTTTAGGTTTACCGTTTGTTTCCTCATTTTCCTTTTCTTGCAGTTTGATGTACACGTTTTATAAATTTTTTAATTATCATTGTGTCTGTAATCACATATTCAAAATTGCTTCCTTCTGATAACCTTAGACTGTTTCCCAATTTGTCCTTCAAGTAGGTTTTCAATTGGTGGTATGCAAACATTGTATCGTGAGTTATATTATATTTATTCTTCATCTGTTCAAAGGATAATAATTTATTTCCCGAAAAACAATTTTCTATTCTTTTGATCCCTTTTCTCTTCCATTCTCTGAAGGAAAGGTTATCTATTGTGAAAGGGATTAGTTGATTTTGCATCAATATTAGTTTTGGTAGTTGGTAATTTGTTTTATTCCTTTCTACGTGAATCTTCTTCCAAATGTTGAGCAGATGATGTAATACCGGTGAATTCCTACGTTGCACCAATTTTTCATCCCATTTATATAGTATATGTTCAGGTATCTTCTCCCCTATTTTATCTAGTTCTAATCTGGTCCAATCTGGTTTTTCTCTTGTTTGATAAAAATCTGATAGGTATCTTAATTGTGCAGCTCTATAATAATTCTTAAAGTTTGGTAATTGTAAGCCTCCTTGTTTGTACCATTCTGTTAATTTATCTAGTGCTATCCTCGGTTTCCCCCCTTTCCATAAGAATTTCTTTAGTATTTTCTTTAGCTCCTTGAAGAATTTCTCTGTTAGGTGAATTGGTAATGACTGAAATAGGTATTGTATCCTTGGGAAAATGTTCATTTTAATACAGTTTATCCTTCCTATCAGTGTTAGTGGTAAGTCTTTCCAATGTTCTAAGTCGTCTTGTAATTTTTTGCGTTAATGGATGATAATTTAGTTTATATAGATGGCCGAGATTTTTATTTAGTTGTATACCTAGGTTTCGCATTGCTTGTGTTTGCCATCTAAATGGTGATTCTTTCTTAAACTTTGTGAAATCCACATTATTCATTGGCATTGCTTCACTTATATTTGCGTTGATCTTGTACCCCGATACTTCTCCATATTCCTTCAATTTCCTATGTAATTCTTTTATTGATATTTCTGGTTCTGTTAAGTATATTATAACGTCATCTGCAAATAGACTGATTTTATATTCCTTCTCTTTTATTTTTATCCCTCTTATTTTATTTTCTGTTCTTATCAGTTCTGCTAGTGGTTTTATAGCTAACGCGAATAGTGAGGGAGATAGTTGACATCCCTGCCTTGTTGATCTGCTTAAGTTAAATTGTTTTGATATATATCCATTTACTGTCACTTTCGCCAATGGCCCCTTATATAATGCTTTAATCCAATTAATATATTTCTCTGGTAGGCTGAATTTTTGTAGTACTTTGAATAAATAATTCCATTCTACTCTGTCAAAGGCCTTCTCTGTGTCTAAAGCAACCGCTACTGTTGGAGCTTTATTTCCTTCTACTGCATGAATTAGGTTAATAAATTTACAGATATTGTCCGTTGTTCGTCTTTTTTTAATAAATCCAGTTTAGTCTAGATTTACTATTTTTGGTACATAGTCGGCTAATCTATATGTAATTTGTTTGTCCTTTTTCCTTAATGCCAATATCATTCTTTTAGTTTGTTCTCTCTTAAGCTGCCACGCTAGAATTTTGTGCGTTTTTTCTCCTAGCTCATAATATTTCTGTTTTGTCTTCATTATGTTCTTCTCCACCTTATATATTTGTAGTGTTTCATATTTTATTTTTTTGCCTGCCAATTCTCTTCTTTTAGTTGTATCTTCCTTTATTGCTAATTCTTTTTCTGAATTTGTTATTTCCCTTTCCAACTGTTCTGTTTTCCGATTGTAGTCCTTCTTCATCTTAGTTACATAACTTATTATTTGCCCTCTGATGAACACTTTCATTGCGTCCCATAGTATAAACTTATCTTTCACTGATTCCGTATTTATTTCAAAGTACATGTTAATTTGTCGTTCAATTAATTCTCTAAAATCCTGTCTTTTAAGTAGCATGGGGTTTAATCTCCATCTCTACATTCTTGGTGGGATGTCCTCTAGCTCTATTGCCAATTTGTTTTATGGGCAGGATGTAGTAGAGAGATGGAAGTCTTTTAAAGATCAGATTTTGAGAGTGCAAAAGCTTTATGTTCCTGTTAAGTTAAAAGGAGGGGCAAAAGGTTTGAGAGAGCCGTGGTTTTCAAGGAATATTGGAAACTTGGTTCAAAGAAAAAGGCAGGCGTACATTAGATATAAGAAGCATGGAGTTAAGGAGATGTTTGAAAGATACATTGAATGTAAGAGGAATCTTAAGAGAGGAATTAGGAAAGCTAAAAGAAGGTACGAGAAAACTATGGCAAGCAGGGTGAAAACTAATCCAAAAGAGTTCTACAAATATGTTAATGGTAAGAGGAAAGCTAGAGACAAAATTGGTCCCTTAGAAAATCAGAGCGGAAAACTGTGTGTGGAGCCTAGAGAAATGGGGGAGATATTGAACAGTTTCTTTTCTTCGGTATTCACTAAGGAGAAGGATATTGGGAGATGTGAGATAAAAAAAGCAAATTGGGTAAATATGGGGAATATAGAGATTACAAAAGGTGTAGTTTTAAGGCTTTTGAAGAATATAAAGGTGGATAAGTCTCCGGGACCAGACGGGATCTTCCCCAGGACATTGAGAGAAGTGAAGGAGGAAATAGCAGAGGCTCTGGCGGTAATTTTCCAAATGTCATTAGATATGGGGATAGTGCCGGAGGATTGGCGCATTGCGCATGTGGTTCCGTTATTTAAAATGGGTTCAAGGAGGAAGCCTGGCAACTATCGGCCTGTAAGTTTGACGTCTGTGGTAGGTAAATTAATGGAGAAAATTCTTAGAGATAGTACTTATAAACATCTGGATAGACAAGGTCTGATCAGGAGCACTCAACATGGATTTGTGGGAGGAAGGTCATGTTTGATCAATCTGATTGAATTTTTTGAAGAGGTGACTAGGAATGTGGATGAGGGTAGCGCAGTGGATGTTGTCTATATGGACTTCAGTAAGGCCTTCGATAAGGTACCACATGGAAGGTTAGTTAGGAAGGTGCAGTCTTTAGGTATAAATTTTAAGATAGTCAAATGGATTGAACATTGGCTGAAAGGGAGAGGCCAGAGGGTGGTAGTGGATAATTGTCTGTCAGGTTGGAGGCCGGTGACCAGTGGTGTGCCTCAAGGATCTGTATTGGGCCCATTGTTGTTCGTTATATACATTAATGATCTAGATGATGGGGTGGTGAATTGGATTAGTAAATATGCAGACGATACTAAGATAGGTGGAATAGTGGATAATGAAAAAGGTTTTCAAGGATTGCAGAGGGATTTGGGCTGCTTAGAAAAGTGGGCTGAAAAATGGCAGATGGAATTTAATGCTGATAAGTATGAGGTGCTTCATTTTGGTAAGAAGAATCAGAATAGGACATACATGGTAAATGGGAGAGCATTGAGGAATACAGAAGAGCAGAAAGATTTAGGAGTAACGGTACATCGTTCCCTGAAGGTAGAAACTCACGTGAATAGGGTGGTGAAGAAGGCTTTTAGTATGCTGGCCTTTATCAATCATTGCATGGAATATAGGAGTTGGGAGGTGATGTTGAGATTGTATAAGACGTTGGTGCGGCCTAATTTGGAGTTCTGTGTGCAGTTCTGGTCGCCTAATTATAGGAAGGATATAAACAGAGTGGAGAGAGTGCAGAGAAGGTTTACCAGAATGTTACCTGGGTTTAAGCATCTAGAGTATAGGGAGAGATTGGACAGATTAGGTCTTTATTCTTTGGAGCGTAGAAGGTTGAGAGGGGATTTGATAGAAGTATTTACGATTATGAAAGGGATAGACAGAGTGGATGTGGATAGACTATTTCCGTTAAGAGGAGGAAAGATTAAAACAAGAGGACATGAGTTAAGAATTAAGGGGCAGAGGTTTAGAGGTAACATGAGGGGGAACTTCTTTACTCAGAGAGTGGTAGCCGTGTGGAATGATCTTCCGGGAGAAATAGTGGCGGCGGAGTCAATTGTATTATTTAAGAAAAGGTTGGACAGGTATATGGATGAGAAGAAGATGAAGGGTTATGGGCATTGTGCAGGGAGGTGGGACTAGAAAGGGGTGTTTGGTTCGGTGCGGACTAGAAGGACCTAATGGCCTGTTTCCGTGCTGTAATTGTTATGTTATATTATGTTATGTTATATAACAGGGGTGAGTGATCCGATAATAGTCTAGCTTTATATTCCATTTTCCTAACTCTCCCTTGGATGTGGGCTGATAACAGGAATAGGTCTATCCTTGAGTATGTTTTGTGTCTACCTGAATAATATGAATATTCCTTTTCCTTTGGGTGTTGTTTTCTCCATATATCCAAAAGTTGCATTTCTTGCATTGATTTAATTATAAATTTGGTTACTTTGTTCTTTCTGTTAGTTTTTTTTCCCAGTTTTATCCATGTTTGAGTCCAAATTAAGGTTAAAATCCCCTCCTATTAGTATGTTCCCTTGCGTATCTGCTATCTTCAAAAAGTTATCTTGCATAAATTTTTGATCTTCTTCATTAGGTGAGTATACATTGAGTAAATTCCAAAATTCTGAATATATCTGACATTTTATCATTACATATCTCCCTGCTGGATCTATTATTTCCTCTTCGATTTTGATTGGTACATTTTTTATTGATTAATATAGCTACTCCTCTGGCTTTTGAATTGTATGATGCTGCTGTTACATGTCCTATCCAATCTCTCTTTAATTTCTTGTGTTCCACTTCAGTTAGATGTGTTTCTTGTACGAATGCTATATCAATTTTTTCTTTTTTCAGTAAATGAAACAGTTTCTTCCTTTTGATTTGGTTATGTATTCCATTAATATTTAAAGTCATATAGTTCAACATAGTCATTTCATACTTTGTTTATCTTTCCTTTCCGTTTCCTCATCACCACCATCCCTTCTTATCCATTTCTGCTTTCTTTTTTTGAACACATTATAAGACAACATTTCTAAAACATAAAATATTTCCACTATTCTCATATCTAAAATTCCTTTAACCCCAATAGTACCTCCCCTTTCTGAGTTGCCCTTTGTCCCTTGTCGGGCAACTACATCTCCCCTCTCCATTTGGATTTGCGAATCCGCTCGCAAGCGTCAACTGATTTCGCAGTGACTGTTATTCTTCCCCACCCAGCCCCCCCCAGAAAAGATTTTAATCTTCATATATAACAAAGGTCACTCTCTTAATTCCCTCCTTACTTCCTTTCTTCCCTTTCTTCCCCTTCTTAGTTCTTACTTATACTCTATTTTATATCTATATATATATATATATATATATATATACACAGAGTTTGTTGTCATTTTTGTTCTTGTTGCATCTCTTCATCTCTCTGTCTGTTTGTAGTTGTTCTGCAAATTTTCGTGCTTCTTCCAGATCTGAGAATAGTTTGCTTTGCTGCCCCGGGATAACTAATAACTATTTTAAGTACCGCTGGGTATTTTAACATAAATTTATAACCTTTTTTCCATAGGGTCATTTTTGCTACATTAAACTCCTTCCTCTTCTTCAGGAGTTCAAAACTTATATCTGGATAGAAAAAAATTTTTTGACCCTTGTATTCCAGTGGTTTTTTGTCTTCTCTTATTTTTTTCATTGCCTTCTCCAAAATATTTTCTCTTGTTGTATATCTTAGGAATTTTACTAGAATGGATCTTGGTTTTTGTTGTGGTTGTGGTTTAGGGGCTAATGTTCTGTGTTTTTATCATTTTTATTAAACGTGTCTTGGTGTTGGTCTTCTTCCTCTGGGTTGGTCATCTGTTGTTTCTCTGATTTCCTTTTTTTATTCTCTTCCTTCTTGTTCCCGTTTTTTTCTAGGTTTTCCTGTTGGGAGTCTTGCTGTCGTGTTATACTTGTCTGTTTCAGCTGTGGAGATTTACTCCTCAGCTGGTCCCCCCTCCTGCCGGTGTTGTTTTTGTCATGTGCATTGCGCATGCGCGAATCCTCGCACATGCGCAGTTGTGCACTTTTGTTTGGCTCCGTGTGCCATATTTGTAGTCCTGAGTTCGGGGTTTCCACTGACCTCAGGGAGCGGGCTTCTCTCTCCACGGCGGGCTTCCTCGTACCGGTAAGGCCTTCACCTTCCTCTTCCGACGTCCTTCTTTCTTCTTTTCTTCCCGTTGTTTTTGGTTTTTCTTTCTTTGCTGCCATTTTCTTCACACTTCACTTTCACTTTCAATTTCTTATGGTTTCTGTGTTAGTGACTTTGATTTTGCTCTACTTTTTTTTTAAACTTTTCTGGAGAGGGCTGGTATTTTCTTACCGGTCACTACTCCATCACGTGGCTTCCTGTCCGAATTCAGATCATCTTCAAGCAACATTTTTATGTTGCTTATGTTAAGCAGCTGATAGCCATAAAGGTTGGTATTACAAATATACATTGATTTCTTGGTAGAAGGATGAATAGAGGGTTGAAGAAATTAGTAGATATACTACCTTTTTGAATTGTGCTTGAGGAGATCAAGTCTTTGATCGTTTCCAAGTGGTGCAACCTCATTCGACGACGCTCAGCAGCAATACTGTATTCAATCTGCTCGTCAGATGTCTGAGGAATCACTGGCTTTAGCTGGACCTCAAAAGAGGAGGAAAGACAGATATTGAATAAGATTTGGAAAGATTTTACCATCTTTTCCTGAAGATTGTACAGGAAAATTATTCAATACATAAATGGGATCAAATACCAAGCCCCCCAACTCAGAACTAATAAAAAGAAAAAGAGTGGTAGAGAGATAATAACACAGATCATGGATCACCCTGCTGCTCAGTATTCCATGATTTGGCTGGTTGTAGGTCGATCTGAAAAAAAAGCTGATTGACAGTCACAGACAAATTATGATGGAGTGAAAGTTGGCCGTTACAGGTACTGATAGGCAGAAATGGTGCGGGGGAGGGGGAAGATTAGCAGAGAAATCAATTCCTTTGGTGAGGAAAGAGGATTTTTAAAAACTCCTTAAAAACAGTAAATATCCATTTTAATAGGAGATACTAAGCTCATGTTGAGGAACTTTGGGGGACATCCGATGCACTCTAGTATTTGCCAAAGCCCTTTCCTGCTCACGGTGTCGAAGGCTTTGGTGAGGTCAACAAAGGTGATGTAGAGTC
This sequence comes from Narcine bancroftii, assembly GCF_036971445.1. Taxonomy (NCBI): domain Eukaryota; kingdom Metazoa; phylum Chordata; class Chondrichthyes; order Torpediniformes; family Narcinidae; genus Narcine; species Narcine bancroftii. Next base: position 81,173,472 of record NC_091473.1, read on the forward strand.
CTTTGTTTTGTTCTCTGCACTTTTCTTGGAGCTGCCTGAGGGCAAAGACCATGTCAGTGGTTCCTCTGTTTGCGCGAAAGCCGCACTGTGATTCTGGGAGAATATTCTCGGCGACACTAGGTATTATTCTATTTAGTAGAATCCTAGCGAAGATTTTGCCTGCAATGGAGAGCAACGTGATTCCCCTGTAGTTTGAGCAGTCTGATTTCTCGCCTTTGTTTTTGTACAGGGTGATGATGGTGGCATCACGAAGATCCTGAGGCAGTTTACCTTGGTCCCAACAAAGCTTGAAAAACTCATGCAGTTTGGCATGCAGAGTTTTGCCGCCAGCCTTCCAGACTTCTGGGGGGATTCCATCCATACCTGCTGCTTTGCCACATTTCAGTTGTTCGATTGCCTTATATGTCTCATCCAGGGTGGGAACCTCATCCAGCTCTAGCCTTAGGGGCTGTTGAGGGAGCTGGAGCAGGGCGGAATCTTGGACTGAGCGGTTGGCACTGAAAAGAGATTGGAAGTATTCTGACCATCGGTTGAGGATGGAGATCTTGTCGCTGAGGAGGACTTTGCCGTCTGAGCTGCGCAGCGGGCTTTGGACTTGGGGTGAGGGGCCGTACACAGCCTTTAGAGCCTCGTAGAAACCCCTGAAGTCGCCAATGTCCGCGCTGAGCTGTGTTCGTTTGGCGAGGCTAGTCCACCACTCATTTTGGATCTCCCGGAGTTTGCGCTGAAGATGGCTGCATGCGCGACGGAAGGCTTGTTTCTTCTCTGGACAGGACGGCTTTGTAAGGTGAGCCTGGTGGGCAGTTCGCTTCTTTGCCAGCAGCTCCTGGATTTCCTGGCTGTTTTCGTCAAACCAGTCCTTGTTTTTCCTGGAGGAGAAGCCCAGTACCTCTTCAGTGGATTGCAGTATGGTAGTCTTCAACTGATCCCAGAGGGTTTCAGGGGACGGGTCCGTGAGGCGGGTTGCAACGTCCAAAGTTGCAACGTCCAAAGTTCCTCAACATGATTATCCAACTGCACGAAAACCAACAAGGTCGGGTCAGATACAGCAATGAGCTCTCTGAACCCTTCTCCATTAACAATGGCGTGAAGCAAGGCTGTGTTCTCGCACCAACCCTCTTTTCAATCTTCTTCAGCATGATGCTGAACCAAGCCATGAAAGACCCCAACAATGAAGACGCTGTTTACATCCGGTACCGCACGGATGGCAGTCTTTTCAATCTGAGGCGCCTGCAAGCTCACACCAAGACACAAGAGAAACTTGTCCGTGAACTACTCTTTGCAGATGATGCCGCTTTAGTTGCCCATTCAGAGCCAGCTCTTCAGCGCTTGACGTCCTGCTTTGCGGAAACTGCCAAAATGTTTGGCCTGGAAGTCAGCCTGAAGAAAACTGAGGTCCTCCATCAGCCAGCTCCCCACCATGACTACCAGCCCCCCCACATCTCCATCGGGCACACAAAACTCAAAACGGTCAACCAGTTTACCTATCTCGGCTGCACCATTTCATCAGATGCAAGGATCGACAATGAGATAGACAACAGACTCGCCAAGGCAAATAGCGCCTTTGGAAGACTACACAAAAGAGTCTGGAAAAACAACCAACTGAAAAACCTCACAAAGATAAGCGTATACAGAGCCGTTGTCATACCCACACTCCTGTTCGGCTCCGAATCATGGGTCCTCTACCGGCACCACCTACGGCTCCTAGAACGCTTTCACCAGCGTTGTCTCCGCTCCATCCTCAACATCCATTGCAGCGCTTACACCCCTAACGTCGAAGTACTCGAGATGGCAGAGGTCGACAGCATCGAGTCCACGCTGCTGAAGATCCAGCTGCGCTGGATGGGTCACGTCTCCAGAATGGAGGACCATCGCCTTCCCAAGATCGTATTATATGGCGAGCTCTCCACTGGCCACCGTGACAGAGGTGCACCAAAGAAAAGGTACAAGGACTGCCTAAAGAAATCTCTTGGTGCCTGCCACATTGACCACCGCCAGTGGGCTGATAACGCCTCAAACCGTGCATCTTGGCGCCTCACAGTTTGGCGGGCAGCAACCTCCTTTGAAGAAGACCGCAGAGCCCACCTCACTGACAAAAGGCAAAGGAGGAAAAACCCAACACCCAACCCCAACCAACCAATTTTCCCTTGCAACCGCTGCAATCGTGTCTGCCTGTCCCGCATCGGACTTGTCAGCCACAAACGAGCCTGCAGCTGACGTGGACTTTTTACCCCCTCCATAAATCTTCGTCCGCGAAGCCAAGCCAAAGAAAAAACTAAGCTCAAGGAAAAGCAGGGTTGGGAAAAGCAGATATACCTCAATCATCACACAACTAAATTACTGGCCTTCGTCACGCTGCCATGAAAAAGTGCCACACGGAAGAGAAACTACCTGTGGGACAGGGAAGTAGAAAAAGACCGATGTCTCACAAGGCTACCATCAAGCACGGTTTTGTGAAGAAACTGCTCGTACCAGTGGAGGTGAAATCAATGGTAAACCATCAAAACCTAGGAGCTTTTTGATTGCAGTCTCTGAAGCAAAAATTGTATTTCATGCAGACATGAGGTTTCTGTATCAGGCACATTTTACAGCAAACAGGTAAATGAGACTTCACTGTAATGGACACACTGGAAATCTCACTATCAGACCAGATAATGCAAATTTATTGAATATTGATTGCAAGAGTGCAATCAATCTAACTCAGACTTAACACTGATTCAAAGTTTTATGATTTGCGGGTCCCTCCTCTTAAATTAACAAATTATAAATCACACAGAAAATTACAATGATCATAAAACAATTAGTTCATTCACTAGTGTCCTTCAGAAATGAGCATTTATCATAATTTCCTGGTTTAGCTATGTTTCAACTATGTTTGATTGTGCTACAAAGAAATTAGGGCATTTTGCTTGAATAAAAAGGCACTATATAAATGCAGCAAAAGCACAATGCTTCAGAAACTCAGCAGGTCAAAGAGTGTACTTTATATAGAAAGGATAAAGATACAGGTACATTACCAGTGTTTCAGGCTTGAGTCCCTGATGAAGGGCTCAAGCCCAAAATGTTAGTTATGTATCTTTATCTTTGCTATATAAAGACAACCAACTGAAAAACCTCACAAAGATAAGCGTATACAGAGCCGTTGTCATACCCACACCCCTGTTCGGCTCCGAATCATGGGTCCTCTACCGGCATCACCTACGGCTCCTAGAACGCTTCCACCAGCGTTGTCTCCGCTCCATCCTCAACATCCATTGGAGCGCTTTCATCCCTAACGTCGAAGTACTCGAGATGGCAGAGGTCGACAGCATCGAGTCCACGCTGCTGAAGATCCAGCTGCGTTGGGTGGGTCACGTCTCCAGAATGGAGGACCATCGCCTTCCCAAGATCGTGTTATATGGCGAGCTCTCCACTGGCCATCGTGACAGAGGTGCACCAAAGAAAAGGTACAAGGACTGCCTAAAGAAATCTCTTGGTGCCTGCCACATTGACCACCGCCAGTGGGCTGATATCGCCTCAAACCGTGCATCTTGGCGCCTCACAGTTTGGCGGGCAGCAACCTCCTTTGAAGAAGACCGCAGAGCCCACCTCACTGACAAAAGGCAAAGGAGGAAAAACCCAACACCCAACCCCAACCCACCAATTTTCCCCTGCAACCGCTGCAACCGTGTCTGCCTGTCCCGCATCGGACTTGTCAGCCACAAACGAGCCTGCAGCTGACGTGGACTCTTACCCCCTCCATAAATCTTCGTCCGCGAAGCCAAGCCAAAGAAAAGATAAAGTAGACTATTTGATCTGCTGAGTTTCTCAAGCATTGTGTTTTTACTTCAACCATGGTGTCTGCAGACTTTCGTGTTTTACTACTACTACTATAGAAATGCAAGCTACCATTTGTATAACCATGTGCTGCAGCAGGATCATGCAGCCTGTGTAATAGTCCTAACCAGACATTTCTAGGAGAAAGATTGCCTCTTGCTTATATCTAATTAGATCAATTTTACAGAAATTAATAGGGTATTCAGAAAAAAGAAACTTTCTGACAGAATTATGTGCAAATTCCAATATTATCCCCAAACACAAACATATGCATATATATACACCAAACAACTATATGAAAAGCATGGCCTGCCTGTGTAAAAGGCTTGAAAAGATTTAATGCTACCCCTAAAGTTCAGTGGGAAAAAAAATCATCAACTTAGTCAAGGAAATTAGCCTTGAAGAATTGGGTGATCTGAAATGGTAGAATTGCTCATCCATGAGAAAATGGCGATTGGAGATATTAGAAATATGGTCACAAAGGGTTGAAGAAGCAAATTGTTAAAACACTGCCCCTTGAAATTATTTGAAAAAACACATTGTCAATGTAATTTTCAAGCATAATGCAAGTATGCAGTTCCAAAGTAGTGTTTTTAGGAATTTCACCAACAAGGTTGTTGACAGTATTTGTTTTTTTTTTAAATAAAGTTGCTGGAACACTGCAGGGAGAGTGCTCTGAAAGATACAGTTACATCCTCAGACAATTCTGCCCTTTTCTCCTATCAATGCTGCCGCTCATTTCTGCAACCAGCTCTATGATTACAGATGTCTCCAAGGGTTATTGTAGTTCTTGCTGCATCCTAACATCTATATTCAGTGTACATGCATGCTCCTGACCTATTTTTAACAGCTGCAAATTGCTCGGTTATATAATAGGTGAATAAAGAAAATGTATGCATATGCAATACATAGATTTCCTGAAAGCATTTGAGAAGATGGCTCATTGAAGATTACTGCAGAAAACAAAAGAGCTCATGGCATAGGAGGAACCATGGGCAGAAGATTGGTAAAGAAAGAGCAACAGAGAAACTGGCTGGAAAGATGTGACAGCTGGTGTGCCACAGGAACCAATACTGGAGCTCCATGTGTATTAAGTGACCTATATGAAAGTATTAGCATTTGGGATAAAATAAATTTGAAAACTCCTGCAGTGATCCCACCAAGCAGGATTGTTAAATAATCTTTAATGTGTTTAAATCCTGGCAAAGAGTTTACCTCCTCAAAAATATGCTCATTATGGCATGGGTTTCCACGTTAAAAGATTGATTTCACAGACAGAAATAGGCAGGGAATTTTTCAACCACTTCAATATCAATTCACCAGGCACTTTGATTTTACACAAATTGTAGAACCTCTTGATACTTTAATCCAATCAGTACTAAAACTATGAACTCTGACACTAGTAATATTTTAAATCATCATATAAACTTTTTTTTTTAATTTGAATGAACAGCTGAGTCATAGTGAGACTAGGGACGAATCTTGCTTCACGGTACAGAATTTACATATATGTCATACATACAACTAGAAATGATATGGCAAATGTAGCCACATTTGAAAAGATACATGAAAAATGTTACAACAGTTGATCACATCAACATTAAGGAAACATTTAGTGTACATATTGTTCTACTGAGAACTCATTTGGTTGTCTATATGCAAAAGTTACAGAAGAGAAACACTCTTCCTCACTCTGCAAATTCTTGTTTTTGGTTTAACTTACTAATCTTAGTCCATCAGACTACAGGACCTAGGAGCAGAATTAGGCCATTCTACCTATTAAGTCTGCTCACCATTCAAATCATGATTGATGTACATTTTTCCTTTCAACCCCATTCTCGCGCCTTTTCCCCATATCCCCTTGTCCAGTATCTTGGAATGTCATACTGCTAAACATCTCACACAAAATAACTACTTTACCATTGCCATTTATTACAGGAAAAAAAGATTTAATTTCACATTAAGTAAATCAAAAATCACATTCCCAATGTTTCTGATCTATGTTGCACAAATACACTAGTGACAGTAGAGACAAGTTTAATCTAACCTCCCTATCAGTACTATCTGGCAGAGTGACAAAGGAGTATTTGATGGATTCTTGCTCAGCGAGTTTGATTAAAATTACCCTCAAGAAGTAAAATTCAATCCATCTGAGAAACAGTATATATTTTTAAGGACAAAAACTTATGTCAAACAAACCATCTCAACAATTTAAATTTGACAGCATCCACAGCCTTGAGGGAGTTGAGTCATTGACATCCATGACTATTCAAATGAAAAAGCATTTCCTGCTTTTATTGTTCTTTTTTCTTTGGCTTGGCTTCGCGGACGAAGATTTATGGAGGGGGTAAAAAGTCCACGTCAGCTGCAGGCTCGTTTGTGGCTGACCAGTCCGATGCGGGACAGGCAGACACGATTGCAGCGGTTGCAAGGGAAAATTGGTTGGTTGGGGTTGGGTGTTGGGTTTTTCCTCCTTTGCCTTTTGTCAGTGAGGTGGGCTCTGCGGTCTTCTTCAAAGGAGGTTGCTGCCCGCCAAACTGTGAGGCGCCAAGATGCACGGTTTGAGGCGTTATCAGCCCACTGGCGGTGGTCAATGTGGCAGGCACCAAGAGATTTCTTTAGGCAGTCCTTGTACCTTTTCTTTGGTGCACCTCTGTCACGGTGGCCAGTGGAGAGCTCGCCATATAATACGATCTTGGGAAGGCGATGGTCCTCCATTCTGGAGACGTGACCCATCCAGCGCAGCTGGATCTTCAGCAGCGTGGACTCGATGCTGTTGACCTCTGCCATCTCGAGTACCTCGACGTTAGGGGTGTGAGCGCTCCAATGGATGTTGAGGATGGAGCGGAGACAACGCTGGTGGAAGCGTTCTAGGAGCCGTAGGTGGTGCCGGTAGAGGACCCATGATTCGGAGCCGAACAGGAGTGTGGGTATGACAACGGCTCTGTATACGCTTATCTTTGTGAGGTTTTTCAGTTGGTTGTTTTTCCAGACTCTTTTGTGTAGTCTTCCAAAGGCGCTATTTGCCTTGGCGAGTCTGTTGTCTATCTCATTGTCGATCCTTGCATCTGATGAAATGGTGCAGCCGAGATAGGTAAACTGGTTGACCGTTTTGAGTTTTGTGTGCCCGATGGAGATGTGGGGGGGCTGGTAGTCATGGTGGGGAGCTGGCTGATGGAGGACCTCCGTTTTCTTCAGGCTGACTTCCAGGCCAAACATTTTGGCAGTTTCCGCAAAGCAGGACGTCAAGCGCTGAAGAGCTGGCTCTGAATGGGCAACTAAAGCGGCATCATCTGCAAAGAGTAGTTCACGGACAAGTTTCTCTTGTGTCTTGGTGTGAGCTTGCAGGCGCCTCAGATTGAAGAGACTGCCATCCGTGCGGTACCGGATGTAAACAGCGTCTTCATTGTTGGGGTCTTTCATGGCTTGGTTCAGCATCATGCTGAAGAAGATTGAAAAGAGGGTTGGTGCGAGAACGCAGCCTTGCTTCACGCCATTGTTAATGGAGAAGGGTTCAGAGAGCTCATTGCTGTATCTGACCCGACCTTGTTGGTTTTCGTGCAGTTGGATAATCATGTTGAGGAACTTTGGGTTATTGCTCATGCAAATACAGTTAAATTTCCTTGGATATTTACCAATTGAAAAGGAGCATGTATGGCAATTTTAAATAAAATAATATTTTGTGGATAAAGCGCTCTTGTACTACTTGTGGATAAAGCGCTCTTGTACTCAGTTCTCTTGTACAAACTCACATTCTTACCTTTCCTGATCCTTGTCCCTTGGCTACAAATGTAGCAAATGCATTGCAGACCTTCCACTGCTTTCCACTCAAGGGATCTTCTGAAGTGATGATAATTCCAACCTAGGTAAAGAATTCCTTTCTAAATTAATCTGTACACCATTACCCAGCAAAAAAAACTCCAACCCAAATGCACAGTTCTGACAATTGTGGGAAAAGCAGCCTCCCCACCCCCTGCCCCACCCCCCACACCCCCCCCCCCACCCCATGCTGGCTTCATTGAGTTTCCAGATGTGGTGCAGAGGATAAAGAAAAATCAGCCATTGCTCTGATTTCTGATTTCAAATTTTGGACATGCAGACACAGTGGCAGGCTTAGGCTGAACCACTGTATTTCTGTATGAACTTTTTTAAAAAACAGTTGACTGTCAACAAACTGCAGACACTAGTCATATGGAGAAAAAAAAATAGATTAAAAATAAAAAGATACAAGTTCTTAATAATTTTAAACCATTATATTTAGTTGGGTCATTCAATTAACTTTGTGAAACCCTTTATACAATATAAGGTTCCAACCTCTAGACTTGTGTTGAAGGCACGATTCACTTTTGCTTTAATGTTCACTACTTGTCCAACACTAGAAGAAAATAAAAGCATTCAGAATTTCCAAGAAAATTACTTGCAAATTCATTGAACATCTGCTATCCTGTTAATTTTGACATGTTCTTTTGTTATTTCCCAATAGCAAGTTCATTGAGTACCTAACATCCTTAATCCTCGTAAAGACTATTAAGCTCCATCTTATGTTATTTTGAGTCCACATACTCAGCATTATCTTGAACTTCCAATTTTCACAAGGCTCTATAACACAACTCCAAATACTTTGGTCTCCACACATTTTCTTGACAATTTTCTAATTTTTCAATGAAGTTTAAGGTAGTAGAGTCTGTTTCCCATGGTCTCAACTTGAGGGCACAATTTTAATGTGAGAGATAGGAGTATATTTTATGCACACCTACTAATGAAGATGAAGGAGACAGGAACAATAACAGCAGCCAAGAGTCTTTCTGCTTCTTGGCATTGAGATCCTGAGACCAGAGGGGATGCTCCTTGAAACAACAGAGGGGGAAGGAACTACAAAAGGCCACATCAGTGTTCCGTGGTGTGCTATGTAGCAAATTGGAGGAATAATGTCACAATGTACATGTAATGACACTAAGGATGCAAAAAGACTATGCATCGTTTTCCTTTGTACATAGTCTTAATGTGAATAAAATTTATTTTTGGGGAAAAAGTAAAAATATTTAAAGTGAATCTGGACAGGTGTGAGAATGATATAGTGGGAAATGGAATTGGTGCAAGTGGGATTAAAGTAGATCAGCACAGACACAGTATATCTCTATGAGACAAAATTGTTTTTTAAAAATATTCCTTGACTCATGTAGCTAACATACCAGATTTACTACTAAGACCAATCCAGCTGCTTCAACTGTTGACCTTCAGCTTCCCCCTTCAGGCCAGCACCCAGTATTCATGGTTCTTCACATCAATCATGGCCCACTCAGGCCAACACTCTCAACCTCTCAAAGGTTCCTGTCTTCACTTTCAAGGAATTGTAGGTGTCCAAGGCTCAGCATGAGAATTCTGGTCAATAATTCAGAACCGATTGCTTCAAGATTGCCATTTATGGAGTCTTGTTCTGCTCAAGTTACCTGTGCTATAATACCAGCATGACTACACTTCAAAGGTACTTCATTTTCTGTAAAGTAGTATGAGACATCCAAAAGGTCACGTAACATGTACTGTAAATGAAAATTTTATTTTTTCTATGAATCCACACTTCAAGTTTGGATCTGGAGCTCGGGTTGCTGATGGTTGGGACTGAAGTCTGTGTGGCTGCAGAGGCTTCAGAGAACACACAGTGACTCTGGGGGTCTCTCTTTTGCTTCTCTTTTAACTCTAATTTCGTGTCATATTACACCTGTTATATTAGATGACAATAAAGGAACATTCAAAGTATTTATCCCTATGACATAACTTGAAAACCTTTAAGTATCATTTACTGCTGCTGTTTCTAAATCTCATTTTGTCACCTCCATAAATTTGGGTAAATTTCCAAAATAAATTGTACATAAAGCATCCAAGGTTACCAAGCTTGAAACATTGTGCATTTTGTCACTGAAATCAAATGGCTCAAAGCCACAGAAACAATAACACATGGGTACAAACTAATTATCATTGAAGACATGGTGACAAAGTGACCAAGACTGAGCATTCTTTTTAGGAGAGAGGCAAAGTGAAAAAGGAGGACAATAAGGAAAGGAATAAAGACAGCAAGGAAAAAGTGTCATGAATCAGAAAATCGAGTAGAATAAGTTTATGTAGAGCAAAGAAGTAGCAAGGGTACGGGGTAGAGAGAAATGTTTATTGGATTCACATTATTGTGAGAATGCAAAAGATGGAATAAATCAGTAAGGCAAATGTATTTGTAGCAATGACTGTGCAGTAAATCAATAACCAGAAATTAAACACGAGTTACAAAAATGGATCAAAACCCAATGAATCCCAAGGACTTGATGACTTGCAGTGCAAGGTTTTGAAAGAGCTGACTCTGGAGATAGCAGATGCATTGGGTATCATCATCCAAAGTTCCTTGGATTCCAGAATGGAGCTCACAGATTGGAGGAAAGCAAGTATAAGCACACTATTTATTAAAGGAGGAAGAAGTGCTGGCAACATAGCAGATCAAAAGTAGCTAAAAGATAAAAGGTTAGCTATACTGGCAGGCAGGGACACCTGTAGTTTAATGTATATACCAAAGCAAATGTACTTTATTTCTAAATAGTGTTTTTCTTCATTTTAAATGATTAGAGGCCACTCAAAGAATTTACAACAAATATAGAAACTGCAGATCCATAGCAGTTCACCCTTCAAAATAGGACTGCCAGAAGCAACAAAAAAAAATGCAAAAAGAAAATAATGACCTGATGCAACAGGGGAGAGTTCAATGTTCCAACTTGCCACAAACATGACGTTCATATCTACTTTGTCTTTAAATCAGCTTCGGACCATAAAATATGTTTTGCATATTGTGCAACTTTGTCAAGAAAAAAAATTACATGGTAAATTGGCTACAAGGTTAGTGTAGCAGTTAGCACAATGCTATTACAGTGCCAGGGACCTTGGTTAGAATCTGTAAGGAGTTTGTAAGTTCTCCTCATGTCTGCATGGGTTTCCTCCGAGTGCTCCAGTTTTTCTCCCACCCTTCAAAACATATGGGTGTTGTCAGTTAATTGGTGTATTTCTGTGCATGGGCTTGTGGGCTGGAAGGGCCTGTACTGTGCTGCACGTCTAAAATTATTTAACATGGTGATAACCGAGTACAGAAAACTAGTAGGCCATTTGGAACAAGACTCAGAGCAAGTGTGAGAACAAGAAGCAAGAGGGGCCTATTTCTAATGACAGGTCATCAATCTGAAACATTTACTGGTATTACATTTCTCTCTTCAAAGATGCTGCCTGATTCTCTAACTGTTTCTAGGATTTTCTATTTTAAGATTTCAGCATCTGTGCTTTTTTAAATTCCAACAGCTGACATGATTTTCCACCTTGACTTCACTTCTCAGACCACTGATTCCAACCATCTAAACCCTTCCCAGTATCCTCAAGCTGACCTTTCTCAAAGGAATTGCCTTTCATTCTTTTAAGCCCCAGAGTACTTTCGCCAAATAATTGTTCACAGGGTAATTCAGGAATCAATCTAGCCACCTCTCAGCAATCAGTCCACCCAATACTGGATTGAAAGAAAGATACCGTTGTATTTGCAAGTCACAAGAAATTTTATATCCAATACAGTATTTGTTGTAATACAAGAAAATAAGGATGTTAATCTGGAGTGCACAATTGTGTCCAAAACTGAGATGGTCAGACAATTTAAATGAAGATCAGTCCTTAAATTCAATATTCAAACTCTGAAGTGGAAATATTGATATTCTATGGGGCACATAACAGAAGTAAAACCACACTAAACTCTTAGCAAGAGATTTTCTATGTCAGTATTATGCACTTTATATACCCCTTATCAGCCTCCTAATATGAGAATCAATGCTTTCCAGCTTCTTGATGTAAGACTTTATTATTTTACTGGGGATGTCACACATATAGTTGTTTCCCTCCCCCCCCCCCACCGCCACTTAAACCTTTTGAATTACAGACTTTTCAGCTTGCCTCTTCTGAATTACTGCCCAAATTGAATCCTAGTGAATGGCACATGTAAGAGCATAACCACAACCAGAATCATATCCTTAAGATTGTGGAATGTAACTGATGTATTCTTCACAATGAAAGCCATGGTTGTAAACCACAATAAACCTTGGTTTGTCATGCAACATTATAGATATTCAGAAATATTCTCACCATTGTGAGAATGCCATTAAACACAAAGAAAATCAAAAATCACTACCTGAGTCTATGTTCAAAGTCAATGTCGTCCATTGAGACAGTAACACATGGGCAATTTGCATGTCTTTCTGCTGCAGGGTACAATGGGAAGAGATGAGAGAAGAAAAACATTGACAAGAAAATGCATTACATTTAAAGCCTAAAATTCACTCACTCTAAAACTCACCATGGTTATACACATTTTAAATGCATACAAAAGCAATGGAACTTTGATATGGGTTGTTATCTATACCAGGTACAATTGATGTTATTTGAGATACTAGGACAATGGTTGAGCAGTAACACTTCCTATCTATAATAAACTAATATCCAGAAGATCACTGTTATGTTCAGCATTTGAATGCACACATTCTCAATCCCTTGTCCCAAGTTAAAGATAGGAATGCTTCCAAACCAGAAAATCAAGTTTAACTTTTGACATTAGTTCCAGAGAATGATGCATTTTCCAAGTTTCATGCAGTTTGTCACATTGAAGAATGTGCAGGGCAGATATAATTAAATGTGGAATAAATGAAGCCAACCAGAAACCAGAGATTAATTTACTAAACAAGGCTTTGCTGCATTGTAGCTCAATCCTACCCATTCAATAATTTAAATGTTAAAAAAAATCAGTGCTGACAGAGCTGTAATAGCAGCATTCAAACCCAGAAAAGAAGGGAGCAGAGACACAGCGCTGCTCCTCAAGATCCTACCACCACTCCTAATGACAATGGCTCCATTCAGGCTTTAAATGGCCTGTTAAAGGGATCAACGGGCCAAAGAGCCCAAGATGGCAGTGTCTGTGCTGGACAGCATAGAACAGGCTTCTGGGGAGCAGTGGACCAGCACTTGGCACCAGAAACAGGGAGAACACATCAACTGAGAAGGAGAAGCACAAGGGATGTCCCTACAGGACAGCGACCATGGCAGCGGATCAGCAAGGGGCTTAGCGGCTGAAGAACCCACGTAGGCTGTGGGCTGCTGGCACCTTGCAGTTGAAGAACCCAAACTGTGGGTTGCTGGAGGCTGGGTCATGGGAACCAGGTATCAGAACTGGGATTTGAGAAGGTGCTGAGGGCATGAAGGGCTCCCAAAGGAGCTCAGGGGCTGAAGGCTTTTTGAACCTTTCAAAGGTTTGGATCTGGAGATCAGATTGCCGGTGGTTTGAACTGAAATCTGCATGGCTGCAGAGGCTGCGGGAGCAATGGAGGTGAATCCATGGACACTAAGTGACTCTAAAGGAACTCTCTTTTACTTCTATTGTTAGGGGCACCAGGCAATGCTCATGGCAACTCTTTGTTTGCCTTGCAGCAGATGAAAGTTGAAAGATATCAAGATTATTATATTTTAATGTATGATTATATGATAATAAAAGAAACCTTTGAACAATGTTTCAGAACAATATTTGCAACATTCTGTGTTCTTGATACCATTCATCTTTAAATCCTTTGGAATGGGATGGATCGTTTACAGCTACATTTCAACTTCTTTTTGTTCAGTGGACGGATATACACATGGAACTAGAGTGAAATTTAACATCAAGATACACAGCCTGCAAAGGAAACTGCATCCAATTAATAGAGTCTGAATACAAACTAACACTCAAGTGGTAAAAATGCGTAAATCATGACACAAAACAAAGGAAATACAGTTTTTCAGGGATCTGTTCCAGGATACTTGGTCTTTGTGAATTTTAAAAATGAATTGGATGAGGAAGTGGAAGGTGGATCAGTAAATTTGTAGATGACATGAAAGTTGGAGGTGCTGTGAATAGCATGGAAGGTGGTCATTGGTTGTAACAGAAATATAGACTGAATGCAGAGTTGGGCAGAGAAGTATCACATCTTGATCAATCCAGTTTGAAATGATGCACTTTGGAAGGTCAAACTTAAAGGCAGAGTATATGGTTAATGGCTGGATTCTTAAGAGATCTTGGGGACTCGGGGTCCAAGATCATAAATCCCTTGAAGATGCTGCACAATTTGACAGGGAGGTTAAGAAGACATACTGTATGGTCTGCTACTAGTCAGGGATTGAGTTCAAGAACTGTGAGTTTATGTAGCAGCTTTATAAATCTCTAGTTAGTCCACACTTTGAGTATTGAGTTCAGTTCTAGTCATTCCATTATAGGAATGATGTAGATGCTTTGGAGCGGGTACGGAGGAGATTGACCAGGATATTGTCTGGATTGGAGAATATACTTATGAAGCAAGATTGGCTGACCTAGGACTTTTCTCTTTGGATACAAGATTACGAGAGGCAATACTCAGGGTGGTCACCCAGGGCAACAATAGTAAATACCTTAGGATATTGTTTACAGCGAATGGAGTAGTGGATGCTTGTAATGCATTGCAGGATGGTGGTGGAGACTGGTATAATGGGACATTTAACATACTCTTCGATAGGCACGTGGATGTAAGAAAAATAGAGGGTTATGGTTATGAGGTGGGGCGCATTAGATTGCTGTGTAGTAGATTTATATAGGTCAGAACAACATCATGGGCCAAAGGACCAATGCTAGGCTCCAATGTTCTATGTTCTACTTCCTTAACAAACACACAATACCTTACCAAGAAATTCAACACAACTAGACAACTCACATTCCCAGGAACCAGAAAGAATCTAGCATTAATTTAAAGGGGTGTTTTCTTTAACCCACCCATACCTTAAGAACAAGACATTACTCTTCATATTTTATCAATTTACTAAAAAAATCTCCTTAATCATATTTCCGCTTTTACTTCACAATTCTCTCTCCAACATCAATTTATTATTAACTGAAAATCATTAATATCTCCACCAGTCACATAACGTATGGCAAATCCCGCCCACTTACTAACCTTTTCCCATCAACATCCCCACCCCATTGCTCAATATGTCAAACAAGCTTCTCATCTACAAAGCTGTTTACAATCTTCACCTTAATTCTGGTTTCTCTTGCCTTAAGTGAATCCAGTGCCTATGGTTTGTTTTCTACAGCATTCTTTTTAATGCACCCTGTCTGTCCCATGATAATTTTTTTTTAATTTAGACATGCAGCACAGTAACAGGCCCTTCCAGCCCATGAGTCTGTGCCACCCAAATACTCCAATTAACCTAGAACTGCTATATGTTTTTGAAAGGTGGAAAGAAACTGGAGAACACAGAGGAAACTCACACAGACATGGGGAAAACATACAAACTCCTTACAGAGAGCACTGAATTCAAACCTGGGTTGTTGGTGCTGTAATAGCACTGTGCCAATTGCTATGCTAACCATATCACCCTGACAGAGGTTTCCCTCTGCCAATTAGAAATCCTCCAATTACATTCATTTTGGCTTTGAAAAAGCAACACGTTTAGTTATTTCTGCTAACTCTCTCCCTCATTATCTCACTGTGTTGGAATGTTCTTCTGATGTTAGAGGAGCTTGATGCAGACAAGCTGATGTGACTGCAGTAAGCAGGAACTCGTATGACTTGGCATTTTTTCTGGCTGCTCAGATTTTCACCAGCAATTGACTCGAGCTGCTGCCACAAAACAAAGCTATTGATAGTGGTTTGGTTGCAAAAATTTTGGACCTGCTTATCAGATGATCTGTATTACCCCAGCTTTTGAATGCCAAGTGGGTGGATCCCAGAGCATAAGCAGCAGAAGCAAAACCATCTGCTATTAGATTTCTATAAAAGCTTTGAAGTCTTTTTTAAAAAATCATTTTAACACTGGAGGAAATGAATAGATAAAAATAATGAAGTAACTAAATCAGAAAATGCACTCATCATATCAGTCAACTGATTTAATGGAGAAGGGGATGCCACTCGCAAAAGCCTGCCAGTTTGTTGCAAAAATGTTTTGTTAATCATTTTGAAGTGAGGCTCCCTCACATCTCTGCTTACTCTGGTACCTCAGTTGCGGAAATCCTGGAACAAATCTCTCTTCACAAACCCTACAAGAACCTTCCTGAGCGGTAAACATTTACCTTTCAAGCATCAAAGCCTGGTGAACTTTATACATATTAAATTCTGTACACAGTATAAGAATTGCCTGCATCCAGAGAACTTGGAAGAAGGAGAAGTGAGATTGAACTGTGAACCAAAGAACTTTTCTTAAATTTACACACACATTACATACATGTGTACTTAGAATTAGAAGGGGGTTAATTTGGGTTAGTTAAGTATAGAGATAAGTTAAAGTTTGATTCGGTTTTCATGTTTAAAGTTGATTAAAAACAACTTTTGTTTTAAAAACCTCTTGGTGAATGTCTATTGCTGCTGGGGTTTGGGTCCTTTGGGCTCATAACAATCTGTTATGTAGCTTTGAAAAAAAGTGCAGATGCTAGAATTTTAAGCAAACAAAGAGAAGATGGAGAGGTCAGGCAGTAGCCAAGCAGAGAAATGGTCAGTGAACATAGTAGGTCCAGACTCTTTGCCAAGACTAAAATGGGAAGAGGAGCTAGTAAGCATTAAAAAATGGGTGCTGTGGGAAGGGAGGGGTCAAGAGCTGATAAGATACTAGATAAATGATGGTGGGAGAGGTGGAATGAGGAGACATGTAAGGGAGGAGACGATGGGGTGGGGGGGGAGGGCGGCATGAAAAGAAAATCAAATACTGGGCTAGGAAAATGGGTGCGAGACCAGTCTATGTGGGAATGGGGAAAGGAATTAAAATGACTGGCAAAGAAAACTTCAGCTGGCACGCGAGGACAAAGCTTATCACACAAATAGTTTTGGCAAGTTTGCAACCTACCAGAAAGACAGGCTGTGGTGTCCATCCATTTCAGCAGTTGTCCTACATTCAGATCTCCACAGTGGTTGGCATGACAGGGGAGGATGAACTGACTCATTTTTACTTCTGTTGTATTTGTGTACTTATCTTCATTTTTGAGAATGAAGAGTGGCTCCCCCATTTGTTCAGTTCCTGCCATAATTAATTGAGGAAATCCTGGAAAAGTAGTAAAACTCAGAAGTTGAGCAACATCATTGGAAAATGTAGAAAGTAATAATCGTATGAGTACTCCAGGATCCCATTAAAAATAAAATAACAACCCTTATTTCAAGTAGGGGCAGAGGGCCGTAGCACTACAGAATAAAAGAGTCTGGGGAAGAAAAATAGAAAATTGTGAAAAGGGATGCAGTACAGAGTAACATGATTTTAGTTTTCGATAAATATCGAAGCATCATTTGAGGAGCAAATGAACTGCACGATGTGGAAGGATTTTTTTAAAACTTCTGATTACTTATATTCAAGTTTATTATCATCTGACTGTGCATGACTAGATAACAGCATTTCTCCAGAACACGGTACATAACGCATAATAGATTTCTCACACAACACATAATAATCATATACATGCATAAATATTCTGAATGATGTGGGGCAGGGGAGGGTTGGAGGGAGAACCACCTTGATTTTTAAATTCATTAGAACATTTCAGCCCACAAAATTGAAATGTATAACTCAATTAATCCAAGAACTTCTGGTGGGGTTGCCTGTCAGATTTCTCAGTTGGAATGGTAAGTCCTATCAAAAGATCAAAAGTGTTTCTACGATTTGAACCAGTTAAAGCCTGATAAAATATTTTTGCAGGAGATCCACCTTCGCAGTAAAGACCTTTTAAGGCTACAAGGTCCATTGGTAAGTCAGGTTTTTCATTCCATTTTCAACTCTAAATCACAAGAAGTAGCTACCTTAATAAGTATCTAATTTCTACCATCTAATGTGATGGTACACAGAAATGGTAGATCTATTGAGGTAAACCAGTTATGCTGTGATTGGCTGCTGCCGGCTAGACATGCCTCCCAAGATCGATCCTACCCATAGCCCTTTGCATGCTCCCCATTTCACTCTGCCTTGATCAGTCAATGAGGTTGGCGGCTGTTCCAGTCTATAGTTAATAAAAGCCTGTCAGTTTCACAACTTCAGTCTTATGTGATTATTGATGGTGCATCAATTTTATTAACAATAACTTTTCAAGAAATATGAAACCTGAGAAGCTCAACTTTGACCCTTGATTGTCTGACGCACCGAACATGTTCAAACTTTGGCTATGCTGTTTTGAAGACTTCCTGACAGCAGCCACAGATGTTATCACCACAGATGAAAACTGACTGAGGCTCCTCTTCTCGTGAGTTGGACCCTGGTATTCCCGATGATCAACGATGCCAGCCGAGGCCATGGGGATACTGAAGGCCCAGTATCACAGGAGGGTAAATAAGGTCTATGCCAGGAACCTCCTGGCCACCAGAAAACAGCAACCTGGTGAGTCAAGCCTCGAGTGCCTGTGGACCCTCCAGAACCTATGCAGAGCGTGCAACTGCAAAACCACGTCTGCCACCCAGAATGCTGATGACCTTATCCGTGACGCTTACATGGCCGGCATCCGCTCAGGGTACAAAAGATACTTGATCTACAGAGGGCGGTTGAACTGACAGAGATGCTGGACATGGCCCTCCAAAACTCAGATGATTACTCGGCCGCCCCTTGGTTGCCATGGGTGCCGCTATCTTGGGACGGGAGATCATCCCGCGTCATGAGCAACTGGTCGCTGTCACCATCCCACTCCTCTAGTGACTTGACCTCGGCCGCCATTGAGGGCAATCACCCCAAATGCTACTTCCGCGGGCAAGGTAAACATCTGAGGAAATGCTGCCCTGCCAAGGAGGCAGTATGCAGAAAAAAAGACATCATGCCAAAGTCTACCAGTCCAAACAGTTAGTGAAACCTAGCAGTGCTGCGTGTGGACAATTGCCACTCTGGACAGTGCAATCAACACCATCACCTCTGCAAACCAGCAACGCCATGTGCAAGTCTTGGGGACTGCCATTTTGGACCATGTGGAAAACACCATCTTCTCAGGCTGCCAACACCATGAGGGAACAGTGAGGGCAGCCATCTTGGGATTGTGAGCACCCATTGGACTCAGACAGCAAGTCTACACTGGCCTCCATCATCCTAAAACAAAAGAGACCACACAAACTCACCAGGTCCATGATGGACATCCAAGTAAACGGGCACGTTACAAATTGTTTATTTGATAGCGGGAGTACAGAAAGTTTTATTCACCCCAATACCTCTAAATACCTATCCCTCAAGGTACAGCCCGCCAAACACAAGACATCACTCGCGTCCAAATCCCATACGGCAGCCATCCATGAGTCCTTTGTAGTGACCCTAACTGTTGGAGGAACAGTTTACAAACATTTCAGGCTACTCATCGTGCCACAACTCTGTGCCTCCTTGCTACTGGGGCTGGACTTCCAGTGCCAACTTCAGAAAGTGACATTGAAATTCAATGGCCCCCATACCCACCCCCCCCCCCCGACCGTTTGCAACGAACATTTCACAGACAGTCCTTTGGATGTGACCTCTGGCCTCTCGACTCTCATGATTAAGCCCCCCCGCCTACACTGTGTGCCAATCTCAACCCCAATTGCAAACAGGTGGCCACCAGGAGCAGATGATACTGTGCCGCAGACAAGGTGTTCATTAAGTCAGAGGTTCAGCGTTTGTTGCGCGAGGGCATCATTGAGGCCAACAATAGCCTTTGGAGGGCCCAGGTGGTTGTGATAAAGAACAGGGAAAAGAATAGGATGGTCATAGATTACAGCCAGACCATCAACCAGTACATGCAGCTCCATGTGTACCCCTTTCCCTGCATATCCGATATGGTCAACCAGATTGTGCAATATTGGGTATTCTCCACGATCGACCTGAAATCGGCACATCACCAGCTCCCCATCCACCTGGAGAAATGCCAGTATACCACATTCCAGGCAGATCACTTACTCCGGGTCCCTTTCAGCGTCACCGACAGGATCTCTGTTTTCTAGCTGAAGACGGACCACATGGTGGACCACTATAAACTGCAGGCTACTTTCCCATACCTTGATAATATGAACATCTACAGCCATGAGCTGCAAGATCACAATGCAAATCTCTGTAAATTCCTCCAGGCAGCAAAACTCCTGAACCTTACTTATAACAAAGACAAATGTGCGTTCGAGACAGCATGACTAGCCATCCTCAGCTGTGTGGTCGAGAACAGCATCATTCATTAGCCCTGACCCCGTCCGCATGTGTCTATCGCTAGAGCTACCTTTCCCAAAGCATTGAAAAGATGCTTAGGGTTACATAAAATATAAGAAATGGGAGCAGGAGTAAGCCATCCGGCCCGTCAAGCATGTTCCGTCATTCAATAAGATCATGTCTGATCTGATCATTGATTCAACTCCACCTACCTGCCTGCCTTTTCCCCTGAATCCCTTAATTCTTTTTTTATGTAAAAATCTAACGGAACCTTGAATAAGTTTAATGAAGTAGCCTCAACCACTTCCCTGGCTAGAAAATCCCACTGATTCACTACTCTCTGGGAAAAACAGTTTTCCTCATCTCTGTCTTAAGTCTACTCCCCTGAATCTTGAGGCTGTGTTCCCTAGTTCTGGTCTCACCTACCAGTTAAAACAATTTTCCTGCCTCTATCTTATCTATCCCTTTCACAATTTTATATGTTTCTAGAAGACCTTCTCTATTTCTTTTGAATTCAAATGAGTATAATCCCAGGTGATTTAGTCTCTCCTTGTAGGTCAACCTGGTGAACCTTCTCTGGACTGCCTCCAAGGCCAATATATCCTTCCTCAAGTATAGAGACCAAAACTGCACACAGTACTCCAGATGTGGCCTCATCAGTACTTCGTACAGTGGCAGCATGACCTCCCTTTCATACTATGCTTAATGGGTCCCCAAATATATTGACAAGGCTCGCCCATTGGTCAAAGCCACCACATTTCCCCTGCTGGCAGAGGCCCAAGCTGCATTTGACCATATCAAGGACGAAAACACCAAGGCAAACATGCATGCTATAGACGAGTCCACACGTTCCAAGTGGAGAGCAATGTGTCTGACTTTCATAGGGGGGGGGGGATTGTAGAAAAGGGAGGCGTGAGGGGGAGGAGGGGGCGTGAGGGGGAGGAGGGGGCGTGAGGGGGAGGAGGGGGCGTGAGGGGGAGGAGGGGGCGTGAGGGGGAGGAGGGGGCGTGAGGGGGAGGAGGGGGCGTGAGGGGGAGGAGGGGGCGTGAGGGGGAGGAGGGGGCGTGAGGGGGAGGAGGGGGCGTGAGGGGGAGGAGGGGGCGTGAGGGGGAGGAGGGGGCGTGAGGGGGAGGAGGGGGCGTGAGGGGGAGGAGGGGGCGTGAGGGGGAGGAGGGGGCGTGAGGGGGAGGAGGGGGCGTGAGGGGGAGGAGGGGGCGTGAGGGGGAGGAGGGGGCGTGAGGGGGAGGAGGGGGCGTGAGGGGGAGGAGGGGGCGTGAGGGGGAGGAGGGGGCGTGAGGGGGAGGAGGGGGCGTGAGGGGGAGGAGGGGGCGTGAGGGGGAGGAGGGGGCGTGAGGGGGAGGAGGGGGCGTGAGGGGGAGGAGGGGGCGTGAGGGGGAGGAGGGGGCGTGAGGGGGAGGAGGGGGCGTGAGGGGGAGGAGGGGGCGTGAGGGGGAGGAGGGGGCGTGAGGGGGAGGAGGGGGCGTGAGGGGGAGGAGGGGGCGTGAGGGGGAGGAGGGGGCGTGAGGGGGAGGAGGGGGCGTGAGGGGGAGGAGGGGGCGTGAGGGGGAGGAGGGGGCGTGAGGGGGAGGAGGGGGCGTGAGGGGGAGGAGGGGGCGTGAGGGGGAGGAGGGGGCGTGAGGGGGAGGAGGGGGCGTGAGGGGGAGGAGGGGGCGTGAGGGGGAGGAGGGGGCGTGAGGGGGAGGAGGGGGCGTGAGGGGGAGGAGGGGGCGTGAGGGGGAGGAGGGGGCGTGAGGGGGAGGAGGGGGCGTGAGGGGGAGGAGGGGGCGTGAGGGGGAGGAGGGGGCGTGAGGGGGAGGAGGGGGCGTGAGGGGGAGGAGGGGGCGTGAGGGGGAGGAGGGGGCGTGAGGGGGAGGAGGGGGCGTGAGGGGGAGGAGGGGGCGTGAGGGGGAGGAGGGGGCGTGAGGGGGAGGAGGGGGCGTGAGGGGGAGGAGGGGGCGTGAGGGGGAGGAGGGGGCGTGAGGGGGAGGAGGGGGCGTGAGGGGGAGGAGGGGGCGTGAGGGGGAGGAGGGGGCGTGAGGGGGAGGGGGCGTGAGGGGGAGGAGGGGGCGTGAGGGGGAGGAGGGGGCGTGAGGGGGAGGAGGGGGCGTGAGGGGGAGGAGGGGGCGTGAGGGGGAGGAGGGGGCGTGAGGGGGAGGAGGGGGCGTGAGGGGGAGGAGGGGGCGTGAGGGGGAGGAGGGGGCGTGAGGGGGAGGAGGGGGCGTGAGGGGGAGGAGGGGGCGTGAGGGGGAGGAGGGGGCGTGAGGAGGAGGGGGCAGGGGGCGTGAGGAGGAGGGGGCAGGGGGCGTGAGGAGGAGGGGGCAGGGGGCGTGAGGAGGAGGGGGCAGGGGGCGTGAGGAGGAGGGGGCAGGGGGCGTGAGGAGGAGGGGGCAGGGGGCGTGAGGAGGAGGGGGCAGGGGGCGTGAGGAGGAGGGGGCAGGGGGCGTGAGGAGGAGGGGGCAGGGGGCGTGAGGAGGAGGGGGCAGGGGGCGTGAGGAGGAGGGGGCAGGGGGCGTGAGGAGGGGGCAGGGGGCGTGAGGAGGAGGGGGCAGGGGGCGTGAGGAGGAGGGGGCAGGGGGCGTGAGGAGGAGGGGCAGGGGGCGTGAGGAGGAGGGGGCAGGGGGCGTGAGGAGGAGGGGGCAGGGGGCGTGAGGAGGAGGGGGCAGGGGGCGTGAGGAGGAGGGGGCAGGGGGCGTGAGGAGGAGGGGGCAGGGGGCGTGAGGAGGAGGGGGCAGGGGGCGTGAGGAGGAGGGGGCAGGGGGCGTGAGGAGGAGGGGGCAGGGGGCGTGAGGAGGAGGGGGCAGGGGGCGTGAGGAGGAGGGGGCAGGGGGCGTGAGGAGGAGGGGGCAGGGGGCGTGAGGAGGAGGGGGCAGGGGGCGTGAGGAGGAGGGGGCAGGGGGCGTGAGGAGGAGGGGGCAGGGGGCGTGAGGAGGAGGGGGCAGGGGGCGTGAGGAGGAGGGGGCAGGGGGCGTGAGGAGGAGGGGGCAGGGGGCGTGAGGAGGAGGGGGCAGGGGGCGTGAGGAGGAGGGGGCAGGGGGCGTGAGGAGGAGGGGGCAGGGGGCGTGAGGAGGAGGGGGCAGGGGGCGTGAGGAGGAGGGGGCAGGGGGCGTGAGGAGGAGGGGGCAGGGGGCGTGAGGAGGAGGGGGCAGGGGGCGTGAGGAGGAGGGGGCAGGGGGCGTGAGGAGGAGGGGGCAGGGGGCGTGAGGAGGAGGGGGCAGGGGGCGTGAGGAGGAGGGGGCAGGGGGCGTGAGGTGGAGGGGGGCAGGGGGCGTGAGGTGGAGGGGGGCAGGGGGCGTGAGGTGGAGGGGGGCAGGGGGCGTGAGGTGGAGGGGGGCAGGGGGCGTGAGGAGGGGGGGGCAGGGGGCGTGAGGAGGGGGGGGCAGGGGGCGTGAGGAGGAGGGGCAGGGGCGTGAGGAGGAGGGGGCAGGGGCGTGAGGAGGAGGGGGCAGGGGGCGTGAGGAGGAGGGGGCAGGGGGTTGGGGAGGGGGGTAGGCAGGAATGCGGGCGTAGGGAGGGGGAGCATAGGGAGGGGGAGGGAAGAAAAGAGGGGAAGGGGAGGGAGAAGAGGGGGCGAAAGCGTGTGGCAGGAAAGAGGCGGAAGAGAGGAAAGGGAGAAAATAGTGAGCCGAGCGAGGGAGAGGAAAAGGAGGAGGTGCGGAACAGAGTCTAGGAGGGTAAACAGCGACCCGTCTTTCCCCGAGGGTCCGCTCCTAGGATCTGTCCGAACTAAACTTGTGTTCCTTTCTCATTTTCGTGTTCTCATTTTCGTTGTTGCCAAGCCGCGGGGTTGAGAGAGAAAGAGAAAGGAGCGGCCTTTATTTCTTGTCGGACCACAGACAGCCTAGACAGCGTGGCCGTTGTGATTACAGTACTCACCCCCGGCCCCTCTCACCCAGCGCCCACCCGAAACGCACCTCTGGCTGCGTGACCAGGACTGCCCGCTGGGTGAAAGACCGCGGCCCCCGACCCTGTTCTCCCTTTCCCCGGAGCACACCCGGTGCGCTTTACTCACTTCTGAAGCCTCCTCGGGACTATCCGAGCCAATTGACAGTTACAACTTGGCACTCGCTTCAGGGTTCCGTCTTTTGAACTATTCAAGCCTTATATTTTCTCCCTCTCTTCTGGTGGAGAACCTGTCTGGTTCTCGTTAGCGTCATGCATTGGAAAGCACTCTGCAGGGGGGTTGACACATTTGGTCTGCGGGTTCACAGATGGTAAGGTTTAAAGATCATGAAGGAACAAACAAGTATAGTGGGCTGTTTCTGTACAAGTTGACTCTGAACAATATTTTAAGGTGGTGGGGTTATGGGAGATTCATTTGGAAACAGTCTATCTAAAATGGCCAGTGATGGAACAACTGAAATAATAGAATGCATAAGTCGCGATTAGCACGGCAGGAGATAGAGAGAGGGGTGGATTCAGGGTTAAACATAGAAAATAGGTGTAAGAGGAGGCCATTTGGCCCTTCAAGCCTACACCGCCATTCATTTTAATCATGGCTGATCATCTACTCCGTACCCAGTACCTGCCTTTTCCCCATATGCCCTGATCCCCTTAGCCACAAGGGACAAATCTAACTCCCTCTTAATATGGATAAGGAACTGGCTTCAACCACATCCTGTGGCAAAGAAGTCTCTGAGAGAATTTTTTTTTCTCATTTCAATCCTGAAAGGCTTCCCCTTTATCCTTAAACTGTGACCCCCTGCTTCTGGTTTTCACCAGCGTCGGGAACAACCTTTCTGCATCTAGCCTGTCCAATCCCTTAAGAATTTTAATTTTAAAGCCTTATTTAAAAATAGACTCAACCCTTGAGGACTGAAATGGGAAAAAATTTTAAGTGGAGAGTTATGAATCTAGATTTAGATTTTAGATTTATTGTCAGAGTCCATACGTGACATCACATACAACCTTGAGATTCCTTTTCAGCGGGCGAGGCAGAATGTCCCCTTATTAGTAGTACAAAAAAAAACTGTACACTGCATAAACATGCCAACAAATAAAGAACTGTAAACAGATAATGAATGTTAAGAAACTGACTGCAATACAGAGAGAATTTTAAAAATCAATAAAGTGAACAGGTTTAATGCTTTTTACACAGCCCTTTCTTTCCTGGACATTTGCTCCTTTTTCCCCGGAATGTCTGCTGTGTAAAAAGCACTGAAGTGGAATGATTGGGTGGGGGTGGGGGTGGGGGTGGGGTGGAGAGGGGCATTCCAGTGTAAAAGGTGCTTCTGGCATTATCGGACCAATGTAGGTAATGATGCATATGTGTATCGTAATTTAGTGTATTTATGGTAACCATTTAAAATGCAGACAAAACATGTAAGTAGGACAAAGGGGGAAAATCTATTTAATAATACCATTGTCTTGCTCTTTCTTGGCGGCCCGCTGTCCTGCTCTCTCCTCGCAACCCACTGTTCCACTCTCTCCCAGCAGCCCGCTTTTGCACTCTCTCCCAACGGCCTGCTGTCATGCTCTCTCCCAATGGCCTGTTGTCACGCTCTCTCCTGGCAACCCGCTGTCCTGCTCTCTCCCAGCAGCCCGCTGTCCCACTCTGTCCCAGTGGTTTGCTTTCTGCTCTCTGTTGCTGTGGGGTGCTCATGAAGAGGGATGAGGATAATTACAAAGTGTAGCTCAGTCCAGCACCAACCTGGAAAGGTATCATTCCCAGTAAATCAGTGATTTAACATTAGATCTGCTAAATTGAGCTCCAATTATACAACAAAGGGAAAAGGCTGACAGCGAGTAGTTCACTGGGAAATACCTGAACGGCAGGCACTTGGGGTTTCACCCATCTTAGATGTCTATACATGCTCCCACAAATGCACAAGTCTGAAATGAGCTGGAGGCGAAATGAGCTGGTGGTGAAATAATGAGGCATCCTCTGTTAGACTCACTGCTTTGTTAGGTGGGTGAAGCATTGATGTGTTGATGGGAGGAGAATGAGAGATGATTTAATTCATAAGTATATAATTCACGGTTTTGACAGGACAGATGTGGGGTGGCTGTTGGTCTTTCAAAATAGGGCTTGATCATTCATGAATAAGATTAAAAGTATGTATCAAAGGCTATTGAATCTGGAACTCTACAGAAGGAGGGTGTGAACGCTCAGTTACTGAATGTATTCAAAACAGTCACTGCCAGACCTTCAGATATTAAGGGAGAGGATATTAGTGTTAGGAGTGGCATTGTGATAAAAGAACAGCCCCCATACATCCCAATGCCCCGCTTTCTCTCAGCTGCCCCCAGGTGTCTCTCATCACCTTGTGCTGTGAGCAAGCTGGTCTATGGGTTTGTCCTTGGTTTGAATAGATTGAAGCTAACCGCCCCTCTCCCCGCCCAACAGCCCACCAGCAGCCCCCAACAATAGATTTTGGTGATTAGTAAGGTATTATTTCAGGTGGTATGTGAGTGGAAAGAAAAAATTTGAAAACCACTGTGATAGATCAATACTTGCAGTAGATTTTCCCATGCTCTTATATAAATTGTGGGTGTTTTATTATTGCTACGATTTTCCCACACTCTTCTGTTAATTGTTCTGTGTTAATAATAGTAACGTTTGATTGCAAACCCTTGTGTCCAGTCTCATCTCTCATGAACCTGACACTTCGTCAACACAACAATGACCAGTGCAGGGACCAACAGTGTTACTATCAGAGTTACCCACCATTATCACCCTAATTTCAACCTGGCTTATAAGACCAGAGGAATATTTTTGAGCCATTTTTGGGGGAAAAAAAGCAGATGTAACATGCCATTAAATACAGTATATTATACGTGACACTAGATACCAATGCTGACAAATTACACGTCGTGTCTCTTTTGCTCAGAGAATGCAGCTTGTTGTGTAAAAAGACACACTGCCCCAGAAAATTCCAGCTTTGTTTGTTTCAGTGTAAACATCTAAAGCCGTCTTAATGGCGGGACTTCCTTACAGAAATATCGCTGAATTTCTGTGTTAAAAAAGTAACTGATTGTGTTTGTTGTTGAGGAGTCTGATGGTGGAGGGCTTCCTGAACCTGAAGGTGCAAGTCTTGTGGTACCTATTCCTCTTTTCTGATGGCAGCACTGAGAATAGAGTGTGTGCTGGGTGGTGTGGATCCTTGATGATTGCTGCTGCTCTCTGACAGCAGTGTTCCCCTTAGATGTTCTCAATAGTGGGGAGGGTTTTGCCTGTGGAGGGCTTTATACTCATGATGTTCTCATACCAGACCATGATGCAGCTGAAAAATCTGGAATTTTCTTCTCAAGAAAGTTGTGGAAGCTCAGTGCCTGACTATATCAGAGGTTGACAGATTTTGAAATTGTAAGAGAATAAAAGGATAGGAGTTAAGTGCAGAAAGTGGGGTGAGATAACATATGTTATTGAATGGTTGAGCAGAAAAGAGGGGCTGAATTTGACATTTCTGGCATTTTCCTTGGTTATAAATATCCTTTGTTGACCTCACCAAAGCCTTCGACACCGTGAGCAGGAAAGGGCTTTGGCAAATACTAGAGCGCATCGGATGTCCCCCAAAGTTCCTCAACATGATTATCCAACTGCACGAAAACCAACAAGGTCGGGTCAGATACAGCAATGAGCTCTCTGAACCCTTCTCCATTAACAATGGCGTGAAGCAAGGCTGTGTTCTGGCACCAACCCTCTTTTCAATCTTCTTCAGCATGATGCTGAACCAAGCCATGAAAGACCCCAACAATGAAGACGCTGTTTACATCCGGTACCGCACGGATGGCAGTCTCTTCAATCTGAGGCGCCTGCAAGCTCACACCAAGACACAAGAGAAACTTGTCCGTGAACTACTCTTTGCAGACGATGCCGCTTTAGTTGCCCATTCAGAGCCAGCTCTTCAGCGCTTGACGTCCTGCTTTGCGGAAACTGCCAAAATGTTTGGCCTGGAAGTCAGCCTGAAGAAAACTGAGGTCCTCCATCAGCCAGCTCCCCACCATGATTACCAGCCCCCCCACATCTCCATCGGGCACACAAAACTCAAAACGGTCAACCAGTTTACCTATCTCGGCTGCACCATTTCATCAGATGCAAGGATCGACAATGAGATAGACAACAGACTCGCCAAGGCAAATAGTGCCTTTGGAAGACTACACAAAAGAGTCTGGAAAAACAACCAACTGAAAAACCTCACAAAGATAAGCGTATACAGAGCCGTTGTCATACCCACACTCCTGTTCGGCTCCGAATCATGGGTCCTCTACCGGCACCACCTATGGCTCCTAGAACGCTTCCACCAGCGTTGTCTCCGCTCCATCCTCAACATCCATTGGAGCGCTTACATCCCTAACGTCGAAGTACTCGAGATGGCAGAGGTCGACAGCATCGAGTCCACGCTGCTGAAGATCCAGCTGCGCTGGATGGGTCACGTCTCCAGAATGGAGGACCATCGCCTTCCCAAGATCGTGTTATATGGCGAGCTCTCCACTGGCCACCGTGACAGAGGTGCACCAAAGAAAAGGTACAAGGACTGCCTAAAGAAATCTCTTGGTGCCTGCCACATTGACCACCGCCAGTGGGCTGATATCGCCTCAAACCGTGCATCTTGGCGCCTCACAGTTTGGCGGGCAGCAACCTCCTTTGAAGAAGACCGCAGAGCCCACCTCACTGACAAAAGGCAAAGGAGGAAAAACCCAACACCCATCCCCAACCAACCAATTTTCCCCTGCAACCGCTGCAATCGTGTCTGCCTGTCCCGCATCGGACTTGTCAGCCACAAACGAGTCTGCAGCTGACGTGGACTTTTTACCCCCTCCATAAATCTTCGTCCGCGAAGCCAAGCCAAAGAGAAATATCAAATATAGAGATGTTGGAAGAACTCAGCAGTTCTCACACTGACTATAGGAGATAAAGATATCTAATGGACATTTTGGGCCTGAGCCCTTCTTCAAGATATGAGTATAAAGCAGGTTGGCACCTTATTTAAAAGGCTGGGGTGAGAAGAATGGGCAGGGGGAAGAGTACAGATCAACAAACAAAAGGAGATAATTCAATATGAATAGGACACAGAAGAGAAGAAAGGTAAAAAATTGACTGGGGAAGTTGATGGCACTCTATGGAAGCAGAGCTAGAGGAAAAGTGACATTGGGAAAGATTGGGAGGGATGTAATGGAACCTGGAGGTTGATGTTGATATCATCTGATTGCAGTATGCCAGACAGAATATGATGTGGTGGCGTTCCTTAAATTTGCAGGTTGTTTCAATTTGGCAATGCATGAGACCATGAATAGACATGTTGGGAAAGGAGTGGGGTTGGGAATTGAAATGGGTGGCCACTGGG